>NC_143587.1:3855038-5055038 GCF_048544385.1 Mastigoproctus giganteus
ATTGCCTTCGGCAGAAATCGGCTAATTTCAGTCGAAATAATGAAATTAAATGTGTGACGATTCAAATGTATACGCTTCCAGTTAAAATTATCTTAAATTTTCATATGTTTGCTTCGAATTTTTCCTTTTTCAAATATAAAGTAAGGCGTTACATTGGTAAATGACGAATTATATAATAAACACGGTATCTGCTGATACATGAATAAGGATGATTGTAACGGGGGTGATTATTACTGCTGTTACCATGGTTTCAGAACTCTTGTTTGCTTTGAGATTCAAAATTACTTATGTGTCTGGAAAATTGTGGTGAGTTTTCCTATTGTAACACACTGCTGGTTTTTCTTATTATAACATGCACTTTAAATATGGTAGTTTAGAATTGTATGAACACATGTATGGTGTTTTCTCCTCATCTAGTATGTTGTTTTTTGTCTAGCTTTGTTAAATCAAGATTTTTGTCTCAAATTACTTTTGCTCATCTTTTGTATGAGTGTGTGCATATGAAAATTCATCAGTTGTTATACCGATAGATTCATAAAAGTATAGTTTCTGTTGTCATTGTTAATTTTACAGTGTGGTGTGTGTATATTCATGTTTCTGCTGCAACAACAGATCCAAAAATTGTTAACATTTCAACTGTTCAGAGTACTTTGAAAAGTCTTTTTTATTATTAAAAATATCATCTTTTTACTGTTTTGCTAGGTAAAAACCAGCAAAGTTATTGTCTGTATGTCGCACACATGCAAATTTTCAACTTTTGATTGTCAATAAGACAAAAAACGCTTTTTTATTTGAAAAAACCCTATTATTTTTCACTAATTCTAATATGTTCCCTTGATTCCAAATGTGTAATTTCTGAAATTTTGAGTGATGATGGAATTCCTGGAAACACAAAAGATCTAAAATGTGATTATTTCAATGATAACGGTTAATATTTTTTTAACCTTAGGCGTGTCTTAACACCATAATCGTTTTGAGGAGGGTTTTTTAAGAACCTGTGAAGTTGTGGCTGGGATCTGAGGATTGAATAAATGTTGAAGCTGTATTTTTAAGATATTTTTATTTAATTTTCTTATATTTCTGTCTCCTGACAGTGTTTTGCGTGTTTCCACCCTGATTTTTACTGTGATGAATGAATTTCATGTTTTGATAGAACAAAAATGTTGTAATGTGTAAGCAAATTTTTAATTAAAAATCTCACAAACACATCTCTTGGGTACATGGGAAAAAGCCGATTATTTTCTCTCTTTCTGACCATTTTCTCTAATTTTAAAGGGTCCATTAATTACTTGTACACAGTTTCCTTTGTTTTTTCATGTTCATGTGTAAGTTTATTGGAATTCTGAGAAAAAAACCCAAGAACGTTATAATCATTATTAATCCCCTTGAGTTGTTGATGACGCTCTATATATTTTTGAATCATGAGGCTTTAATCTGCTGGGACACCGTAATCCTCTTGTGTGGGGGTAGTGGGGGTCTCAATCTTAAATAAATGTTGAAAAACATTATATTAAGATTTTTTACATAATTTTTCTTAGATTTTCCGAGTTTGGGTGTATTTGTTGGAGTTTTACGCTATTTGGGGATGTTTTTTATGATTTTAATGAGCTGTTCAGGTTTAAATTTATCTTATAGTACACGGAAAATGCTTAAAATTAAGAATTTTAAGTTGATTTTTTCACGTTTGTTTTGAAAAGGTTACAAAGTGTTGATGGATAACTGAAAATTTATTAATAATCTCAGCTTTTAACTGTTTTGGATCCATTCGCAGTTGCTGAGATTGAATGTTAATTTTTCCCCTCCATCAGCTTGTCAACAAGTGTTGATTTTAAACTACCAGTCAAGGTATCTTTACGATATTTATTTTTCATAATTTCAATAATTCCAACGCGTCTGTTGCGGACCGTTTTGCAGTCGTTTTGCGTAATTTTTTGAGTTGGGATGCATAAAAAAACCTGAGGGTTGGATTGAAAGGTGGGCGAAATCGTTTAAGGACAATTTCTCTATCTCGAAAGAGAAACTGCCACAAAAAGTTCGATTTCGTACAAATTCTAGCAATTGAAAATAATATAACGGGACAAATTTTCCGGTTGGACACGCAAAATATCTAAAGGTGACATGTGATTTTCTCAAACTTCCCCATTTTCAGTGAAGATCTTATGGACAAACAAAGGCTATCTTTCGTAAACCTTGTGAAGTTCCAAGCTGAGCTATCCCCTAACGGCTAAAATATACATTTGACACCTACAAATAGGTTGTGAAAATTAGAAAATACACGCACGCACGCGCGCACACACACGTTCATGAACGCATCTCATTAGTTAAATTTTCAGTTTTCCCTACCAGTCTGATTGGTTGTATTGGGTTAACATTTGAATCTGTTTGAGTTTAAATGAGCTAGTTTTGTGGTGGTTTCTTCATGCTACTCGCACGTTTTTCCATCCTTACAACGTTGTGTAGCTACAGTTTGTACATGTGTTCAGGGTCAGGTGCCAGTTATGATAAAAGTTCAGAGTGTTGTAACCCGTGGATTCCTGCGACGACATAGACCTTTCGGACGTTGCTGGTCGTTATTGAGGTCTTTGACTGGAATGCCTCGACATATTTTCCAAAAACACGGAGCTCAACTCCCATTTGAGATGAATTCCACCAATTCATCTCTATCGCTGGATGATAGCCGCTGTTCATGGGAAGTGTCTATGAAATTTTCAACCTCTGCAAGTTTGCATCTTTCATACGATGGTGATATATTCACATCCACCTCCTCCCGATCGGCACCGGAAGTGTCAATATGATCGGTATACGTTGATCGTGAGGTTCACTCACCGGACATCATTATTGACAGGGAGTATGAAGAAGAAGACGATGTAAATGTTAGTGGTCCTTGGAATCGCTATGCCGTTGACGAGAGCGGTTTTTCCACCGTGCCCATCATCTGGCACGATCGGAGTAACGATGCTTTAACAACAGATGGTGGTTACAGTAGCTTAACTTATTTAGATTAGTGAATCTTTAGTTGTAAGTATTTTGTATGTATCTTTAGTTTTTAAGAACAAAATACAATATTCTTTTGTAACTTTTATCTGTGTCTTTGTGGTTCCTTAACATTATTATTGATAGAGAAATAAGTTTTTATTCTTTTGCGAATTTTATCTGTGTCTTAGTACTATTATTGAGAGAGAAAATAAGTTTTAATTGTTAAACTGTTGCTAATAGATACTAACGTCTTAGTGTTTTGGGAAAAACACAATCGCAGGATCACAATAAATATTATTGAGTTCATATAGACATGCAATTATTTTTTATTGGCTAAAGAGACATGTTAGAATTATGTAAAAATATGTTGTTTAATTGGGAATTGTATTCTTTGAATTAAACCAAAGGATTATGATGTCATAAGACTTGTTACACCATTTATGGAGAATAAAACCCTCTCTTTGAATTCCAAAAATTACACCAAAAGGATTATGACGTAAACGGAGGTTTATGGTTCTGCTGTTTTGGGGGTTTTTCTCAAAGTTCTACCTATTTTGCGTTTTCCAGGCTTATACAGATTACGTTTCGCACAAATATTGGAAACATTTTTGAAAAAATATTGTGGATGTCACTTAATTTTTTGCTTGTTATCGTGCAAAGCTGGTTTATGATTGGTTAAACTCCCACGTGATAATTATAGCATTTCAGTTGCCTTTAGCCGTGGGGTTGGTGTCATTACAATTTCTGTATCTTCAAATGGATTGCTCGTGTTGGTTTTGTGAATTTTCAACCCTCCATTCAGATTCTTGTGTTGTTGTTATTAAAGTGGAGAAGAAACGTCCTGAATTGATAAAATATTCGCAGCAAAAGGAAGACAACGTGTCAACGATTGTGGCACTGGGTAACATACAATTTCTAATGCAAACCATTCTCGTTCAGCTATGTGTGGGTAAAAATTTCGCTCACTGGAAAGACAAAATGTGAACTCTAATAAAACTAGATGAGCTTTTGGAAAACTATGTAAATAAGTTAAATTTAATTGCTAAGTACTTAAACTTAGCATCACCGGTCTATTTTTGTGGAGCTCAAAATTTTTTCCATACTGTAAATGCTGAACCATTTCTGGAACTATGCTTGAAAACTTCATACGGGAAAACAAAAAATGGATTGTTCTCATAACAGTATGCAATCTGAATTGAGATTTTATTATTAGTAAAGACCTGTGCGGTCTCTTTAGAATTCCGATAAAAGCTCGTTTAACCCGTGTCTGCAATGAAGATTTTAGAATTTTAACCAGAATAGTAAGAATGTTATTTACCTTGTAATTTTCACACAACCTGTGGTAAATTTATTTTAACTTTTTAAATTTATTTTAACCTTTTAAATTTCCCCTTAAACTTCAACCATTTTACATTAATTTCGAACTTTATAATTATGAAAAAACACATTAATTGCATTCAAGTAATAACACTAATCAAATTATAACTGTGTTCGAAATAAAGAGAACCAGTGAAATCTTGCCATGAATGAGTTTGACTGTTCGTTATACGGCAAACAACAATATTCACGAGGATGTTCATGTACAAATTTATTCAAATCTATTCGAAAGCAACTGTAGTTCAGTATTCCAAACAAAAAAGGTCATCCGTTAAAATCTGTCTTCATTAAAAATTATATTGAAAATCATCACAAAATACCATTGATTTCTTCATGAATACTTTAATTATGTTCAAATAATACCATTGATTTCTTCATGAATACTTTAATTATGTTCAAATAATACCATTGATTTCTTCATGAATACTTTAAAAAATACCTTTGATTTGCTCATGAATACTTTAAAAATACCATTGATTTGTTCATGAATACTTTAAAAATACCATTGATTTGTTCATGAATACTTTAAAGTAAAAACAATTCAAAATAGCACTAATTAATTTATTGCCTAAAAATAACATTATCATGGGAAGGATTCACATGATTGGTGATGTCATCACAATCAAAGATTCAACATCTGTGTGGGGAGGGTGGAATACTGCCCTTGGTCAGCTAGCTTAAAAGTGTTTCTATGGCAGTGCCACCTAGCGGCGACCGTCGCAACCAAAATCGGTTCAAAATGTTTCGGGGGTAGGGGAGGGGGGAAGGTCGCCAGACCATCCGCTGTGAAATTCTGTTCAAAGTGTTTCGATGGCAGCGCCACCTAGTGGCGGGGTTGGGTAGACGGACCACCCGCTGACAAAATCTGTTCAAAGTGTTTCGGGGTGGGGGAGGGAGGGGGGAGACGCCAGACCACCCGCTGTGCAATTCTGTTCAAAGTGTTTCGGGGGTAGGGGAGGGAGGGGGGAGGCAGACCGCGAGCTCGGAGAGGGGAGGGTTGGCGGGGTGGGGGAAGGGAGGCTTGACAGACCGCCCCCCCTGGTCAGTTTGGTTCAAAGTGACCCCACTCCTACTAACGAGAAATAAATAGAGATCGTGGAATAAATTAATCGATATCTGGCAGTTCCAATAGACACAGCTTCCGTTGGAGTCTCTCACCAAAGTAACACTTACGTATCTCGGTATGACAAATAAAGATTTATTTAAAATTTATACCAGAAGTTTTTTCTCCTTGGATTTCTGCACGTCTTACTTGCTGACAGGAAATGGATCGATAAACCAGAGCCTTTTTAGATTCAACTTATCTCAAACAGACCTCTGTTCGTGTGGATCACCAGAAAGTAGGGATCACATCTTGTTTCATTGCTCGCTGTGTGATTATCTTAGACTTCCTCTCCACGCACTTAATAATTTTCAGCTAATTTTCAACAGGAGTCGTTCCTGTTGAAAGCTCGGTGTCATATCGGATTCTTCAGTCATTCGCTCAAGGAGTATATTTCTGAGAGGACGTTGAATGCTGTTAAATCTTAGCGGGATACAGCACAATCACCCCTTCGATGAGTAACTATTCAGATTTCCTTTAAGTGTAATTTTTTTTTAAATTAATTAATTTATTTATTTTTAATTTTATTTATTTATTTTATTAAAAAACATATCTTTTTTTCCGGATTAGGCCCAGGAAAGATTACCTTTTTTATACACCAGCGTCATCAGCGTTTTTTTTTTTCCTTCCTCCCTCTGGAATGGGCTCCCAAGGGACCCTGGTCCACCTGCTGGCAACACTAGGCGAGTCAGAGTCTCTTTTGAGACGAGTACGTGCTTTATTGGGACTGTCCCACCTTCCTGTGGTGTAGACGAGTATCCAGAATGATCTGTCCCGGTGACTGACCACACTGGGTGGCAAAACGTCTGGGTTCGAATCCCCTCGATAACGCGAGGAAATTAAGAGCTTTTTTCACTCCGTGGCTGAGTTAGTCGGTCTCAGGCGTAGATAGCAAGGTTTCTACCCCCAGAAACTGTTGTTTTTTCATCCAGCAAAACAGGCAAATCGACCAGAGAACACACGCAATTTACAGATACAAATAGGGGTTTTTACATAAATTATTATATTAGGGTTACCCGTAATCAATTACGGGTAATTGATTACAAATTATTATATTGCCTAGATGATCCCAATAAAGCTCTTTGTGCTTCAGTCAGGATACTGGAGTGACCACTCCATAATTTGCAATACCCCCACCTGTGATTTAGCTGTAAAAAGTCGCTTCTGGTCATTGTCTTGTTGTAATATAAAAGAGTCGACGTCCAGAGGAAATTGCATTATGTTCAAACATGTTTTACATAGACTTATTTTCTTAAAATTTCTTCATTCTGACGATGTCACCCACTTCTTACAAACAAAAGCAACCCCAGATCGTAAGGGAACCACCACCTTGCTTAGCTGTAGGCCCTAAATAATGTGGCACCATGTTTTCATTGATTCTCTCACATAAACTACTCTTCGATCCGAAATCTTCAATATTGGATTCATCCGTCCACTGTACGTATTTCCACTCTTCAGTTCTCCAATGTTGATGGCTCTTATTCCATGGCAACCGTTTCTTTCTATTTTCCGGTTTTAATAAGGGTTTTCTGGCAGCTACACGACCATGAGTCCTGCTTGTTTAAGACGAAGTTTCGCAGTGGATGTGGACACGGGAGTTTCTCGATTCCTGTTGAACTCAGCTCTCGAATTTCAGGAGAAGTAAGTCGTCGATTGGGTTTAGAAATCAGTGTTATGGTCTTATCTTGTGGTCCGTTCTTACGCGTGGTTGTCCTGATCACGATTTGTCTTTTTAACTGCCAATCTCATCGAATTTGGAATGGTAATTTGTACTCCTTGAAATGAAATATCCAGTCTTTAGTCAAAACGTTTCATGGAATAACTTATTTTATGCATATTTATACTGAAGAGCACTTCTTTTTTCGATGCTCAGTTCCTTATTTCTTGACATGTTTATCACGAAACACGCAAAACGTACGCCAAACCGTCCTTTTGAAACTGATGATTGATTTTCTAAAGTTATAGCTCTTACTCTTCAATTTATATTATTGCAAAACACTGTAGAAACATCTTCGATCTTTTATAATATTGAAACAATACTCCCACTGTGTATAATCATCCGCAACATTTAAGAATGTTCTGGCACACTCAGGAGTCTTCTACACCTTTCTGGAATACTCTTGAATATTCTTGAAATTTGTTAAATATTATTGAAGATTTTTGGCTATTATAAATAGCAGAAAATATTTTAATAAAAATTGGCAAAGAAGTTGGTTCTATTTTAATAAAATCTTTGAAAATTAAGAAAAATGAATCGTGATTTCCAACTTTTAGGCAGAAGTGTTTGTATGTTCTTATGGAAGGCGGTGCTTGGAACTAAAATTCAACTGCGCCAATGATCTCTGTGGTGAAACAAACCTATGTAAAGCAGGCCATCTATGAATGGTGTGGTGTGGTGTTGTTTTTGTAGTATAATATCATGTTTTGTTGCGGTGTTGTTTGTCCTCTTCGCTGCTATCCACATCCATCCGAAACCAAGTGGAGATGAGAAAATTGCTACTTGCCAAGAGTCCAAAGTGGACAGGAAAAAAAAAAAAAAAAACACTCATCCCACACCCACTGGAGATAACGCAATACCAGATGGTGCCATTATCGCGGCTGTCCAGGCCTTGAAAAAAATTGGTTCTTGAAAAATGTATTTCTTATTTAACTTTGGGACGCTATGACAGCGATACAACGAGGAGATCGTACTCAGACTAGTACGTAATTTGTGTGGCGCGAAATAATGATTTTGATGACGATTCTTAGGAGGCAGAGTGGGATGTTCAGAGGGCATCAAAGTTCCTCCAGAGCTTCAATCTCGCATCGCATCCGCAGAGCGTGTTTAGCCGTGATTGAATCAAAGAGACCGAACTACGGAATCGCCGTAGATGAGTTGATGCGCGAGTTAAGTGGCAGACAGGAGGGTCCATTTCATTCGTGGGGATGCGGTCCTCTTGCTTCTGATCTTCAGCCAATAGACAGGGTGGTCCGTATTACACGCTCCGCGTTTTGGAATCAGCATTTTCCATAAAACATAAGGCTGTCGAGATTATGATAATTTCTCCCATTACACAGGTCACGAGCCGTAGAGACCCATTACGTGCGGACGCTCGGAACATCTCCGAGCGAGGGAGGCGAAGCTCACGTGTCGACGGAGATATCGCCGAAGGGAAGTTTTCTTCGCCATCATTCATTCCAAACTGCGACGGCAACGTTGATGGAGCTGTCGTCGCAATGATGACACGAGAACCCCTCGGGGCTGCCGGAACAATGACAGATTGGCCGTCCCATTTGACCTCTCCAATGGCACAGAGATTGTCGGGAATGAGTGCAGAGATCTGGCTCGCGTTATCCGCTCTGTGGAATGTCGCGATGATGCCACTAAACACGGGAGGGACTTTGACGCGCTCCCCGGGGTGCACGAAATGAACGACCCCTTAAATCGCGTCACGGATGCCTTCCCCGAATGAGTGATCGATATTTGCCAATCGTGCCTCGCACCGAGTGATCGATATCAGCCAATAGTTTAACCAAATCGACAGCCACCGATATGCCGGATAGAACCGATCGATGTTCGACAGCACTTTCGTGGAATAACTCGTTGATATTTATCGAGACTATCGTGGAAGAGCTAATCGATATTCACCTTTTAATGTCCGCGCAATCACTGACGGATGGATGTGCGGCAACACCTTCACACGATGCGCTCGGAAGTCATTTCAAGTATTTTTTTTCTTTTTTTTGTTACATTGTGAATAAAAAAAAAATCTCTCTCTCTCTCTCTCTCTCACATACACACACGCACCCATCCATCCTATTTTCTGCGGTGTTGGTTTTCTTTTATCTTAAAGAGAAGTGCTGACATCTGTCGGTGGTGCTGCTTACTACAGCGAACATTACGTGTGCCGTTCATTCTTTAAGAATATCATTCCGAGGTGGCGCCATCTAGTAGCGAATGCGGCTTCTAATGAAAATAAGAATAACCGCTAGATGTCGCTCCCATCATAGTTCAGCCGCATTGTCAACTCGGTTTATTTTTGGGGTTTATTTCAGAAAAACCTTTTACCAAACCGAAATGTTTTTTATTTAGAAATTTCTACTTTCGTTTTGTTCGGGTGATCCCTTCAGAGGCTGCAAAAAGGATCCATCACGAAGTGTCCTTTGCAGCCCGAAAGAGGTCATTTGATCCGCTGTTACGATAACAGAAACTGTTGTCTTTAGATCGCCCCTTTCTATTTTTGGTGTCTGCTGCACTTTTCTCTCTCTCAATCTGATCCCGGTGAAGAAACACGAACACCTTCCACGCACGTAACCCGCCACATTAAAATGTAAATAAACTAAACGCTCGCTGCACACTCTAGACTTCGTTCAATGCCCATAGATGGCGTCCCTAAATACGATCGCGATGGTGCATTTGTCTACGACGAGATGGCGCCACCAAACGGTCGCTGTTTCTGCGTAGTACATCATTACCAACCCCATTTGCAATAAACACTAATCTGGTTCTCGCGCAGTGGGTCGCTCTCCGCCCCCCCCCTTTTCTAAATTATGGAAATCTTCCCGGAGAGGGGAGGGGGGGGATGCCTTCAGAGAAGACGCTCTCCTACTCACCTGATATTGCAACATTTCGGCTCGCATTCCGTACTTTCTGCAACCTTTGTTGACGCTGCTGGAAACACGAAAGTACATTGCAAAGAGGAAGCCGAAGCCAAGCGGCAACCATCTCTGTCCTCTCTCAATGTATGCACAACTGATTGTAGTTGGTATTGAGTTTAATCACACAAGGGCATAACAAAAATTTACCAGCAGCAAAACGTCATGGGTGTTGCATAGTGAGTTTCAGTGTAGGCCATATTCTTAAAATAGATTAAAGTTCTATATTTGTTTAATTTCCTAAGAAATTGGATACATCCTGTGCAATGGTGAACCCTGGAGAATGAATGAAAAGTGCTTGAGCGGTGGTGAAATACCTTCCATATACAGTATTCCGTTTATGATTCGTCAGTATGTATCTTACAGCCCTGGGAGTCCAGAGCAGCGTGACCTGAGTGAAACTGTCTAATATGGCATATGATATGACTCGTAGACACGAACAGGTAGCCAGGATAACACATCGGAAGTTTCCGAGGAAATACCATTTCATTTTTTTTTTTTTCATTTTTATTAGCAAGCGGCCCCTAACCAGAAACTGGCAACTCCGCTATATACATATATGCATTATACACCCTCATAGGATATACAGAAATATAAATCAGAAATATAAACTGAAGAACAAGAAACTACAGGACAAGCACATGGCACAATGAGCCATATGAAATAAATAAGACAAAAGTGGCGCAAGGAGCCACTGGTCTTACGAAGCCAACATGATATGTTAGTCTATTAGCCTTCTACTCTTCTTTCCTCAAGCTCAAGCAGCACTAATCTTCTCTGGAAGAATTTCTTGGAAAAAATTTAGAAAGCCTGAAAATCTTCCTTAGTCTTAATTAATGCCCATAATCCTCATTGCCCTCAGTCAGGTGAGCAAGATTTGGACTAGCAAATAAAAATTCATTTCTGAGATCCAAGTACTCGTGACAATATATAAAACATGTCTGCAGAGCCATGCAGTGACACTGCAACCTTTCTAAAATACCCAGTTGATTTAGCTTTTCTAAGTATGAGCTATAACCGGTTAATTAAAACAGTTTGTAGATTAAGCACAAACCATTCTTCTGATGGAACATCAAAAACAGAGGGAAAGAACCTACGAGTTATTTTACCTTTATTTGAGTTAGCCGTTCTATGATTCCAAAGAGTCATTAAGATATCTAAGATTCACTTGGCCTCATTCTTACGATCATTAGCTAAATTCAACTCAGGGTCATGAGTAATAAAAGGAGTTCCACGCCGAATTGTTGAAAGACATTACTCTGTAAATCAGAAAGAGGACAATTGGCATTTTCCTTGTGACAATCTGCAGGGCATCAGTGGAGACATTTCTACAAACTAGAGCCACCTTCAGGAGCATCATCCTCTGAATGGAATACAGTTCTTTTATATGGTTTTTAAAATTAGCACAGGCTATCCAAGCTGAGATGCCATATGAAACAATAGGAAGGAAAATACAGTCATAAAGAAGAGATAGTGCCCTATCTCTAATACCCCAATCCTTCCTAGTAATTCTTGTTATAATGATAACCAATTTTTCAGTTAGAAAATTAAAATGAGTGTCAGATCTAAGACCTCTCTCAATGAAGACTCCAAAAAATATTTAATTTTCTTAATGGGCTTTATACTTTCACAACCAACCAGCACATGAGGTTCTCTACGAACAGATAGCCCTTCAGCAATATTTTTGTTTTTGACCTGGATTTGTTAATTTATGGAAGTCACACCAAACATTAATCTTTTATTATTTCATTAGATCATTGTTCAATTTGTAGCCCTGAAGAGCCACCGCCTAAATTACTAGATCATTCGCATATGCAATCATAATGAACATGACTCTATTTCTTCCATAATCAATCCTCTAATACCAATTTCCACATTAGTGGCCCAAAAACAGATCACTGCCGATATCCTCGAATAGCAGATCTAGTTACCGAATTCCAACTAGACTTAACTGCAAAAGATCTTTCCTGAAAATAATTCACTGCGATGCTATAAAGCTTATGGGACCATTTTTCTAGGGGAAGAATCAGTAACACACTGTCCCAAGAGATATTATCAAAAACTCCTTCAAAATTAACGAAAATTCCAAGAACATATTTGCATTTGAACCACTAACCTAAGATTTTAAAGCATCCTCTATACCACAAACAGGAGTAAAGCCATATTGCTTACTTGAGAATCTTAAATTGTCTTGCGTATATTGTAATATTCGTTGTGAATGCATGCGTTCATAGACCTTGCTCAAACCTGCAACAACTGCAATTGAGCGATAAGAAGAGGGCTTAATTTTAAGTTTTTCAGCTGACTTCAAAATTATCTTAAGTAGAGCAGCCTTCCCAGGCGAGGGAAAAATTCGTTCAAGCAGTCATTTGTTGAAAACCAGAAGATGCTCAGGAAATAGTTTGAAATAACGCTTAATAATTTCCCCTTCAATGAGGTCCATACCATGACACCTATTACGAATTTTGTTAACAGCTGAATTAAGATCTTCCATTGAAAATAGTTCCTTTTGATTCTCGCTAGCAGAACCACAATCTAACCGACCATACTATCAGAATGCTCTCATCCATATGATGATGAGATCCATTGACTAGGTGATCAAATATAGCATTAATACTACCGAGCCAATCTACAGTTTCAGGCTCCACAGCTCACAGAACTTATCACATCCCCGGATGGTCTTAATCTGTGCAAACACAACTTATAAACAATACCCTATGGATCCTCATTACAAGCTGTTTGCACTAAGTTTTTCCATGCATAAAAAAATTTCCTTTTAGCTATTAAACGGGTATATTTTCTTTTGATCAACTGATACTCAGTTTTCAACCTAGCAGTAGATTCTTTATTGTCCTACAATTTCTGACGTTGGAACTTCTTTCGGGCTGGTCCTGGGAAGGAAGTCAACCGAGTCAACTTTCTGCCTATATTTCTTATCAACTACGAATTTGTAGATGTCGCCGTCCAAGGACTGTATGTCTTGCAACATTTGCACGGGTAGGAACCGATCAGATAACTTTAACCGGTTTGGAATGGCCTGAAGGATTGGATTAGCCCTAAGGATCCTCCAACTGCAGTTAGCCCAGAAATCTGGTACTGAAATAATGCCGACGATCATTTTGATAGTAAAGACGAGTCTTATCTCGTGAATGATGGCAGGAAGACGTCTGAAGTTGACAGATGCCGCCATCTGGGTGGTCCTTGGTGCAGGGGAAGCCGAAATTTCCATATGGCCCACTTCAATATCCAGAATTCCCCTGCAAAAATCCGTCTAAGATGGGTCGTAGCAGTTGAAGTCCAGACTTCGGCGCCATAGAGTATGACCGGATAAACACATATCTTAATATATCTGCACCCAACAGCCTGGTCATGAACATGCATAAAACGTTGTTTAATCATCCACCGAAGTCGACAGAACTTTATTTGCATGTGGTCTATGGAAAGGAGAAAGGAGAGCTTTTGATCAAAAGTAACGCCCAGATCTGTATGTTGTTGGACGGCAGAAATCGCGCATCCTCTTAAAATAGGTTGCACTATTGTTGGGTTCCTTTTGAGAGAGAAAGACAACTGCTTTGTCTTCTCAGGATTTATGTCAAGTCCGAAACCGGAGAGGAAGGTCTCAAGGTTCCGGATATTCTGAAGGATTAAGGCATTGATGTATTCAGCCGTGTCTCTAGGGCTGATGGGAGTAAACAGTTTTATGTCATCGGCAAAGGTGAGGATATCAGTTCGGCCTGTCACAAATGGCACAAGAACAGCTGAGAGCAAGATTCCAGACAGGACCCTGCCTTGTGGGACTCTAGCTGTAATAGTCCTGGTGTAGCGCAGATTGCCATCGGGAACAATAATGGTCCTGTTCTCAAGCTGTGTCTGAATAAACCAGAGCACGTCTCCACCAATGAGGTAATACTCACGTAGTAGTCTTGCCAACGCGTAAACGGATATAGAATCAAATGCTGCCTGGACGTCGTCGATATACTTAACAGTTAGCCCTGAAGAGCCACCGCCTAAATTTCCGGATGGTGGCCAAATGCCTCGAGGATCTTGGTAGTGGTGGTGACTAGCTTTTTAGCGGTGGATCTTGAACGGGTAGCATAGTGGATTTGCGGTAGCTTTTGTGGCATAATTTGGATGGTTAATGTTCTCAAAAGAGATTTCTCAACGAGCTTTAATAGGCTTGATGCAGAGGAAGTGGGATGGAATTGACTGGGCTGATAAGCAGAGCGTATTTTCGGTAGCTGTCTTATTACATAGACTTGTAGTATGGTACACTTTCTTTGGTCAACTGGTATTTCCTTGCTTGCTTCTGATGTATTATCCTGGCTATCTGGTCGTGTCTATGAGTGTACTCAGTCTGGGTGATCACCTTGCTCTCCGCGATGATGTGTTGGATCGTTTCTGAGACCAGGTGGCATCGTCGACGTGTGTCAGCTGATATTCCAGGCTCCTTTGAGATGTATTTTCTAAAGTTTCTGGTGTTGATAACTTGGTCTTGGATGGCTAGCATGAATTCTTCAGTCTCGGGGGAAGGGCGTGCCGCTTGTGAGCCATGCATTGGAAGCAATGTTATCGATGTGATCTTGATGGAGGTAATTGTAGTGTCTGCATAGATTGTCATCTTTGTCAATCTTTATAGCATCGTTTCTTATGCCGACTGGGCTGGAGGGGGCTCCTCGTTTAGTTTAAGTGAAGTATACCCTATCTTCCTTATCGCCTGGTGCAGTGGCGGAGTGGTGCCGTGTTGCTCTCGAAGTAATCATTCAGGTAAACTAGTGTTGTTTTACGTTGCTCTATCAGGTCTATCAGGCTCCTTCCTCTCCCTTTCTGAGCTATTGTTAGTCTCTCCACTGCTGACTTCAGGTGGTGTTGGCGGCTCTTGGTCATCATTGTCCTTGTCTTTCGCATGATATCTTCTAGCTCGGCGTTAGTCCAATCTATGACCCCAAAGGAGTATGTTAGTATTGGAGCTGTATAGGTGTTTATGACTTTAACCGTGTTCCCTCCTTTCAATTTTGCTTTCAGCAGGCTTCTGAGTCTCTGATGATACGGTCTGGCACTTCTTGATTTCCTTGATAACTGCTGAGCTTGCATTTCTTGATAACTGCTGAGCTTGCATTTCTTGATAACTGCTGAGCTTGCATTTCTTGATAACTGCTGAGCCTGCATCATCCCTAGTTATTTGTAGGTCTCTCCTTCTGTCATAGCTTCGTTCTGTTTACCAGTGTGCAGCTGGTAGTTTAGGCCGACAAATTTCCTGTGGTGCAGTGTGTGGATCTTCCATTTGTCTAGAACAAATTCCATCCTGATTTGCTTGATGGATTCTTCGGTGATCCGGAGTAGTTGCTGGAGTTACTTCTCGGTTGCCGCGTAGAGCTTGTGTCATCCATATACATGGATGATACAAGAATGAATTAACATGGATGATACAATGCATGGATTAACAACCCTGCCAACAAAGGTTGGCAGGGTTGTTAATGACAGTAATGGCAGTGTGCTACTGCAACAGGATCTATAAAATTTGGGCAGATGGGCTGAGAAGTGGCAAGTGAAGTTAACATTGAAAAATACAAAGTACTGCATATGGGTAGAAGTAACCCCAGAGAAACGTACCAACTGTGTGGTACTACACTTAGGGTGGTAGAAAATGAAAAAGACCTGGGGGTAATTGTGCAAGCAGATATGAAGTTTTCTGAGCAATGCAGACAGGCTGCCAGGACAGGTCATGGGGTGTTGTCAATGATATACAGGAATTTTGCTAGCAGGGAAAAGGAGGTGATTGTCCCTACAGGAATTTTGCTAGCAGGGAAAAGGAGGTGATTGTCCCTCTGTATAAGGTAACAGTCAGGCCACGCCTTGAGTACTGCGTGCAGGTCTGGAGGCCTCATTTTAGGAAGGATGTAGATTTGCTTGAGCGTGTACAGAGAAGGGCAACAAGATTGGTGAGGAGAATGAAGGGATCCTCTTACCAAGAGAGGCTTAAGTTCTGCAAATTGCAACGGCTGGAGACTAGGCACCTGCGCGGTGATCTGATTGAGGTCTATAAGGCCTTGAATGGGTTGAGCAAGCTGAATTCCGATGGGATCCTTCCACTTGTTCAGATTACGAACCTAAGGGGGCATAAATTCAAAATAAGAAAAGACAGATGTAGAATAGGTGTGCGGAAGTTTGCCTTAAGCCAGAGGTGGTTAATTGCTGGAACAAACTTCCATCTGTCGTTGTGGAAGTTGATACCTTGAATAAATTTAAGGAGGAATAAATAAATAAATTTAAGGACAAATATTTAGAGGGGTTTGTTTTGTAATTTTTTTTTTTTTTTGGCTGATGCTGCATAAGCTCATACACTTGCTTTCTTGCATCACAAACTACTACTACTACTACAACTACATCAGGTGGGTGAAAGTGTACAGGTTCTTTCTTCCTTCTTCGAGGTTATATCCATACTTGCTGCCGTTAAACGTGGTGGATAGCAGGTTGAATGCTAGACAGGACCACAGTGAGCTCAGAGTATCTCCCTGAAAAATTCCTCTTTTGATGGGGATTGGTCTGGGTGTGATGTCCTTGACCTAAATGGTGGTACTCTATTTTTCCATTTCTGCTCCTAGAAACTTTCTCACTATCGGATGGACCTTGAAGATCTTCAGGGTCTGTATTAGCCAGCTATGAGATACGGAATCGAAGGCCTTGCGGTAATCGATGTAGGCCATGTATAAGTTGTGGTGCTTCTTGTAGGCTTGCTCCATAACTGCAGCATCTATGGTTAATTCCTCCTTGCATCCTTTGTTCCTCGCTTACATCCTTTCTGTTGTTCGGCCATTATGTTCTGACTCTCTAAGTGCTCTGATATCTTTTTGGTTAGGCAGCTGGTCAGGATTTTGTACATCGTTGGGAGGCAAGTGATTGGCCTGTATTTTGCTGGGTTTCTTGTACCTTCGTCTTTAGCCTTCAGATAGATATGTGACTCCTTCATGAGAAACTTCGGGATTGTCTTCGGGTGCCTTATCATTCCATTGAACTAGGTGCTTATATGTACAAGTGAGCTTCTTTTACTAGTAGTGGAGGATATTATCAATTCCTGGAGTTCATGAATCGTGTGTGGTCCTGATCGACTGTTTTACTTCTTCTCCCACTCTCTCATCTCTTGTACGTCCTTGGTTTTCTTCCTTTCTATTCTATCCAGGGCTTATTTCACTGTTCCAGATATTTTCCCAGAAATTCTCGATCGTTTTTTTTTCGGGTGGTCCGTTTCCTGTTTTCTCAAATTCGCACAGTTACTTGTAGAAGGCTCTTTGGCCCTCATCGAAGATTCGGTTGTTTATTTTCCTCTGGGAGCTCTCTTTATATCGGAAAGTCTCTTGCTGAGTGGGAGGAGGTTCTCCTTCAGTGTGTCCAAGTATTCTCCTATTCTTTGATTTCTGGTCTAATATTTGCTGTGGACGCTGTCTCTTTTGAGGGTGCTCTTACATTTCCAATCAATTTCTTACTTATATTACCCTGTTGGTACTGGGTCAACTGACCTATCTTGACTCTTAATTCTTCTATCTTCTGCTGAAGTCTTCTTTCCCAAGCTAGCGGTTCCTTCTGTTTTTGGTCCTTCTGCTGCTGGTCTCTCGTTTTTTTCCCCATTAATCCTAGTGGCTGCTATTGCAGCGCAGTATATGCCTGTGTGGATAGCCTCCAGCGTTGCACCATTGTTGTCAGGGTAGTGTGGTATTATTTGCCGATTGAGGTGGTCTGTTACTCTCCACAGGATTATATTTTAACTCTGCTTAGGTAACATGTGGGTTCTTGTGGGATCGATTCCTTCGAATTCTGTTAGGGCCTTCTTCCACTCGTCCTCTATTCTGGGTATATCATGACCTCGTCTGTTTCCACTTCTGTTGCTGTGGGTTTTATTTCTTCTTGCTCTTACTCCTCTGGTTCGGAGGTGGTATATTCTTCCTCCTGTAGTCCCGTATTCTTTATCCTTTGAAGTTGATCACTTACGTCTTGCTTGATTTTTTCCAAGATTGCAGGAGCTATCAGGTTCTTCATGAAATGGTGCTTCTCTGGTCCGATATTCGCTGTTCGTGACCTGAATATCCGGGAATCGTTCCTGCCACTTGGTATGTAGTCGCGACCTGTACATTGTCATATCGGTCTCTAGCCTGGTTATTTCATAGTATGGTCGAATTTTGTACATATTCATTTCAATGATCCACTTCATGCGTTGGCGTTTTCTCCCTTCCTGGGTGGTCACTAGCGCAGTTGCTCAGTAAGCACTTCCAGTTGGTGGAGCTGATAGTCTTGCCCTTCTCTTGTGGTAGCCGTACGGCAGACAGCGCCACTTGCTCCACTGTCTTCCTCGAAAGTCCGTCTCTTATTTTTCGAACCGATCACTCTGCCTAAGGCCTGAACGTGAGCGACTTTATCCTGCGCCACACTAAATGCAGTATGATTAATATTACTCTGCGACATCATCCATCTATAGAGGTGGACCTGTTTAGCTTCGACTTATGTCCAGTGATAGTTCTCGTGAGTGACGCCAGATGGCGCCACAGTCTGCCGTAACCACCATTCTGACCTTGGGGTAGGTAGGTCCCTTGGAGCAACTTTCACGATATTTATTTATTTCATTACTATTTTATTTATTATATTGTATTGTATTGTATTATTATAATTTATTATTATTATTATTATTATTATTATTATTATTATTATTATTATTATTATTATTATTATTATTATACTGAGATTCTTAAAATTATAGAACAATTAAAGAACAAGAAATCTTACGGACTTGATTGTATTACAGTAACCGAAGTAAAGAGAAATAAAGAACAGTTCACTGTTCTCTTGGTGGAGCTTATAGCACGAATGTTAGAATCGGGAAATTATCCTACAAATCTACTTTCCTTTAAAATACTCCCTATGTATAAAAAGGGACAACCTGATGACCCATATAATAAATATCTACATCAATATGGACTGTTAAACAACTCTCTATTCTCATATCAGAAGGGCAAGAGCAAACAGACATTATTAGAGAACTTAGTACACTCTCTAAACTTACATTTAAACAACAATAACTTCATATTGATTTTATTTACAGATTTGACCAAAGCATATGACCTAATTGATATCCCAATATTGCAACAAAAATTACTGAAATGTGGTATTAGGGGAAGAATCAATCAACTCCTAGCAAATTATTTAACCAAGAGAAAAATAACAGTAGAAGTAGAAAATACAAAGGGGAAATCTTATAATGTAAAGAGAGGAGTACCTCAGGGCTCTCATGCTGGGCCAATCATGTTCAACATCTATATAAATGACATATTCCAAGTAATTAAGAACTCCTTTATAAAAATTTATGCAGATGATATAATCTTATATACAATAGGAAAGGACCTAACAAAAATGGCGAATGATTTACAACAGGATGCAATACATTTACAAACTTGGTTGCACAATAATAAATTAGCACTCAGCTTTGAAAAAACAAAATTCTTGGTAATTAGACCCCCCTCACCAAACACTGGACATTCATACCTCTATTAAATTACATAAACACGAATGCCTACACGAACAGAACTTCCAGAATTGCAACTGTCTAACTGTGGAAGAAGTCTCAAATCATTGTTACCTTGGGTTATGGATCGACTACAGTCTAAGTTGGATAATGCATATAACAAACTTGTACAAAAAAATGAGATTTTATGTGTACTTTTTCTACTACATTAAGAATAAGTTAAATCTTAGAACAAAAGTAACCTTATATTATGCATTAGTGGACTCCCAACTCAATTATTTAGTAAATATATGGGCACGAGCAAATAAAACAGAAATAAGGGCAATAGACAACTTAATGAATAGGATTCTGAAACTTTTAATGGGGACAAACCCTTGGAATGACCTGAATAAGAGAAGGCAATTTTTGTTGAAAAATAAAATATTGTATCCAGTTCAAAAACTGAAGTTAAATCTATTCTTAAAAAATCTTAACACTATTTTTGAAGAGTCGAATCTGCAAAGAAATGTCTCACATAATTTAAGGAACCCAAAAGCAATTACTTTGCCTCACCCTATGATACTAAATAGATTTGGAGATAGGCACACAATGAAGGTAATAAACAACTTGTTGGCTAGCATTGATTTCAGGCTCAGGAGAAGTTATCCCATCTCCAAATTAAAATTCCTAATAAGAAAATTCTTGATACTCAATGACACAGTAGATTAGAATTGATATGCAGATAAACTACCTCTGTTTACAGTGTGGAATATACTATGTGTAGTGACTTCATAGTCTTTTCTGTAAGATAACAAATTTGTACAAAACCTGTAAAGGAAGAATTACAACTTGTTGTCAAGAAATCTACTTTTCTTAACAAGTTCATTTATTGTAAACGAATTCTCTTGATAAATAAAATTGTATTGTTTTGTATTATTATTTTTATTATTATTTGTTATTATTATTATTATTATTATTATTATTATTATTATTATTATTATTATTATTATTATTAGCATTAGCATTAGTAGAGGCATTTGATGCAAGAAAGCAAGCTTATGCAGCATCAGCCAAAAAAAAAAAAAAACCCCCACTTCCACTTTACCCCTCTGTTCGTTCAAAATACCTGTCCAGCTGAGCCTTAAACTTATTTAGGCTATCAACCTCCACCACAAGGGATGGCAGTCTGTTCCACCAACCAACCACCCGCTGGCTAAAGGCAAATTTCCGCACGTTTTCCTACATCTGTCTTTCCTCAATTTGAATTTATGCCCTCTCAGGTGATTTTTCTGAGCTAGAGGAAGAATCCCATCAGCATTGAGCATGCTTAAACCATTCAAGGCTTTATACACCTCTATCAGATCACCTCGCTGGTGCCTAGTCTCCAGACACTGTAATTTGCAAAATTTAAGCCTTTCTTCGTAAGAGCACCCCTTTGTTCCATTCACTAATCTTGTTGCCCTTCTCTGTACTGGTTCCAGCAGCTCTACATCCTTCTTGAAATGAGGCCTCCAGACCTGTATACAGTACTCTAGGTGTGGCCTGACCATTGCCTTATACAATGGAATAATCACCTCCTTATCCCTGCTGGAAAAATTCCTGTATATCATTGACAATACTCCATGAGCTACTCTTGCAGCCCGTCTGCACTGCTCAGAGAACTTCATATCTGCCTGCACAATCACCCCCAAGTCCCTTTCATTCTCTACCACTGTCAGTGTAGTACCACAGAGTTGATACGTTGCTCTGGGGTTGCTTTTTCCCATGTGTAGTACTTTACATTTGTCAATGTTAAACTTCATTTGCCACCTCTCAGCCCATCTGCTCAACCTTTCCAGATCCTGTTGCAGCAGCATAGTGTCAGTAGTGTCCTTGACAACCCTGTCAACCTTTGTATCATCTGCAAACTTGGACATTAAGCTTGATATACCATCATCAATATCATTTATAAATACAGAAAACTATAATGGACCCAACACTGAGCCCTGAGGGACTCCACTAATAACATTAGTCCACGATGAGCAGTGTCCATTGATTACCACTCTCTGTCTTCTCCCCCTCAACCACCCCTTTATCCATAGCAGCAATTTGCCTCCAATGTCACACTGCTCCAATTTGTGTAGCAGTCTTCCATGTGCAACAGTATCAAAAGCCTTTCTAAGATCCAAGTATATAATATCAAAGTTATTCCCTGCATCCAGTTCTTTTGTGACTGCATCATAGTATCCAATCAAGTTGGTCAGGCAAGACTTCCCCTTAACAAAACCATGCTGTGTCTGAGCTATAACTGAAGTCTTGTCTAAATGATCCTGCAGTGCTTCTTTAACCAGTGCCTCCATTAATTTTCCTGGAACAGAAGTTAAGCTCACAGGTTTATAATTACTTGTGTCAGCCTTTGATCCTCCTTTGTAAATTGGGGTCACATTTGCACATTTCCAGTCTATGGGTACCTCCCCTGAGTCCAAGGAAGCTCTCATAATTATGGCTAAGGGTTTGCTTACTTCCTTTGCTGCCTCCTTTAATATAACTGGATAGATCCCATCCACCCCGGGTGCCTTTCTTGTGTTTATCTTCAACAGTTTCTCCTCCACTTTACTCCCAGTTATTTCAAGATTCTGTAGCTTACTGCTAGAGTTGAATACACCTCTGGCATTCCCCTTGCTGAATAACTCCTCATGTGTGAATGTCGATGCAAAATATTCATTTAGTTTGTTAGCTACCTGAGCAGGATCATCAACAGTTGACCCATCAATATCACGTGGACCAATCTGATTCATCCCCTTCCTTCTAGAGTTTACATAAGTAAAGAACTCTTTGCTGTTTTTCTTTGCATCCCTTGCCAAGGATTTCTCGTAATCTGCCTTCGCCTGCCTAACCTCCTTTGTAACTTGGTTGCATATCAACTTGTATCTATCATAGGCTTCTGTGTCATGTGTTAATTTGTAAGTATCCCATGCATTTTTCTTCTCTGCCGTATGCCTCATTAGTTAATCTGACATCCATTTTGGCCTAAACCTTGAACAATATTTCTTAGTTGGTATGTAAAGCCTAGTAGCTTCCAAGATAGGTTCTTTGAATGCTTCCCATTTTGAATTTGCTGTTGGTAACATCATCAGTTGGTCCCACTGTATAGAATTTAAATACTGTCTCAGTCCATCGTAGTCGCCTTTACGGAAACAATAACCCTTCCCTTTACCCCTAATGGTAGTTACCTCTTTGAGTAAATCCCACTTCAGCACACTGTGATCACTGCCACCTAGTGGTTCGTTTATCTGCAGATTCTTAATGCATGAAGAATCACTGCTGATAATCAAATCAAGAGTATTCCTCCCTCTAGTTGCCTCCCGAACATGCTGATGTAGAAAACAATCATCCAATAAATCCACAAAAGCCCTGCTAGTGTGTGAGTAACCAGCCCCCAAATTCCAGTCAATATCTGGGAAATTAAAATCTCCCATTATAAGACTCTCTGATTTACTGGCCCACTCTATTTCCCTGTACAGTTCCTTATTATACTCATCAGAGTCATTAGGCCTATAGCACACTCCTACTCTCAATTTTGATCTCCCAATGCTTATGTCACACCAAACTGACTCCACACTGCACTGTCCAGCGATGTCGACTGGCTTCACTTCCTTGGTTTTTATGTGTTTCTTAACTAATAGCATAACACCTCCCCCCTTCCTATCCTGTCTATCCTTTCTGTAGACGTTGTACTCCCCAAATTGCCGTTCCGCACCCCTTATATCTGTGTGACACCACGTCTCTGATATCCCAACAATATCTGCCTTCGATGTTTTGAGCAATACCTCAAATTCATCAAATTCATTTACTAAACTCCTAGCATTGGTGTACACACAAGTATACCTGCACCTGTTTCTATTCTTAGCTACCCTAACACAACCCATGTGTTTACTTGTACCGCAATGGCTCCCAGCAGTCTCTGAAATACCATGCTTCTTGTTTTTCAGGCTTCTGCTCATTCTAATAGAAGCAGTGCAAGAATCTCTTTCACCTCTGCCAGTGGCTACTGTCAATCTATTGGTCTTTGTCTCCCCCCAAGCTAGCAGTTTTCCGACCCACCTAACACTGCCTCGATAGCATCAGCAAATATTCTTGCACCCTTTCTCTTTAAGGGTATCCCATCCCTGTAGAAGCAATCTCTCCTGTTAACAAGTACAGTCCAGGCTGAAAAAAATTCTACCCCTTGAGCCTTGCACAATCTTTCCAGAATATTATTGTAAACATATTCTCTTGATAAATAAATTGTATTGTATTGTATTATTATTATTATTATTATTATTATTATTATTATTATTATTATTATTATTATTAATTATTATAGCTCCAAATTAAAATTCTTAATAAGAAAAATTTTTGATACTCAATGATAGAGTAGATTAGAATTGCAATGCAGATAAATTTCTATCTCTGTTTACAGTGCAGAATGTGTTGTGATTTCTTCATCTTTTCTGTTAGATAACAAATTTGTATGCAAAAACTGTTGTAAATGAAGAATTACAACTTGTTGTCAAGAAATTTACTTTTCTTAACAAGTTCATTTATTGTAAACAAATTCTCTTGATGAAAATAAATTGTATTCTATTGTATTATTATTATTATTATTAAAAAATCAGTTTATTGGCCCAATCAACCTGATGTGAACCCTTACATGTGTAAGATGTAAATTCTTACACGTTTAATATTTTAGAAATGAGTGAGATTTATTTAAAATAAAGGTTAGGAAATAGCAAAATAGGACAGTGAACATTACCAGTCACTAATATTATTCTAGGTCACTCACAAGGAATTAAAAATTAGACAAGGTTGAATTAGAGAAGGGAGCGGTAAACTATTAGCAACTAGGGGTACATTTCAGTTCCCACCATGGCAGCGACTACTGGCGAGCAGATGCGAATAACCATGGCCAAGAAAGAACAAAGGGCTGTAGACGGAACATTGTCGGACATCCTTTTGTCCGGTGACACCTAGAATCGGTCTGGTAGTAAATACGGGTAAAATTACTCCGGCTTGCAATCACATTGGCGTCTGACTGTCGGCGATGGCAAGGTTATTAGATCATGTAAAATAAATCTGCTAAGTTTAACGAGGGGTGGCGAAGGTGACGGCGAACTTCAAAGCAGCGGATTGCCTGGGAAAAATTTGGAAATTTATTAAAATGAGTTCTAAATATACAGCTTGAGAAATTTTAAAGGACGAATAGGAAATGATGAAAGTTTGACAAAATGAGAAGATTGGGTAGAATCTGAAAAAAGGTTGCCAGGAATTATGAGGGGCGTTGCTGAATTCAGAGTAACAAAAAGTCAGTGAGCAGGGGGAAACGAAATCAGATCCAGCAGTTGAGCTTTATGTGGTGGTTATGAAGATGAGTTAGAAACAGTGAGAACCCCGAGTTGCGTACGTGGGGGTGTGTGGAAATGAGTTAGGAAAGATAGAGTTGAGTTTTTGACAATGTTAATGGGAAAATGAGTAATAAGTTATGTAGGGTTAGATAAGTCCTGTCCTATCCTGTCAGCCAGCTGGGAAAGATCTGACAAATTAAGATGGAGTAGTGAAGGGTTAGATAAGTTTAGTGCAGTCAGTAAGTTAAGGAAAAGTTAGTGGAATTTCATAATAGAAGAGAACAGTCGAGTAGTCCGTTATCGGAAGGCAAGGGTAGTGGCCCGTATGCAAATAAGTCTAGTCCGTCATCGGAGGAAGGCAAGGGTAGTGACCCCGTATGCAGATGAATGAAGTGTAAGGAGAATAAGCCTGTCCGTCGTCTAAAGGCAAGGGTAGTAGCCCGTATGCAAACGACTGAAGTGTATGGAGAAATAAACCTGTCCGTTATAGGAAGGTAGTGAAAGTGGCCAGCGTTAGAATAAGTAGAGTAAGGAGAAAAATAACCCTAGCCCATCATAAGAAGGCAGTGATAAAGGCCAAGGAAAGAAATAACCCTAGTCCATCATCTGAAGGCAGTGATAAAGGCAAGGCGCAGATAAGTGAGCTGAGAAGATAAAGTTGTAATCCCGAGTCCACCAGAATATCTGAACCGAAGGTTAAGTAGCAGTATCGAAGACTAGTCCATAAATTCCTAAAAGACACAATGGTGCCCTATCCAGACGTAGACTACAGCCCATGGAGAAACTTGAAGTCCTGAGATTAATGCAGTTGGTAAACGATGATGCCATTCCCAGACAAGGAGCTGAAGACCCCAAAACGGAGAAATCCGATTCGTAAAATTGAGTAAGTGACTAGTTATATAGTATTCTCCCCCACAAATAAAGGACTGTTGGAACTCGAATACCAGATTAGTATAATGTTTAGAAAGATGTTAAGGGAAGGATATACAAAGATATAAATATATACATAAATATAGAGTTAAGTCAGATGATAGTTTTGGGTTTTGATTAATGTATAATTAGACATATGTAGAAAGGCAAAGGAGAGAAATTTGATATTTGTTATTAGTTATTGTTTAACATATAGGTATGATATATTTTGGAAGGCAAGGGTAGAGAATACAGAGAAAGAAATAGCCTTATGAATGTAGCTAACACTTGGGACCAGCATTAGTCAAGAAATTGGTGTCAAATGTACTATCTGTCTTGATTAAAGAAAGTTGTGAAGTTATATTCCCCAAGACAAAATGGGGCACTAATTAAAACGGAAGTTAAGAGTGAAATTCCTAAATCAATTTATAAGGTAAGGATTTGATTTAAATAGGAGAAAGGGTGTACCTAATCCTCTTAAGTAATTATTGTTCATGTGTGAAGAAGAAGCTATAGCAGTTTTTGTAAAGATATTAAGTTTGTTGTGTATAAAGAAATAACCTTTCTAGTGTAAAACCAATGTATTTAACTGCCATATATAACTGATAATACATAGGCAAAATTCGAGTAATAACAATATGTGCTTGAGAGTTGTTAATTTTTATATTGTGTATATAAGTGTAAATAAATGTTATGTTATACATTAATGTGTGTGTTGTTTGTCATTCTTGAACACTCAGCCTGTCCGAAGGGAATTATAAATAATTAAGAAGTTCCCTTGATTCTGGAATTCTCCTGTAAGGTAAAGTCAGATGTGTAAGTGGGGAAATTAAAATAAGGTGGACAACAACTCATATAAGGGAACAAATAAAAACAAATAAATATACAAAATAATAGAAATAATAAAAATAACAAAATATATCATAATCATTCTTTTTTATTCCACCCCCCACACACGGCCATTCAGCCAGGATGGCGATCCGTAATACAATTAGTTATTTATAAACAAACAAGTTTACTTTACATGTATATGGAAAATATAAATCAGTTTTTACAATCAGTGTCGCAACAAGGTCAACTTGCATAAATAACAGTCATAAATATGGAATATTTATGGGTGTTATTTAAGATGAATAAATATGAAATATTTACAAATAAGCTGGACAGTGTTTCCGAAGACCATAGTACTTAGGCGACCGAGATTGTCTAGCCCTGCTTGAAGAGGAAACCGATGGTTCGCTTGGCAGCGGGCTGCTGTTCTAGGAGTCCTCACGATCTCGTCCATTCTGGGGGCATCTGTGCGTCCGGTTATGAATTTAGTGAGGGTTAGAATATTTTGGGCAGCAATCTGATGTTTCCAAGCCATCACGTCTAAATTCGAGTGGAGCACCGATCTAGAGATGGTATTCTGTCTCCCTCTCATTCTGTTATGCCATTTAAGGATCCAATACTCTAGCCCAAGAAATTTTATGAAGCAGGTTTTAGGCGCTGAGGACCAGATGATGGAGGAATATAATGGAATGGGATAAAGCCAGCGTAGATAAGCTGAGGATCACGTATTTCTGTGAGCACTTGGCGTAGCAGCCACATTGCTGCATAGGTCTTCGTTTTGGTGACGTTTAGATGCTGTGAAATGTGAGGCCATCGTCCCACGTTAAGCCTAAGTCCTTATGTGAGATGACTTTTGTTACAGGTTCCCTTGGGATACAGATTTGTATATTGTTCCTTAACCTTTTGTTTGTAAAGGTCATTTGGGCCGATTTAGCGTGAATAAGTTCTAGACTGATTGAATCTAGATACATTTCTAGTTGTATTTTTTGATTGGACAGTTTATTGATGGTAGCTGCTTGATTAGGATTAGATGATGTTATATAGAATTTAATGTCGTCCGCATTAAACAGAAAGTCCTGTTGTGATGCAAGAAAGGGTTCAAGGCTGCAGCGAACAGTAAGGGGAAAAGAGCCTCTCCCTGTGGTACTCCTCTAATGACCAGACACCTATATTGAGAGTTTTGATGAGTGACTAGAAGCTGTCAAGGTTTTAGAAGCCCTTGTAAAATTCGTCGAGCAATACCCGTCACGTTGAAATAGTTCTTCAATATATGTATCAATGCATCAATATTAACACGGTCAGATGCTGCTTTTATATCGAAGAAGATGACATCAAAAATTTGCGCTCGCCACTCAGGGTTCTTTGTATTCTTGTAAGTGTTTCAAGCAGTTGACCTACCTTTGATTACTGTGTGGAGGTAGGAGGCCTGTGGTTGAAGCATTGTTCTGTAAGTGCAGGGTTAATGATGTTTTTTTTTTTTTTTTTTTGGTAGTTGTTGGCGCATCGGCTTCTGTGGCCATAATGCATCTCCCAAAGTTTTTGCAGTACTTTTATCCAAGCCCGAGGCATGATTCGAAGCCGCGACCTTTGGGTTGCCAGGCAGGCACTTTACCCACCCGGCTAGCCCGTTCGGCAATGATGTTGTAGATTATTTAGATTTAGCAGTGGCAGATTGGTCTGACTGTTTTTTTTTTTTTTTTTTTTTTTTAATGGATCAATTTTTTGTTTTTTTTTTTAGGGAGGATGAAGCATCCACTACCCATAGTGTCATTCGCATAAAGTTCTAATACGGACTCCACATTTTCTGAATATTCATTTACTTCGATACTCTTGGTGGGTAATTCGGTTGGTTTCCTTAAAGTCTTTAGCAGTTTTCGGTTTTTCATTGCGATGCGAGACGGTTGAAGTATCTTTGCTAGTTTTAGTTTCAGGAGGTTGTTAGCGTGGCTCTAACCCAGTTGGCTATAGAGGTGTTAGGTAGTATTTATATATTCCGTTCGGACTGCGGTTGAAAGATGGCTTCGAGTGTGAGACGCCTAGAATTAACCAGGTATGCTCAACCTAATTGTCGGCGTAGTCCTCAAGATATGTGAGTTTATGTTCTATTTTGTATTTGAAGTTTCTTTCCAGTTTCCAACATTTCACATGACTTAGAATTTTGAAAAGGCCAAAAGCACTCTATAGATCTTCGAAGAATCGCTTGGCCAAGCAGCACTCGGAGACAATTAGAAGACCAAATTGGTAAACTCGCACTTACTTGACATCTGAAAGTGTTCCAACTTTCAGATGTCACCTCCTAGAAAACTACTTCTACATAAAAGGTGACATGTTGTGGTTTATCACAGCCCTGCTCTCTGACAGAACCATTCTTCTTAAAGCGGATCAACACACAATCTGGAGGAAGATCACTGCGGGAGTTGCCCAAGGCGGAGTTCTCTCCGGAGCATTATTCACCGCAGTTATTCTTCCGTTTGTGCAACAGAGAGAAGACATACTCTGCTATGCCGATGATATTAAGATATATACTCAGATTAACCCCGGCGAACATCTCTCAAACATCAATAAGAAGATCTCTGAAAAGTTACACAACTTAGGATCCTATCTCCATAATGTTCAATTTGAACATAATGTTCAATTTGGCCTCCTCATTAACCCTGCCAAATCAGCCCAAATAGTCTTTTCTCTGAAGCGCCAACCCACTGAAATCCAAGCTTCTCTAGACGGCATTCCCTTCCCACTGGTCAAGATGCATACAGGCTTGGGAGTCGTCTTCGACTATAAACTGAGCTTCAACCTCCACATTGACAAGCTCACAGCAAAATTCTGTCAAATGCGCTGGACCACAAAACAACAACTGCTCCACGTTAGGGATCTGGATGTGACTCGTCGATACGTATACACCTCAGTATACTCCGTCGTACTGTATGCCTCGGAAATTTGGGGGTCCGCGGCCCCTACCAACATCAAGCGCGTGTACTCCGCCGAATACTGGCTCCTTCGTTGGATCACGCAAAAACATCGTCGTCCACCCCAGCAAAGGACAACTGCGATGGCGACGTCACTTCATTTTGCCCGACTTCCAGATCTTGTATTTGAAAAACGCCTTGTTCTCACTGTCAAGATGACAACCGGAATGGTCTCGGAGCCAAGCATCTGGGAACTGTGTGGCTGGAGGATCCCTCTACCCGGACTGAGGTCAGCTCCCACGCTCACAGCTCACTATAACAGACTATCGCTCAGTGACCGCTTTCTCCCCAGGGAGATGCTCCCCACAATCGTTTCAATTGACGGCGACCTCTGTAGGTTTGTGAAGGATCGGAGGTACCGAAGACAGATCCTTAAGAGCCTGACCTTGGCCAGGCAAAGTGCACATTGATAAGGGCAGCATAATAATGCCCAATATATTGTAAATAATGTTCAAAGCACGAGGTCTTTATGAATGTGTTGTAAATAAAGTGAAGAATATCTTTATGAATATTAATATAACATAATGTAAATCTGAATATCTTTATTATTTCATTGTAAATACTGTCAAAAGTATATATCCTGTAAATAATCTGACACTGATTCTATTTTATTGTTGGCTCTGGGGGATGAGCCCGAACTTCGATGTGGGTCCCGTCTCCCCAAGGCTATTATTGTCCACCATCCAATGTAAAACCCCTGGCATTGCTGCTGTGAAGGGTCTATTGTATATACCACGTTTGTACACAATAAAGATTATATATATATATATATATAACTTCATTTTCATTGTGTCCTGTAGATCGCGCAGCGTCGAGTTATTTTGCTGTGTTTATATGACAAAGAAACTAAGGCTATGAGGTGTCAATATAGTGTCTGTAAATTTTGTGTAGGGGCAGTAAACGTTAAAAGGCAGTAAAAGTTCCACCCATCTTGATAGGATTCGAATCTAGTCCCATCTCTATGCGAGGCCACTGATCATAAGCGCTGCGCTACCTGCGAGGGCAAAACACACGTTCACACACAATTAAGTATTTAAACATCTCATTCCATTCGCTTTCTGAAGGTCGCTAATGACGTCACACGTACATTGGTGGTGTAGTTTAAATTTAGGAAGGAAGCGAAGCAGGATGCGAATCACATGACAGAATCTTCTGGTAGTGCCTGATGGTATTCGGGCATCTCCCCCCTCAGCTGTAACCAATTATAAGCAGCATCATTTTCTTTGCTCCTCGTTCATCTGCTGGGGGAAAGACGACTGCTTTTGAGCCCGTCTGGCACTGGGTCCTCGACACGGTGAGTGTTTAGTTTATAAAAAGTTCTTTCGTATGCAAATCAACATCCCTTCAGAGGAAATATGTGTGCAGTTCCCTACATATTCAGAACATGATGTGCATTGCGCGGTAGCTTGATTCAAAACAGGCAACCGTCACGAGAGTCAGTGTACATGGCACCAATCGACGTCCCGAATAAGAAATCTCGATTTATACGAACGAATAAATTTTAAAATTCATAATAAAATTTTTAATAATTAGGCTAAAAATCAGGGATAATCTAAACATTTTGGACAGATTTAGGAGAGTGGGACAGTGTCTGGTGCTCTCGCGGATTTAGATCATTCAGCGCTCCAAGGATAATATATTTCTGGGATTCATCAGGTGTTTTTCAATTTTCTAGCTGGGTTAATTTTTACTTAAATTTCAATGATTTTTCTATCACTAAGTAATGATCTGTTATCAATGATGATTATACTCTGCTGACATAACTACCACTCCTCATCAACTGCTCAACATCTGCCTTTTTGCCCGTATCCCGTTCGGTCCGAAGAAGAAGGTCCACCTCAAGCACAAGAAGGTCCTTCTTGTGCTTGAGGTGTTAGAATCATAACCTGCAAAGCAGTGTCATCTGCTTCTACTAACAGCAGTGGAAGCAGTCCAACCCGGGCCTTTTCCACCCAGTGGGGGAAGGACGGTGACGATACCGTGTGCTGACATTGAATTTGAAAAGACCTATGCCGAAAGAAATTCTGTATGAAATATGGTAGGTGATCTCTCATGTCAAAGGAATGGAGATCTCTGAGGATACTAAAACGTCATGCGCTGTCAGGGCTTTATCTGTGTCAAGGCATACCATGACGAGATGCTCATTTCGGCTAAATGCATTCCCGACGTTCGTTTCAGCTTTGACCATGAGATCCAGAATGATCGATTTTTTCTGAAACCAAAATTGAGTATCAGAGATCAAATTTTTGGAATCAAGGTACCGTGTCAGTCAACGGTATATCAATTTTTCCAAGGTTTTACTTAAGCAGCTATTGAGTAGAAATGGGTCTATAGTTTTGAGGATTACAGTGCTCGTTTCCTGGTTTGGGAATTGCCAGTACATAGGAATGATGCCCGGAACTGGGGAACGAATTTTCAATGAAGATGCGATTGTACAAAGTCAGCAGCGAGAATAATGATTTATTATCTGTGTTGGAGCATTATGTAATATATTCCGTCGGGGCCTGTTTTCAGTTAGCGCTTCTTGCAATTCAAACATCGTAAGTGGTTGATTGTATGCTAAAGAAGATGCGTGCGGGCCTGAAGTTCAGCTGGGGTCTTTCAAATTTTGATCTTCTGAAATCATTGACCATATGCTGTCGTGGCAGAGAACTGTGAAAATACAGTCCCTGTGGCACTGCCAATCTCTGCATGAGTAAAAAGCTCCTGCACATTCGAGTTGAGGAGTGGGAGGATAATGGGAGTAATTTTCCATTTAGCTGTTTTATTTTTCTCCATATTATTCTTGTATCATTATTTTTATTAACTGAGCTTGCAAATCGAATGCAAGAGTCTCTTTTAGCTTTCTTCCTAATGCTGCGGGCCTTGTCTGTAAGTCTCTTGTACTTTATAAGATTGGTGGTGCTGTGATGTTTCCGACACAGAGTCCACGCTCGGTTTTTCCTTCTTTTTTTCCGCTCTTACACTCTTCCCTCCACCAATAATTGATGGTTCTCTGGATGGTTTACAGTGATTGTGGAACTACAATAGATACACTGCTATTATTTGTTTTGTAATGTGATCTGTAACTGTGTCGATAGAACACGTTTCAATGATCTAATCGTCAAAGATTATATAGGAAGTGTATTTGCTCAATCTGCTCTGGAAAGTTTCCATTTTATGTGGTTTTCTGAGATTATGGAACATGATGTTTGAATTTTACATATTAATATGAAGTGATCACTGTTCAGCGGATCGTCAAGACCCTCCACTCGATACTAGGAAAGACAGACGAAGAGCAGATAGAGTGATATGTTGCTGAGGCTTTTCCTATAGAGAGAGAGAGAGAGAGAGAGAGAGAGAGAGAGAGAGAGAGAGAGAGAGAGAGATGGGTGGAAGTTGACGAGTAAGTATTTAGTATAGTTAGATTTTGTCTGTCAACGAACATTTAAATGAGTTGTCCTCTTCCATTTTCTCTGGGAGAACCCCACAATGGATGGTTTCCATTGAAGTCGCCCAATAAACAGAAAAAGGTTGGCAACTGCAAAATAAGATCATCAAGTTCAGTAATAGTACAAGGATGACTGGATGGTAGGTAGATGGAAACAAGCGTCAAAGTAATAGCAATCACGATACTTCCGGTAACAGCTTCAATGGCAGTTTATAAAGGAATGCTTTTGTAAGGGACTCGTGAATCTAGGAGCATTCCTATATATCCGTTAGCATTATTTGTAACAGGTCTGCCTTCCCTGAAAAACATAACTTTTTAACTGAGAGATAATTTTTACATGCGGTATTACATTTGTCTCTTGTATACAGGATGTCTCTTTGTCTACAAGGGATTCGTCTCTTTGCATACAGGATGATAACGATCCCACCGATTAGCTCGTGGATATCATCAATCTTACTGCGAAGTTCTCTAGTTCCATTATGATATGATGCATTATTTGGTTTTGGCACATGAGGATGATTCTGATTCATTTTTATTCCTAGACGGCTTCAAGCTATACATGGCTTCACCTTCTCTTTTCTTGGCATTCAGTGTCCATGTCATCTTCTCCCTGAAAATCTAGGTTGTTTCATCTCAGTTAGCGTTATTATCGATATCCATGTTTATTAATGTGATATTGTTTGTTTTCTTAGTTGGAGCTGAACCAGCTTTCAATTTTGTAACGTGTGATGGTCCAGGTGGTGCAGTTGGTGGAACTGTGACTGGAGTATTGTTGGCTGTATACTAGATTTTGTTCCTTAGGAGTCCGTTTCATCAATGATGAGAGCATGGATCGGGCCCAATCTGAAATATATATGATCAGAAGAACTGAGACTTCAGTCTGTCCTTGATTGATGTTTTTTGCATTGCTGCTGCATGCACGTTCTTGGGTGATTGGGTATAATTTGCTTCTTTGCCTATTCGTAAATTACCTTCCCTTCTGTCCTATAATTAATTAATTCGGGATTTTCTCCCATTTATCAGAGTTAACATGATTTGGAGTATGCTGGATGTGCGCTTTTGCAATTCAGACAGTGCGGTGTTTTAGAATCGCAGTCTCTTTGCGTATGTGCATTTGACCTACAGTTTGGACAAACTGTATCTCCTCGACGAGTTAATTGCGAGTGAACAATTTTTTTGGAACTTGTAGCATCTTATAGAATTGGGAATAAAAGGTCGTATTCGGCAGTTGAGATAGCCGGGTTTGACTCCAGATGGTAAGATAGGTATACCGATTGTCAGGATGAGGTTACGTGTGGAATAAGATCATCTTTCCTTATAGCGATGCGTTTGGCTTGTATAACCTTTTGGTTTTTCAATTTGTGGACCAGTCCAGCTTCTGTTACATTGTTCAGATCCCCGCTCTGCAATTAGTAGATTCCCCACTTGGAGGTAATTAATGTTGCATGTTGGGTGACTGTACGGGTAGTCCTACAAATTTTGTAAGTTTCAGCAGTCTCAGAATGTGTACGACTCGCAGTTTCAACTAATAGGTCGCCATATCTGAGTCTTCTCACTATTTTGGTTGAAACTACGAGTCATACACATTTTGAGACTGCTGAAACTAATGATGGGCATTCCTATTGTTCTGTATCCTTGCGCAGTCTTCTTGACTTAGCATCGCTGACAGAGGTAGATGAGCACCTAGGCTGCTCAAGTGCGGAATAATCGTCGTAATCCATGGTGAGCGCCTTTTTTGCCCTCGGGATTAACTTTCCCTACCAGATTTCCGGCCCCAAGGGTAGACGGGAGCAGTGCCGCTTGGAGGCTAAGAGGTTAGAAGAATTTGGTTAGTAAAGAAATTAATATATTTAATAAAAAAGAAAGGTGAATTTCCTTTCTCTGTTCATACATGAGACTTTCCAAGTGTACAACTAGTTTATAAATGAACTGCTGAGAGAGAGAACGATATAACTTAAAAGAAATGTTATCGTTGAGAAATTTCGCTAGATAATTTGCATTGGAAACGCTTGATCACGAATTCGCTTGGCACCCGGGGTCAACTCAGTGCCGATGGGATTCTTCCTCTTGCTTGGAGTATGCACATGAGGGACGTTAAAATTGAAATTGAGGAAGGATGATTCCAGGATAGATTTACGGAAATTTTCTTCAGACAGAGGGTCGTTGAAGTGGGTAGTATCGATAAACAATATCAGCCTCCCAGACGTGGTCTTAGGGGTGGACAATGAATGGATGCTGAATGGTTCAGCACGGTTCGGACTGATTTTTAAGCGACTAGAAAATTATAGATGCCATTCAGAACACTACCCATCAATATCTCCACTCTATTAGATATAGAATGGAGATATTGGTGCCCATGGCATTAATTGTCTTTTCACTGAATCTAAGAAATCCAAACTCAACTTTTACTGCCCTAACAAAACGATTCATTCGTTTTAACATTTATTCGTTCTCGCCTTTAGGTGCTTCGATGGGGAATGGACAGGTCTTCCTGTGTTGCAGTCTTCTGCTTCTTACAAGCCATATCAGGTAATATAGTTCTGTGTAAAAGGATCGAAGTTTACGAAAGGGAGAGAGAGAGAGAGAGAGAGAGAGAGTAGGATGAAGATCAGTGCTAAGGTAGTTAAATCAGTTTAGAAATCCACAACTGAAATTATTTTTTATTATGAATGGTGCTATAATTACCATTTCCCTGATTATATTTCATTTAATGCATTTCAGCTCAGTGAAGAGTGTTAGACGCACAGAGCCCTATCCTTTGAAATCTTCTGTAGAGACAGGAGAGTATAACAACAGGATTTTACTACCAAAAGGAAGTTCCCGCCCGTCCAGTGAGATTGAAAGTGTGCGTGTCATGGAGAAACGAATTTTGGACTACTTGCTAGCAGACGATAGATATGACAAGAGGATTCGACCCCCCGGAATGAAATACGAAGGTAGGTGAGCACCCAATTGTTCTTTCAGGATCAGTAACACGAGCCTGGAATTGAGTCTGCGAGGGAAGCTGGGTTGGTTATGAGTCGCTTATCGGTGATTCGAGATTCGTTTAAAGAAACTGCATCTACGCTCTGGAACGACTGACTGTTTGAACTGAATTATGAAGCCAGGTATGAAATTCTGTGACCAGTGCTAACAGGCTTCCTGAACAGCTCACTGAATTTTGCCGACTGATTTTTATTGCAGTCCGTATTCGAGGTTTGTTTGTATTGCAACAGTTTTCATTTGCTAACGTTTGCTGATTATTAACTATGTTCTTAAACCTTTTTCTTAATACTAATTCCGAGTTATTTAATATTTTTAAAGTTTGGGTGTTATATCTGTGTTATTGTTCCTGCTCTGCACTTTAACAGTGTTATAGCTGCCATTTTGGTTGTAGGTCGTTCTGATAGCGTTGTGAAGTTGAATATTGATTCCAGGTACTAAGATGAACTAATAATCTGAAGTAGTCTCTTCAAAGAAAAATAAGTTAATTTTGGTCTTGAATCTACACTGTTGTGGAAATTTGGTTTAGTGATATTTAGAACCCGGATTATTGGTGTTACTTGGACTTTGAGATAACGGTGTTTTTTTTTATCAGGCTAGTGAATGTTTTCCTTATTCAATTTATCAGACTAGTGAATGTTTTCCTTATTCAATTTATCAGGCTAGTGAATGTTTTCCTTATTCAAGTGTCTTTTCAAGTTAAATGGAGAGAAGGAAAGTGCAGAAGGGGGAAGTAGGAGGAGTCGGCGGCTTTCCCCCCCATTACCTTCTAGAGTTTCCAGATTAAACGCTGACAGCAGTAGGAGAATTTCTGAAAGTAAGTTATTGAAGAGTAAAAGTGTTAAGGCATCCTTCCCCTTGAAGGATGTGCAAATCCTCCACCTCCACAAGTTGCGGTAGCTAGTAGAAGCACTATGACAGAAATGCACGAGTCCAGGGGAAAATTAATCCCAGTCAGACTCAGATTGATGTTTTGGATCAAGGAAATCAGAACGAAGAGATTAGGAAAGGCATTCAAGACCTGCAGATACATTCTGAACCTAGGGTTTGTGAGCTTCCTGAAATTCATCCAGAAAGATTATATGTAGGCATGGAGAGTGTTTTTGATGATATTAGTAGGAGGAGCGTTGGAATGAACGGTAGAGAAAGCGACATAATTGTTGCAAACATTCATGAAGAACGTTGTCGGTGTGGCGATGTTAATTCAATTTATGAGTTGGTTACTAAGCTAAAGAAGATAGTGGTGGACTATAACGACTAACGAGGCCAACAAAGTGACCAAGTCAGTGTCGAACTTTGACCTCGACAAATGGGTGGACTTGGATATAATCACTATGGCGCTTCTCATAGACAATGAAAGACTTAAGGCGAAAATTGATGAACTTCAAGATTGAGCTACTTCTGCCTTCTGTACTCATAAGTCTCTGACTTGTGGCCATTGTGCCCAATCTGGACAATGACCGTCAAAACAAGGATCAGCCTGCAGTGTGTATTAATTGTAAAAGGCGTGGAAGAAATTGTGATCACTCAATAAGGGATCCTATAAGGGATCCTTCCCCCCCCCCCAACAGAGGAAGGCGTAGTGCTTTATAATGAAATGTTGATGCAGCACTGATGCTCCTAAAGTAGTTTAACGCTTTTAATGGATAGTATTTTTAAAAGTTTTTATATGATTTGATATGAATTCATATGATTTATGGTATTTTAAATTATACTACATTTTACAGTCGATTTTACTTATTTATTTTATTTTATTTTATTTATGTTTATAAAGTTATAATTGGTCAGAGTTGGCGGCATCAATTATGGATAATAATTATTCTGTTCACATTGACAGTGATTTTGGAGGTATTGCTTTGAAATTTATGCAATTAAATGGTCAGAGATCTAGAGTTGTAATGGATGAAGCAAGGATTGTCACGACTGATAAAAGTTTTGACATCTTGTGTTTAAGATGTCAAACTCCCAACTCATTTAAGGTGACTGGATCTCTCCTATGACTGCTAAGGTGATTCATACATTGCACGTTAAGCCGAAAACTGCTGTAGTGGTTTTCAACAAAATTTTAAATGCGATAGAAATTTCTAGTTGATGTACTGAACTTATTACCTGCGTTCATATCAATACAACTGTTGCGCCATTTCGTATTGTTTCAGCCTACTGTCCTCCAGGAATGGGTGTAGAGAGCCAGTTACATCAACTGGAACGTGTTATGGAGTTCATTGCTTGCAGTAATGTGCTGTTTGCAATGGATTCCAACGCTAAATATAATTTGTGGTTTGGTAATTCTGTAGATATTACGGGTCGTTTGATGGAAGAATTCATACTAATTCATAATTTGAATGTATTAAATTTACCAGGTAAACCTTTTGACAATGTGCTTGGGTGCTCTAATATAGGCATTACCTTAGCTACTTCTCAGTTAAGTACGAGGATAAATTACTGGGATGTAATTACTGACTTCACTAGTATGATCATAGGTCCATTGTGTTTTGTATTACTTTAATGGATGGACAGTTGGCTGAACCAAATTTGCAGGAAGGTTCCAGGTTTAACTTTACGAAAATTAAAGGGGTTAGATTTGATGGCTTAGCTAATAAAAAGAAGCACAACAACTGATGTGAAAATTATAGTTTGATTAATTCAAGTGCTGTGGAGCATGTGTTTATTGTACAATCTGTTTATTGTACAATCCTAGCAGAAGAACTCATAAGTCTATGAGTTCTTCTGCTAGGAGGAGAAGAGTTATCTCTCATAATGTACCATGGTGGTCTAGGGAATTATCCAGTCTAAGGGCAGATATGTTTAGCCTGAGGAACAGGTATCAAAGATAAAGAGCTCAGGGTGAGGCTGTTTCCCTAGTTAGTAGGGAGTTGTTTAGGATTAAGAGAAAACAGTACCGCAAAGCTATTTATTCACATAAACTCAAAACATGGCAGAATTTGGTTCAGTCAGTTGGCAACGGTGACTCGTGGGACCTGTTATTTAAGATTTGCATAAATTAATTAAATATTAATAATTTAATTACCACTGTTATATTTGATAATGAGTCCTCTGACTGGCATACTACCGTTAAGACAATCGCTGATCAGATATTTTTGATGGATTGGGACATTCAGGATACTGAATATCAAAAAAAAAAAAAAGGTTAAGGAGGATAATAAGACTTTCTGAGGCCATAATACCTCAGTTTTATTCAATGCCAACGAGTTAATGACAGTAGTTTCCAAGTTAAATGGACGAAATAGAAAACAATTGTATTATGAGAATGTTAAAGTTGTGTCCTGATGTTATACTGAATATGTTTAATAAATGTTTTCTTGAAGAGATTTTTCCTTCATTTTGGAAATTAGCCCTCCCGAAGCTTATTCAGAAGCCGGCAACCCTTTAACTGATCCCAGGTGGTTTCGATCGATTTCCTTGCTGGCAAATTTTGGGAAAGTGTTTGAGAAGCTAATTTTATTAAGATTGGAAACTCCATTTCTAGATAGGAATTTCGTATTTACAGGTCCATATGGTTTTATTAGGTGGGGGTGTTCTATTGAAAATGCGATTAATGATTTAGTTAACTTTAGTATGCATTCTAATGATAAGTATGTATTGGCTTTATATGTCGATTTTTAAGGGACATTCGACACTATATGGTTTGAGAGTGTTCTTCTACTATCTTAAGGTTGCTGAAGTGTCCTGATTTAATTTGTAAGTTGGTTAGAAGTTATATGAGTGACAGAAAAATTACATTGAGGTCACAACGTTTGAAATATGAGAGGAATGAAAATCGGGGCTGCCCTCAGAGATCTGTGCTGGGCCCGGTATTCTGGAATTTGGTACTAAATTTTGGTTAGCTAATGATAAGTCTGTTTGGCATAAGTTAGCTTACGCGGATGATGTAGTATTGATGGTGCAGAGTAAATCTAGGCAGCAAATTGAGTATAAAATAGGTATAGTGGTTGATAGTCTTGTTCAGCGGGCTTTGGGCAATAAACTGAAGATTTCTACTAATAAAACTGTTATTGACGCTTACTAAAGGTAGGCTCGACTACAATAGACCTCCTAAAGTAGTTATTGATAATAAGCAGATACATCTTATTCCTCAGGTTAAATACCCTGAAGTTGTATTAGATGACAGTTTTACTTTTACTGCCCACATCGAATATTTGACAAATAAGGTTAGAAATTTTACGGCCTCCGTAGTTAGAATTACAAGGAAAGACTGGGTGTTGAATAAGAAGGTTCTTTGGCTCTATTATAAATCCATATTTTTGCCTATTGTGTCTTACGCTTCATCCGTTTGGTTTAGGCGGGTTAAAACTGTTAAGTTTAAAATTGCAGAGAACCGCGTTATTAGCTATATCGGGAGCATGTAACACTGTTTCCACCAATGCCCCGCAGGTTATTGCAGGGGCGGTTTTTTTTTTTCACTTTTTATTTTTAATTATTATTATTATTTTATTTTTATTTTTGTTTCTGCTGGCATCAGAGAGTTTGCTGACGCGGGATTAGTCCCTCTTTGCGAGGAATGCGGGAATTTTTATTTATTTTTATTTTTTATTTTTATTTATATTTAAATTAATGAAATTTTTATTTTTTATTTTTATTTATTTTTAAATTAATGAATTTTTTATTTATTTTTACTTATTATTTTTTAAAGTATTTCTTCCTGGTGTGGACAGCTAGGGGGTGGTGATGATGGCTCTCAGTGGTATTGCGTTTCATCCACTGGGAGTGGAGTTGGTGCTTGATGCGCAGTTATTAAAATAGACCCAGGTCCTGCTCTAAGAGCCTAGGGACAGGGAACCAGGGGGAAAACATCCCCTGTGAGTGTTTTCCCCTCTGCTGACATATGGCCTATTTTTTTTTTACACATTATTTAATACACACGCAAACACATACATTGCATTACAGCCCCATTATCTCGATGTTCCATTTAATACAGAATATATGGTGGAGATGGACACTTGTATATGGATGCCACCATATATATATATATATATATATATACAATGAACAATGACTGTTTGAACTGTTCGGGCACTTTGCGCTAGCCCAGAGATCGGCAACCTGTGGCTCTTTAACTTTTAGCCCACATGAGTTTGAAATCGACTTATAGAGGACTTAAAAATCAAGGACATGTGGAGTGCAACACTTAAATGCTTAAAACTGACATTGAGGATTTGGAGAGGCAAAAGAGTGCCCTTGCAATTCTACACAAATAGACGGCGATAGATGAGTTGAAAAAGTAAGACCAAATTGGGTTCAATGCGTGGTGTAGCTTACCGGACACGTGTATAAATTTGAAAATATTTGCGTTTCGACTTCTCCCAATTTTTGGTTCGATGAATTTTTGCGGGCAAATATTTTCTAACATGAACTCTATTAAAAATAAATGAAGAAACCCTCTGAACAATGCGAGTCTCTCAGCTTGCTTAAAGATCAAAATTACGGCATACTCTCCTGACGTTGAGAGACTCGTTCGAGAAGTTCAGCAGCAAAAGTCACATTAATTGGAAATATTATTATTAAATAATATTTCAAAATATATATATTTTTAAAAAAAACGTACATTTATTAAAAAACTCCACCATCCCTCCCCTAAGCTTGAGCTGAAGTGCGGCTCTTCGGATTCTTTTTTTTTTTTTTTTTTTAATTAGATCAGAAATGGCTCTTCACTCAAAAGGTTGCCGACCCCTGCGCTAACCTTTCGAAACAGTTCTCATTAAAATTTGTTATTTATGGTCCACAAGTGTCCCAAGTGATTTCGGCCCATTACCGATTTTGCCGGGGCATTTGACTCCCTCTGGTGGCCAAGCGTCCTCGGCAGACTGCGGAAAGCAAAACTACCAGCTAATTTGTACAATTGTATAAAAACCCATCTTGCAAACAGAACAGTAACCGTCAGTGCTCCGTACTGTTCAGTCACACGACCAGTCTATAGAGGATGCCCACAAGGCTCAGTACTTGGCCCACTTCTCTGGAACGTGGTGCTCGACAGCTTTCTAAACCTCGACCTTGGTGATGTGAGGTCACAGTACTATGCGGATGACCTGATCCTGATGCTGGCGGCAGACACAAGAACTCAACTAAAGATCTCTGCAAACCGTGCTATAAATATCCTACAAGACTGGACCACCCAAAACTACTTTACTTAAGGTATCCCCAACAAAACCTGCTCCATCCTACTTAAAGGTTCTCTCAATATCAAAAGGCCTCCCCAGATAAAGATTCGGGAAACAACAATTAAGCTTTCCACCGAACTTAAATATCTTGGTATTCTGCTGGATAAAAATCTGTCATTCACACCCCATCTTACTTACCTCCGAAGCAAAATCAAAAAATACTCCGCACTAATAGCTAGAGTCACTCGTCGCGACTGGGGGCTTAAGAAGAGGACCCTAGCCCTCTTCTATAAGGCAGTCTTCTTACCAGCAATAACATACGCATCAGGAGTCTGGTTCCACAAGGCGGTAACAGCAGTAAACAAAAGGAAGCTAGAGACCATTCAACGTTCAGTCCTACTGACAATCTCGAGAGCCTGCTGTACTGTAAGCATCCACGCCCTTCAGGTCCTCTTGGGCGCTCTCCCCTGGACCTGAAGATCGTGCGCTGTGGGTTACTTTATCAACTGTCCAAAGGCAAAGAAATCACCTGCCTAGACTACACAACTGATCCGGCGAACGATCGTAAACTCGAGAAAAAACGCCTTCTCACCCACCTACAGCAGGCCTGGCAAACCCGCTGGACGACTTCGACAAAAGGGGAAGTCACCCGAAGATTCATACCGTTTTCAAAGCTCAAAGTTTTCAGCCAGCTTCAAGGCGCTTCAAAATAATAAGTTAAACTATGATAAAAATTTCTTTGGAGTGATACATATCACTTGGAATGTACAAAAAAAAAAAAGGGGGGGGAAGAAAAAGAAATGAAGGAAGCAGAATTTTGTACTATGTGTCGCAGGTTTTCTAAAGCTTAAAGCATTTTTTTTCTACTAGTGTTTCCCAAAAACCCAAACTGGTTTTCACCGGGACTGCTGACATCTTACCTGCTCACTGGACATGGCGCAATAAGAGCAAAACTCTCCAGTTTCGGATTGAGTGGCACCCTTCTCTGCCACTGTGGACATGTGTGTGTGTGTGTGTGTATACTGTGTCGGGGTGGTTCCCAGGCATATGCCCATCTCCACCTAAATCATTTAAAAATACAGAAAACTGTAAAGTGGGCCTGAAATATAGCTAAGAAATTGAATATTCAAAACAAGAAAATTTGGTAGATAAAGTACACTAATTATAGTAAAAATAGACAATTTTGTATAGGAAAGATTAAAATTGTATTAAAGAAATGTTTATGAGCTTAGTGTGTTGTTTATGTCAGGTCTCTCTGCCATCAGGAAGCAGCTGACAACTTCAGCTGCTGGCTGATGCCCGTCCCCGGCACGTGGAGCCGGACCTGTCTCTACTATTTTATACTGAAGTGCAAAGCACAAACCTGCACCCAACAGAGGAAGTCCAATACTGTTGGGTGCCAACATCCCTGGTCTCAGGCCGCCCAAGCTCGAGAACCAAGGAGGAAAAAAAAAAAAAAAAAAAAAAAACCACCGTAGTGGTACATGTTCAGGAGCTACAGACTGGACAAGAGCTTCCCAGACTGAAGTTCCCGAACCCAGATGCAATCATGCATGATTTATAAAAGCTGCCAACTCCACATCTGAAAAGTTCCTTATGATTGTCCTTCTGGAAAATACAGCAGCAGCAAACCTTTGCAGAGCCCGGAAGCTAGATGCATCTATTAAGAGAATATCCACATTGACCTCAGTAAAAGGAGAAACCTCATCAAAAGTCTACAACGCTCTGATCCGTAAAAAGGACAATCAAACAACACATGCATCCAAGTTTCTGCCTCCCCACACGAACACCATGGGTCAGGCTCTAATCCTCTTGAATACAGTTTATCACGAAAAGATCCATGTCCAGTCAATATATAACTTGTAAACATCGAAGGACAGAACCAAGAAGACACTGTCTTTGACGTAGCAAAATCCGCCAATGGAATGAATTTTCTTGTAATCTCACCAAATGCAGAAGAACTCCATCGAATCCTCCATATAACAATGAGGGAATTCCAAATTCTAACTTTTTCGTCTTTAATATTAGCAGTCAGGTCAATAGAGATGTCCAGGCACTGAGCAGAAATTCCGTTTCTCAGTGCATACAACATACCACGGTACAATATATATAAATCGACAGGAAGAGTCCCTGCAATCACCTGCAGTGCAACCGTCGAAACAGTCCTAGGAGCATGCAACAATGTTAGCAACATAGACCTCTGCAGTGACATAAGTTGATTTCTAATTCTGACCTTAATCACAGCCTTCATCCAAACACCCGCTGCATATGCAACAATCGGCAAGAAAATGGTCTTGTAGTATAATAGCATAGTACGTTTATTAAGACCCCACTCTTTCCTAGAAATACGCATCACAAAAGAAGTAAATTTCTTCAGTTTATCCCTCAAATGTGACACATGCAGATGGAAACCCAACCGGTCGTCCAAAATCAAACCTAAATGCTTTATACTGGACACCAAAGGAACCTGACTTCCGTTCAACAATACTCTGGGCGGGCGATTGTAATCAAAGTGCTTTTTAAATACCATCATTTTGGTTTTCTTAGATGAGATCTTTAATTTGTTTAACACAGCCCACTCTGAGAGATTGTTCAAAATTTCCTGAATTTTCAACTCCAATACGGCTCTAGAGCCACCAGCAACTCCCAAGACCAGATCGTCCGCATAAGCCACCTGCAAACACTGAGGAACCTGCAATCTTTAGCCATTGATCAAGAACCGAGTTCCAAAATATCGGCCCAAGGACAGAACCCTGTGGACATCCCCTATTAACATACTTACAATACGTAAGATGTTTTGCACATACTCTCACAAGCCGATCACTGAAGTAAGAACGGATAACTCCATAAATATATCTATCACATCCAGATTTCCTCAGAGACATCAGCACACTCTCCCACCAAACAGAATCAAAGGCACCTTCAAAATCCACGAAAATAGCCAACACATACTTCTCAGGAGAAGAATTTATATAGTTAATTAGTGATAAAATTGCTTCCTCAGTTGAATGACCCCTTTTGAAGCCAAACTGGGAATCCGAGACCATATGACTCTCCGTTAAACCTCCAACGATTCGAGGAACCAACAATCTTTCGAATAATTTCCCAAGATTTGCCAACAGCGAGATCGGTCTATACGCCCGAGGATCAGCCTTAGGTTTCCCAGGCTTATGAAGGATCTTTAGCAATGCCATCTTCCAGGATCTTGGGAAGGTCATCTCAAGAAAACACTTATTATACATTTGTAGTAATATTTGGGGACAAATATCAAAGAACTTAATTAACATTTTATTTTCAATCAGGTCTAAACCAGGGCATTTTTTAACACTTAACTTGGCAATAGCAGCTTCAAGCTCTGACAAGGAAAAAAGACTTACTTCAGCTGGGCCCTCATATGTAACATTACCCATACGTATACTGGATTGGTCCGGCGTATCCAAATCAATCTGGTCCTCTGGGAAAAGATTCTTAATTATTTGTTCTACAGTATCATGCCAGTTATCAGTCTCCTCTCCCTCAGACACAACAGTGCTATAAATATCTCCATGCATAAGCTTGTTCCGGGAGATCTTGTAGATCAGTCCCCAAGGATCCGAGTTGCCCACCTCTCTTACCATACTCTGCCAGCAGTTAATTTTTGCTCGAGCAATTTCCTTGTGGTACTCACGACGCAGTGATTTATAGTTATCCTGTAATTGCTGTACATCCCGGTCCGACAAATGCCGATTATGCTGCAACTCTTTTCTTGCTTAAACACCTGAGATCGTCTTACTGACAACTCCCGAGACCACCAAGGAACTGGAGTCACTTTAATTTGCTTCCGTGTAGTACTCTGTATCATTGCTTGATATAAGTGATACTCAACATGTGCCACAAATTCCTGGGCATTATAATTATTCAAAATGGATGTATTACTGTCACTGTATATTGATTTGAGATAATTGCCAAATTTGTCCCACTTCATTTTATCCATTGAGAATCTTCTCAAATTCCCAATGCAAGTCTTCTCCTGCACAGGTCCCGGCGCAATACAGAAGGAAATAGCATTATGATCACTATTTACCAAACCTGGACTCACATCCCAGTGAAGAATCCGTCCCTCATACGCTGATGATACAATGGTCACATCAATATTCGACTCGCCATTACGAGTAGAAAAGGTAAACGGTTTACCCGGTAAATTCTGGACACATAGATTATACAACAAAATCAAATCCTCCAGGAGAGAGCCACGAACATCCAGAACTCCACTATGCCAAAAGTTAGATTTAGCATTAAAGTCGGCCGTCAAAACCAGACCTCGCCCAGCAAACCTCGAGCAGATTCTATCTATGTGATGCAATAGGTTCTGAAAATTGTCCGCTGGAGAACAATAAGCCGAAACCAAACAAAAGGAAAAATCCATCAGTGACACTGAGACACACGTAACACAGGCCGAAGACAAACCAGAAATGGCAGTCAACACAATATCCTGGTTTATCACTACTATAGCCGATTTGGGAGGGACTTCAGAAACTGCAATTATTCTGCATGATACTGGATATCCTGTTATTATGTGATCATGTCCTCCCCCTCGCGCCGTATAATGAGGCTCCTGGATACACACAAGATCATAATTGCCCTCAAAGGCAGCAACCCTAATCTCATCAGCAACAGCACGAGACCTCTGTCCATTGATCTGTAAAATTTTTAAACACCTGTTGTTTATGGAATGACCTGTATTAGCAATCAAAAGATTTGTATTATTCATTGTATGTTCTCCTGTCTGTCATTTCAACAACTCTGATGTATTCTGGACATTTATTATCTCGAACTGAATGATCATGGTCTCTACCTCTTCTCTTGCAATTGATGCACTTGGGGGAACTCTCCCTGTTGGGACATTCATTGTAAATATGTCCACTATTAGCACAATGGCCACATGTTACCGTTTTGTGTGAACAGTTCTGCGAAGAGTGGCCATAGCCCAGACAACGAAAGCACTTGCTAACAACTGTGAACTTCCTAAAACGATACGAACCGTATCCCAAAAAGATTCTATTATTCTTGAATAAACATTTATAAAGACGCGGACTAAAACCCATGATCCAATTTGTAACACTGGTCCCAGAACCAGAGCTAAACCTGAAGGAGACCTCCTGGTCAACCTCATCCCTAGTAACATCAAAATCCTGAAAGTTCTTGCAATACAAGTCCTCCAGAATATCCTGTTTTGTAAGCTCCTTAGGAATTCCATAAATTAACACGGTTGGGTTTGAAAACTTTGGTTTCTCAACCGACAGACCTGCTTGCTTAAATGATAAACTCTCTGTTATCTTTCTCACGTCGTCTTGACAAGTTGTCCCCATCAGGACTCCTTTATTTCGCAACAGGCGAATATTTTTAATTTTCATGTTCCTATGTTCTTTATGAATTGTCTCAGTCACTGACGATTTAACACTCAGACTCGAGTCAATATCAGAACCCTCTAAAGGACGGAAAATAACAATGTTATTAGGGTCAGACAAGGATCCAGGAGCTCCACGTACAGTACCACGAACACTCTCACGAGTCCCAGCTGACTTCAAAAAAGCTGGAGCATCCTCTTCAATCGGTCCAACTCCGACAGCCTTAGCAAATGTTTTATGTCCAGGACGCAATTTACCAGATTCAGTTTGCGTCTTCAATAAATTTCCAAAAAACTCTGCTCGAGTTTCCATCTCGGCTGAGCGCACCCTCAAACGTTCATTTTCCACCAGTAAGGTAGTATTCACTGCCTCCAAGTCAGCCCAGAAACTCAAAATACGTCCAGAAGCAGCAGTTGTAACCCCACTAGCCTCTGAGAACAAAAAATTGGTGAGAGCTTTTTTAACCCTAGAAACCACAGAACACATTTCAAATACCTCCGGAACTCGTCCAAATACAGGATCATCTTCAAGTGGGGAACTCAGTATCGACTCCCATCTCGGAGTCTCTCCGTCTCCCCCATGTCCACCCGGTACAGATGCACTGGAGGAACCATGCACTTGTATTCCTTCAGGCTCTTCCAACGTGGATGACTCCACGGCTAATTTAGGGGACATACTACGTTATCTTGATCTTTATCTGTGTTAGAGGCTATGTCCTCATCCCCACGTGACGCAACCCGAGGGGTCAAGGGAACCTTTCGACCTTTTAGTGTTTTAAATACTTCAGGGGATTTTAACACTGGTGACTCCGAGTCAGAAGAGGTACCTTCCTCAGACTCATGTTTACTTTGATCTTTTTCAGTTAGAACAGATTTTTTCTGTTTGTTTTTAGCTTTTCCACCCTTAGAAATTCCCTTGAGTGATATTACTTTTTTGCCCTTGTTTTTCTTACGGGGTTCAGGTTTATCCCCAGACTCACTAGAGCACACCTCCTCAACCTCTGAATCGCGCAATGTCTCTCTGTTAGGTTCTGTATCCATTATGTGTGTTTGTTTCAAAGAAAACAATACCAAAACAATTCTTCTAAAACTAAAAGTCTCCTCTTCCCCTGTAAAAAACAATTCTTTATTTATTTCTTGATAAGATCCTCTTCTTCTTGATTCACCTACTATTATTTACTTACCTCTCCCCTATAAGGAAGAAACTAATTCAGAAAATATATATTTTTCAATGTTAATCTATGGTCACAAATCTGCATGAAAGTTTTGATTTTGCAAAAAACCACTTTCTGTAACTCAGCTCCTAATCGCCAGATGGAGCTGGAACAATTCCCAGAAAATAAGTAATTTTCTTAAGACTTCTCCTACCAAAGATGAGCACCTCAAGTCCAATAGATAAAGAGATATAAATGTTTAAAGTTTTCTGAATTTCAGCCCAAAACCAGCCCACAAAAAAATCCTATGTTAACCTATGGGAAAAATTTTCACCATAGGAAAACATTAGGTAATCAATTATTTTTTATATTTTTCAGTTTATATTAGATATATGATCCACATAGGTGTCACTAGGCCTGTTATGAAGTCTCCAGGATACCCTAAAACATATTGTATCTAGGTAGCCATTTTGTCCCATGTAAAGTCTATGGGGCAATGGTAAACCTATGAGAAATTTCACTATGGCTTTTACACAATGCTAAGTCTATGGGACCATGAAACAGCATATGAAGCACAATCTAGAAACCTGTAAAAAATGTAATCAAATGTATCTCGCTCAAAACACGACCCCGACCTCCAAAACTTTACACCTACACTCACCACACCCAGTATTTTCACAAACACCTATTTTCTCTACTCAGGGATTGTCCAAAACGCACAAAATAATCCAAAATTCGGGAGCTCACTTTAGCGTGACTTATGCACTAGAAAGCTATCCACTACTCTGCCACTGTGGACAGCCAGAGACGTGGGAGCACTTCATGCACGACTGCCAACTATACGAATACCTCCGCTGCCTCTTAATAACTAGAATACGTTTCTCGCCAATAAACAATATCACCTGGAGAGCGAGGACAACTATAAAGCCTTAACGCAGTTTGCGCAGAATCGTTTTACTAGAAGAAGAACTTACCAACAACCTTAGCAGGAATTTTCCCACAAACTAACCACTCGTCATCCATAATAAAGATCCTTAGATGTGTCAACCAAACAAAAACCTAACAGCTACAGGTTAGCTGTTAGAATCTGAAAAACTAATCATTAACTTAACCTGGATCTGACCACTGGCTTAAACTGGAGTCATTATCTGGACTTGACCACTCACACGGACGGGACAACATGTCCCAGGAATGGCATACGAAGACTTGACAAAGACATTATGCAGTTTGCTGCCGAAACATCATTAGGCGATCTGAACCGGGTACCCTCACTCGGTTCACTTTCTTTCCCTTCCCTTGGTTACTCTGTACCCTCCCCCCTGCCATCTCTATCCTCATCTGGTGAGGCATGGGCCTGCCCCGCTGAGTTTTGGGGTTATCTTCACTATTGACCCCATATTTCTGTCTTTTACCCCCCAGTCTTCAGTCTCCCTTTCCTCTCTAGCTATCTTGCGACTAGCGTTTGACCCTTGCCAAAACTACACAAGCCCCACACTAAAATTAAAAAAAAAAAAAAAACAATGAACTCTAATCGCATAACTTATCTCTTTCGGCCTGACCCAATTTCTAGCGTTTCTCCCCGCCCCCCTTCCACTTTTTTTTTTTTTTTTAGGTCTTAGCCACTGAAATCTCAGGAAATTAGGTAGCAGGACCTGCCAGAGTAAATTTCTAAAATACTGGTGTACCTGGTCTACCTCCACGAGGTATAGTGTGGGCAACGGTGGGTCTCATTTGAGACCCAACGGCTAAAAGACCAGATGAACAACGGTACAAAACATTACACACCACAATATCCACACACTTTTAAACCTCTTCTGGCCTCTACAATGTTCTGTATCACACCACAATGTATATTACGCGGAGATGGGGGAAACCCCTGGTGCCGTTAGACCCTAAACACAATATACACTATACCATATACAGAATTTGTTTCCCATATTAGCTACCAGCTGTTGACGTTCCCTGGGTCTTCATCAATATTTAGAAAAATCTAGAAGCCTCGAGGAGAGTGAAGGGACCAGTACTACGAATGAAAATATTGTCCACAAACCGTTCATCAGAAGCTCGTGCAGGAACTCTGTATTTTCCAAAGACGACTCTAGTCGTTCGTGATAAAAAATAATTAATAATAATAATGATGATATGTCGCTTCCACTCATTAACTGCAATGAACAGAACCAAAATATGTTGTACAGCTGCTTACACCCACATAAAATTGAAATTCCCAACGTGTACAATCTGACTGCTTTCATTTCAGAATCAAAATCGAGCTTGATTTCGATTTAGGCTGTTACCTTTCAGTTTTTGCCTACGTCATGAGAAAAGAAGTTTCTTGATAGTGGACTCCGTTCGCCCTTCCTGTCTTGTGTTTGCCTCAAAGTTCTTTCCACGTATTACAGGTCGTTGAAGCAGTCTGAATTAGTAGATATTTCACTTCCTTTGTGCGCTTAGTTTACTTTTAAAAATATCTTATTTCTTTAACGAAGCGCCTAAGACAAAGGAAACCAGTTTGATATTTGTTCCTTATAAATAAATGTTCTTCATTGCATTCTTGAAGGTTCGTACACCACATAAATATGAATAAATTATTCATTCGCTTGTTTCGACATTGCCTTAACTTTTGGACGTTTGCGTACATTTATCATTTAACATATGAAAAGCTAAATTTTCTGTTAAATACTAAAGCATGAAACGATATAATTTCAGAGATATCAAAATCGCTAGAGAACGCGACCTCCTGTTTATTTATAAGTGAAGAGCCGTGTTATAAAATATAGTAGCCGCATTGATTTTTACGGTAAATTCTTAATTTAAAAATAAATAAAATAAAATTTCTGTTTATAACTCCGGAATAGCCACGTATAATCCGGGAGTTCATAAGAGCAAAGAACACATAAACATCACCGCATTTAGTATGCACTTGGACTTCAACCACGTCGCCCATGCACGGTACCACTCTGTTATGTATTACAAGTGAGCTAATAATTGGCTGATGATGAATTACGTGAGAATAAACCAAAATCTTTGTCCAGTTATTAAAAAGTCTTCGATGCTGAAATAGTATGTTAAATTATGGATTACCAATGGTGCCACTTTGAATTGTCTACTACAAATTCTGTCAGTGAAAAAAAAATCTAAAACGTTATATGATCTATAAAGAACCAGCAACACCACAATGCCCAGATGCCAGAAAACGGGCACCTCTGTTCCCCCCTCCCGCAATACACATTCACAATTTCTCAGCTTCCCTTCAACGACTACCCCTTCCACAGAACTTGGACCAGGCTTCAGCTGTTACTGCAGAGAACCTAACTCAACCCTCTCCTCCCCCACCAAGAGAGCAGTACATGAACGCTTGGTTGACGCCAATGGACCTACCAGATCATATGCACAAGCGGCTCAGACAGCGGTCGCTAGCACAGATGCTGACCCATCCCCCAACATTAGATCTACACATGCACCATGCCAAATCCAGACGGAACGATTCAACCACTAAGCACACTCAAAGGATGGAAACTTTCATGGAAAGTTCCTCGATATAGAGCTTGGTACAAAGGTTAGAGCCATCAAAACCGAATACTCATCATATTCCTCGTTTGTTCTGTCTTTCGAGGACATCTTCATGAGGTGTTTAACCGAACAGTATGGCCAACATGTGCCTTAATTAAGCACCCAAACTTCATTTCTTACGCTAATGATCTTTTAAGATGCTGGTCACATCCGACGATCCAGCAAAAGTTGAGGCAATTGCCTATGAATCAGATAGTATTGTTTTAACAACAGGATTACCTAGGACGCCTGGGGCTTAAACTGAATCCTCAGAAAGCAGTTCAGAAGACCTTCATAAAAAGGACTATTAATGAAATTATGCTCACAATGAAGGGGGCAGCCATTAAAAATGTTCGCTCCCACACGGATTTGGGGTTGAATTGGGATTGCGGATTACTTTCAAAAACCACCTCACTATGGCCAGGCTAAAAACGCTTGCGGCCGTCTGGGCAATCTGGCAGGAGTTGGGTGGTCTTAGGCCTCGAGGGTTCCTTTTGGAATGCGTCCAAAGGAATTTGACACCTATGCCGGTCTACGCTTCGGTACTCTGGTTAGGAGCCTTCTCTACCCAACTAAAGAGATTTATTGGGGTTGAATAATGGCTCCTCAGATGGCTGAACAGGGAGATGGACTACCTTTTACCATCTCTAGGAGGGTGCTCCACGCAAATCTTGGCATAAAATCCTGGGAAACCATCATCAAGAAGAGGAATCTGTACACCTTGGGACAACTTCTATGCCGCCAAATGGACTCGCCTGACATCTGGGACGTTTCTACAAACCCTCGGATCTCAGAAAGAACCAGGTGCAGTTCAACACCTTGTCCACAATCTTCCCTGGAAAACGTGCGGTACCTTAGGTCATTGATCCCCGGAATGCATAACTCCCTGAACTTGATGCCTCGTCTTTTCGCAGCTCAAGCGCTATAGACAGGACACCCTGAAAGAAGTCTATAAACATGAACAATAATCATTATGTCGAAGGATTTTCCTGCCAAGACTTCCCTGGATTCACCGTTGTTGCTTTATTTATTTTATTTTATTTTATATTTTCAATCTATTTTTATTTCTTGCAATTCCAATCAATGTAATCAACTCGACTTTGTATAATGTACACGCTTCTAGCCTAACCAGGCTGTTCGGAGGTTGCCCACTGATGTAGAAATAAAAGGATGCTAATAATAATTATTATTTTGTATAAGAAAAAAAAAACTTTAATACAAAAATATTAATATGAGAAAGTGTGATATGTTAGTGGGGCCATCTTTGAATTAATTGTCTACTACAATCCTGTCCGTGGATAAAAAAAATCATTTAACTGGATAAAAAGCATCTAATTCTCATTTTAACCATTTAAATTTTTTGAATTATTTTCTATGTTAAATACTTTTAAGCATAACCTCAAGTGTAAGTATAACTTCGATTGAGTGAATTGCATAGATTACAGTATATTTTTTTTATTTGCATAGATATTTTTTTATAGATAAGAGTATAAATTGGGTTAAATACGCTTTTCGATTAATTTCATACGCTTCACTAAACCGTCCATGTAAAGTTTTCCTAAATAAAGTAGTGCATGTGAGTCTGGATTTGTATTCGACATTTCATTATCACAAAATTCTGGGGTGTTCGAAATTTGCTTTTCCTTGCGGTGTCCGAACGTTCAGTTGCGAGCATCTTCGCGATGTCCTTTTCTGGATTTCCTCTTCCCTAATTTGAGGAAGCTGCCGAAATGTTCAGCGAAATCAGTTTCTTACGACTTCTCTGCTCTTATTTACAGGTGGAACTGACGCTGGCGTTCTTCAAGTGCGACTGCGCGGAAGCGGCAAGAAGAATTAATCCGAAAGGGTAAGTAGAGCGAAGTGATTAACAGGAATTGAACTTTGAGGTTTCGAAAACATACATTGCTAGATAGTGGTGGCTTGACAAGCTCCCTATAACCAGCGAGAGTAGTCCAAACCGATTTCCCACTATCTCACCTTTTTTGTGAGATGGAGGTCGAGCTCCATATGTCGAATGGAGAAAGAGTTTTAAACTTTGTCCCAAATAATTTTCCATTTTCTTAATGTATTATGCAGCTAAAAAATAAGTTTATTTTTTAACTGATTTACGAATTTATTTATATTTTCATCAAGAACTACCTCGGACGAATAACGAAACGGTTTTCTTTACAGCAAACAAAGAAAGAAGTCCCTGCGTGGAATCGTCACTAGAAACAATTCAATTCGTCGATGCGTGTCGATGCACACCTGAAGGTTTCTTGCCGGAAATGCTTACCTAAAAGTTCAATAAAATGACGTCTTCTTTATTGACATATTTCGTTCACTCTTACACCATATCCGTCGGTGGACCACTCATAGTAGACAACACACACTGATAGGGTTTTCTTCAACAATTATAATTGGAGGACCATTCTTAGTCGCACATAAGATCAATTCATTGAATACTACTGAAGACAGCGCTGGTAGTCAATGGACACTACTCTTCGTGGGCTAGTTATCAGCAGAGTCCCCCAGTGTTTGGTGTTGGGCCTATTGCTTTTTCTATATTTGTTAATGATATTGATGAAGGTATATCTTAAGGTCCAAGTTTTCAGATGATACAAAGGTTGACAAGATGGTTAATGATAGTAATCAGGGAATGCTATTGCAACAAGATCTGGAAAAATTAGGTAGACGGCTAAGAAGTGACAATTAAATTTAAACATTGGTTAAGAAATTTGGTGGCACCACACTCAGTTAAAAAACCTTAAACAAGTATGACATGAAGTTCCTTGCACCTTGAGTACTGCATTGTGGTCTGGAAGCCCCATTTCAAGAAGGATGTGGATCTCTTATAATGGGTGCTGGGAAGACCCATCAGTTTTGTCAAGAATACAGAGAGGCGGGGGGTTGTTATTTGCCACAAAAGACTTCAGTTCTTCAAATTCCATCTCTTGGAAACTAGACAATTGCGAGAAGACTTGATGGAAGTGGTCAAGGCTTTAAATGGATTGAGTAAACTTAATAATGATGATATTCTAACACTTTCTGAGTCACAAGGAAAATTTAAAATTTTTATTTTATTATCTTTTTTTTTAATTTTTAAGTTTTCTTTCAGACAGACAGAGAGCGATTTTTTGGAACTAATTTGCTATCTGGTGTTGTGCATGTTGTTCGTTTAGGGCTTCGGGCACACCAGCGCATAGGTCATGTTACGTTACTCGGTGCATATTGTCAGCAAATATTTTTTGTCTTCTGTAGTCCATTGGATGTTTGATGAACGAAAAACCTGAATTTCCGCTAGAAAAAACGTAACCCTCCCTAGAGAACGACTAACCCAACCATATTGTGAAAAAGACCCACAAAAACTCCTCGCGTCAACTGTGTTACCGGTGATAACATTGTGGATGGACAGTTCAGCTGGGTAGGCTTCTTTTTTTTTTTTTTATTTGGCTGATGTTGTTTACACTTGCTTCCATTCATCAATTGCCACTAATAATAATAATAAATAATAATAACTAGGGGGGGGGCTTTGCTCCCTGCTCGCTGCGCACACTCCTTTTGATAAAATAAAATAAAATACCGAAGCTTTCGACACTGTGTGTGTGTGTGTGTGTCTCTTCCTCAGGTATGAATACATAAATTCATTACATATGGAAACTAAGAATGTCACCGGATGATCAGGCACTACAAACAAAGTGCGAGAACAAGGTTTATCTAGCATTACCACGCTAAAACAGAAGCTTGTTTTAACACAGTAAAACAAGCTTCTGTTACGTATTTTAGTATTTGTCACGTCTTGCCACGTAACCCGCATTCCTCTCCTCCCATTGGCTGAATAAATATCACAAGGAGGAAAATTATTTTAATGTATAGAAAGATAATAGCATTAGCAAAGGCACATAATGCGAGAAAGCAAGCTTATATAGCATCAGCAAAAAAAAAAAAAAAAAAACACACCCTTATTTCACCCATCCACTCGCTCCAAATGTTTGTCAAGTTCTACCTTGTATATATTTAAGCCATCAACTTCTACAACGACAGATGAAAGTTTCTTCCAGCAATCAACCGCCCGCTGACTAAAGACAAACTTCCGCACATCTATCCTACCTCTGTCTTTCCTCAATTTGAATTTATGCCCTCTCAGGCGATTATTCTGAGCAAGAAGAATCTCATCAGCATTGAGAATGCTCAAACCATTCAAGGCTTTTTCCGCCTCAATCAGATCACCTCGCTGGTGCCTAGTCTCCAGACACTGTAATTTCCAAAACTTAACCCTTTCTTCGTAAGAGCAACCCTTTGTTCCATTCACTAATCTTGTTGCCCTTCTCTGTACTCGTTCCAGCAGCTCTACATCCTTCTTGAAATGAGGCCACCAGATCTGTATACAGTACTCAAAGTATGGCCTGACCATTGCCTTAGACAAAGGGATAATCGCTTCCTTATCCCTGCTAGAAAACTTCCTGTGTATCATTGACAAGACACCACGAGCTACTCTTGCAGACCGCCGCCTGCACTGCTTAGAAAACTTTATATCTGCCTGCACAATTACCCCCGGGTCCTTTTCATTTTCTACCGCTGTCAGTGTAGTACCACAAAGTTGATACGTTACTCTGGGATTACTGCTTCCCATATGTAGTACTTTAATTTTTTTTCAATGGTAAACTTCATTTGTCACCACTCAGCCCATCTGCTGAACTTTTCTAGATCCTGTTGCAGCAGGGTACTATCATTAGTTTCATTGACAACCCTGCCAACCTTTGTATCGTCTGCAAACTTGGACATTAAGCTTGATATACCATCATCAATATCAATACCATCTCAAGAGCGGTCTTGTCTGCCAATCTGGACATCACACCCTGGAAGTATATCATCACAACCAGAAACATCTTAACTCTGGCAAAGCTACTAACGGAGAGAGAGAATAGAGGCGCCGAAAGTGGGAAACGTGATCACTCGTCCTCGGATGATACGACCGAGAATAAACAGAGAAGAACCAAGTCTCAAATGCCAACTGACTCAATTGGACTCTCTGGGGAGATTCTTCCCAGCAAATACTGTGAATTATTTTAATAATTTAAATATTGATCGAGAGAAACTATGTACAGACAAAATGTATAGGACAGAAATATTTGGTAATGTGTACCGGCAGGTACAAATATAATACGAAGACTAATTTAATAATTTATATAATAATATTTAGCATTTAACAAACATTCTCAATTAATCCATTAACACATACTCTGTGTTTTTTCATCTCCAAATATTGTAAATAAGTTCATGTAAATATGCTTGTAAATACTGATATAATGTAACCACACCCTCTAACCACGTGCTGTCTATGGGTGTCTCGTAAGAGAAATAAACAGATAATAATAATAATAATAATAATAATAATAATAATAATAATTTATAAATACAGAATACAACAAGGGACCCAACACTGAACCCTGATGGACTCCACTAATAACATTATTCCACGATGAGCAGTGTCCATTGATTACCACTCTCTGTCTTCTCCCGCTGGACCATCCCTTTATCCATAGCAGCAATTTGCCTCCAATGCCACACTGCTCCAATTTGTGCAGCAGTCTTCCATGTGCAACAGTATCAAAAGCCTTTCTAAGATCCAAGTATATAATATCAAAGTTATTCTTTGCATCTAGTTCCTTTGTGACTACATCATAGTATCCAATCAAATTAGTCAGACAAAACTTCCCCTTAACAAACCCATGCTGTGTCCGAGCTATAACTGAAGTCTTGTTTAGATGATCCTGCAGTGCTTCTTTAACCAGAGCCTCAATTAATTTCCCTGGAACAGAAGTTAAACTAACAGGTCTGTAATTACCTGTGTCTCCCTTTGTCCTCCTTTGTGGATTGCGGTCGCATTTGCAAATCTCCAGTCCATGGGCACCTCCTTATGTCTGTATGACACCATGTTTCTGATATCCCAACAATATCTGCCTTTGATGTCTTGACTAGCACTTCAAACTTATCGAATTTATGAACTATACTCCTAGTATTGGTGTACATGCAAGTATACATGCACCTGTTTCTTCTCTTAGTTACTCTAACTCAACTCATGTGTTTACTTATTCCACTATGACTCCCAGCAGTCCTGGAAATTCCCATTACCTTGCTTTCCAGGCTGCTGCTCAATAGAAGGAAGTAGCGCAAGAATCACTTTTACCTCTGAAAGCGGCTACTGTTATTCTATTATTCCGTGTATCCCCCCAACCTAGCAGTTTTCCGACCCACCTAATTTCGCCTCGATGGCATCAGCAAATATTCTTTCACCCTTTCTATTTAAGTGCATCCCATCCCTGTAGAAGCAGTCTCTCCTGTTAGCAAGCACAGACCAGGCTGAGAAAAATTCTTCCCCTTGAGCATTGCACAATCTTTCCAGGGCCGAATTGATCGACAAGGCTCTCCTCATATACCTTCTCCTCTCGTGTCTGGGCAGAATTGCAGACACTTTCACATTCAACCCGAACTCACGGCTATTTTTCAGCATTGTCTTGTACTTGTTAAGTAATTCTGCCCGTCTCCTACTCTTAATATCATTAGTGCAAACGTGTACAACAATATCACCCTTTTTCCCCTTAAAGGAGCCCATAACTTGAGAAGAATAAGGGGGCTCAAATATAAATGGCTTGTGTTGGTGGTTAGATTTCCGGCCAGTTCGCTTTGGAAGGTTGTCTTTATTTTAGAGTCCACTGTAGTAGGTAACTACTTAGTTTTATCTCGTATGTAGTATTGCAGCAGATCGCTCCTTTACTCTCTCACATCGTGAGGAAAAGGTTTGAATTTGATTGTCGTAGTAGCCCCATAATTAAAATTCTCCTTCATGATGGAAGGAACTTTGGCTGGACTTTTATTGGTGTAGCTCAGTTTCAAAAAGATGTTCAGAAGTTTTAAGATGAGTAAGGCGTAAATTGCAAAATCCTCTTCATAAAAGCACGATTTCGATGATGAAAAACCTCAATATTATCACATTATCTACGTCAGTGGGCGAAAGATGAATCACATTCACTGAAAAGTTACTCGCCGGAATCATCTAAGAATGAAACGTCTTTCTGAGACATGGAAAATCTCTGAAATGAGCCCCAGAACTGTACTAGCGCTGCTTTAGTAAAGATATCATTTAATAATTGTAATAATTTTATAATTTTTTATTACTAGATGGTGGATAACTATCACCAACTGGTTCAATACCACCACTTTGCCTATTGGAGGCTTGAAGTGAAGGAAACCATGTTTAGTCTCCAGAGCTAAGTTCCGGTCAACCCTCCGCATCTCATCCATCATGCAGTATGATACATGTCTTTTGAGGTGATGAGGACCACCATGGTGAGACCAAAAATTCATTACATTTCGAGGATACAGCTCTAAAACGGTGTTCGCCATCCGGCCGCTAGTTAGTACACCGGACCAAACGTATTGGTAACTCTCTAGGAGGCTTCCGGATCAGATAGTGTATAATCTTCCCGTCTCTACTCTGCCAGATAGGAGGGAGTCCGGGTAGTGTGTATGTGGGGGGCATTGTAGAGGCCGAGTTATGTCGGATCTGGATACTTATCTGCACAAAGATCTAAACCTCCCAAACACTTCCGAGTTCATTTCACAAATATACGTGGTCCCAGGTCTAATCCCAATGTTGTCCATTTCCACCTACAGTCCGCCAAACCCCATGTACTTTTTCTGACAGAATCTCAGTTATTGTTTTTTTTTTTTTTTTTTTTTAATGAAAACCCCAAACACAAGAGATATTAGAACCCATAATACTTAGTACCGTGTTTGGTTTGGAGGTGGAGAAGACGAAAGAAGATATTTGTTAACATTGGACTTGAACTTCTGTAGACTGTAATTTTCAGGAAATACGTATGAAGGAAGGTTGTTCCAGAAAACGGCAGTTGAACGAATAAACGAGGAAGATGAAAAGTTGATTCTGTGAACTTGAAGATGGACAAGAAAAAGTGGATGTTAGCTGGTTGGACTGTTTTGAAAGAGAGAGCGGGAATTATAGAAGCCAATTCACAGAACAGTGCCCATGGAAGTATCTGTAGAAGAGGCATGCAGCAGAAACAGTACGTCTATGAGACAGCGAGTGATGAGGCTCTGTTAGAGACCAGTCATTAATAAACGTAACTACCCTCTTCTGAATGGAATCTAGAAGCCTGAGAGAGGCTTTGGGCGCACCACCCCAGTTGTGGGAACAATATTTCATGGTAGGGCTGATTTGCGATTTGCACAGAGTGAACAGCTGTTTGGAAGAAAAGTAACGCCGAGAGCGAAAGAGAAAACCAAGTTTTTTAGATGCAGAGGAAGCAATATTTGTAATGTGCTTGTGCCAAGAGAGATTAGAAGTCAGGGTAATCCCCAAAAGAGATATAACATTTTGCCTAGAAATCGGAGTGTCACCAAAGATAAGTATAGGAGCAGAAGAATCCTTTTTGCGAGATATAAAACAGGACTGAGATTTAGAAAGATTGAAATCAACTACGTTGTCTTTGCCCCACTGGAGAAGTACCTGAAGATCGGCATTTAAGGTATTGGCAGCGGATATTCGAGAAGTTGAAGCTGATTGAGCAAGGCAAGGTTTCTCAAAATGGAAAGTGGAATGCAATATGCTATTATCGGAAAAACTATGGATAGCATTCCAGTCAATGGAAGAAGGTCATTAATATACAAGTGGAAAAGAGTGGGGAAAACAAATGAACCTGGGGGGGGACACCAGCATTAGTGAAAAAGTTAGAAGACAGAGAGCCATCTACCATCACCATCACCATCAATGAGCGATCAGAGAGAAAAATGGATAACCAATTACAAAAAAACAATTGGCAATCCATAAGATGGAAGCTTGTTTAGGAGACCTTTATGCCAAACACGATCGAAAGCCTTTCAGATGTCAACAGCAACGGCTTGTGTTTCACCGAAAATTTCCATTGAATTAGTCCATAAATGGGTAACATAAGTCAGAATATCACCAGTGGATCGACACTGACGGAATCCATACTGGCGATCGTTGATCAGAAGGAAGGTTTCTAGGTAGTTTAAGAGTTGGCGGTTAATTGATTTCTCCATTACTTTAGAAAGAGTAGAAGTAATTGCAATGGGACGATAATTGGATGGGAGGGATTTGTCATCCTTTTTAGGAACTGACTGGATATGAGCAAATTTCCAGGAAGAAGGAAAAACACCTTTGGAAAAAGAAAGTGAAAAAAGGCGTCAAGGAACGGGAGTCAGATCAGGAGCACAGGTTTTGAGAACAAGCGGAGAAATACCATCAAGACCTGGAGCTTTCTTAGCATCCAGCTTCGTCAAAATCTTTCTGACATCCTTTTGACGGAAGACCACAGGAGGCATTGAATGGAGCGTGATGGAAATGGCGCGAGCTGTTTTACCAAGATCATTAATACAGGAATTGGGGGAAAATATGGGATTCTAGCAGGTCAGCTTTATCCTTAGTTAAAGTGCCAATAGAACCAACTGGTTTTGACAAAGGTGGGAGCAGAGATGGGAAAACGCTGCGTCCAATAAGTTTTGCAATAGACCAGAATTCTCGGCTACCGTTAGGGCAAGAAGCAGCTTTTGAAGATTTTGAAGAAGCTGAGTTTTCAACTCAGCTTCTTCAAAATCTGATTTGGACTGAGTAATAACTGCTTGACAATTATTGCAAGTTTTGGTGTAGGCAGATAAGGAAACTGAAGATTTGGAAACAAGCGAATTACGAAAAGCAACGTTATTCTCTTGAATAGCCTTAGCACATTTATTGGAAAACCTAGGTTTAGATAAAGGACGAGATTTTAAAGTGCAATGTGGAATAAAGTATTCCGTTCCTACAAGAATAATTTCTGAAACGATCTGAGCAACATCAGAAGTTTTGAAACAATAATCCGCCCAAGGAAAGGAAGAAAGGAAAAATCGCAGGTCATCCAATTTTGCATTCTTGTATGGCCAAACGTCGGGAATAGCCATGGGATAAAGGCTCCATTGGAGAAGAGACAATCATCAAGTTGTGTTCTGAGGTGCCTAAAGGACAACTCACTTCGACCGTGTACTTAGAAGTGTTGTTTGTGAGAAAAAGATCAAGTGTGTTGGCTGTATGGTTAGGATTGTTCTGTATTCGAGTAGATAAATGCACAATCTGTGCAAGGTCATTAGTAATTGCAAAAGTCTGAGCATCTCGACCAGCTGGGTCGGTGTGACTAGAAAACGAAAGCCAGCTGGAGTTGCGAACATTAAAATCACTAAGGAAAATGACTTCACTGTTAGGAAAGTTGGACTGGAAGAAGTCAAGTTGCAAAAAGAGGAAGTTTGTTTGTTGTTTGCTTGTTTGTTATTTAGTTTCTAGGAGCATTAGCAACTAAGGCCATATTGCTCCGGGGATATTCGGTGGTCATTACCTGACCTTTCCGCATCCTCCGTATTCGGTGGTCACAGGCTGGAACCCCCGTCTAAAAAAGAGGAAGTCAAAGAGCTCCAAGTGATTAGTGGAGTTGGGAGAACGGTAGAGACAACAGATGAATTTTACACAATGAGGTAGAGAGATTTTAAGCCAGAGAAGATCAAAGAGAGGAGATTCAAAATTACCAAGTCTCTGACAGGGAATATCAGAACGGACATATGCACAAGTACCATCTTTGAGGCGAAAGGAATCATACAGCAAATAATTTGGGCAACTGAGATGAGCAGTGGTTGAATCAATCGATAACCGACATTCTGTCAGAAAATGTACATGGCGTTTGGCAGACTGCATGTGAAAATGGACATAGTTGAGATTAGAATTGAGACCACGTATATTTGTTTTGATCTTTTCGCAGATAAACTTAATCTATTACTTTGACAAATCATGGTATATTCAATAGTAAGAAAAAGTTAGAGGGGGGGACATGCAGTATGAAGTAATGAAATATTTGACTATGGCGTACACATGGTAAGGATATACCCAGATCCTTGACATAACGTGGCCTCGACAATGCTCCCCGTATACACACTACTCGGACTCCCTCCAGTCACTATCTGGCAGAGTAAAGGTATCAAGATTATACACTTGCTGGTTCGGAAGCCTCCTAATGAGTTACCAATAGGTTCAGCCCAGTGTATTAACTAGAGTCCGGCCTGCGAATACTGTTTTAGAGCTGTACCCTCGAAATGTAAGGAAGACTGGATCTCACCATGATGTTCATCGTAATATCAAAAGTCATCAGTCATAGTGCATGATAGAAGAGATGGGGAAGGGTTGACTGGAACTTAGCTCTGGAGACTAAACATGGGTTCCACCACTTCAAGCCTCCAATAAGCAAAGTGATGGTATTTCAACGGTTGAAGAGAGTCATCTATCACCTAGTGTTGCCTGGTAACACAGAGGGGGTAGCATTCCTCCATGTGGTGTGGGCGCCACACCTCGACCCCTTCTTATGTTGGTTCACACTTGAGTGGTCACACATAGTGTGTATGTGCATGGAGGTTATACCCAGGGTTACTAACAGTCCCATCATGGTGACGGTGCAAGCAGAGGATTTGGCTGTCAGTTACAAATCGTCCGGACATCGCCGAAATTAGGTCCACTTGACTTGAATATCACCCGAATATATCAGGTCCATCAGCGTTTTTAGACTCCCAGGTAGCAAATACAGTTCTGTCATATCTGAGAGAATGTCTGAGACAACCTCAAGGACCACGGTTGATTCAACCACTGTTCATCTCAGTTGCCCAGATTATTCGCTGTATGATTCCTTTCGCCTCAAAGGTGACATTTGTGCATATGTCCGTTCCGATATTCCTTGTCAGAGACTTAGTAATTTGGAATCGCCTCTTTTCGATCTTCTCTGGCTTAAAATATCTTTGTCTCATTTTCTCAAATTCATCTGTTGTCTATACCTTTCTCTCTACTCCGCTAATCACTTAGAGCTCTCTGAATTGCTCTCTTTGCAACTTGACTTTCTCCAGTACAACATTCCTAACAGTGAGGTAATTTTCCTTGGTGATTTTAATGTTCACAACTCCAGCTGGCTTCAGTTTTCTAGTCACACCGACTCAGCTGGTAGAGATGTTGAGGTTTTTGCAATTACTAATGACCTTGCACAGATTTTTCGTTTACCTATAAGGATACCGGACAATACTAACCATACAGCCAACACGCTTGATCTTTTTCTCACAAACAACCCTTCCAAGTATGCGTTCGAAATGAGTGGTCCTTTAGGCACCTCAGCTCACAACTTGATGATTGCCTGTTCTCCAATGGAGCCTTTATCTCGTGGCTATTCCCAACCTCATGTTGTTTGGCATTACAAGAACAAAATGAGATGACCTGCGAGATTTGTTTTCTTCTTTTCCTTGGTCGGATTACTGTTTCAAAACTTCTGATGTCAACATTTGTTCAGATCGTGTCAGTGAAATTATTCTTGTAGGAATGCCATCCTTTATTCCACACTCCACTTTAAAATCTTGTCCTTTATCTAAACCTTGGTTTTTAAATAAATATGCTAAGGCTGTTTAAGAGAAGAATATTGCATATCGTGATTGGCTTGTTTCCAATTCTTCAATTTCATTTTTCTATCTACACCAAAGCTCGCACCAATTGTAAAGCAGTCATTAATCAGTCCAAACTAGATTTTGAACATGTTAAGAGTAGAAAACTTGCTTCTTGCCCTAATGGTAGCCGACATTCTAGTCTCTTGCCTAAGCTATTGGCCGCAGCCTTTGCTCATCTCTGCTCCCAAGTCCCAACTCTGCTCAAAACCAGATGGTTCTGTTGTCACTTCAGACAAGGATGGAGCTGACCTGCTAGCATCCCATTTTTCTAACAACTCATGTATTAATAAGCTTGATAAAATACCTACCATCATTCCCACCACGCTCCATTGAATGCCTCCTGTGGTCTTTTGTCAAAAGGGTGATATCAGAAGGTTCAGGTCCTGATGGCATTTCTCCACTTGTTCTCAAAACCTGTGCTCCTGAACTTACTTGTGTTCTTTGCTGCCTCTTTTCAATTTCTTATTCCAAAGGTATTTTTCCTTCTTCTTCTTCTTTGAAATTTGCTCATATCCAGCCAGTTCCTAAAAAGGGTGACAAATCCCTCCCATCCAATTATCGTCCCATTGCAATTACTTCTACTCTTTCTAAAGTAATGGAGAAATCAATTAACCGCCAACTCTTAAACTACCTAGAAACCTTCCGTCTGATCAACGATCGCCAGTATGGATTCCATCAGTGTCGATCCACTGGTGATATTCTGGCTTATGTTACCCATTTATGGACTAATTCAATGGAAAGGTTCTGTGAAACACTAGTAGTTGCTCTTGACATCTCAAAGACTTTCGATCGTGTTTGGCATAAAGGTCTTCTAAACAAACTGGATAATTGGTTATCCAGTTTTCTCTCTGATCGCTCACTGAGGGTGATGGTAGATTTTTCTCTGTCTTGTAATCCTCGTGTCCCCAATCGTTCAGTTCTTTCCCCCACTCTTTTCCTCATATATTAATGACATTCTTCCATTGACCAGAAATCCTATCAATAGTTTTGCCGATGATAGCACATTACATTCCACTTTCCATTTTGAGAAACCTTGCCCTGATCAATCAGCTTCAACTTCTCGGATATCTGCATCTAAAAACCTTGGTTTTCTCTTTCGGTCTCGCGGTTACTTTTCTTCCAAACTTTGGAAATAAAATACCTATCATTCTTAATAGTATTGATCTATTTTTTTGTTTTATTTCACCATCATTTAGGTCTTCTAAATCTTTATTAATTAAAATCTTTTATATTACGATGTTTTACTAAGTGGTTCAAGATTAGTCATAAATTACGAATCTAGAATCTTAACCAGAATATAATCTACAGCAGTCTTATGTCCACTAGAATTTTCATGATCCTTTACTCTATCCTAAATTATTTTATAAATTTATCGAAACCAGTCACAAAATTCGTTCACTGGGAATAGTTATACGCTATACAAAACACTGTTTAAATCGACAGAAAACGATAACCATTGTCTTGATATTTTGTGATAATTGGGCATATGTCAAAGACACAGTTCAGTTTCATTAAAAATAAATTTTTATTTTTAAACTCTCTTAGGTTCTGTTGCACAGGATGATAAAAAAAAAAAAGACCAATTTTTCAGTGAGTGATGAATTAAAGCAGAACAATGCAGTCGGGCTTCTAGAACAGCTCGTGGGGTTTTGTCAATGATATACAGGAATTTTGCTAGCACGGATAATGAGGTATTTATTGCATTGTATAAGCCGGGGATCGACAACCTGCGGCTCTAACTTTTAGCCCACATGTACTAACAGCGATGCATTTCTGCGAGCAAATATTTTCGAACATGAAGTATAGGGCACACCCAGGGTCCTGAACTGGATATCATCATTCTTCTCTTTCTTGGCGATTCCTTTCCGCTTCTGATTCTTGTTCTCTCTCAAAGTGATTCAGAATTTTTTTATTTATTTATTTTTTTTTTGAATAGTGCAGCAAAAGCCTCAGGCTTCCTAGAACTGTTTGGCTAATAATAATAATAATACAAATTTGTACAATACAATACAAATTTATTTATCATTTGAATTTGTTTACAATACAAGAACTCGTTAAGAAAAGTAAATTTCTTGACAACAAGTTGCTTGTTTGTTATTTGGTTTTTAGGAGCATTAGCAACTAAGGCCATGTTGCTCCGGGGATCGTTCCCTGACCTTTCCGCATCCTCCGTATTTGGTGGTCGCGAGCTCGAACCCGGGTCTAATCAAGAAGCGTGTGCTACGCACTGCTGCTCTTGCTCACCTGGCTACGGAGGCGCCACAACAAGTTGCAATCCATCAGTTAAATCAGTTTTTGCATACAAAATTGTTAGCTAATAGAAAAGACAATGAAGTCATCACACAGTACATTCCACTCTGTAAACAGAGGTAGTGATTGATCCGCATTGAAAATCTATTCTACTGTATCATTGAGTATCAAAAATTTTCTTACTAGGAATTTTAATTTGGAGATTGAATAACCTCTCCTGAGCCTGAAATCAACGCTTGCCAACAAGTTCTTTAATATGTTCATTGTATGCCTATTTACAAATCTATTTAGTATCCTAGGGTGAGGCAAAACAACTGCTTTTGGGTTCCTTAAATTATTTGAGACATTTCTTTGTAGATTTGATTCTTCAAAAATAGTGTTAAGATTTTTCAAGAATAGATTTAACTTCAGTTTTTGAACTGGATAAAGTATTTTGTATTTAAACAAAAATTGCCTTCTCTTATTCAGGAGTTTGTCCCCATTAAGTGTTTCTAAATTCTGTTAATTAACTTGTTTATTATCCTTATTTCTGTTATATTTGCTCGTGCCCATACATTTACTAAATAATTGAGTTCGGAGTCCCCTAATGCATAATATAAGGTGACTTTTGTTCTTTGATTTAATTTATTTTTAATATAATAAAAAAAGTACACATAAAATCTCATTTTTTGTACAAATTTGTTATTTGCATTGCACAACTTAGACTGTAGTCAATCCTTAACCCAAGGTAACAGTGATTTGAAACTTCTTCCACAGTTTGACATTTGCAATTCTGGAAGTTCTGTTCGTGTATTCATTCGTGTTTATGTAATTTAATAGAGGGATGAATGTCCATCGTTTGGTGAGGGGGGGTCTAATTATCAAAAATTTCGTTTTTTCAAAACTGAGTGCTAATTTATTGTCATGCAACCAATTTTGTAAATGTATTACATCCTGCTGTAAATCTAATGCCATTTTTGTAAGGTTTCCAATTGTATATAAGATTATATCATCTGCATAAATTTTTATAAAGGAGTTCTTTATTACTTGGAATATGTCATTTATATAGATGTTGAACATGACTGGCCCCGAATGAGTGCCCTGTGGTACTCCTCTCTTTCCATTATATGATTTTCCCTTTGTATTTTCTACTTCAACTGTGATTTTTATTTTGGTTAAATAAGATGTTAAGAGTTGATTGACTGTTCCCCTTACACCATATTTCAGTAATTTTTGTTGCAATATTGGGATATCAATTAAGTCATATGCTTTGGTCAAATCTATAAATAAGATCATTATGAAGTTATTGTTGTTCAAATGTAAGTTAAAAGAGTCTACTAAACTCTCTAATAATGTCTGTGTGCTCTTGCCCTTCTGATATGAGAATAGAGAGTTGTTTAACAGTCCATACTGATCTAAATATTTGCTTATATGGGAAAATATATAATTTTCTATTATCTTATTTATAACTGACTGTATTGTTATTCATCTATAATTGCAAAAGTCATCTGGTGATCCCTTTTTATATATAGGAATTACCTTAAATGAAAGTAAATTTGTAAGATAGACTCCTGACGGCATCATCCGTGCTATCAGCCCAACCAAGAGAACAGTGAACTGTTCTTTATTTCTCTTTACTTCGATTACTGTAATACAGTCAAGTCCGTAAAATTTCTTGTTCTTTAACTGTTCTATGATCTTGAGAATCTCCGTGTATTGTGGAGCAAAGATTACACAGGAGTTCACTACTTGAGGAAGATTTTGCAGCCTCATATTGTTTATTTGTACCAGATACCTGTTCTCATAGTGTTTTGATTTGATTTCCCGTTGACTTTTTCTTCCTTGTACTTAGCAGGTTATTTATAATGCTCCATTTATCCTTTTCAGTTATCTGTTTATCCATAAAAAGTTGATTGTAGTAAGTGTTTTTTTGCTTTCTAATCAAACCTGTCAATTTATTTCTAATTGTTTTATAATTGTGATAATATTCTATCTTTGATGGACAATTTTTATACTGTCTGAAGTATTTATCTCTTTGTACCCTTAATTCTTCTATTTTTCTTGTCATCCAAGGTTTCTTATGTTTAATCTCGCTACTCCTAGAATCTGTGTTGCAAGCTGAGAGATTTATTTTTCTCTCTGTATTAATCCTCGAATTGTTTATCATTTGTATTATCTTATTTGAAAAGACATTTACATTTGTTGTGTAAGATGCTTGATCTTATCTTAACATGTTTTCTGTGTTGTGTTTCAGCTTGCCTGTTGATAAATATTTGTTCTTCGCAACATTTGTTAATTTTTTATGTTCACATGGGTGTTGTTTTGAGTACATATCTATTATTAGTATGCATGTTCTATGATCGGAAAGTTGATTTAGTAGTGCGTAGGAATTTGCATATTTCAACTTTATATTTGTTACAAGATGATCTAAGCAGGAGTTTACTGTTCTATTTCCCTCCATCCTTTGTTGCCTTGTTGTTCCAAATAAGGTATGTTCAAATCCATAATTATTTAAGATTGCAGAGTATCTGAGTATTACATTTTCTGTTTCATCGTTTAGTAAATTGATATTGAAGTCTCCCACTAGTATGGTCTTATCAGCTTGTATGTCTTCCCATTGCAGAATTATGTTATCTAAATCTATTAGAAAAGTGTTTATAGAATCTGATGGTGGCTTATAAAAAGCACAAATCATGAATGTGTTCTGTGGATCTTCTCCTAATAATTTGAGACAGCAGTTTTCGCAAGACTGAGTCTCGGGGTAAACCTGTATTGCCTTATAGCGTGTTCTGCAGTATATTATTATTCAACCACCCCTTCTCAACTCTCTCAACTTATAGACCTTGTCATATCCTAGTATGTTATAGTTGGCAATTTCATCACTTTTTATGTTAACCTCTGGTAAGACTATACAAGAAATATATTTTTTCATTGCATTTATATATTGCAAAAAGTTAAACCATTTTTTTCGTAATGACCTGATGTTTAGAACTACCAGAAAAAACTGTTTTTTATCAATTAAAGGAACTTGAACATTTGGATTATTTAAAAAAATGTTAAGGTGAAGTGAATATTTGTGATTCCTCAGAAAGCATACCCGGTGTCTTAATTTTAACTTGGTATCAGATTTCAAGCAACTTTATTCACAATAAAGGAGTTTATTTTAGATAAACTCCTGCAGGTTCTTTGAACTCAAGATTCTTATGGCTCTTGAAGATTCATTCTTCTTCACGTAAATTATTCCATGTCTTAACCATAAAAATTTGTAATTGTGAGTTTTTACTAATTTTTTTCTTTCCCAAAATAATTGCTTGAGGTGTGTCGTTAAGTGGTCATTTATGTAGATTGGAGCACTGCTGTTGTTCTGAGATACATCATTTGCTGTGAGTCGAATTTCCTTTGCCTTTCTCATCCATTTTTCCTTTACCACATGATTTGAAAATTTCACAATTAGTGTAGGCTCGTCATTTATTTTTTTGTTGTTAGGTATGTAGTATTGTTCCACTTCGTTATTGTGCTGTAGCTTTAATGCAAGCCCCAGCTGCTGAATAACATGCTCTAGGTCTCGGCCCGCTATTCTACATTATTTCTACATTATTTTCTAATAACTGTTGTTCTATCGAGTCAATCCGTGAGTTAAGTAGAATAGAATTCTAATTTTTCTTGAAAGAAGCTTCCAGATCCACAAGTCTTTTATTTATAACGGCGTTGGAATCCTGCAGATTGCTTATGCTATTTCGTGTTTTATCGAAGGAATCTGACACAAAAGCAATCGATTTTTTGATATCATCTACTTCTGTCTTGAGGTCTTCCATTTTCTTCCTTATTGGTACAATTTCCGTTAGTAAATCCAGTAAATGTATTTTACTGTATAGTTTCCTTAGTACATCTTCAAAATTTAGTGTGTCCACCTGCATTTGTGTAACCTCTAAGTCTTCGTTTATGGCTGTTGTTGAATTCAGCAATTCGTGAAAATCTTCCGCCGAATAGGAAATTTCACTTTTTTTTCCCTCTCTTCTTTCATGCACAATATACACCTACACTGCAGTTTCTTCTGCTTCGCCATCCCTTTATAGGTTGCTTCTTTCAATGAGCATCGAAAATTCACTACCAATTCCTTAAATGCCGATCCCCATATAATTCTCCAGTGGGGCAAAGACAACTTAGTTGATTTCAACCCTTCTAAAACTCAGTCTTGTCTTATATCTCGCAAAAAGGATTCTTCTGCTCCTATGCTTATCTTTAGTGACACTCCGATTTCTAGGCAAAATGATATATCTCTTTTGGGGATTACCCTGACTTCTAATCTCTCTTGGCACAAGCACATTACAAATATTGCTTCCTCTGCATCTAAAAAACTTGGTTTTCTCTTTCTCTCTCGGCGTTACTTTTCTTCCAAACAGCTGCTCACTCTGTATAAATCACAAATCCGCCCTGCCATGGAATATTGTTCCCACATGTGGGGTGGTGCCCCCAAAACCTCTCTCTCAGGCTTCTTGATTCCATTCAGAAGAGGGCAGTTAGGTTAATTAATGATTCATCTCTAACAGAGTCTCTCCACTCTTTGTCTCATAGACGCACTGTTTCTGCTGCATGCCTCTTCTACAGATACTTCCATGGGCACTCTTCTTCTGAAATGGCATCTATAATTCCCACTCTCTCTTTCAAAACAGTCCGAAAACGTCCAGTCAACATTCATTTTCTGTCCAACTTCAAATTCACAGAACCAACTTTTCATCTTCCTCATTTATTCATTCTACTGCCGTTTTCTGGAACAACCTTCCTTCATATGTATTTCCTGGAAATTACAATGTACAGAAGTTCAAGTCCAATGTCAACAAATATCTTCTTTCGTCTTCTCAACCTCCAACCCAAGCACGATACTAAGTATTATGGGTTCTAATACCTCTCGTGTTTGGGATTTTCATAAAAAAACAGGTATATGCACATATTTTGTTTGAATAAAGAAGATAAAAGTGTATTCCTCCATTAAGGAAAATAATAAAAAAAAAATTTAACTGTAAAAACAAACATTGTATTTATCCTTAGGTAAGGAGCTGATTTGTGTTCACATGATATGTGTGTCTTGAGACAGATGTTTTAAAGTTCACCGTGAATAATTTTAATTGCTTTTGTATTCTAGGGGGGAATGGGGAAGCTATTTTCATACTGTGGCAGGATAAAATACAAACAAACAATTTTATCGAAAAATTTATTTAACGAACTCTTATAAAGATAATAAGTGAATCCATTGTGGGCATACAAAATTGAGGCGACGAATACAAAAACTGTTTAAAAGTTATCTTCCGTTCTTCGTCGATTAAGTAGCATAAGACAGCCAGTAAATGAGGTTAAAGAACGCAAAACATATTGGGAACATCACGCGGCTAACGACATCAAGACGTGAGGAAAAGTTGGGGCACTTTCTTAATGGCTTCATGAGGGTGTCCATCAACCTATTTCTGGTGGTTCGAGAAGTGGCGTTTGGGGCGGCTTTCTCTTCGTCTTCGTTCTGGATGGGCCCCAGAGGTTTCTTGTCAAAATAAGAGAAATTTAAATTAAATTATGATATTAGGGTCACCCGTAAATGATTATTGAATCTACCCATATATTTATTTTGTCTGTCAATTGGGTGTGTTCTATGGTTGATTTGCCTGTTTGTTGGACCAAAAACCCCAGTTTCTGGGGAAAACCTTGCTGTCTGCGCCTGAGACCGACTAACTTAGCCAAGGAGTGAAAAAAGCCCATTAAAGTTCCTCTCGTCATCGACGGGATTCGAACCCAGGCCTTTTTCACTCGTGTGAGGAGGACGGTTACGATACCACTGTGCTATCCGCGCAGACTCCAAAATAAGAGAAGCGAATTATAATAATAAGGAACAGACTCTGAAGGCAACTAGAAAGTACAATTTGCCTGACCAACCTGTGACTTTCTGAGTACACGCCCCAACAGTGTTCTAGTTGATCAATTCCTTCTTTTCCTTGCATATAAAACAGAAAGAATGCCAAATAACCTCCCAAATTCGCTCTTTTCTAACAGTGCTAAACCTTTCTGTATAATATGAGGTTACTGGCATTTGTCCCAAACAAGAGCAGCTTCACTGGTAAACTGCAATCTCCCAAAATGAAAGACAGCCGTGGACAACGTGTTTGGTGTTTGCATACGTTAATGCAGTCTGTCAGTGGTCACAAGTTGGTTGCCTTCATTAAATTTACGAAAGTATCTAATACATTAGCAGGCAGTGTTATTTTAAGTAAGCGCGGCGTCAATTAATACCTGATTACTCACCATGGCAACGGAGTCATCTTCGCGTTTCATTCCTCCATTTTCCGCTCTCTGAGAAGAAATCTTTCTGCTCAAGTATTGGACAGTGGCGCACTCGAGCAGTACAAAGAAAACGAAAGTCATGCAGATGCCGGTCCAGACGTCAGCGGCAGTGCTGTACGGTGTCATCGGAGAGACTTCCCTTATCGAAGTCAGCAGGATGACCTGAATGATGAGGGCGGTGAGGGGTAAGGCGAATCGAGCAGTTTTGGAGTTCCTGTCCACCCAGAAAGTGACCCAGGAGATTAACACCGCCATGCACGTGGGGATGTAGATTTGCTTTAAGTAGTTGTGAAACTCTCTCTGCAGATAGAAGTGAAGGACAAGGCACGAATACTCCCCTGAAGTGAAAGAATAAACACTAAAATTTAATCAGACACTGAATGGCTCATTTTCGTTTATCAAAAATACGTTGTTTTGAAAAAATTCGTGGCTTTCCAGGGAAGACAAGGTTCTTGAATCCGAAAGTTAAGAACTGCTGCTTACCTGTGGTAGTCTTGCTGGTGCAGTAGTCACTCTCAAATCGATCGACCTGGAACGGAGGGAGGTACAAATCTTTTGATACCTGGATCGGTGTATATAGTTTCCAGTAAAGGTCAAGCTCTTCGATTGTGTATCCATCTGCAAGCAAACAAACAACACAATTATTGCTGTAAAAAAGTAAAGGGCATTAATTCAGCAGGGTATTAAGGAAGGATACAACCTTTAAAAGAAAACATTTTACACCCTGTCTGTGGTGAATGGAAACCAATTAGGGATTGGAGTGATTTGCGAGCTGTCTTCAACGATTGAAGATTGGTGGTGAGGGAATTCAATCAGCTTGGATGAAAACCAGAATATATAGCCACTCCGACACGGTCATTTCGGCACGACAATAAGTTTCGCCACTCTTTCTTTCTTTCTTTTTTTTTTTTTTTTTTTTTTTTACTTTTTGATTTTGTTCATCAACGAGTTCTACACATTCTTCCTGCAACTGACCTAGTTGCATATGCAGATGATATCTCGATTCTCTTAACAGACAAGGATCTCCCCACCTACTTCCAGTTAGACTAACAATAGTGCTCACTATACAGGAGGAATGGTTAATCAAATCAGATTTACTTGATTACAGAAAATTAAAATACATGATTTTCAGGAAGAGGAAACACCCCATAGGCTTTTAACTCCGAAATAAATTACGACATTACGAGAGGCATAATATCGAAATGGTCAAGGATACATAATCAGTCATCATCCCGCTGTTCCACGGGTCGACGTCAGAAGCCTCCTATTGAGACTTCGTTTTTCTGCAGAAGAGGCAATAATATGAGCGGACCCAACCCATACCGACAGGACAGAATGTGTTTAGGGTCAAAGAGAACTAGGGGTTCCCCATCTCCGCAATACCACGACACACCCCCATATCGCGATACCATCACTAGTCGCTTTAGTGGTGAATATGAAACAGAACTAAATGCATGCCTTCATAGAGGTTCGTGCTGCACTTTCACCCTACCATTAGCGAAAAGAAGTGTAATCGAGACTCGTCAGAAGACCACATGATCTTTTAGCACCGTAATTCATTATCCATTCCCTTTCTTCTGGACGTGAACAACTGTTAATTAGTACAAAAGCACTTCTTCGCACTTCACTTTTACACACTTCTAAATTTTGCGGTAGAATTCAGAAAAAGGAGGACCTTGTTGCAGTTGGAGGAGCATGAGCCAGACACTGAATGACAGTTTAAAAGAGGTTGAAAAAGTCATGACGTGCTACATTAGAATGGAATATTATTATCGTATACAGGGTGGGTGGACGCAGGATGAATGGTTCCATTCTGATTGTAGGTGGGTTCTGATTATAGGGTGTCTACCTTGTGAATATTACGGCTTCTAAAGAAACTCACGACACATCCTCCATATGCTCCCTAATAAGTGATTCATAGCAGTTGGTGAGGAGACCGCTGACGCTTTTTGGGAGGCTTGGTCGGATAAACTGGGACTGCAGTGGAGGGTTAGACCACCACGACAAGCCTTGGATTGCATTGTGGTTTCTTCCTCGAGGGATGACATGTTATGCTGTGGTGTTTTTGCCAGGGACTGTATGTGGAGACTGATTGAGGTATTCCCCTTTACCGTTAACTGCTGTACTGTTGGGAGTGTTAAGGTTATTAGGAAAAGTTGCCCTATTCACTGCGACCTTAATTCCTGGTTTAGATATATACTTCCTGGATTGGACTTCTCCTCTTTTTGAATCTTCATAGTGGACCTACAAGTGGGAGTTGGATCCTTTATGTTGGGATTGTATAGTGTAAGATACACCAATGATTGATGACCATGGCATTGCATCGTGATATGAACATTATATTGAGAGCGAATATTGATCCTCTACATCCTCTACGAAAGGATCTGAGATAATTGTACATCAACATTGTTTAGTGATACAGCACTGTAAATAGGTTGCGGGGTTGCCAGACTGCATAGTACTATAAATTAAAAAAAAAAAGTCCATTCTTGGCGTTGGAGGCACCTCTCCAGTCGAATCTCGTTTTTTTTTTTTCAAAAAGAAGCGTCTTCCGTATAGTCATCCCATCCGATTATCAAATACCAGATTCTTCGACTACTGCCGTATAGCTTGGTTGGATCTGGTCATTTTTAATTTTCTCTAGATTGAATTGTTCAGTCATTTGCTGCATTCTGGACCCTCTCTTGTGACGCACAACTCGCTTTAAATTCCTGTGGTCTCATTCTTGAAGCATCGATCCTCTTCCATATTTCTTCCTTTAAGAGCTGCATTCTCCTTTCTTCTTTCCCATTCACTGTGTACTTTTGAAATGGCTGCTTTCAACCCACCAGAAATTTCCTTCGTTTTCTCAACGGTAGCTCCTACTAAACGTCACCAACAATAACAACTTTGCGAAAATCGGAAGGATCACCTTGTCTTCCTCATGACTGAATTGACTAAGAAGCCACAGAAGAACGTACAGTCCTTATCTGATACCAAGAAATTATGATCACGCCATGCAACCAATTACACTCCCACACCGTATGTTCAATTATCTGTTGACGCCAATTGCAAAAGTTTTCCACGTTTTTGGGCAGTGAGAGTAAACAGGGAGAACTATTAGCATTAGTAAAGGCACATGATGCAAGAAAGAAAACTTATACACCGATGAGCCAAAACATTATGATCACCTACCTAATATGATGTTGGTCCTCTACATGCAGCCAAAACAGCTCGTACCCGCCAAGGCATGGACCATACACAATTTCTAAATGTGTCCTGTGGTATCTGGTACCAAAACGTAACCAGCAGATCGTTTAACTCCTATAAGGTCAATGGTTGAGACGCCGCAGATCCCAGTTGCTATTCCAACACAAACCACAGATTCTCTATGGGACTGATGCCTGGGGAACTTGGAGGCCAGGGCAATACCTGAAAGTCTTCCTCATGTTCCGCGAATCAGTCTCTAAAAATCCGGAGGATGTGGCATGGTACATTATCCTGCTGAAAACCTGCACCGCCAGAGGGAGAAACCATTGCTATGAAAGGGTGTACCTGGTCAGCAATGATGTTTACATAGGTGGTAGACATCAGAGTGCCCAGCACATGGATGATTGCGCCCAGCAGAACATCCTCCAAAGCATAACACCCCAGCTTGTTTTCGTCCCACGGTGCGTCCAGGCGCCATCACTTTCCCAGGTAAACGAGGCACATCTACCCGGCCGTCCAAATGGTGCAAGAGGATTCATCGGACCAGACGACCTTCTTCAAATCACTCAAGGTCCAGTTTCGATACTCGCGTGCCCATTGTAGGCGCTGTCGCCAATCAATCGTTGTTAGCATGGGCACTCGCAGCGGCCTGCGGCTACGCAACCCTATTTTCAGCAGGGTTTCAATATACTATGTGTTGTGACACATTATTCCCGTCACCAGCATTCCAATTACTGGCGAATTGCACCACATTCGCCCTTCTGTTGACATACATCCGGGAGAGCCTTCGCTCACCTCGAGCATCGATGAGCTATGGTCATCCAACACCTCGCCGGAACACCCGGGAACATCATCTCCTGGATACACCAGAAGAATTTGGGGCCTTTAATCGCTTTGCAACAGGACGTACTCTGCAGCAGAAAACTACAAATAGCCATCCACCAGGTCCAACAGGAGTAATGAAATCAAATATGGACAGCAAGGAATATGAGAAACTAGGGACAGGGATATCAACCAATGATTGATGACCATCGGAATATGTCACCCAAAGTTGAGGACGGAACGCCCCCCTTTTAAGATAACAGAACGCACCTGATAGGGAAGAAAACAAAAAAAATAATAATAATAATAAATAAATAATAAAAAAAAAGCTATCAAACAATCAGAGAAGGATGCTGAACCAAAGAAAGAAGAACACAAGGATGGGGCTTGCCCCTTGAGTGACAATGAAGAGAAACAGATGTGAGACAAAGGCCATATTGGAGACCTGAAGAGGACACTCTTCAGGTCTCCCTTCACCTATAATTCCTAACTCCCTGGGAGGAGGGAACGGCCACACAGTCCCCCCTTCTAGCCATCCCCAGTTTCCTCTCTGGTGGAGCATGGGCATGCCCCACTGAAACTGGGGCCGCCTTCTCTATTGGCTCCATACTTCTGCCTTTCCTCCCAGTCTTCTGCCTTCCCTCCTTCTCTTATCTTCACGCTAGAGAAAGTCCCACACATCAAAACCTCCATACGTCCAGCATTCGGCCTAACAAATTAAAGCGATAATACCCCAACGTCAACGCAAATAATAAAAATAACTTTATTTTATTTTATTATTTTTCTTTTTTTCTTTTTTTTTTTTTTTTTTTTTTTTTTTTGGTCCCAGCCGCCAACATCTCAGGAAACTAAGCGGCAGGACCTGCCAGAGTAAGCTAAGTCTACTGAGTTCCTGGCCTGCCTCCACGAGGCGTAAGTGGGGCAATGTTGGATCCCAACAGGGGTCCAGCGGCTAAATGGCCAGAAGAACAACGGTACACGACATAACATGATTCAAGATTCATACACTTTTAAATCTCTGGCATTTACAGTGTACTATTATTATTATTATTATTATTTTAGGGTTGCCCGTAATTAAATACTAACCCGTATTTGTGTCTGTAAATTGCATATGTTCTATAGTTGATTTGCCTGTTTTGCTGGACGAAAAAACCCCAGTTACTGGGGAGAAAAACCTTGCTATCTACGCCTGAGACCAACTAACTCAGCCACGGAATGAAAAAAGCCCATTAAAGTTCCTCGCGTCATCGACTGGATTCGAACCCAGGCCTTTTCCACCCGGTGTGGGAGGACGGTGACGATACCACTGTGCTACCCCAGCAGACATTTACAGTGTATTGTAATACACCACAACGTAAACTACGCGGAGATGGGGGGAACCCCTGGTGCCGCTTGACCCTAAAAACACTTACACTTACACCTCGCCGGCAGTTCGCGGGTTTCCCCTCCTCGGACCATTTTCGGTAGGTACTAACCACGGCTGACCGTGAGCATTCCACCAGCCGTGCCGTTTCATACATGCTCTGACCCAGTCGTCTGGCCATTACAATTTCTCGCTTAAGTCCGCTGCCTTTCCCATCTGAAGACCAAGAGTAACACTGATTATGGAGCTCGGTATCAAGTGTTTTTTATACGGTGTCCAGACCCGCGCGTCCACCGTAGTTCACCTGCAGTTGCTTCGATTTGCATAACGACTCGCTTGTAATGATGTTTTGGCTCATCGGTGAACACCATCAGCCAAAAAAAAAAAAAACTTTCGTTTCACCCATCCACTCGCTCCAAGTGTTTGTCTAGTTCTGATTTGAATCTATTTAAGCTATCAACTTCCACAACGACAGATGGAAGTTTGTTCCACCAACCAACTGCTCGCTGCCTAAAGGAAAACTTCCGCATATCTGTTCTACAACTGTCTTTTCTGACTTTGAATTTATGCTCCCTTAGTTTCGTAATCTAAGCAAGCGGAAGAATCCCATCAGAATTCAGCGTGCTCAACCCATTCAGGCTTTATACACCTCAATTAGATCACCTAGTAGGTGCCTAGTCTCTAGATACTGTAATTTGCAAATCTTACGCCTTTCTTCGTAAGAGCAACCCTTTGTTTCATTCACTAATCTTGTTTCTCTTTCCTGTACTCGTTCCAACAGCTCTACATCCTTCTTAAAATGAGGCCTCCAGATCTGCATACAGTACTCAAGGTGTGGCCTTATACAAGGGGATAATCATCTCCTTATCCCTGCTAGCAAAATTCCTGTATTTTTTTGTGACGTAGCAGATGTACATAGCAAATACTTTGGATAATGAAATGTCATGCAATGCTTTGACACAAACACATAATCTGCTTAACTGGGTAGACTGTGGTTCTATCTTTTTATCATATAAGCAACAAAATAATCCGGGCAGTGTGTATAGTCTTGATCATAATATCTCAAGTGATGTCAACCAGATGAGCCTAGAACAAAACGAGAATTGCGATCCAAAATCAACTAACAATCAATCGGTACTCCCGTGCTCCTCAAGCATAAATCCTTCACAGGTTGGGACCATGCAGGTGACCAATGCAAGGGAAAACGCCTGCCCTCAGATTCTCCAAAATGAAGTAACTAAAACCACACAGGTTCCTCAAATAAGACCGGTAAGTAGGACTGAACAGTGTAGATCCCCCAAAAGTGAGAGATCATCAACTCGTTGGAAAGGAAACAATAAGGATAGCGCGGCTCCAGCCCATGCCCTGTGTCCCACCCTAGCCTACAATATTGCCACTGTTCAAACGAGGAGTAAAGTGTTTGTGTCACGACTAAATCCGTCCACGAAGGAGTCGGATATCAAGTCCCTGTTTGTTCTGGAATATGGAGTACAGGTGGAAGTAAGAGCCTTGAAGACAAGACACCCAACTTATTCCTCCTTCGTCATCTCATGTGCCCCTGATAAACAACGTATTGTGCTAGACCTCGAGCGGTGACCCCACAGGAACCATGGCCAAGCCCTATTTGGACAGGAACTATCAATCTCCTACTACCAGACGCATGAGCAGCCCAGCTGCATAGCAACCAACAGAAATGACTAGACGACCATTGACTACATACCAGTGAAATTGTTTATGCCAAATGTCAGAAGCCTTGTGAACAAACTTGAGACATTACAGTCTTTCCTACATCTAGATGACTTTGATCTAATTTGCATTACTGAAACATGGTTCTTTGAGAGTAACCGGCTGGAAAGTATCGCCAAACCCATGCATTACAACGCTCTACTCAACTCGAGAGGCTCCAAGAGAGGTGGGGGTGTAGCCATATTCCATAAATGTGACTTTTTGGTTGGGAAAATAATATACAGCCAGACGGATAACTTGAGGCCTTGTGTGTAAATTTAGCCAAGGAGACAAATAAAGTGTAAGTGTGTGTAGTCTACAAACCCCTAGACCATACTGAAGACATTTTTTTTTCCATTTATTTGTACACACAATTCTTTACATTTTATATACAAGAACTTACAGAGAATATATATATACAATTTTATATACATTAGCATTATCATTCTCATTATACCTATATATATACTATATTATATATGAACACGTGTGTGTGTGTGTGTGTTTTACCTGTATCAAGGGTGGCTCCTAGGCCTTAGCCCATCTCCACCTTGCACGTCTGTGGTGGTGCAGAAACTCAGCAAGCTTTTTATCGCTTGTGTATGTCCACCTTGCCACCAGGGAGCAGCCAACACCCAGGCAGCCGCTGCCTGCCCCCAGGCACAAGCAGCCAAGCCTGGGTCTACTATTACCTTTAGTGCCATGGGCACAAATCCCACACCCACCGGAGATAGTGCAACCGGTGGGTGCCGTCCCCAGGTTGCCCAAACCTGGAAACCAGCAAAAAAAAAAAAAAAAAAACGAAGTAAATATTTACATATGTACAAAAGATAATAAAATTTTGACTCTAAATCCTAGTAATACAATTCAATTTACATATCTGACAAGTCATCCTATTTATATTTAATGGGATACCAACATTTATATTAACTGCTCAGCTGTCAGATTTATACTCGATTTTGGATTTGAGTTCTTAGTTGAAGTCTTTTCTTAAAGACCGATTCTGCAAAGGTCTGGAAAGTCGCAAAGTTTGTTTTGTTCTCAACTAGTAGAATGTAACCAGTTAGAATGTAACCAGGTGGCGTCGGACGGCACGGTCACGTATGTACCTTGCTCTCAATAATCATGAATATTAATGTAGTTATGCCTAAGTGTACACGGTGATTTTAGTGTTGTTATGCTCGTCAAGTGACTCTGAAAAGGAAGATATCAACTTTAAGTCGATTAAGGCTCCCAGGTATTTATTATTTGCAGTTTTTTCTTTTTCATATTGCAGAATCTCATAAGCGGACACTAACAAGCCGTATTATCGCTGCCAGCTACAGATCAAGGTCAATTGCCCTAGTGATACACGTCAATCGCTTACCCCCGGAGATTCACGTCCCACGCAAACGGATTAACTGCATTCCTAAGATCAGCGTCAAGCTCGCTGAACCAAATACCGTTGTTTTAGCCTGTTAAAACCTTTAAACACGAGCATTTGTTTTTTCTCCTATAGACATTCAAACATGACTGAATTGAATGAAGTCTTTACCATAGCCGAATGCAAATTATGCAAATTAAACACGGAGCTATGCATAATCTGTGTTACGTGCCGCTCTACCTTTTGTGGGTCATGCCTCAAAATCGACCTAAAAAAGATGAATAAGCAACGGAGACGCACTTTTTCTTGTGTTTCATGCAAGGAAATACCTGACAACGAGGGATTAAGGGCACTTTCTCAACGTGATGTGATACCCTGCACATCGACTGAAATTATATCATCTGCACAGGGAAAAAACACTGTCCTACCATACCTTAGCAGAAGCGCCACACCTGAAACTACCGATGAACAGGTACAAATCGCCGAGGGCGACAATCAATACCCCACAGATGACGATGCTGTCTCTACTTCTCTGTTGCACTACAGGGCAATCGAATGCCACCCTGAAGAAGTTATGCATGACGTAGCTACCTCGGCCACTAAATATTGCCAAACGACAACAACTTCGATACACGTGGAAAACAACCCCCAGATAAGTAATGATTATGTGATTCTCATAAACAGTCAGCTGAATACTCTCATTAATGAGCTTAAGCTAATTAAAGCACAAAACTCAAGCCTGTTTGAAGAAGTACAACTACTAAAGGCAGAAGTAATTAGAAATAAGTTCACCGTTGTGAACCAGCCTTCAGCCATAGAACAAAACCATCGAAATGTCAAAGGAGATACATCATCATCATCATCATCAGCCATTTTCAGTCCACTGCAGGATGAAGGCCTCTCCAGCAACTTTCCAGTTCCTTCTGTTTTGAGCACTGGACATCCATTTACTACCCACAAACTCATGAATTTCATCTATCCATCTCCGCCTTTGTCTTCCAGGTTTTCTTCTAGCTCCTCTTGGATACCATTCTGTTATTTTCTTAGTCCATCTGTCATCATGTCTTCGAGCTATGTGTCCTGCCCAAGACCATTTTAGTACTTTAGTTTTGATAAGAATGTCCTTTACTTGAGTTTGTTGCCTAATCCATGTGTTTCTCTTCTTATCTAACAGTCTGATTCCCAATATGATTCGTTCCATTCTTCGCTGTGTACTTCTCAGCTTCTCTTCCATTCTTTTGGTGAGTGCCCAAGTTTCACTTCCATAAGTCATGGTGGGGAGTATACATTGGTTCATTATTTTACGTTTAAGACAAACTGGGATATTGCTCTTCAGTATGTGACTATATTTCCTGAATGCTATCCATCCAAAATTTATTCTTCTCTTGACTTCCAGCCATTTATCATTATTACAGCTAATAACTTGTCCCAGATAAGTATATGACTCCACCTTTTCAATTACTGCTCCTTCAATCATTATTTCCCTTTCCGTGGCATACTTGTTCATCATTACTTTTGTTTTAGCCATATTCATCTTTAGTCCAAAATCCTTACTAGCTGTGCATAACTGATTAAGATTTTCCTCCAATTCTTTGGGATCGTGGCTTATGACCACAATGTCATCTGCAAATCGTAAATGGTTTAGGTACTCTCCGTTCACATTGACTCCTTTCTGCGACCAGTCTAATCTTCTGAAAGCTTCCTCAAGGGCAGCAGTAAACAGCTTCGGAGATATTGTGTCTCCTTGTCGAACTCCTTTCTCAATTTTAAATTTCCTACTGTCTTTGTATAGTCTAATAAAGGAGGTAGCACTCTCGTATATTTTCTTCAAAATCATAATATATGGGGTATCAATGCCTTGTCTTTCCAGTGCCCGAAACATTGCCTTATGCTGTATGGAGTCAAATGCCTTTTCATAATCCACAAATGCCAGGCATAGTGGTGTTTTATATTCATTTGCTTTCTCCATTAGCTGTGATATTACGTGAAGGTGATCCATAGTTGAGAATCCTGTCCTAAAGCCAGCTTGCTCTTTCGGTTGATTCTCATCAAGTATTCTTTCTAATCTGTTAGTAATGACCCTTGTGAACAACTTGTAGATGTGGGATAACAAGCTAATTGGTCTATAATTTCCAATTTCTGATTTATCTCCTTTCTTATGCAGCAAAACTATGATTGCATTATTCCACTGCTTAGGCGTCACACCTTTTCTAATGCACTTTGTGAAGAGCCTTGCCAGTTTTTGTGTTATGTCTCTTCCTCCCAATTTTAACAACTCTACAGTAACTTCATCTTCCCCCGGGACTTTCGGATTCTTCATTTTCTTCAATGCATGTTCTACCTCATCAGGAAGAATATTGGGCATGTCGTATGTGTTGCTACTTTGGGCTTTTTGATTCTACATTTTCTTCAATGCGTGCTTTACCTCATCAGGAATAATATTGGGTATGTCGTATGTGTTGCTACTTTGCAATCCATCTTCCCCACTGCTGGCATCATTCCCCTGCTCCTTGTATAATTCTCTATAGTAGTCTTCTGCTATTTGAATTATGCCTTCTCTGCTGTTTATAAGTATACCATCGCTATTCTTCAGTTTCAGTATCATTTGTCTTTCTGTATGTCAAAGGAGATACATCAAATGAATACATGCTACCAGCTTATCGTGATAGTCACCAAAGTATGAAGAAACCCACTAAACCTCAAACCAGCAGTACTAAAGAAAAACAATCTTTAACTAATAGGAAACACAGCGACCTGCCTACCCCCATCGAATTAAGTCAATTACCTGTATTAGAGCACCCTTGTGAACCTAGGTGTAATATCGATTATATATCTGAAGCAACCGTTTCTCACAATGAAGCTTCTCAAAATGCTCCATGCCTACACTCAAGCATGAGTGGTGACACCAATAAAAAACCCACTTATGCACATATTGTCTCCCAGCAGTCATCCGTCAAACGATCGCGACCTAATTCCCCTTCGGAAATGTCATTAACGGTCAATGATCCAACTTCTCTCCAAGATAGTTCTGTAAATGATTGGTAGCCCAGGGGGCCGGTCCCACTCAAGAAACATCACCAGCATACCCCAACAAAGCCAAACCAGTCAACCAATCCAACGTATTGGAGAAAATGTACAATATAACATCCATCCAAACAAAATCGAAAATCTTCATATCGAGACTTGGACCGTCCACAACCGATTCAAATATATCTAAATTCTTTGAGGAACAAATAGGGATCAAGGTGGCTGTGAGACCTGTGAAAACAAGATATCCCTCCTATTCTTCATTCACAATTACTTGTGAAAAACAGGATGAACTAAAAGTGCTAGATACCAGCACCTGGCCGCCAGGAACTCTAATAAAAATGTACAAAGAACGAATATCTTCCGCATCCTACCGCACAAGATCGACAATAATACAGGGATAGCAACCAATGTCAGCCTCATGCCAACCTGTCTCAATAATTCCCCTTAAATGCTTCTACCAAAATGTACGCAATATTAGCAATAAACTACACCCCTACAAACCATCATGTTACTAGCTGAATATCAGTTCATCTGCTTGACTGAAACATGGTTATCTCACGGAAGGCAACTGGATGTCATAGGTCAGCCTCTTGATTACCTCAGCCTCCATAATTCCAGGGATAGCAGACGGGGTGGAGGTGTTGCGTTACTGTACTCATCCAGTTTCAAGCAGTCCAGATTTCAGGTGACCAAATCAGATACATTCGAAGCCCTATGTGCCACATTAAGAAAGGATACCATACAACTACAAATTTGTCTTGTATATCTACCCCCTAACCACACAGAAGATTCAAGAAATGAACTGATAGCATGGATAGCAGCCAACCTAGTCCCCAATATCCCCACCTTCATTATAAGCGATTTCAACATGCCTACGCCTCGTCATGATGAGGCCACTGAGGATCTCATATCAGCCATTGGCACATTTGGCTTATTTCATCAAACCACACCTCCTACCAGGGGAAACCAGATGCTGGATCTATTATTCCACAATCTTCCACACCTAGGTCTGACCGCTGAACACCACAGCTTCCCCTCCGATCACTCTCCCATCACGTTTGAGTTCAACGTCACTGTAAACTCAAACACTGATGAAGCTCTCAGGAACAAAAAGATTACCAAAACCGTATTCTCCATCAAATATTTAAACCCAGAGATCATCCTTGCACGTCTCATAGAAATAAACTGGAAGGATCTACAGCAGGAATCAATAGACACTGCTATATCTAACCTGGCTAACCAGCTGCTTGAAATTGCCTCCCAAGGAGCTTCCAAACAATTAAAACTCTCTGATAGATCCAATACATGGTTCAATGCCGAAGTCCAAGTAGCATTCAAGAGGAAACAAAAAGCATTCAGAATATGGAAAAAGTACCTTAACTCAGATGACTACCAGATGTACAAGAAAGAGCGGGCAACCTTCCTCAAATGTAAACGAAATGCAATCCGGCAGCTGGCACTCAACAGAATAAACCACTCGAAACGTATTACATCCAAATGCAACAAAGATTTCCATATCGATGAGAAGGTATTTCAGGAATGGGTATCTTTGACTTTCAACGAATTGCCATTAGACCCAAAAACCCCAAACCTAAGTGATTTCATCATACACTCCAGACAGCCCCTTTCAACTATAACGCTAACAAAACAACACCTTATAAATACCATCAATAGACTTCCTAATAAATCTACAATTGGTCCTGACGGCTTCCCTCTCTTCATGGTTAAAGTGTGTAGTGCCTTCATTGTGGAACCCCTTCTTGTAATCTTTAATCGCATATTGATGTCCGGATCAATCCCGACAATGTGGAATCATTACAGGGTACAACCCATACCCAAAAGAAGAAACCCAAAGGAACCTAAAGACTTGAGACCGATCTCAGTGGGTTGCTCTCTATTAAAAGTGTTTGAGAAAGCTATCTTATCAGCACTGATCGACCAATGCTTCTCTCATAGACCGAAACATCTGCATACCGTGATCCCCAAAAGATCTACATATACAAACCTACTGGATACCCTATTTAAAATTCAAACTGCTCTCAACAGTAAATCTCAGCTAGACGTCATCTTCCTGGATATTTCATCTGCTTATGATAAGCTCTCAATTCCCGCTCTCATCAACATTCTGGAAAAGTACTTTGGCATTACTGGAAGCCTACTAAAAACCATCAACCGCATCCTTACACCAAGACAACTCATCATCAGCTACAAATCCTTCCAACAGGAGTGCAGTATAACGAGAGGAGTACCACAGGGAGGTGTCCTATCCTGTGTACTGTTCGCCGCTGCCCTTGAACCCTTCCTCGCAAGGTATACTGATTTCTCATGGTATGCAGACGACCTCAAATTATACATAACATCTAAAGAAACTGAACAAACTCACCTGACTAATCAGCGAGTCTCCGTCCTAATCGACAGCCTTGTAGCATATCTACTGCAAATAGGTCTGGAAATAAATGCATCAAAATCAGCTCAACTTACCTTTACAAAAAAGAGAATAAAAAATGACATCACAGCCTATCACAACGGAGTGCAGATAAGGAAAGTGAAGTCTCACACCGACCTCGGCTTGACTTGGGACGAGGGCCTCACTTTTCAGACCCACTTCTCGACCATGAAAACTAAGACTTTCTCGGCGATGCTGGCAATTCGACAAGAGCTGACGGGGTTATTGCACGTCGATATAGTCGGTGGATACGTCCAGCGGTGCCTACAACCTATCGCATTGTATGCATCACCAATCTGGTCTTCTGCCCCGACGTCGTACATAAATAGATTCCTCGCAGTCGAGTACTGGGTAATGCGATGGATGAACAGGGTCACGGGCAATGCTTTCACCATCTCCAGGACTGTGTTATATACCAACTTAAATATCACTCCCTGGAGAGTTCACATTGCATCCAGGAATATTCTTCTACTTTCTCAGATGCTTACCGGTGTGATTGACGCCCCCAGTCTTCGAGGACTTATTTCTACTCCACGTGCCGGACGCAGTAGTGACAGTCCCTACCTACCGTTGCATTCTACGCTATCCAACCTGTGCTGTCTGAAGAACTTCTTCCCAAACAACGCAGTGAACCTTTTCAATTCATTGACAACAGACCACCCTGTGAAATACTCCGAAAGCAAGCAGTACAGAGTGAAGAGCATCTCAGAAGCGCACTGCTTACTTCAACTATAATCTTGAATTTGTAAACAATATTGTAAATATACGCACTTGTGGAAATTATTGTAAATAATTGTATTCGTGCATTTTTGTACACTATTTTATATTGTAAATACTGTAAATAATTGCAATTCTTGCATTTTGTACACCCTTCTAGCCGGTTGGCTGTGTATATGGGGTGAAAGCAAACACTTGTTATTTTTTAATAAACTGATTTTAATAATAATAGTATTTTCACGTTGTCCTCAGCTAGACCTGATTAAGTAGCAATACTCGATGGTCTGTATATTGCGGACAAAACAGTAAAACATGGATCCAGTCGTCCATTTGACCACAGGTGCAAAAAGGATCCGGCTCCAAACCTCTGTCGAAAAGTTTGGCCCTCAGAGATCCATGGCCTGTTAATAAATACGTCGTAAACATGCTTGGTGCAAACCACGAAGATACTGAAGACACGAAGTTGCAACTCTACACATGGTTTATCTGTAACCTTGATTCTGGAATCCCTACAGTTGTCACTGGAGACCTTAATATGCCACTGCCAAGACAGCGTAAGATGTCAGTCTTACAAATATGGATATTTAGTGGTTATGGGAAATTTTTATAATTTGGGAAAAAATTAATCTTTGATATAGAAAGGAATTTTTGACATTTAAGAGAAGAATACATTGGAAAAATACTAGATTTAGAAAATGAGCGATTACAGATGTGCAAACTGAATAGCAATCAAATGGAAGAGAAAGTAACATAAATGTAGATCCGTGAGAGAAAAAGGGGTGAACTGACAGTAAACAAAGAACAGTCGCCCATACTAGGGAGGGAGTGGTCATTAGTGAACGAGCGGAAAAGGGTTACTGGAAACAGAACAATGGGTCGGTGAAATGCAGGTGATTAAGACGCGTCTGATCTATGCGGCATCTGGACGTAAGTCCCAATGAGCTAGCGTTTTGAGTCGAAAAGGACCAGGTCACTGTGGCGGCTTTTCGTAAGTAGTCAACATTTTCACAAATGTGAAAGGACGAAAATGGCTATCCTGGGAGACGACGGCAGACAGGAAAAGATTGTGCTACCCTGAGAATTAAGCAAGGAAATTATGGAACAAGGCTTGGTTTGCACACGGAGCAACATAATTACGGTGAATTCTTTAACGAATAGAAAAGTCTTCTCTACCAATCCCAGGAATTCACGATTAGGTGAATTCCTGGGATTGGTAGAGAGGATGAGGAAGGAGGTTCAAACGGTGGAGAAAAAGTTGGGATCGTCAGGGTGAAAAGACACAGTGTGAGGAAGACAGAAGTAGCAAGTATAAGAAGGAGTGTAGCTAAAGGAGAATGGCAGAGACAGAGTGAGAAAAGTAAGCTGGGCAGTACAGAAATGTAGGGAGTGCCAAAAAAGGGCCCTGAACAGAAAGGGGAAAAATAGTTAAGAGTAGATAAGTAACGGGAAGGCTAAGGATTATATGAAAAAGGTTATGAAGGACAATTAAGTGAACCAGGAAGATAACGACCTCTTGGAGAAAGATACATCAGAATGATCCGTATTAAAGGAGGAGTTGTGTATTCAAGGCAGGAGAAAGGACGCCAGACCCATGCAGCCAAGAGTTCCGGAAAATCATCTGAAGCAGATTCAAGAGAACGAAGATGAAGGAAAGCCTTAAAAGATAGCCTGGAGAGCCTAAGATGGAAGCCTGAAATCTCCCGGGAAAACAAAAGAAAAAGATAGAAGTAGGTGAGAAATATATTAAGTACACTAAGTTAGCAGGAAGGACTGTTAGTGAAATAGTATAGTAATTAATGAAAAGGGGGTAGCACTAGAGAGTAAAGTGGAAGATACATCATCTCTGAAGTAGATATACTAACAGAGTTTATTATAGTAACGAATTGGACTGGTGTACTGAGGTCCGTGGTTTTTTAATATAATAATAACTTAATAACTTATACGTGTATGTTATTAAGAGTTTATTATGTTAAAAAGGGTTATTATGTTAAACAAGGTTATTATAAAATGCAAGGGAAACGAAGGAATGAGTAATAGATGAAATTGATGTACAAATAGTTATGTATTAGAAGGGTAGTAAAGTTTATAAAGAGGGATTCTGAATATGTTTTAATGATAGATACTTGAGTTATATGAGCAACTCTGAATATAGTGTTTTGATTGATGAAGATTTGTTGGTTTATCTGAACGACTAATAACAAGTAGGCACTTTAGGATTCTGAAGATTGGTTAAAAAGTATATTGTAACAGTGTGGTGAGATCACAGAGCTGAATGATGAATGTAGCATATTTTAATTGTTAATATATGAAACAGAATTGTATCCAGGAGTAAACGAAATAAGTATAGTGGATGTACTAAGTGTTAAGAATTAGTTAAGGCAAGAAGAATGAATCAGGCGTTTTCATATAATGGTCAACTCAGATTAGCTAGTGAATGGAAATTGTAATTAGAATAACATATGCAAGGTATCTCTGAGTCGACCTTGTATATTAGGACTGCATGCTTTTTAATTCAATTGTATATTATGTTGTATATGTAATAAATTTCATGTTTTGTTTTCACTTTGAGTCCTGTTATTCTAAGTAACACACGCCTTGCTTGCCTAGTTAAGAGTTTGCTCTCACACAATTTGGCGAGAGAATCCTGGAAACTGATTAAGGGGAAACAAAAGAAATTACCCACAAGGTCTTGAGAATCTTCTGTGATACAGCAAGATGCTAGAAGTGACCTTGATTCTATCATTCATATGGTAGGGCTCGTACAAGTTGTAGATACCCCAACTAGAGGCTTAGATCTACTTTACCACAATTTGGACACCATACATATCATGTCACCCTTCTTTAGGTTCTGATCAGACCACATGGCGCTCGCATGCAAATTCTCCTTGATCCAAACAATAGATGCAGCTTATCACTCCCATCAATCTAAAAGGCAAATAACGTCAAAAGCAATCTTTTCAGTCAAGTATCTGAAACCTGAAATAATTCTTAAACGCCTAACGGAATTTAACTGGCAGAATCTATATACTCTCACTCCGAGGGAAGCTTTGTCCTGCTTATCTCAAGAACTCAGACAAGAAGCGCTGGCTGAGGCATCAAAAAAAGTTCGGATAACATCAAGAACGACCCCATGGTTCAATTCAGACATCAAACTTGTGTTTCATCGCAAGCAAAAGGTCTACCGACGATGGCAAAGGACGAATAATCAACAAGATCTCATCACATATAAAAGGGAAAGAGCTTTATTTTTAAAACAAAAAAGAATGGCTCACAGGAAGCTGATTATTGACAGGATGCGACACACAAAAAAGAATACGCGTGTTTACGCCAAATCAGGCTACAATGGAAGAGAAGACCTTCATGGAATGGGCAAAATTGACCTTCGAGCAGCCCAAACAGCAGCACAATCAGTCCGTCTTTCCAGTGGTAGCACCCACCAGCTACCCTATATTCTCAAATTTTGCTATCTCGAGAGACCAACTGATCGAGATCATAAAGAAGCTACCGCTGAAGTCAGTAGTAGGTCCAGACGGGTTTCCCCTGTTCATTGTGAAAATATGCAGCGTTTACATTGTTGATATTCTGGTGAATATTTTCAATCAAATAATCACTAGAGCAGATTCCCCAGAAATATGTAACACGTACTTTGTGCGCCCAGTGCCGAAACGTAAGCATTCGAAGGGACCGCAGGACTACAGGCCGATCGTCATCAGCTGTGAATTCCTGAAACTCTTCGAGAAGGCCCTTAATCCAGCAATTACAGATGATTCAGCCACAGGCCTCCCTACCTCCACACAGTAAAGAAAGGCAAGTCTACTAGTACCAACCTGCTTTACACACTTACAAGAATACAAAGAACCCTCAGCGGCCGAGCCCAACTTGATGTCGTCTTCTTCGATGTAAAATCAGCATATGACCTTGTCAGTATTGATGCATTAATACATATACAGTATTCGAGAATTATTTCAACGTGACTGGTAATGCTCTACCAATTTTACAAGCACATCTAAGACATAGATAGCTTCTAATCACTCATCAAAACTATCAATATGGGTGCTTGGTCACTAGAGGAGTACCACAGGGAGGGATCCTTTTCCCCTTACTGTTCACTGTAGCCTTTGAACCCTTCCTTGCATCACAGCAGGACTTTCTGTCTTATGCGGACGACATTAAATTCTATATAACGTCATCTAATCCTAATCAAGCAGCTACCATCAATAAACTGGCCAATCAAAAAATACAACTACTAGAAATTTATCTAGATTCAATCAGTCTAGAACTTATTCAGGCTAAATCGGTCCAAATGACCTTTATAAAAAAAAGTTTAAGGAACAACATACAAATCTGTACGGAGGGGAACCTGTATCAAAAGTCATATCACATAAGGACTTTGGCTAACATGGGATGAGAGCCTCACATTTCAGCAGCATCTAAGCGCCACCAAAACGAAGACCTATGCAGCAATATGGCTGCTACGCCAAGAGCTCACAGGAATACATGATCCTCAGCTAATCATCCGATATGTCCAACGCTGCCTTTATCCCATTCCATTATATTCCTCCATCATCTGGTCCTCAGCGCCCAAAACCCACTTCATCAAATTTCTCGGGTTAGAGTACTGGATCCTTCAATGGCTTAACAGAATAACAGAGAGATAGAACACCATCTCTAGATGGGTGCTCGACTCGAATTTAGACGCGATGCCTTGGAAACATCAGATTACTGCACAAAATATTCCAACACTTATTAAACTCATAACCGGACGCATAGATGCCCCCAGAATGGACGACATCGTTAGGACTCCAAGGACAGCAGGACGCTGCCAGACAGACCTTCAGCTTCCTCTTCAAGCAGGGCTAGACAATCTAGGTCGCCTAAGTACTACGTTCCCCGGAAACACTATCCATCTGATCAACAGAGTAGCCATTGATGTGGGCAAGTTCTGTGACTCAAAAGGATACAGAACAGTGAACCTGCAGGAAAGTTTCACCTGGATGGAGCTCTGACATCTACTCCCACTGAAAATGCTCTCCCTAAATTTGTAAATTTGTTTACTGTTCAATCGGCTACTGAAATTTGTAAATATTTCTTATTTATGGCTGTTATTTGTGTAAGTTGACCGATTGTTAAAACTGATTTATATTTATCATATTTATGATATTTATCATATCATATTTATCAATAAACTGATTTAATAAATAAATAAATAAATAGGATTGAGGGGATTTACTTACAGCTGGCCAACCTAATACTGCACTTTTGGGTGTCCAGCGGGTACTTGTGAAGATCGAGTGAACATCGAAGCTTTAGGTTTATTCTGTAGTTAAAAAAAAAAGAAGCAAATTAGAGAGACAGACAAAGCTCTTGCGAATCATTGATAAACTGATATTGCACACTGATCACTGTTTTATCGGTTGCCATAAACAATAAAGTTATGTGTTCCGCTTGTCAACTGTAGTTGAAACAAATATTTTAATAGATTTATACAGGACAGTGGCACTTGTGTCCCTCAGGGGCATAAATAGCTTTTAATTAATTAACGATTTGATTTAATGAAATATTATTACCCAAATTGAAATACAATCGGACCTCCATATAACGAAATCGATCGTTCACCTGAAAAAATTCGTTAAACAGAAATTTCGTTATAAAGAAGTGTGACCTTTTCAAGAATGTAAATTCAGAAACAGTGAAACGTGGGAAAGAAATCAGAAATAAATGGGAATGAATAAATGTTCTAACATTTTAAACAATTAATTTATTAATAGATACATATTAAGAAATTACTATTTACTGGATGCGCACAATATATTAGTACACTTTAAGAATTATGTCGTAAATTATTTGTTTATTTCTTGTCATTAATCATGGCTTATTTATGGCTTCCTCCATTCATAAAAATGTTCGCATTTGTTTAAGCACTCAAAATATTTTCTGTTACATTTTCTCTTCACGGAAGGCCTCAACAAAGTTTCAAATGCTGCCAACATTTAATGTTTGGAAGGTTTAATATTTCACTCGTTGCCCTTATTTTCATGCGACTCATTGTCGATATTGTCACTAGTTCTTTCTTTGAATAATCTCCAAAATGTTGGAGTCACTCTGATATTCAGCTACTGCGACATCGTTATCAACTCCTAAAAATTCGTCAAGAACAATTCCTCCACTGATCAAACCTCTCACTTGGAGTTCTTTCCAAGATTGCTCGATGTCTTATAGCAGTTCATCCCTCTCATCGCTGTTAATTAGCGTTTTAGCAAAACCTGCTTTTGTGAAACAATTAATCGTTGTGCCCGTCACATCTTGATGCCACACTTTTGCCAACTCTTATACGCACATCTGAAAATCTATAACAGAATCTATAGGTTATGGAGGGCTCATATTCCTCCCTTGTTTTTTTTTTTTCAAAACTGTTTCTTTTCAATGGGTACAGTCTTCTTCAATTACAACCCCACTTTCACCAAAAATCTGGCCGTTGACTGGGAAGGTTGCCCTCATAGTGACTGTCCCTTGTGTTAACTTGGACAGAGACAATGTTCCAATATTTCCTGACTGTATTTAAAGCAATATTAAAGAGTAAATCATGACTTTTGTGCTTTCCCCCTCCCATAAACTTTCCATGGTGAGGCGGGAACTTCTTACTTATGCGACACCTTGAAATCCTGATGTCACCATTCTCTCTGGCGTTGGCCGAAAACTCCACAGGGAACTAGTCCCATCGCTCTGGGTGCATTTTAGACATTGCCGTTTCCCTCCCTACCACGGGATCAAGAAGAGAGCTCAAATTTTCGATTAACAGTTGCAAAACACCTTGAGGTTGTCACAGACATTCCCTCAGATATTCCAGACAAGCTGTACTTGCTACCTGTGAGTCTAATACACTGATGGAACTGATATTCGGGTAACACTCAAGTCAAGTGGACCCAATTTCGGCGAGGTCCGGACGGTCTGTAACAGCCAAATCCTCTGCTTGCACCTTCACGATGGTGGGACTGTTAGTAACCTCCATGCACAAGTACATGGTGGGTGACCACCCAGGTGTGAACCAACGTAAGCAGGGGTCGAGGTGTGGCGCCCACAACACATGGAGGAACGCCGCCCCTCTATGTTTCCAGGCAATACTAGGTGGTAGATGACTCTCATAAACCGGTGCAATACCACCACTTTGCTTATTGGAGGCTTGAAGAAGTGTTGCAACCCATGTTTAGTCTCTAGAGCAAAGTTCCGGTCAACCCTTCCCCATCAAGATTGATGACTTTTGAGGTTATGATGAACATTGTGGCGAGATCCAATCTTCCTTACATTTCGAGGGTACACCTCTAAAACGGTGTTGGCAGGCCGGCCGCTAGTTAGTACACCGGACCGAACAGATTGGTAACAATGTAGGAGGCTTCCGGACCAGCTAGTGTATAATCTTGCTACCTCTACTCTGGCAGATAGTGACTGGAGGGAGTTCGAGTAGTGTGTATGCGGGTACCATTGTCGAGGCCACGTTATGTCAAGGATCTGGGTATATTCTTATCACATGTACGCCATATCCAAAAATTTCATTACTTCATACAGCATGTCCCACCCACTTTTTCTTACTATTGAATACACCATGAATTGTCAAACTAATAGAGCAAACTTATCTGCGAAAAGATCTAAACCTCCCAAGCACTTCCTAATTCATTTCACAAATATACGTGGTCTCAATTCTAATCTCAACGATGCCCATTTCCACTTGCAGTCTGCCAAACCCCATGTACTTTTTCTAACAGAATGTCAGTTATCGATTGATTCAACTACTGCTCATCTGAGATGCCCAAATTATTCGCTGTCTGATTCTTAGAGAGAGAGAGAGAGAGATAATCTTTAATGCCCTTCACGGCCAAAAAGCCAGGGGTTTACATTTGTACAACTTCCCGAAACTTCCGGGAAAATAGAACAATTAATTTACAAAAACAGGTAATTTTACAAAAGAAAACATATTTTATACAAAGGAGAGAACTCCTTACGAGAGTTAGGTCTGATTGAGCTGACTTAACATCGAGATAAGAGCACCAGCTCAATCAGACAGGAACAGATGCAAGGTACACATGTCAATGCAGATTAGTCCTACTAGACATAATTTTTTTCCTGTAAGTCCGGTCAATAGCGAATTTGTTCAGGTCGGCGTCAAGTGCCTGGGTTTGCTTGAACATCTGCTGAGGAAGGAACCTGTCCGAGAGATGGAGTCGCGCTGAATGCGAGTAGAGCTCGGGATTGGCCCTAAGGGCAGCAGGGGGGATCCTCCAGCCACAGGTATCCCAGAATGAAGGTGTTGCGATTATGCCTGTTATCATCTTGACTGTTGCTAGGAGGCGTTGGTCTTCGACTAAGGTGGGAAGCCGTGGAATCCCGAGAGAGTTGGCAAGCTGCGTGGTGTGAATCAGAGCTGGAAGGTTGTGCTTCCTGTTGGCCCACTTTAGGAGCCAGAATTCTGTGGCAAAGAGTGGTTTCTTTATTGATGGTGCCGCTGACGCCCAAATTTCAGCAGCATAGAGTAAAGGTGGAAAGATGATTGCTCTTATGTACCTCACGGTTGTCTTTTTATCTCTGATATGAAGGAGATGCTGTTTTGCTATCCACCGGAGTCTTGAAGCACGTGTGAGGAGCATGTCTATGTGGGCGTTGAATCGAAGTTTGGAGTCGAATACAACGCCCAGATCACGATGGCTGGATGCAATTGGGATGAGGATGTTGCCGACCGAAGGCTGGAGAGAAGAAGGAGTTTGCTTCAATGAATACACCATGAATTCGGACTTAGCAGGATTGATCTTGAGCCCGAACTGGCAGAGGTAAGATGTGACTGCAGTGAGAGTGTTGTTAATTTCCGTTTTTACCAGATCAAGGTCTTGACCAGGGATGATGGGAGTCAGTATCTTGATATCATCTGCATAGCTCAGTAGACATCGAGAATGTGCAACCAGTGGGAAGATAATAGATGAGAACAGAAGGCCGGAAAGGACCCCTCCTTGTGGGACTCCTGCGGTGACGGATCTAGTAAGGGTGCGATCTCCTGTATGAAGCTTTATAACTCTGTTATTCAGAAGAGAGGAGAGAAAGCATAATATGTTCCCTGTGATCTGGAAGTGGCATTCCAGGAGAGTGAGTAGTTGGTTTACTTGGACGGCATCAAATGCAGCCTCAATGTCTAAGTAAGTCACAGCTAGTTCGTGCCTTTTCTCGAATGCTGACAAGATAGTATTCGTTGTGGCTAGCAGATTTGTGATCGTTGATCTGTTTGGAAGGGAGTAGTGAATTTGGGCTGGATTACTGGGCATGATCTGCTTGGTGAGGATCGGGAGTAAGGTCTTCTCCAGGAGCTTCAGCAGGCTGGAGGAGTTGGAGATGGGTCGGAAATGTTTAGGTTTCGATGGCGACTGAACTTTGGCTAAAGGTTTGATAAGATAGTTTTCCCATTGCTGTGGGAAAATCTGGTTCGAGAGTAACTGGTTGAAAATAATTAAAAGTGGCTGAATAATGTACGGACTTAGGCATTTGAGCATGAATTGGGGAACTCCATCATCACCAGCGGTTGACGAGGCAGGTAGAGAATTGATGGCGACGATCAGCTGTTGTTTTGTGATCTGGATGGTGCTCAACACTTCTTGCTGGGTGGGCTCTGTTAGTAGAGCCAGATCTGAGTTTGGCATAGGATTACGATTAAATCTTGTGACGAAATCGAGCCACAATTCAGGATCAAATTGCAGAGGAAAATGAAGGTTCACTTTTTTGTATGGAATTTTTCCTTTAGCCAGATCTCGGTTAACATATAATTTGATTGCCTCAGATTTCATGCGATTAAATTGAGCCCGTGCCCTAGAATAAACGATGCGATCATTGACATTTTGCGACTGTTTCCATGTGCGATGGAACTGTTGCTTCAACTGGAAACTCATTTTGAGTTCTGAATTCCACCAAAGTCTTGTATATGGACTGATTGTGATTTTTTTAGAGGCGGCATATTTGGCAACCGTGTTGATCCAGTTTGTGAGAATGTTCACAGCTATTTCTGGGTCACAAGTCTCTAAGGCCACCCAGGGAATGAGAGAGGCGGCTCTGATGCACTTATCTACGTCAAGTAAGTTGGGGCTAGTGATGTCAACCTTTTTTGTTGTCCTTCTGGTTTCTAATTTGGGGGCTGGCAGATATGCAGTCACATGTATTGGGACATGATCAGAGTCGAATGACGTTTCTGCAATATAATCAAGGGTGCAAGGGATAGAGGCTAGAACTAGATCTAAGAGGTTATTCCCCCTGGTTGGAGCTTCATTAATAAGTTGTAGATCAGCACATCTCAAGTGTGCCAGAAGATCCTTTTTCATATTAGATAGCTGAGGAGGTAAATTGAAATCACCACAAACTACGTGAGAGGCTGTGGGATGCAGCTGATTGATTATCCAGTTGGAAACTTCAAGGATGATTTGCGGGGAAGGCGTTGGAGGTATGTACACCACACAGAGGTCAAACGTCACGAAGTTGTATCTTAACGTAACGAGGATTGCTTCATAGTTAGGGGAGTTACTGGATTTATTATCCAATAGCTTGAAAGTGGATTTCTTGTAAAATATTGCGACGCCTCCACCCTTGCGTGCAATCCGAGATGTGAATACGACCCCATAATCAGCTGGCGCAGCTGCTGCTAGGAATTCTTCATCGTCATTGAGCCAGGTTTCGGTGATGGCGAGCAGGTCAAAATATCCGGGGAGCAGAATTTGCTCCATAGTGTCAAGCTTGTTCCTAAGACTACGCACATTCTGATAAAATATGGTGCAGGCAGGTACTGTAGGTACTTTGATACGGACAGGTGGTCTCTGACATCGCACGACTCGATTCAGCGGGGTGTGTCTAGGACTGATGAGCACAGGGATCGGCATATTGGTGTTCCGTGTCTGTGGTTCTAGTTGCGGTAACGAGATCTGGGATTGCTATGAATCAGGGTACCATTGGTGGGAGTCCTTTCCATTACTTCTATATCGCTGCCCTTTATGCCCGAGATATGGCATAACAAGAGCTCCAGCAGGCCAGATTTCAGGATTGAAGAGTGCTTCAAAATCTGCATCAGCCACATCGATCTTAAAGGAGGCGTAGGTGGGATATTTTGTGGATAGCTTGGTGACTCTACCATTCATTTTGAAAGCAGCAAGAAGGTGTTCCACATCATCAGCTGTGGTGGCAGGGGAGAGCCTACTAATGAAGACATTACGGATCCGCTTGCTCATCATTCCAGTGTTCGCAATTTGCATCTTGCTGAAGTGCAAATTGGTTCCAATAACTTTAAGATTGGGGCTCAGTTCCTTAACAGTTGGATTGCGGGTCAGTGTTTGTTCTTTTGTTCGTTTGCTTGCAATCATTGCATACGTTGTAGTGTCTCTATGGGTCTTTACATTAGATGCAATCGTAGTCCCTGCATAATGGTTACCTCTCACGTTGTTTGAAGCGGAACTACAATTGCGATGTACTTCAGCAGCCAAAGCATTATCCGGTTTTGAGCGCGAGGACCCCATATGTGAGTTTTGTGATCGCGAATAGGTGCGATTTGGCAGATTCTGCTCCTGATGAATTCTTTGGGTCTTCTGTGAGGCAGTATTTCCTGAGTATCCGTTGGCATCTGCTGTGATTTCAATATATACTGGTCTAGTGCTACGTTCAGGGCACACAACTTCAGACTCACATGTTGTAAGAATGGGGGCTGGAGAGGGGTCAAGTGGTAATAAAGATGGGGTGGTTTGGGTAGGAGCTCTCGGTTTCGCGTGAAAGTGTTCGTCCGGAGGCTGCTGCTCATGATGGTTAGTTTGAACAGCAAGATCACAAACCGATTGCTTCAGGTCCTCAAAATTTTTCCGCAACACCTCCAATGTTTTGTGTATGCATTCATTGTGTTCTCGTAGTCGCTTGTTTTCTAGCAGTAGGTCTGCGAGGATATTATGAATTGGCGACAGCTTTATACATAGAGTTGTCTCAATATTTGTGAGGAGCGAGACCAGGAGTGGACTGTGTTCGAGTGATGTTTGATTAATTATTGCGGAGATCTCTGTTGATAGGGTGTTATCCTGTTGGGAGCTACTAGATTTTTGCATGATGAGATCTGAATGGTCATTTTGTTCTCCCTGTAATGAGTCGGGTGTCAATTCCACATGTGCATCTGGCGATGTCAATTTTTCCGTGTCTACCTCAGGTTCGGGTTGGGTCCTGTGCTCAGGTGAAATCGAAATTTGGTTAACGTCGTTAAAAGTTTCACCAGTTGTTCCGAGTGAATGCATATAATTTTCTCCCTTACAGGGGGGACACTGCCAAACTTTCCGTCGCTGCTTTCCGAGCCTCTTTAGGTCCAACGCGAGACATTCGCTTCCGTATGTCTTGAGACAGGAAGTACATTTTATAGCTACGTCCGGAACAATTCCACAAATTACACAGCTTTCATTATTTGGGTGATCTTGCTTTAAAGGCATTTTCAGATTTTAGGCGCAGATAAAAGGATTACGAGTAGTGGGCTGGAAAAGAGTTTACAATTGTGTTTAGTAGTTGCGTTAACTACGTATCGTATTCCAAGTGATACGTTTACCGATCAGATACAAAATAAGTCAAAAATTACGGCTTATTTTAGTTGGCTAGACTTGTTACTGTTGGATGTAGAAATCCGCTTGTACGAGGCGTGGATAATTGCTAGGAGGCAGTAAACGACGTGTGTTGCCATGGTCACTTGACCGCAAGTACAAACCCACAGCGCATTTGCCTGACCTTGACCTGTAGCCGGAAGCGATAGGTATCTCTGGTCAGCCGTGAGTAGCAAAAACAGCAAATTTTGCAGTATAAGAAAACTTTTCGCCTCAAAGGTGGTATTTGTGCATATGTCCGTTCTGATATTCCCTGTCAGAGACTTGGCAATTCGGAATCTCCTCTCTTTGATCTTCTCTGGCTTAAAATCTCTCTACCTCATTGTGTAAAATTCATCTGTTGTCTCTACCGTTCCCCCAACTCCACTAATCACTTGGAGCTCTTTGACGTCCTCTCTTTGCAACTTGACGTTCTCCAATCCAACTTTTCTAACAGTGAGATAATTTTCCTTGGTGATTTTAATGTTCAAAACTCCAGCTGGCTTCCGTTTTATAGTCACACCGACCAGCTGGTCGAGACGCTGAGGCTTTTGCAATTACTAATGAATTTGCACAGATTGTTCATTTACCTACAAGAATACCGGACAATCCTAATCATACAGCCAATACGCTTGATCTTTTTTCACAAACAACCCTTCTAAGTACACGGTCGAAGTGACAGGTCCTTTAGGCACTTCAGATCACAATTTGGTGATTGTCTCTTCTCCAATGGAACCTTTATCTCATGGCTATTCCCAACCTCGTGTTGTTTGGAATTACAAGAATGCAAAATGGGATGACCTGCGAGACTTCTTTTCTTCTTTTCCTTGGTCGGATTACTGTTTGAAAAGTTCTGATGTCAACGTTTGCTCAGATCGTGTCAGTGAAATTATTCCTGCAGGTATGGAATCCTTTATCCCACACTGCACTTTAAAATCTCGTCCTTTATCTAAACCTTGGTTTTCCAATAAATGTGCTAAGGCTGTTCAAGAGAAGAATGTTGCATATCGTAATTGGCTTGTTTCTAATTCTTCAGTTTCATTTTCTGCCACCAAAGCTCGCAACAATTGTAAAGCACTTACTAATCAGTCCAAACTAGAGTTTGAACAGGCTAAGAGTAGAAAACTTGCTTCTTGCCCTAATGGTAGCCGAGAATTCTGGTCTCTTGCCAAAGCTATTGGCCGCAACTTTTGCCCATCTCTGCTCCTACCTCTGTCCAAACCAGATGGTTCTGTTGTCACTTCAGCCAAGGATAAAGCTGACCTGCTAGCATCCCATTTTTCTTCCAATTCATGTATTAATCATCTTGGGAAAACACCTCCCACCATTCCCAACACGCTCCATTCAATGCCTCCTGTGGTCTTCCGTCAAAAGGATATCAGAAGGATTTTGATGAATCTTGATACTAAGAAAGCTCTAGGTCGTGATGGTATTTCTCCACTTGTTCTCAAAACCTGTGCTCCTGAACTTACTCCTATTTTTGTCGCCTTTTTTCACTTTCTTATTCCAAAGGTGTTTTTCCTTCTGCTTCGAAATTTGCTCATATCCAGTCAGTTCCTAAAAAAGGGTGACAAATCCCTCCCATCCAATTATCGTCCCATTGCAATTACTTCTACTCTTTCTAAAGTAATGGAGTAATAAATTAACCGCCAACTCTTAAACTATCTAGAAACCTTCCGTCTGATCAAAGATCGCCAGTATGGATTCCGTCAGTATCGATCCACTAGTATCTTGCTTATGTTACCCATTTATGGACTAATTCAATGGAAAGGTTTGGGGCAACACAAGTAGTTTTTTTTTTTTTTTTTTTTTTTAATGAAAACCCCAAACACGAGAGATATTAGAACCCATAATACTTAGTACCGTGCTTGGGTTGGAGGTTGAAAAGACGAAAGAAGATATTTGTTGACATTGGACTTGAACTTCTGTAGATTGTAATTTTCAGGAAATACGTATGAAGGAAGGTTGTTCCAGAAAACGGCAGTTGAATGAATAAATGAGGAAGATGAAAAGTTGGTTCTGTGGGTTTGAAGTTGGACAGTAAATGGATGTCGGCTGGTGGCGGCACGTGTTTGGACTGTTTTGAAAGAGAGAGCGGGAATTATACAAGCCAATTCAGAAGAACAGTGCCCATGGAAGTATTCGTAGAAGAGGCATGCAGCAGGAACAGTACGTCTATGAGACAGCGAGTGGAGAGACTCCGTTAGAGATGAATCATTAATTAACCTAACTGCTCTCTTCTGAATGGAATCAAGAAGCCTGAGAGAGGTTTTGGGGGCACCACCCCAGTTGTGGGAACAATATTCCATGGCAGGGCGGATTTGCGATTTATACAGAGTGAGCAGCTGTTTGGAAGAAAAGTAACGCCGAGAGCGAAAGAGAAAACAAAGTTTTTTAGATGCAGAGGAAGCAATATTTGTAATGTGCTTGTGCCAAGAGAGATTAGAAGTCAGGGTAATCCCCAAAAGAGATATATCATTTTGCCTAGAAATCGGAGTGTCACTAAAGATAAGCATAGGAGCAGAAGAATCCTTTTTGCGAGATATAAGACAAGACTGAGTTTTAGAAGGGTTGAAATCAACTAAGTTGTCTTTGCCCCACTGGAGAATTACCTGAAGATCGGCATTTAAGGAATTGGCAGCAGATTTTCGAGAGCTTGAAGCTGATTGAGCAGGACAAGGTTTCTCAAAATGGAAAGTTGAATGCAATGTGCTATCATCGGCAAAACTATGGATAGGATTTCCATTCAATGGAAGAAGGTCATTGATATACAAGAGGAATAGAGTGGGGGAAAGAACTGAACAACCTTGGGGGACACCGGCATTAGTGGAGAAGTTAGAAGACAGAGAGCCATCTACCATCACCCTCAGTGAGCGATCAGAGAGAAAACTGGATAACCAATTACTAAAAACAGTTGGCAAACCATAAGATGGAAGCTTGTTTAGAAGACCTTTATGCCAAACACGATCAAAAGCCTTTGAGATGTCAAGAGCAACTACTTGTGCTTCACCGAACCTTTCCATTGAATTAGTCCATAAATGGGTAACATAAGCCAGAATATCACCAGTGGATCGACACTGACGGAATCCATACTGGCGATCGTTGATCAGACGGAAGGTTTCTAGGTAGTTTAAGAGTTGCCGGTTAATTGATTTCTCCAGTTTTGCTCTCGACATCTCAAAGGCTTTCGGGCGTGGCATAAAGATTTCGATTTGGCATAAAGGTCTACTAAACAAGCTTCCATCTTATGGTTTGCCAACTGTTTTTAGTAATTGGTTTTCCAGTTTTCTCTGTGATCGCTCACTGAGGGTGATGGTAGATGGCTCTCTGTCTTCTAACTTCTCCACTAATGCCGGTGTCCCCCATGGTTCAGTTCTTTCCCCCACTCTTTTCCTCTTGTATATTAATGACCTTCTTTCATTGACTGGAAATCCTATCCATAGTTTTGCCAATGATAGCACATTGCATTCCACTTTCCATTTTGAGAAACCTTGTCCTGCTCAATCAGCTTCAACTTTTGGAAAATCTGCTACCAATTCCTTAAATGCCGATCTTCAGGTAATTCTCTAGTGGGGCAAAGACAACTTTGTTGATTTCAACCCTTCTAAAACTCAGTCTTGTCTTATATCTGGCAAAAAGGATTCTTCTGCTCCTATGCTTATCTTTAGTGACACTCCGATTTCTAGGCAAGTTGATAAATCTCTTTTGGGGATTACCCTGACTTCTAATCTCTCTTGGCACAAGCACATTACAAATATTGCTTCCTCTGCATCTAAAAAACTTTGTTTTCTCTTTCGCTCTCGGCGTTACTTTTCTTCCAAACAGCTGCTCACTCTGTATAAATCGCAAATCCGCCCTGCCATGGAATATTGTTCCCACAACTGGGGTGGTGCCCCCAAAACCTCTCTCAGGCTTTTTGATTCCATTCAGAAGAGAGCAGTTAGGTTAATTAATGATTCATCTCTAACGGAGTCTCTCCACTCGCTGTCTCATAGACGTACTGTTCCTGCTGCATGCCTCTTCTACGGATACTTCCATGGGCACTGTTCTTCTGAATTGGCTTCTATAATTCCCGCTCTCTCTTTCAAAACATTCCGAACACGTGCCGCCACCAGCCAACATCCATTTACTGTCCAGCTTCAAACCCACAGAACCAACTTTTCATCTTCCTCATTTATTCATTCAACTGCCGTTTTCTGGAACAACCTTCCTTCATACGTATTTCCTGAAAATTACAATCTACAGAAGTTCAAGTCCAATGTCAACAAATATCTTCTTTCGTCTTCTCAACCTCCAACCCAAGCACGGTAGTAAGTACTATAAGTTCTAATATCTCTCGTGTTTGGGGTTTACATAAAAAAAAAACGTTAGTCCAGGTGCCACCTTACACATATACATATCCCCTGCCACTCCCCGCTTCTCTACTCCTGGTGGGGCATGGGCCTGCCCCACTGCTTTTCGGGCCAATACTCTATTGTTCCCATACTTCTGACTTTTCCCACAGTCTTCAGTCTCCCGCCCTACTCTGTCTATACACCAGCGCATGCCCCACACAATGTCCAAATTGAAACCGCCCACGCAAAACTCTTTCGGCTTAAACCTTTTTTAGCGAGTTGGAATCCCGCTTGGATCAGAGTCGTGCAAAAACCTTGGGAGGTGCATTATGGCCACAGAAGCCAATGCGCCAACAACTAACGAAAAAAAAAAAAAAAAAAAATAGGCCCTTGCCACTGAAATCTCAGGAAACTAGGTGGCAGGGCCTGCCAGAGTTTGCAAACTTCCCAGTGACCTTATACCATGGGGTGACGTAAAGTGTTTGCCATACTTATCAAATTCAAAAAAAAGGTAGCTGTGGTTCCTAACGAAAACCGCATCAAAGTTTTGGATGGCGAAGAGATCTCATTGTGGTACATTTTATGCATTAAAACATTGCCCATGGCATGACGAGCAAGTCTGTGATGACATCCCGCATGATGTCTGTGTTGGAGTTCGAGTGACTGAGGAAAGTGCCATTAGCCTATCGTGATTAGGGAAATGTAAAATTGTTTTTTTCTCCCTCACCCACTTAAATTGGGGTAGGTGCGATGGAAACACCAACTGAAATGACGGGAACCATTCTTCCCGTCAGTTAGAGCTATTCAATTCGGCATTAGTTTTTTTTCCCCCCACCTGTCAACGAGTCTGGCACGAAACAACGTGAATGGACTTACCTCGCGCTGTACAAGATGTCTCCGTCGGGAAAAATCCTGACGAGGATATTGCGCGACAGGATCTCGTGAAGAAAACCACTTTCGGCATTAGAAAAGAACACGTCCGGGGTCCAGATCTGATCTACGTCCGTCAGAGACAAATAACGCAGCATTCCGTTGGAGTCGTCGAATATTAATCGAGGGTCACGCCACTGCTGTCGGAAGGTAAGCTGAACACTGTACTCCTGCGGAAACACAAGCAACAAATTTTACTGCAACAGCCCGCAATATTCAAATGCTCTAACTCTAATTCAGGGGTGGCCAACGAGCCGATCGTAGCTATAATTTCGGTAGATCACGACAAACTTTAAATATAAAAAGTAGATTAGTCAAAATCTAAATGTTATTATTGTTAATATCAAAAGTGGACAGTACTTGTACGTTAATTTAATACCTTTTGATTTAAAATGAATACTACGAAAAAGAGTAAAATGTATCATTTTCATCAAGAGTGGGAACTGGAATACTTATTTGTAATGGTGAAAGAAAAATGTTGTTGTTTGATTTGCAATGCTTCCGTGGCTCTTCCCCAAAAAGGAAATTTAGAAAGGCACTTCAACGCATTTCATTGCAAATACCCATTGGATTTTCCGCCGAATAGTGACCTTAGAAAAAAATAAATTAAAAGAACTTAAATCCAAATTATTCGCGCAACAAAATTTCTTCGTGACACCTAATTTACAATCTAACGCAGTAACTGTAGCATCATTTAAAGTGAGTCATCTTCTTGCAAAACAAAATTTAAACCACTTTCTGATGGCCAATTCATCAAAGACACATATTTAAAAATAACAGATTCTCTTTTTGAAAATTTTAAGAACAAAAATTAAATTAAAAGTGCCCTTCAAGATCTGCAATTATTTCGAAATACTGTGATGCGATACATCGAAAAAAAATGAGTAAAAATGTGAGCGAACAATTGCGTGCTCATATTGCTAATTGTGTGTCCTTTTCTTTACAACTGGATGAATTTATAGACGTCAGTGACACAGCTCAATTGCTCGTTTTTTTCGTATGGTTTTTGATGATTCTGCCACTAGAGAAGAACTGCTGGGTATGGTTTCGTTTAAAGAAAGAACTAGCGGTCTTGAAATATTTACAGCATTCAAATATTTTATTGAAAATATTAAATTACCACTATTTAAGCTCGTATCAATACCAACGGATGGAGCTAAAACGGATTCATCGCATTGTGCCAAAAGGATGACGAATTCCCAGGTTTTTTGAGTTATCATCCACCAACAAGTGCTAGCCAGCAAAAGATTAAATACTAAAAGTGGACAGAGAAATATAGACAGAGCTTTCAAAATCGCGAATTTCATCGGAGGACAATCTCTTTAAAGGAGACTTTTCAAAATGCAACTCGATGAAAAAGGACCAGATCTAACATTACATACAGATGTGAGGTGGCTGAGTCGGAATACGTTTCTACAGAGATTTCAAAATTTGCTGAATCACATTAAAATAATTTATTGATCAAAATGTTTTGGAGAAATGATTATCAGCAGCTACGAGATACGGAGTGGTTGTGAGATCTGGCTTTTTTGGCAGATTTTACCAGTAAATTAAGTGATCTGAATTTGGAATTACAAGGGAAAAATAAAAATGTGGGTGACACGATGAGTAGTATTTCTGAATATAAATATCAATTTTGGCAATGGCTAAGGATCTGAAAAAAATTCGATCATTTTCCAAATATGCAAGAACATTCGCAAAAATATCCAGTTTTTGGATTTAATAGTAAGAAATATGTTTCTGAAGTTGAGAAATTTGTGGACGATTTTGAAACCAAATTCAGTGATTTTAAAACAATTAAAGGCATCGTTCAATATATTTCTTATCCATTTAATGTAGATTTAGATGCGAAACAAACTGCAGAAAAAATCGCTGAGATTTTTCACACGAAGAAAAGAAAAATGATTACATTGCGAAACGATATCTTGCTGTAAACCAGATCATCAGAAAAAGACTTTTGAAAATATGTTTGCCGAGAAAAGTACCCAAATGGAAAAAAAAATTCAGTGAACTTTTAAATTGCTCTTTTGATTCCTCATCTCTCTCTGTGAATCGGCCTTTTCATATTTGAAACAAACAAAGACGAAGAATCTACTCTTACGGACTTGCATACAGAAGATTCTTTACGGGGGGCCTTATCGCAGTACATCCCTGATTTTGAAAGCTTGGCAGATGACATGAAGACACAAACTGCACATAAAGTAAAAATTTAAATACGTATGAATTTAAAATACGAATTCTGAATTGTATTGAATTTTAAATTTATAAACAACATTTTTCAATGTGTTGATTAACTTTTTTAACCACGTGCAGTGAATTTCTTGAGATCGCGGCACATTTTGAAGAAAAAAAGTAGATCGCATCACAAATTAAGTTGGCCACCCCTGCTCTAATTCAAAGTAGTTGTTTCTACTTCTTGTTAAATACACTGTTGAAATGGGTTCGTCGTTAAGGGAGTGAACTGGAATTATTCCTTGTGACCTACAAGGCTTGGCGAATATGGTCCAGGACTGAATCAATTGTGAAAGCGTATACACCACGATGCAACGGCCGGTAGCAGTTAACCTACGTGATTGCTTCCCTCTATAAGGTCATATGCGTATGGTAAGTCGTTCGCACGGCGTCTTGATATAGCTTTTTGTTGTTCAATGCGCTACCGTTGTATTAAGCGACGGAACAAGATTGAACGTTTGAGCAGAAAAAAGACGTCATGGAAAAGATACAAAGCAATTAAAAGTACTGAAGCCTACAACAGCTACAAATTGATCTGTAATAGTGTCACCGAAAAGGTTAGGCTGGCAAAGGCAGATTATGAGAAATCGCTAGCAAAGAGAGAAACGAGGGGGGGATAAGGAATTCTTCACATACAAATGCAAAGAAGAGAAAGACAAACCAGATTGGAGCTTATTGATGGACGTGGGACAGTATTAGATACCCCAGCGGAAGTTGCAGATGAACTCAACAGTTACTTTGCATGGATATTTACAGAAAACAAACCCTTCAATTCAATGAGAAATTATGGGACTGAAGTTGAAAAATATGTAATTAATGATAGTGATTTTGCACATGATTATTTCGTGAAAAAACCTTCTTGCCTAAAGACGAGTAAGGCCCGTCTGTAGGCACGAAGGGAGCCGGCAAGTGAGTGCATCGAACCATTGAGGCTAATTATGAGAGCGTCACTGAGGTCAGGAGAGATTCCATTGGATTAGAAAATTGCCAGTGTATCTCCAATACATTCTAATGGTTTTGTTGTGCGGTTATAAGAGTGAAGTGAAAAATTAGCGACCGGTCAGTCTAATTTCAATAATAGGGAAAATCATAGAGGCAGTGATCAAGGATGGAATTCATGATCATTTCGATAGATATGGAATTCTGAAGAATACGCAGAAATTGGTTTTGTAAAGGAAAAATCATTTTTAATAAATCTGGTTAGCTATTTTGACAGGGTCACTCATGAGCTGGATTTAGGGAATAATTTCGACATTGTTTATTTGGATTTCAGCAAAGCATTTGACTCAGTCCCACATGAGCGGTTACTTTATAAGATGGAAAGGTTTGAATCACAGAGAAAATCCTTAGATAGATAGCTGGATAGATGCAGGAAGCAGAGGGTTGTGATAAGTGGTTATTCCTCAGATTGGGTTGATGTAAGAAGCGGGGTTCCCCAACGATGAGTATTAGGACCACTGTTGTTTTTAATTTTCATAAACGACATTGATGAAGGGATAGAGGGTGTGATGTCTGAATTTGCAGATGATTTAAAGGTTGGTAGCGTAGTTAATGGTGACCACCAGAGTGACCTAGATAGATTTCAGAGATGGCTGAAAAATGGTAGCTATGCTTTAATCCAGCAAAGTGTAAGGTATTGCGTTTGGAGAACACGAACTCCAAAATAACTTCTACACTTGGTGGAGTTGAACTAAAGCCACTAGTGGAGGAAAGGATCTTGAATGTTACGATACGCACCTAAAGAAAGACATTGTGCTTTTTGAAAGGTCCAAAGACGGATAACTCGCCTGGTGAGATCAGCAAAAGGGCGTCCATATGAGGAAAGACTTCGAATGGGTTACAGAGTTTCGAAACTAGGCACCTTAGAGGAGGCTTGATTGTGGTGTTTAAGGCTCTGAGGGGCAAAAGTAAAATTAATGAGGACGAAAGTTTCAAGGTTATAAATAATTCTAGAACTAGGGACCATAAATCGAGGGACTGGATTCCAGAAAATTTAATTTTAGCCAGCGAGTTATAATTTACTGGAATACCATGGGTGGGTGGTAGAAACTGACAGTTTGGGGAATTTCAAAGGTCAGCTGGACAGTTATATACTGGAGGAGGGAAACACATATGCTATCTGTTTCCTTTTAATTTATTGATTATTTATTATATTTTTTTAATTTTCTTATAATTATTATTTTATTCTTTTCTTAATCGTGTAGCATAAGTCATAGGCTTCCTCGCGCCCTGTGACCATTGCTAATACTAATACTAACAGAGAACGAATAATTTATAAATAATTGTAAGAAAGGAACATGATGAAATTTACTTAAAATGCGTTTTAATTTTTTATTTTCCCTCAGCTCTGCGAGCGATCCTACAGTTTTGTAGCTGCTCGGGGCGATCTCTTTTAAAAATATCAAAAGCTGTTTGCTTTCTGATAAAACCTAGTTTTCTTTAAACTGACTTATCCCTGGAATTTAATTGCCAAACTTTGTAGATTTTTTAATGATCGATATTAATCTGCGGCGAAAGCCTAAATCGAGCAGATCAGAATGATTTCAGCGGGACATTTAATCCTAATGAGAGCTAATTCCATCATCAGTTTTAATTTTTACTCAATGGAAGCTGAAGCACTTTCTTAAGCTCGTTATGAAACTGATTTCAGATATAACTGAAGTAGAAATCTTCCAATGGTTTTCTTGTGCGTTTGGCAGAGCATCTGTACTTAACATCCAGAAGAACCAGCCTTAAAACTCAGTTCATCTTTGGCAGAACTGATTTTCGAAAGTTCCTGTCCGAGCTGTGCGCAGCAGGTAGGTTTGAAAAATATTTAAACGATGTCCAGAAATAAGGAACGTGCGGCTTTACAGTCCAATGTCCCTTTTTGCCACCTGAAACAAGAAACAGGGGCTACTCCTAAAATTGTTAAAATATCAACCCCATTCCGTCTGTCACCTCTTCAAACTACTCTTGGCTGTAACAGAATATTCAGAGAAAAAGTTATAGTCCTTTCTTTTGGACAGAATTCCAGAACGTTCTCGATTTTAAATATTCCTGAAATCAAAGAATGAACACAAATTAAGCTCGCACGTATTTGCATACTTACATTTCCGGTATCTTTCATTACACTGAAGCTTCTCACATATGTGTTGACCATCACTCTGACTGGACCTGCAAAGAGAGGACACTAGAGGTTATAAGAAGGAAGGAAGCTACTGAGGAATGTAATAAAAATATGAAAATGTTTGAGAATCGTTGAACAGTTTTAAACTAAATTTTATACTACTCCGCGCGTATTGGAGAATACATTGCAGGCTGCAATATATTCATTGCATCATCTAGATAAAATCCTAAGATATGATCTTAAAATCTTCTAAGGATCATTTAGATAAAAAACGGTTTTTCCCTAGCGGTTTTTAAAGTTGGAAGGATGGTTTGTGTTTCTAAATGTTTATTAATTTCCTTTAGCATATATACACTTGATCGTTCTGCACACGCGATCATTATATAAGTTGGAACCAGGCGGGATCAGGGGATGGGGCATGATCCTAAGACGGATTATATGACGGCTACGGGGAGGCAACAATTTGCTATAATTAATACTTACCCTTTAGAACCTTGCGGAGTAGTAGATCAATGGAGACGATCGTTGTCCTTCCACACTGTGTCGAAAGGGAAAAGTTCGAATCCCGTAAAGACAGGGGAAAGCTTTGAGTGGGTTAGTCAGTTTTAGACAACGGTTGTGCGGTGCCAAAACAAAGCAAACAACTTTTCAGATGAGTAAGTTGTTGTACGGTTTTAGGATCGTCAGCGACTAAGGCCATATTGCTCCGTGGGTGGAAAAGGCCTCAGATCGAATCCTGTCAATAACATGGGAATTTTTATACTGTTGTTTTTGCTGTTGTAGCCTTTTAGAAGAATACTAAGGCCATATTGTTGCGTGTATATTGTCTGTAAATTGCGTGTGTCCTGAGGTCGATTATCCGTGTGCCGGACGAAACACCCGACTTTCTGGGAGGAAAAACCATGCTCTCCTCTCCTGAGAACAACTAATTCAGGCATATTGTGAAAAGGCCCATAAGAATTCCTCACGTACTCGATGAGACTCGAACTGGTCTTCTTTTTTTTTTTCACTCTGTGTGGGGAGGACGGGGATCCTACCAAATGTGGTACCCAGAGAGGAGCGGATGGGGCAGGGTGAGAAGTTGGATTCGAGGTGGATCGGTGATGAGATCACTCCTATTTTTGATTTTCTTTAATGATATTAACCACTGTATATAGGGTGAAAAGTGACTTCAGTGTTACCAGAAAGAGAGCCTCTCGCTATACTCTTCACAGACTTATAGTCTACATATTGGCATCAGTTAGTTTTTAACCTGGAATGTCTTGACAACAAAAATATGTTGAGTAGAGTCCGTTTTCCTTCGACTCTTGCAAAATGTTTCCCTTTCGGTGATTTGGCATTGGCTTATTGGGATGGCACTTTTGAAATTCCTTCGCACGCTTCTAGTTGCACTGCAAGGCATTTAGTTGCAATCGTATCCTTTGACATGCAGGACACGCAGATGAAAATGAATAACCGCAAATAACCAAATTCTTGTTTTATTTTTCTGACTTCAGAATTCGTTACTTTGTTCTGGCAATGGCATATCAATAAATGAAATGGGGGATTACTCAAATATTAGTGGTAAAGCCTACAAACACTCGTGGGGAGGGATCACACACTCTTTAATAAGCCTTTAATAAGCCTAACGATCGAAAACTATTGTATTCTGTCATTCCAGAACACATACCTGCGCTCTCAGGACGATGGTCCTAAGACTAAGATTGGGCCTGTCTGCACCCGTTTACAAGACAGGATTGTTGAGGAAATGTTCTGTGATTATCAAATACTCGTGAATAAATTAGATTTTTGTGACAGCCACCGAGCTACTAGCTGGGTGGTTGCTGCAAAACAATCCTCTCATAGTAAAGAGGATGCACACCCCGAAACCAATAACGCATTTGAGAGTCCTCTTTAAAATTCCGCGAGCGCTTTCACAGAGTGTTCCAAAGGTTTATTCAAAAAACATTTTAAAAAGCGAAGTCACGTGATCCGACCCTACCTTCCTTTTCCTTCCCTTCAGGCCGAACCCTCTTATCGTACTTGCCATCTTCCAGGATGTTTTTAAGGGCCTCTTCTTGGAGCGCTGCTCTACTTTTTGCAGCCCTGAAAATAGAAATAAAAATAGAAATGCCCGCCTTATTTTATCCGTTTCGAATTTTGGCTTGAAAATAAAAGGATAAAACCGCTTACCTGCCTGTTCTTGAGAGAACCACTAAAAAGCAACAAATCGAGACTATCTTCAACACATTCTTCATTGCTCTGGTAGGTGGAGAGGGCCCTAAAATCGAAAGAAGTTCCAAAATTCATTATTTCTGCATTCCACATTCTTTACGCGCTGACACACGCCACCCAAGGAAACCAAATTCGGTCACCCTGCAGAAAATGAAGTCTACCTGGCTAAAAAAAGAAGTTGCTTCAATCAAATATTCGCCGAAGAAGAGCTAGTTCTACTTATGCCTACCAGATGGCGCCACCAGTCTCTCAATTAAGTTGGGTCCGAGTAACGCGGAACTCGGTCGGATATAATTTAGGAGAGGAGTTAAATCATTAAAAAATTACAGCTATTTTCTCTAATGGCTAATTACCAGAAGGGTGGAGACCACGAACGGCCACAGCAGTCACAGTCGCATCAAACGGCGTGTTGCTGTCAGCAGCGAATGCCCTTGAGCGGTCATTGCGAGCGAAGCAGCGATGGGAACGAAGAGTGTGATGCAATCGCATCCACCGCTAATTCCAATTAGCCCCTCCTGGAAGGAATTGAGGATGTGGCGAGCACCGAGAAAGTCACCCGCTACAGAAACTTTACTCAAATTCGAGCATTTTGGCTTTTCGGAATTTTTTTAAGCGTTGAATTCGCCACTTCCAATTTTTGCTTTTCTTCGCAAACTTCGGAGTCTCAAAAGAATGTTCTGAATTATCCCTCGATGAAATGCCCCCAAAGGTTTAAGAAGGTGCCACATACGTTTTGCTGGCTGTAAACCGCATAACTTCACAAAGGTGCGTTATCTTACTCGGTGAGATAAGGCAGCTAGCTTTGTGGATGTGAGATAAGGCAGTTTCATTTCAGATTCAAGAAAACAGTCACGCTCTGCCGCCCTCACATCGAGAATACGCGCGTACAAGACGACTTAAGACGGCTGCTACCGTCAGGCTGGTGGGAAATATTTTAAATAATAACGCAGTTTTGTTATCACGTGTTTATTTAATATGTAATTAAATAGGGACGGAACTGGCCCTTCCACATAACGAGACATCGCCTAGGAAAAGACGCGTATTCAACGTTTCATCTCTTCTTGTCTACCTCACTTCATATAAGCCGCTGTACACTTTATGTGGCGAAACGAAAGGTTATCTTACTTAAGCAGTATATGAATGCAGAGATTCCGTATTTCTTTCGAGGAGAAAAAGAAGAAAAAAACATTAGTTTCCTTAGTTTTAAACCAGTCTCGTTTATTTAAAGCGTGCATTCTATTAAAACGTGCAGGGATTCTAATATTTTTGAGGGGATAGTATTGTAGTATTGGTAGCCGAATAGCTTTCTTCATTGGACCACATTTGATAGTCGGGCATTCAGCATTAGGTATGGCCAGTGGTTTTCAACCTGGGTACCGTGTAATTTAGGTTTAAGTTACTTAAATTTATTAAATTTATATATTTATTTCATTAAAAAAAGGGTACAATATCCATTGTACGGTATCTTTTTAATTTTGTGGTGATCTATAATTGATCTTTATTTAGTACCTCTATATAAAGAATAAAATTATTATATAGGTATATATTAAAAGGTCGAAAACCATTGTGTTATATATTTCTTTTGGCCTAAGGATGCCCTGAAAAAACTACCGGGACACTAAGGGCGCCGTGAACTGAGAAAGGTTGGGAACCTCTGGATATGGCCATCATATGGTGCAAGGAAGTCTAAGGCTTATTAAAAAGAAAAAAAAAAGAGTTTAATAATAATTAAAAAATAAGATGTGACCCCCAAACCCCGGGGGCTCACATCTGGGGAGTATGGGCTTGGCACACCCACGATCCTGATCTGGATATCATCATTCTTCTCTCTCTCTCTCTCTCTCTCTCTCTCTCTCTCTCTCTCTCTCTCTCAGGATAACTCGGGAATTTTTTTTGACTGGTGCAACATAAGTCCCAGGTTTCCTTGCACCATAGGGCTAATAATAATAATCTCCCAGAGGAAAATAAACAACCGAATCTTCGATGAGGACCAAAGAGACGTCTACAAAAAACTGGGTTAAGATGAGAAAGCAGAAAACGGACAACCCGGACGGAGAAGAAGACGATGGAGAAATTCTGAAAAAACATCTGGAGCAGTGAAGTAAGATATAACAGCAAAGCACCCTGGATAGAAGTAGAACGGAAGAAAACCAAGGACATACAAGAGATGAGAGAGTGGGAGATTCGAGAAGAAAAAGTAAAAGAGTCGATCAGGAACACCCACAACTGGCGAACCCCAGGAATTGATAACATCCACAACTACTGGTACAAGAAGCTCACCTGCATACACACGCACCTAGCAGAGCAGTTCACTCGAATGATAAGGCACCCGGAGACAATCCCGAAGTTTATCACTGAAGGAATCACATGTCTGAAGCCTAAAGACGAAGATACAAAAAACCCTGCGAAATACAGGCCAATCACCTGCCTCCCAACGATGTACAAGATCCTGACCAGCTGCATAACCAAGAAGATATAAGATCACTTAGAGAGTCAGGACATAATGGCCGAAGAGCAGAAAGGATGCAAGCGGAGGAGCAAAAGATGCAAGGAGAATTAACCATAGATGCCGCAGTTATGGAGCAAGCCTTTAAGAAGCATCGCAACCTATACACGGCCTGCATCGATTACCGCAAGACCTTCGACTCCATACCTCATAACTGGCTAAGAGAGACCCTGAAGATCTACAAGGTCAATCCGATAGTGACAAACTTTCTAGGAGCAACAATGGCCAAATGGAGTACCACCATTAAGGTCGAGAACATCACAAGCACACTAATCCCAATCAGAAGATGAATCTTTCAGGGAAATGCTCTGAGCCCACTGTGGTTCTTTCTAGCACTCAATCCGCTATCCAACATGCTTAACGGCAGCAAGGTTATTTGAGGTTATATGGATATAACCTCAAAGAAGGAAGAAAGAACCTATACACCCTCACCCACCTGATGTACATGGATGATATCAAGCTCTACGCGGCAACCGAGAAGCAACTATTCCGGATCACCGAAGAATTCAGCAAGAACATGAGGACGGAATTTGGTCTAGACAAATGCAAGACCCACACACTGCACCAGGGAATATTAATTGGCCGAAACTACCAGCTGCTGACTGGTAAAAAGATCGAAGCTATGATAGAAGGAGAGACCTACAAATACCTAGGGATGAGCAGGCTGAGCAGTTAGAGCACAAGGAAATAATTTAATAAAGTATATAATTTATTTTAGTTTTGCTGTTTCTCAGATGTAAGACTTTCCATTTTGCGGAATCAAAGCATAGATGCCACTTTTCTATCCCTGAAGTCTATCAAGGTCATTCTGAAGAAGCTCTGCTTGGTGGTGATCATGAACTACTCTACCAATATTTACATCATCATCAAATTTAGACATCACGCCCTCTGTTCCCTCATCGATGTCATTTAAGAAAATCAAAAACGACAGTGGTCACAATACTGATCCATGGGGAGCCCCACTTCTTACATCAACCCAATCTGAGGAATAACCATTTATCACAACCCTCTGCCTTCTGCCCTGAAGTCATCTTGCTGTCCATTTAAGGATTTTACCCGAGATTAAACCTGTTCCAGCTTATAAAGGAACCGCTCATGTGGGACTGAGTCAAAGGGTTTCCTGAAATCCAAATAAACAATGTCGAAATTATTCCCTAAATCCACCTAATTTATTTATTTTTTATTATTATTTATTATCAACACATAATAAACACAAGCGTACGCCCAGTTAGTATATAACAGAACAGAAAATACAAAGATACAAATATTGTACATTAACATGCAAATATTTAAAAATAATTAAAAAAAAAAGTAATTTTACATTAACATGTAAAAAATAAAAGAATATTTAATCATAAATTTCACCTTGAACCCAACTCTCAACCAGCCAACTTGCTCCAGATACTCCTACGAAACTGTTTCCTGTCCATAGCCATGCCCAGATCATACTTGGTCATAAGAGCCATAGTTCTTTTAAAGAACAAGTTCTTGGATATCTCTAACCTGGAATTACTGATGTGGAATGTCGTCTTCTGTTTTGTAACCACCGCTGGAACTTCAAGATCAATATGGCATAAAAGATCAGGAAGGTAGGTTGAACCAGTGAAGATATGGTACAACAGTTTTAGATCGAGAACAGTTCGCCGAGTTTCCAAAGAATGAAGTTTGAAGTAAGAGCAAAGATAGAATATTCGGTGGTAAAACATGGGATTATGTCAGGAAAGATAGTGGATGAATTTCGTCTGCAGCGATTCTATTTGCTGTATCAAGTATGCATAGTGTGGGTTCCATATAGGGGAAGCAAACTCTAGTATAGGGAGTACAGTTTCTTTGAATAAACGCACAGAAAGCTGTGGATCTTTGAATCTATGTGCCGTTTCATGAATCCAATTTGTTTTTTGTTTTTTTTTTTTTTTGTTTTTTTGCTTGGAGTAAATATATTTCTAATATGTTTATCAAACGCACATCCAGCGGCAAAAATAACACTCAGATCTTTAACGTCGGAAACTCTGGTAATCGGAATATCCTTGATGTACTATTGACTTACTAAAATCACAGATTTTCTCGAACCTTCAAAGTAAATCGAGCTGCATTTCCTAGGATTTACTTCCAGACCGTTTAAAGCAACCCAGTTAGCTAAATATTTGAGAGCAGCTTGAAGATTATCCGCATCAGCTTGACTGTTGATCAGTGAGTAAAGCTTCGCGTCGCCTGCAAACATTAAAATCTTAATACCACCTCCCTCTACAAATTGCGATAGATCATTGACAGAGATGGTGAATAAAAGAGGCTCAAGAGATGATCCTTGTGGAACTCCTTTTGATGGAAAAAATTCCCATGAAATTTCCTGTCCGATGATAATCCTATGTTTTCGACACGATATGTAACTCATCAACCAGGAAAGCAGAGAACCAAGTACTCCATACTGGCTTAGTTTGTTTTTGCAAGATTATAGTGTGGGACATTGCCAAAAGCCTTAGTTAGGTCTGTGCAGATCACATCAACCTGCCCTCCCGTATCGACAGTGTCTAGAACCTGCTTCCAGATAGTGAGAAGATTAGTGGTAGTTGATTGGCCCCTGGTAAAGCCATGTTGGCTGTCGCAGATGAAGTGCTGAAAATGTTCCATTAATCGGTTCTGAATGAGTGTCCAGAATTTTTGCCAGCGAGTTCAGAAGGCAGATAGGACGGTAATTTTCCAGTGAGTGGATTGTGTTGTTCTTTGGGATTGGGATCACACTGACTGTTTTGAAGTGAGTGGGGTAAATACCAGCATTAACGGAAAGATTGCAATAAATGCAGTATTATATATTTAAGTTGTGGAAAGCATTTCTTCCAAAAGATAAGTGGAAAATTATCTGGGCCAGATGAAAAATCTTTTGTGAGTTTCCGACACGGTTGAGTGAGATTATCTCACTCAAGCCCGAGAGATTATTATGTGTATCATTCTTAACTACTGGAAATTGAAACAGCTGTAGCGTTCTCGGAAAAGGACAAGGAGAAAAGAGTCGCAAAAAAAGGTTTGCTTTAGTTTTGTCACAGGTTGTGGGCTTTCCATCGATCTAAAATCTTGGTTTCCGCTCAGCAGTTATTGAGTGACCTTGTCAAAACAGCTGACCATATTTGTTAACCAAATGATTTTCCCTTTACAAAACCATGCTGTGTATCCTTCAGAATTTCATTTCTATCCAAATGATCCTGAATTTCACCTTGATTACTACTGAAGTTAGACTGACCGGGCGGTAATTTCTCAATACACTCTTATTTGTCGGCTTTCTTGTTTTCACCCTCTCAATCCCTATCCACCCAAGAGTGCAAAAGTAATAGACGTTCTTTAAATTTTCGTGATTGCACCAAAATGCAGCTTAGAAACTTTTCGTTATGCACCAAAAATGCAGCCTAGAAACAATACACATCTTACATATTATGAAATTAAGAACTGATAAGAAATTATTACTTATGTTCTCGCTATCTTAGTGGACTGGCTCTTCAAGTAGTCTCTTATATTCTTGGTTATGATGGTGGTCAGGATCTTGCACATCGATAGAGTCAGGCGATTGGCTTGTATTTCACCGAGTTTCGTTTCTTGTATCTTGATCATTAGTCTTCAGATATTTGATTCTTTGAGTAAAAAAAACTCTGGGACAGTCTCTGGGTGACTTATTTTTCTATTGAACTGCTCTGTTGGGTGCTTATGTGTGCATTTAAGTTTCTTGTACCAGTAGTTGTGAACGTTATCTATTCTAGAGGATCGCCAGTTCTGGGAGTTCCTGATCCAATGATTTACTTCTTCCTCCCGAATGTACCAATCTCTCATATCTTGAACGTTCTTGGTTTTCTTCCATTCTAGTTCTATCCAGGGAGCTCGGCTGTTATGTCTTACTTTAGTGCTTCATATGCTGCCTCAGAACTCCTCGATCGTCTTCTGCTCAGGTGGTCCGTTTCCGTCTTTCCCGTCTTCTCCAAGATTACTGTACAAGGCTTTTTGTCTCCATCGAAGATTCGATTGTTTATTTTCCTCTGGGAACGCTTTTTGTATCGGCGTAGTCTCTTTCTAAGTGCGAGGAGGTTCTGCTTCAGTGTGTCCAAGTATTCTCCAAGTACATAAGAGATCCTTGGTCTCTTATTCCACTACCTTGAGCATGGTACCGCCTAACATATGTTATTTAGGAATTACTGTTTCCTGAATACGGTACCTTGCATTTATCAATGTCACACTTCAACTGCCACTTCTCAGCCCAAATGCCTAATTTATCTAGGCCTTGCTGCAGTAGTATGCCTCCATTCTAGTCATTAATTCATGTCATGAAATGCAGGTTAGATGGATTCCTGTCCGCTCATCCTACCTGTCTTTCAACTGCAAACTTGGACAATAAGCTTGACGAAACTTCATCAATATCTTTAATAAATACTGTGAACAGTACGGGGACCAGCGCTGAACTCTGAGGAACTACACTAATAATATTGTTCCAAGTAGAGCAATTCCATTGATAACAACTCTCTCACTCAACCATTCCTTTATCCATAGCAGTAACTTGCTATTAATACCACACTGCTCCGTTTATACATCAGTCTTTTATATTCAACAGTATCAAAAGCTTTATTGAAATCCAAGTATATTATATCAAATTTATTTTTTTGCATCCAGTTCCTTGGTCACTGCATCATAGTACACTAAGTCCAAAGTTGGTCTCATAATAATGGCTCAAGGTTTGCCTGCCTCATTTAATTTGATTAGATAAATCCCATCAGACTCAGTGCCTTTAGCTGCAGCAATTTCTCCTCCACTTTCCTCTCAGTTATCAAAAAATCGTTTAGCTCCCGGTTAAAACTTGGTGTACTTCTGGTATTACCAGCCCTAAGAACACAACCCTACACAGGTAAATATAGATGCATAATATTTATTTAGTTTTCCATCGATTTGAACAAGACCATCAATAGTTATGCCATTCATAGCTAGTGGGCAAACGTTGTTCATCCCTTTTCATCTTGGGTTAACATAAGCAAAGAATTCTTTGCTACTTTTATTTGCATTCTTAGCCAAGGACTTCTAATTATCAGCTTCGGTTGCTGAACTAGTGATCTGATTGCAGACTCGTTTGTACTTCCTGCAGGATTCCATATCTCCAGGTAATTTATATGCGTGCCGCACATTGGCCTTCTTTTCTAGAAAAATCTCTTTAGTTCATCTGACATCAGTTTATGTCTAAACCTTGAACAATATTTCTTAGTTGGCATGGAAAGATAAGTAGCTTCTGTTATTACTTACTTGAATGCTTCCATTTAAAATTTGAATTTTTTCTGCATCATCAGCTGGTTCCGCTGTGTAGAATTTAAACACTAAGATCAGTGTTGAATGTTTTTGTAATGAATCTTTGCTGTTAATCAATAACATTGATGAACAGTAATTGATGATCAATACCTTCATCGATAACATTGATAAATATAGAAAACAACGATGGGCCAAAAACTGTACCCTGGATGACTGAACTAATTCGTCCTCGAAGAGCAATGTCCATTGATTCCCACTCAACCATCCCTCTATCCATAGCAGCAATTTGCATCCAATGCCGCACCGCTCCAATCAGCAGTCTTCCATGTGCAACAGTATCAAAAGCCTTTCTAAGGTCCAAATATATGATATCAAAGTTATTCCCTGCATCCAGTTCCTTTGTGACCACATCATAGTCTCCAATCAAATTGGTCAGACAAGACTTTCCATTGGCAAACTCATGCTAGGTCTGAATAATTAGTGCAGTCTTGTCTGGATGATCCTGCAGTGCTTCTTTAATCGGTGACTCCATTACTTTCCCTGGAACACAAGTTAAACTAACCGGTCTGTAAAATGGTAAAACAGTTTTAAGTAGTAAGACAGGAAATCTAGGATTATTGAATTTGTGAGAGTAAAGTTTAGATTAATGAATTGATTATGAGAGGAATTTTAGGATTAATGAATTGATTTCTTTTGTTGTACCCCTCTCCACCATTTCGGTAAGCTGACTGACCGTTTCCATGACAGGAATGTCAAAGCTGCAATTGTATACCAAAAATGCAATCCCCAGATCAGTTGCTTTTGCCGTTTTCAGAAAGAATAGAGTAATAAAGTAAACTGAGAACATTGCAAGAAAAATTAAATTTGAAAATGCAGTTTTCAAATGAACGAACTTCGCCAAACATCACAATTTAGACTTTTGAAATTAAGGCTCCGCTCAAGATAACATGTAGATAATTCTAATTATTTATTGCAGTTCTGATGGTCACCACTAGGAGGATTGTATCAGCCGGAATGAGCCCTCAATTTCACTACTAATTATAATTTTTCCTTTTTTTTTTTTTTTGGATAAAATTGAAGTAAATCGAAACATGAGATCGCTAAAATGGACGGCACCCCTACTTTCGTTAGTGGTCGCGAGAATTATTTAGACCATGGGTGGGCAACCTCTGGGCCACGGGCCAACTCCGGCCCACGAATTGTGTTTGTGACTATAAACGGCCCGCCGTTTATTATTTTTGAATTAATGGAATTTCTGACATAAATTTAGAAAATACTGCGCGCATTGGCACGACAAATATCGATTCCCGAAAAAAATAAAAATAAACGGTTTCAAAAATCTCTCATTAAATATTATAAAAACACAATTTTTGTATTGTGTTTTTTTCAACTGCAATTTGTTACTATATTATTAATTGCATTTTTGTAATTTTATCTTGAACCTGTATTTCGATTTTCTTATTAATAAAATTAATTAGATGCGCGTGCACGCATAAATATCGCGATAAATAACATAAAACTGTTTATGGCAATTTGTTCATTATTCGCCATTTTAATAATCCTAAAAATCGTGGAAAATTAAAAAAAAAAGAGAATTCGTCCGCGTGCTTATTTGGCCCGATGAAGGTTATTCGCACGTGATTTAGACAACGGCGGCACCACTGACTCCGGACCACTGCTGCTGTTTTTGGCTCCACTTCCGCTAATCGCAAAATAAACAAAATTGCAATTGGGTACTGCACATACTCTCCACAACGTTCACAGTTTGCTCTACAGATGGCGCCACCAGACGGGATATGACGCCTGCTCCTTAACAGTGAACCACTGTACGTAATTAGATGGAAAGTGAACCGTTTTAAAAATTACATCCTGCGAAATGACAATAAAAATTCCTGGGCATTTGGCAGCCCAAATGGGCTCTAATTCCTTTCACTTAACGCAATTCGCACGGCTCCTCTGCACAGCACCGAGACGTTTCTGAGATAAACGCAATCTTGAGAACAATTTCCGCTACCGTAACGGAAATTCGTAATCAAAGAAAAACCAAGTAGATGAACAGGCATTTTCTTCTTCTTCTGAAACATATTTCGCTTTTCTTCAATACAAATGAGCGAAAGTTAAGTGAGAAGAACAACAAAGCTCCCACCTGACTAAGATTGGAGGAAAGAACTGGATCGCTCCAATAGTTTCTCGCAACAGATTGTTTTCGGCCAGATTTTATGAAACTGGAAAACGGTCTTCTCCTCATTCTTAAGAATAACAAATAGTAAGGAAAATTATCTCAGGCAAAGGCATCTATAATATAAAAAGAAGAAGGAAAAGAAAGAAACGCGTAAAACACTCTTTAAACTGGAGAGCAAAATCTAGACTTTAATTATGTTCAGTTCCTGCTGCTATTAAATAAATAAATTTCCTATTTATACTCCTAACAGTTAAAGGAGTTCATTACATTCTTTGCTCCAGGAAAGACGATATAGTCCAAATCCAAACCAACCCGAGACGGACAACATCTTCCAATATTTTTACACAATTATTATTATATTTTCCATCAAGATCAACAAATGTATGTCCTGTGATTTGTCACTCTACAGCACAGCTAACACAGTACGTGGGTCAATTACGATGGACGATGCACCCAAGCAAGTAACGCGGCGCATTACGTGCTGCAATGTTTGGTTTGTGTCGCAGCTCTTCGGAAATCCTCTGCCGCACAGCTCACTACGCATCGCTCCTGTACTAATATCAATTCCTGTGACCTCTACAAACTCGTGGTTGAAAGAAAGTCCATTGGGGACTGTCGGAACTTAAGTACTACTCTGTTTAGTACCCTTCAGTCTCCTTCCATCAGTTTCTGACGTTTACTTGAACGTAAATTCATTTTCTTTTATTCTTGACAACAACTGTTGAAAGCATCTCTTTCCGCTATATTTATTTCTCTTGGTGCAAGAAAGATAATTCACCTCCAGGTGGACAAATGTACTCACAAGGATTATATCGTAGCAACATCAATTGTAGAGAAGGATCGGTACACACGAGGAATGGCATTATTTTCGAAGAGAGTCCGTAGAGAAAACCTATTCGGTTAAGAACATTAAGAAGATTTTATAAATTTAGAACTCGTGGGTGGTGCAACGGAGACTTAAAATTCTCCAGGAAAGCGATGAGTCCACCTGTAGGTCCACGTTCAACACGACGACAATTTGGACTAAACTGCAACGGTAAACCCAATACGAACTGACAACGGCAAATGCTATAAAGGTTATATGAGGGATTATCTCACACTACACTACTACTCCCGAACAACGAAACGTTTATTCTCAAATAAACATTTTCTTTCTATTCGAAAGCAAAAGGCGTTTTAACCAGAATGCGAGTTTTTTTAATCTGGAGCGAAAGAGTATCTCTTACATCTGTAACGTAAGTTTGACCTTACCGAATACTGGTTCTACTGTCTGGACGAAAGAAACTCTAACAGACCGACCAGTCGGTCGTGGGCTAAGGATGCGCGGCTTCTTATCGCCGCAAAGTCGAGCTTTTCATCCACCCAGCAAAAAATGAAACCGACCGTGGAGCACGCACATACAATTTACAGATATCGCGCTCCACAGATTTGCAGAATCGAAAACTTTTAGGGAAAGGAAACAAGAAATTAACGAGGGGGGAATGTGAGAGGATATTCGAAATATGACAATCATAATGTACCCTCGCCCCTCTCCCTTCCTGAAAAATTCTGGAAACACTTCTGATCTTAACGACCCTTACGAAATTTTCTGACCCACCTGTTTTTTTTTCAGTCGCGAATTCTTCCAGCGTCGTCCTCCGTATCTACGTGCGCTGGTGGGAGGCAGCAGTGCTTCGCCGTGTCACTTCACATCTCTCGATGGCGCGATAATGACGGCGAAGTGTCGGTCGTGCGTCTTGTTGACCCTGTGTGGCTACTCTGTGGGCGGGAAAATGCTAACGAGTGCTAATTGCGGCAAATTGTGGGAAGGTTCACGAGCCTGAAAGCCATCCTAGCTTGTGATGAGGGAAACGGGCCCGTGACGTCACTGCACGCACACACAGGGCTCGAGTGTCACTTCATCCTCTTCTTGCATCCGGTTCTCCCGCTTTCTCTTCAACCGTCTTCCCGGTGCTAAGATCCCCGGCCTACGGGGGCAATAAATAAATAAATAAGCGCGCTGTTCTCTGCGCAACAGGCTGCATCGAGATTTAATGCGACATCCCTAACGATTAACGAGAAAAGTATTTGACAACAGAAACTCAGGAGGAAATAAATATGCTGCACATTGGATGCATGGCATTTTCGAGACATTTGAAACTACTGTCTGGAGGCAGGGGACAGCAGTGAACGAGGGGCAGTTCAAAATAAAGCCTCTGCTTATTCTGAATGCATTCGTCATCTTTATCTTTTAGCCAAAGGTTTCCTTAACCCGATAACCTGAGCGCTCTCCATCGATTGTGAAGCTCCTCCAAGGAATTCCACAAACCTGACGCACGAGTGCTTCTCTCCGGGTGTCACGTTAACTGCTGTAGCAATTGATACACGATGCATATGTAATGAAGATGGGTAATCGTATCTGTCCAGTGTCAGATGACCCTCATTCTGATCTTAATCTAACTTTGGTTGCCCATTTTGCGTTAAATCAATATTCTTGGCGTCTCTTCATATTACGTGTTGTATCGTTAAGTCAATTTGTTTATCTATATTATTACGCCGAATTCCAATGCCTCGTTAATTTTCCACGTTTTGCGATCACTTAGATGTGTCATGAGACCAATCACCCCAGCCCCCACCTCAAAAACAAGTACTGCCTGACATCGACTCAGAATTATACAGTACGGTTCAATGGCTCTGTAAGATGTAAAATCTTACAAATATAATATTTTGTGGAGGAGGGAGATTAGTTTAAAGTAAAACTTATAATATGGCAATATGGGGGAGCGAACCTTACAAGCCAAGGGATTAAATTAGACAACGTCTATACAAGGAGAGCGGTAAGTGAAAAGCTATTAGCAACCTAGGGACACTCGACTCTCAGCTCACACAAACAAACCAAACAATAGAAACCAGTAGCAACTGCTATTAGTAGAAGGGTCAACTCTGGTAAACAATAGCGCGGTGGACCATGTGTTGTCGGGACATTTCTTTAATCGGTGACACCTGTACAAAAGATTGGACAGGAAAAACGAAACAAATGCTGGGAATTAGATGGAAGTCTGGCTCTGGCTGTCGGTGATGGCAAGTTTTTAGATCGTGGGAAATTAGTCTGCTACAGTATAACTATAAGCGGATGACTTCAAAGGTACAGACAGCCTGAGAAAGTTTACAAACTTCTTAAAATAAGAAGTTAGATCGAGCAACAAGGAAACAGCGTGAGAAAGATTAAAATTTAATAAGGTGGAGAAAGAACGCCAGTCCCAGTGCAGCAAAGAGTTCCTAAAAATCATCTGTAGCAAATTCAGGTGTAGCTGATGAAAGAGATCCCCAGAAGGTACCCTGAGGGCCAGGAAAGCTTGGAACCTCCCCGGAAAGGAAAGAAAAAAGATAGAAGTAGGTGAGATATTATTAAGTACTGTAAGTTAACAAGGACTGTTAGTGAAACTGTATAGTGATTAATTAATGAAAACAGAGATAGCACTAGAAGTAAATTGATAGATAAATTATCCCTTAAGTAAATTATATATATACTAACAGAGTTTAATTAATTCAAAAAGGTTATTGTAAAATGCAAGAGAAATGAAAGATAAGTAATAAAAAAAATTGTTGTTCAGATGATTATAATATGTTTGAGCGATAATAAAGTTTATAGTGAGAATCTTGGAATGTTTTAAGGATAGGTAATTGAATATAGTGTTTGTATTAATGAAGAATTGTTGGTCCAACTGAAAAACTAATAAAAAATAGAGACTTTAGGAAAATTAAGATTGGTCTTCAGTGTATTGTAACAGAACGGTGAGAACACAGAGTATAATGATGAAATAGCATATTGATTGTTAATATAAGGAACACAATTGTATCCCCAAGTAAATGAAATAAGTATGGTGAAGGTGTATAAGTCTTAGGAGTTAGTTAGTTAAGGATGTATCATTGTTTTCATATAATGATTAACTTAGATTAGATAGTGAAGGGAAACAGGAAGGAGAATAATTTGTGCAAAGTATTCTTGACTTAATCTTGTATGCATATTACATGTTTTTTTATTCAGTTGTATATTATATTGTATATACATATGTAAATAAACTTTGTTGTTTATTAATCTGAGTTTGTTATTCCTGAACACTCAGCCTTTCCGAAGGGAATTATACACAATTGAGAAGTTCCCACGAATCTGGAATTCTCCTAGGATAAAGTCAGATGTGTACGTGGGGGAAATAAGAATAAAGTGGACAAACACATAATAGGGAACAAAACGAAATAAGATTAAGAAACAAGGAATAAATAAATAAATACAAAATATATAAACAATCATCTTTGTTTTTCACCCCCCACAGCTCGTTTGCCTTGAAATAATACATAAGAAGTGCATGCGCTATCTTTCGGATGAGAACATTTATCGAGATGACAGCGCATGGATATGTTCACATGACTCATCCACTTCTGACGAAATTTAAAATAAAGGCGGTGATTCCTTCTCTAATAGACAGCGCAGCAATTGGGACCAATCCATGGTTTCCAATCAAAAGATGCATAAGATTCTTCTCCATGAGGTGTGTCATTTTCCAAAGGTTTTCTTTAATGATCTGAGTATCCAGTATTCTTCATTAAGGAGAATTTTTATCGGTGAGGCATAATAATGTACTGGTACTACCTATTCAAAAGATATATTCCGGTGAGTCCTTGTCTGCCTCTCGAGAAAGCCGTAGGTATCTTCCTTATGTGAATTCAGGAAATAATGAGGGAAAGATAACTATTAATCCCAAATGAATGGTTCACGATTTTAGGTATAAAAATATTGTGCAATTAAAATTGTATGTAAAACATAGTTTTTATCGCATAAATGTATTTCATCTAGTTCATTCTTATTGTTAAAAGCCGTTTGAATTTCGCAAAGAGTTTCCCTATTAGTTACTATTAATCTGCCTTTCGACACTGGATGAACGTCGTTCTAAAGTATTCGACTAAACCGATGGCATACACAGGCGGCTAAATCGCATGCTGGAAGGAGTCGCCCATCTGACAACGATGGAAATTTTTATCCTCAAATATGGTTACGTTATATCAGTGTTTCTGGCACACTTCTCTAAATATCGTGAAAGAAATATCAAATTGTAACAATAATTACACTGCAGAAGGTATATTTAGATATATTATATCGTGTTTGCTTTTTTAGACATGCCAGATATATTTTTAATACAGAAATAGCAATCATTAATGTGGTTAGATGGTTCTCACAAAACCACAGGGACTACAAAAGGTAAAGTTTTGAGTTTTCCCTTTAATCACTTCGTAAGGGTTATTGTACAAGTAAAACAACATTTGTGAGGCAGCCAAGGTTTGTCTTAATCACCAATTTTGCACCCTAAATAAAAAGAATACGGAAGTTTTGTAATGTCATAGATATTTGTCATAGATCTTTGGGATAAACTGTCCACAAACATAACAAAAATTGCTTGGATGATTGATACACTGCCTGCTTATTCATTGTAGCACTAAAGAGTTTCTGAAAAAGTAAATTCAGTTTCTGAACACTACAATACAAAAACAACACAAATTCAATTTTTATCACTTTACAGTACACGGACGTGGCAACTTAGAGAACGTGTCACGATCAGCTAATACTCGGAAAACCTTGGTACAGACTATAAAAATCCTCACCAAAACCGCTAAGTGTGCTCTCTTCAAATTATAAATTGTTGCATCGGAATTTGAACCTAAGAACCATAGGTAGAAGTCTGATTGTCTACCACAAGAAAACCGAGGCCAGAATCGATTGCTAAAATTAAGAGAATTAGATTTATATCTCTTAAAATAAATCAGTATGCCATACATTACTGGCTAAGATTATGCGGCATATTTTGATGTGGCGTAACTCCCTCTATATTTAATAACTGTGTCGCAATGTGAAACTACCATGGTGATTTTTGAAATCTACGCATAAAAATTGGTTAAAAAGCAGATTTAAGTTCTTGGAGGTAAAAATCGTGTTGGCTAGTGTATAATCAAAAGATCAAAGAATACCTGAACACTCCAAGCAGAAACGCCTTGAGCTCAGCAAGAGACTTCGCTGATACAGACAGAGTGCTCAGAGGAAAACAGACAACCGTATATTTGATTAAAACCAGAGGGCCTTCTACAAAACATTGAAGAAGAGAGGACAACGGACACTCCGAACCAGAAGGCACTCGAACAGTTCTGGGGCAACCCATGGAGCAGCGATGTTATCCATAATGACCCTGCCTTGTGGGTAGAGAAGTAGAACAGGATTAACCAAGGACATACAAGAGATGATAGAATGGATGATTCAGGAGGAAGTACATCAATCGATCAGGAAGTCCCACAACTGGTGAACCCCAGGAACAAATAACATCCACAACTACTGGTACAAGGAGTTCAGCTGCACACACAGGCACATAGCGGAACAGTTCACCCAGATAATAAGGCACCAAACAGCTATTACAAACAGGGTCAAACAGCTGTTATCAAACAAACAATCACGAATTTTCTCGGGGACGCTTGTGTGAAGACGCCATAGTGGATTTAATTCAACACATCAACTCCTCAACAGGCAAATATGAGCTGGCTATTTTTATTTACTTCGAGGGCCTGTTCGATTTCCTTAGGTGGAAGAGCGCTCTCGAACGACTAAGAATAGCAAACTGCAGCTCCCAACTCTTCTCTGAAAAAAAAAAAAAAAAAAAAAAACTATTTCAAGGACAGACAAGTACTAATAAAATCTAAACATCAATGTATTATTAGAGTTGTTTACAGAGGGTGCCCTCAGGGTTCCATTCTGGGACCTCTGATATGGAATCTGGTATTAAACGACTGACAAATGAGAAATTTTTCAAACACGCATAGCATATCATAGCGTATGCAGACGATGTTACTATTATTATCAGCGGAAGATCAAGAGCAATACTCGAATCCAACGCCAAATCTGTTCTACAGGATCTGACAAATTGGGCCAAACTGAACAAATTAAATATTAATCCACTTAAAACTGAAATGCTTCTGCTGAAAGGTAAATTTGATCACAACAGAGTTCCACAAATAAAAATTGATGACCTTCAACTTCCCATAATAACAGAAACGAAATACTTGGGATTAATATTGGATGAAAAATTAATTCTCAGTGCCCACCTTTCTCATCTGGCCACTAAAACTAGAAATATTTTTCCAGAGCTCTCATACATATTACTCGACAGCACTGGGGCCTTTCGAGGAAAACTCTTAAGTCCTCATTATTTAGTAGCATTCATCCCAATTATAACCTTCAGCGTCGGAGCCTGGTTTCACAGTTTAAAGAATAAAACATTTTGAAATAAATTGATTTCTATACAAAGGAGCATACAACTAGCCTTGGTGCGTGTGTGTCTTACAGTTTCATCAGCTTCTCTTCAAGTTCTTGCAGGATCTGTTCCGCTAGATCTACACGTGGCTTACCGAAGGTTCTGCTACAGATTGAAAAAAGCAATTCCAACCGACTTCTTTTATATTAGAATAAAAGAAAATTCGAATGATTATATTAGGGCTACCTGTAATCTCTTACATATACTTATGTGTGTATTGTATCTGTAAATTGCATGTGTTCTCTGGTCGATTTGCCTATTTTGCTGGACAGAAAAATCACAGTTTCTGGGGAGAAAAACTTGCTCTCTACGTCTGAGACCGACTAACTCAGCCACAGAGTGAAAAAAATCCATTAAAGTTCATCGCGTCATCGATGGGATTCGAACCCGGGCCTTTCCCACCTGGTGTGGAGAGGACGTGGGTAGCACAGTGGTGACGATGCCACTGTGCTACCCACGCGGACTGATATTAGAATCAACTTGAATAGTCACAACATGGAGGATGAAAAGAAAAACATCTGGAACGAACCTGTCAATATATGGCAGACACGATGGGACACGTCGCCGCAGGGCAGGTTACTAGAAAGTTTTTTCCAGAGGTTACTTACCTGATGGATAAAGAAAGAAGAAGATGGTTCTCCATATCGATGTAGACGTCGTATTTGATCACTGGACACAGATCCCTAAACGATAAACTGTACACCTTCGGACTTCATCAAACTAACCTCTGCCCTTGCGGACAACGTGAAAACTGGTAACACGTGTTATTTGACTGTGACGTTTATGAAGACTTCAGAATTCCTTTAAAAAATTCTGTTAGAGATTTTTGTACTGGACGGGAACATCCCACATTGTGGAAAACAAAGAAGTTTACTGCACCTTCCAGAGCTTTTCTTCTCTTGTACAGTATTTGTCTCCCTCTACGTCTTACGCTGTCAAGCATTGATTCCTTGAGGAACATGTTTCCAGCCAATTGTCTTCGGATCTTCAATAAATTTAGGATCCACCCTGATAGGTTCTGTGAAGACAAGCCCTACAGGAAGGAAATCCTCAAGAACTGCTACCAGATTATGAACCTATAATACTCACCTGCTCCTGGACAGACAGTTTATTTATTTATTTTTTTTTAACTTGCCTATTTGTATATGACAAAGACTTTTTGTCTTCATGCAATCATATGTTTTGTATATTACTGTACATTTTGTACATTATTGTACATTTAATCCTGTAAAAGTCTCGGGTCGAGCACGCATGTACTCTTGTTTATTGTACATTGTGTTCCTCGCACTTTAGTCTGTAAATATTCACACCCTTCTGGCACAGAGTCGTCCCGGGGTGACCCAAGGTTTCTCGGGAAATAAACTGATTTTAATAATTAATAATAATTTGGAAGACACCGATCTATTGGACCGACAAACGCCAACTGCTTCCATCTGTTTTTTTTTTTTTTTTTTTTTTTTTAACTGAGCATTGTTTATGTTATATGCTCATGTAAATGTGTACTGATGTAACCATATTAGTTTAGATTTAATTTTTAAGGCTTTATTTGACCACATCTTGCTCGTTTGGGTCACATAACTTAAGGGTTTTTGACGTCCCGCTTCCTTTGATGTATATCTTTTTTTGGCGTGTATCTTTTCGATGTATATCTTTGACGGCACCTACTAAATTTCGGAGGTGGCAAAATCAATTTGTCACGATTTTGCGACGCGGAAATTACGTCATTTCCGTTTCATGACAGAAAAATGAAGTCAGGAGAGGATATCAGGCAAAGGATCATGGCAGGTGATATTAGATATGCTCAGAGCTGGCTTAAACCAGCTGGTTGCGGAAAACCATTTATGATTCGGGGTATACTACTTAAGTGGCTTTTGGTTAACCATTGCCACCCGTGGCAGAAACCTTTTGGTAACCAGAGAAATGGATATCTTGCAAAATTTAAAGTAAAGTAAAGTAAAATTTTAAATAACACGGTTCTATCAGCGCAAAGCATCGCTGGAAAGGCAAAAAAGAACGGAGTCGGGAGAGGATATCGCGTAAAGAATGGTGGGAGGTGATCTTGGGTGTGCTCAGAGCTGGCATAAACCAGCTGGTTGCGGAAAAACGTTTTTTTATGATTCGGGGCATAGCACTTAGGTGGCTTTGGGCTAACCATTGCCACCCGTGGCAGAAACCTTTTGGTAAACAGAGAAATGGACATCATGAGGGTAGTGATCTTGGATGTGCTCAGAGCTGGCATAAATCAGCTCTGAGCACATCCAAGGTCATTACATTACAAGGCGCTTCAGCCTTACGAGTGAAGCTTACGTAATGTAAGCGTTACAGTTCCCGTCTGTATTATGGATGCGGATGTATATTTCCATCAAGAGGAGAATCGTAAACGTTTTTCGTCAACCAGCTGGGCGGGTCAAGAATATTTGAATCGGTTCGCGATTGGGAGATAGACTCCAAAATTCATGTATCAGTAGAATGTTTTGCTTGTCATTGGCCATTATAATTAAGTTGCAGAAGTCCTCGTTGGAAATCAAGTTTTCGCGTTTTTTGCAATTGCGCCGAGTCGTTTCAGCATGTTCTAAATTGGTGTTTTTTTTTTTTTTTTTAGTTCTTTTTTTTTTTTTTTTTTGCTGATATCCATCGAAGTAACGAGCATAACCTGCTTATGCTCGTTACTTCGATGAATTCATCTTCATAGATAAGTATTTTGTATTGTCTTAAGACCATCACAAGTAATTTAGGCTTATATCTTGGCTTCTATTGGTCCCTTTGGGTCAAACTTCAAAAATAAAATATTAGTTTAATTAATAATTTACATAATTTTTGCAGGACCACCTGATGAATAATTTGGAAACGAAAGAAACTAGAATTTAAAAATTCTTAAAACTGCCTTCAATTTGGAAGAAAACTTGCGGAACAAAATATGTTTTTGTTCCGATAAAGAGAGTAAAACTTGGAAGAATTTTTGGATTGATTTTGAAACACTTGAAGAATAAGTCATAAAATATGGTGGCTTGTTTTTCTGAAGAGAATATCACTTGATTCTTAAATTTTATCTACCTGTGACTACGATACGGCAACTCGACCAGTTTACTACACCCAATTCAAGTAAACAATGTCTTGGACTTAGTTAGATAAAATTACAAGGAAATCTGCATCAAGTTTGGTTCTGTGTGATTTCTGCGGTAGGGTTTGCTAGTTTTTTTTTTTTTTTTGTTTGTTTGCTGATATCCGGCGGATGCGGGATTTGTGCAATTCAACACATAAAAAATGATAGTACACCCAGGCACGATTCCTCGTGCCAGGGATGGACACCAAGCAGCCGCTTCCCAGGTATTGACTGCTCCCTGGTGAGAAAGTGGCCTGACACAAACAACATAAGAACAGAACACACATATATATTTAGGCCCACTACACTTACACTTCTTTAGGCTCCTCAATACAGATTTTCTGTACCATCACAAAGTTCAAAGGCGGAGATGGGTAAACGCCTAAGACCCACACCAATACATGAATACACACGCACGCACGCACACCCACACCCACCCACCCACACCCACACACACACACACACACACACACACACACACACACACACACACACACACACACACACACACACAGGGATAATAATGCACCCTGACACAATCCCAGTGTCTCTGACTTAAGGAATCACTTATCTCAAGGCTAAAGACCAAGACCCAGCTCCACAACCAAGAAGATATCAGACCACTTGGAGGACCAGAACGCCATGCCATCAGAGAGGGATGTAAGCAGATGATCTAAGGATTCAAGGATCGATTGACCCTTGTGGAGAACTACTGACAGTTATGGAGAAAGCCTAAAGAAGCACCCAATCTGTGCACCGCCTACATCGACAACCGCAAGGCTTTCGACTCCGTGCCGCACATAGCAACATTGAAGATCCACAAAGTCAACCCGACACTGAACATTTCCTAAATGCAACCATGGCGAAGTAGAGGACCGCCATCAAGGTCAAAAACTTAAAGAACACAGATCGCCATCAGAAGACAAATCTTTCAGGGATATGCCTTGAGAACCCACTCTCCACCCTGCTCAAAAATAGCAAGAACAGATATACAGTTAAAAAGGGAGAAAGAACTTCTACACTTTCTATCAACTGCTATACATGGATTACGTGAAAGCGTATGCAGAAACCGAGAATCAACGCCAACACATTCTCCCGATCACTGAAGAGTTCAGGACTGATATTATGATGCAATTTAGCCTAGACCAACACAAGACCCATGGACAGCATCGGGAAAATCCAGTCGGATGAAACTATCAGCTGAAGATCAGTAAAGACTTTGAAGCCATGACAGGGGTCTACAAATATTTGGGGGAAGATGCAGGCTCAACAACTAGAGCACAAGCTGATCAAGGCCCTCCTGACTGAGAAATACTCTCAGAGACTGAGGAGCCGCTAAAAACATGGTCGAATGGAGGGAACATGGTCAGAGCTATAAACACCTATGCAGTCCCACTTCTAGCAAACTCCTTCATGAGTACAGTTTGGACCAACACCGAGCTAAAGGAGATTACGAAATTGCGATCAGGATAATGATGACTAAGAGTCTCCAACGCTTACAGAAGTCTACCATCAACAGACTAACCATAGTCAGGAAAGAAGAAGGGAGAGAGGGAGGGGTTTGACACACCTCACTGAACAGCAGAAGAAACCTCAACAAGGAGGCCTCACCCACAACAAGGAAGAGCAAAAGACGTTAAAATCAATAAGCTATCACAAAGACAATGAATGAATGTTGTTAATTGAGTTATGTGTACTGATTACCTAAGATTTTCAGTTCTGAATTCTTCTCGCTGTCTTGCTATTAGGTGGTTGTGGTCTGTGTGCACTTCCTCATTAAAGGTAGTTTTAGTTTTGTACAATAGATGGCAGCAAAAGGATAGTTTAAGACCGCAGTGGAAGAAAATAAAAAAGGGGATGAAAGCGTATTTTTTTATTGCTATCAGCAGATGAATGAGATGATAGTTAGCTACATTTGTGTTCATCACAGCTCGTTAGGGAACCCCTGCCCTTCCTCTCACAGCGCTGGTCTCAAGATTATCACTACCATCTCACAAAGCTGCACCTGGAATGAACTTTTCCCGAAATGGGGGTGCACGCGAGTCATTTCTCAGAGAGGAGGGCAGCAGATCGCTCAGTTCATTTAATTGCAGTGTAGAAAATGTCTTCATTGCAATCAGCGAAAAGAAGTAAATTTTCCACGGATGCCTGATGCGATGCCCAGAACAGCAACAATGCTAGGGGTTTAACAGAGAAACGAACTAAAACAACAAAAAAAATAAGTTGTAAACACATGAAAATAGTTTTTTTTTCTCACAATAGCAACAAACCGATCAAGGAAAAACAGTGACAGTCACTCGGTTGGAGATGAGAGCTGCACCCTGATGATAGGTCTTCTGTAGGCTTTGTCCTCAATGAATTTCTTGTAGTCAGCATCCATCACTTGAACGTTTTGGAACATCTCCATTGGCAGGAATCTGTCGCCCTTTCTGAGCCTTTACGTCACGGACTGTAAAGAAGGGAGGGCCCTTAAGGGTTTCGGGGGATTCTCCAATTATGTGTGAGGAGTGTGTGTGTAAAGTGTAAAGTGTATTGATGTCTAACGGCAGCAGAGGTTTCCCCCATCTCCGCGTTGCTTTCATTATAGGTGTACCAGTTCACTGGGAAGGCTAGAGCTTTAAAAGTGTGTGGATTTTGTATAGTGTTGAGTATCGTTGTTCATCTGGCCGTTTAGCCGCTGGACCCTACTGAGGCCTAACGTTGCCCACACTTGGCCTCGTGGAGGCAGACCAGATACAAAGAATGAAATTTTACTCTGACAGGCCCTGCCACATAGTTTTCTAAAAAAAAAAAAAAAACAGACCGGTACAGATCGCCATCAGGCATTGACAGTTGTGAGCACGTGGGAGTCCAAGCGATCTGAACCGGATTTTCTTTGGTGATCTTTTTCAATCTAGGAGTCAAATCCCAGTCGCAGGGTCATACATGAGCAGCCTCGTCCTATGGTTCGTCATGTAACCTGTTCAGGTCGCCTATTGTGCATGTTATGAGGATGCAGCATTGGGTCCTGGTGATATCATTTTCTTAGTTCGTGAGTTGGTCATTTGGTTTCGTCATCCAGTTAATGGTCCAGTGCTAATAATTTGTAGCCAGTTCATATCAAGTCCTGTGTCAGTTTGTCTCTAGTTCAGACGTAGGTCTTCCTGGTTGTCAGTTCCCTCGTGAACAAGCCAAATGATGGTCATGTTCGTGGTTGTGGGTTATTTGGTACAGTTTTCTTGTGTATTCCGGTCTTCTCTAGTCCTGGTTTTGGGATTCATCATCAGCTTCCGGGTGCTGTGCATGGTGGTTTGTTATAAGTGCTCGCCTTCTAGCAAAGAGTTTCTGTGCAAAAATGGTAAGTGCTTTGTATTCTCGTTCCGAGTCGAGAAGATGCTATTACATGTTCTGCGGGAAGTAGGTGATAGCAGTGGTGAGCCTGCATCGCAGGTCCTCATACTGGTCGCAGTCATACATGAGATGTTTCTTCGTGGCCACAGAGGCAACGGGGATCCTCAGTGATTCGAAGCTAGATAGTTTTGCATTAAATGGCCCGTGCCCTGTGAGCAGAAAAGTGACGTGGAGCCCCGGTTGGAACCAACTCGGGGGTTTTGGAAAGACTCTGTTTACGCTAGGGAGGAACTTCTTGGTGATTTCCCCTTTAGTGGTTTCTGTCCACCGATCCTGCCATTCCTGTCGGAGGTGGTCGAGCAGTCTGGTTTTTTCAAGCTTCCTGTTGTTGACGAGATCCAAAGTGAAGTTCAGAATAGTACTGTACACGGTATTTCTTTTGCCATATTATATGTCAGGGCGCATCTGATGATTTCCAAGTCCAGCGGTAGGACTCCGGCCAGAACCTGGAGTGCGTGCGTGCTGACTGTGGAGACAGCTCGTGTGATTGTCAGAATTATTGACCGCTGGATGCTGTCCAAGGTTCTTCTATTTACCACTGTGGTTACCTTTTTGTACCAAACTGGTGAAGCATATGCGATGACCGGGATGAAGGTAGATTTGTAGTAGAGGGACAGGGTCCGCTTGTTTAGCCCCCAGTCCCTCCTGGTCACTCTTGCGACCAATGCAGAATATTTCTGTATCTTTTGTTTATTGTACTTTAGTGAGGCTGGAAAGACAGAATTTTGTCAATAATGATTCACAGATATTTGATTTCTGTTGCAAGTTTTATTGTGGTGCCTTGGATTTTCACTTGCGGTGGTCTGGCAAGGTCGAGTCTGCCCTTCAGGAGAACCGAGCAGGTCTTACTTGGAGAAATCCGCAGGCAATGGATTGTAGCCCAGTTTTCCAAAATACCTATCGCGTGGTTGGCTTTTTCTTCGATCTGCGCTCGTGAGTCAGCAGCAACAGTTATTATCAAATCATCGGCGAACGCCTGGGCGCCGACGTTGTCAATATCAAAGGCCAGGAATTCATCTAAAATCATATTCTATAACAGGGGTCCTAGGACAGAGCCCTGCGGGCACCCCCTGTGATTTTGTCTGGTTAGCTTCCTATACGGTGCATGTACTTCGATCGTTCTGTGTGTTAGGTAACTCCTGATTGTGTTATACAGGTTTAGGGGCACTCCAGCCCGCCTAAGTCTCGCGAGGACGCTCGGCCACCAGATGGCGTCAAACGCCCCCGCGAAGTCAATACTGATAACAAGAAAATATTTGGTAGTACAGGCTTCTACTTTATACAGCAGTGTCTTGAGAGCTTCGATCGTTGATAGGCCAGGTTTGAATCCAAATTGCATTGTGTTTGATAGGTTTTCCCCTTCGTAATAGTGGAGTAGCCTCCCGTGCAGCATTCTCTCGAATAGTTTGCTTACAACTGGGAGTAAGGCGATCGGACGGTAGGATTCTGGTTTTTCTGGCTGCTTTGATGGATTTTCAATTTAAGTTTGATGTTGGCAATTTTCCAGTCATTAGGAAAGGTTCCTTCTTGGAGGTAGGTGTTATATAGCGTGAGTAACAGATCCGGGGTGTATTCCACCGTTTTCTTCCCAATTTCCGGTTCAATTAGGTCTGGGCCAGTGAGGAGTGGAAGCTTGTGCTTGAAGAGCGCCCATCGAAGAAGTCAGTACTGATCAGATGAGATGGATTTTAGCGTGGTTTTTATTACCGACGCCAGATTTCAGATCCGTAGTTAATGACTGGCTGAAGAAACCGGTAAATATATTGAAGGGTGAACTGAGACTCTGTGATATGAAGGAGGTGTTGTTTGGCAAGTCATCTAGATCGGTAGACCTTGTTGTGAATATCTGCGACATGGTGTTTAAAGCTGAGCTTAGGGTCAAAGATGACGCAAAGATCTCTGCTTGGTTACTGGAGGGATGGAGTATTTTCAGTTTGAGTTGAGTTGGGTGTGATTTGAGTGAGAACACCATTTGTGTAGATTTATTTGAGTTAATCTGAAGACAGAACTGTGCTAAGTACGTATCAAGAGTTTTTAGGCTGTTGATTATGGTGTCGGAAGCAGTCGAAGGATTTTTTTTATTCACCGTCAGGTGAAGAACCCTAGTTGCAAGAAGCGACTTTAAGAATTCAAGGATATTTCTTTTAATCTGGTATCCCTTCTCACATTGCTGAAGGAGGGGCTGGACGTGAATGCAGTCGAAGGTAGACTGGATATCGAAATACACAATTGCCATCTTCTCCCTGTCTTGTAGAGTCTCCAGAATGGTGTTAGTTGTTTCCAGCAGGTTGGTGATGGAGGAGCTTCGTTTCCGTGCATAATGGATAAATCGTGAAATACCTGGGAAAACCTGGTTGGTTAAGATGGGAAGAAGGCAATTTTCCTTAACTTTCAGGATGCATGACGCTTTCGTAATTGGCCTGAACTGTGATACTGAGGTAGCTCCATATGTTTTTAGAATTGCCCGAACTATATATTGGTTTCAGGCTGTTGGAAAACGTTTTGTGAGAATTCCATTTAGGATTCCTAGAAACGCATCTATGATGAAAACACTTACGCTCTTAAGGATAAATTGTGGGATCCCATGAATTCTAGCACATGAAGTTGGTGGGACACTATTGATGACCTGGATGAGTTCTCCTTTTGTAATGATGATGGATGCGAGAGTATCTCGATGACAACTGTTGTGAAAGTTCTTACAGTCTGATGCAGACTTGGGCTTAAACCTTGTAATGTAGTCAACCATTCGATCGGATTAATTTGTTGAGGGAAATCATCATGCTCTGACTTAAACTGTGTCTTCCCTACCTTGAGTATTTTATCATTTAGGCTTTTATGGCTTTAGATTTACTTCTGTTAAACTGAGTACGGGTTCTTGAGTATGCTATCTTGTCTATTGGGTCTGATGTGGCTTCCCATTTTGCATGAAGCCTTTGCTTATTCTGAAATTCGAGGCTGGCTGAGCTGTTGATTCCACCATGCTTTGCTCTGGCAAAAAATTGATACGGTTTTTGAAGCTACAGATCGAGCAATGGTATTCAGCCAGCAGGTAAGAAAGTGCAGCCCGAGCTGTGAATGACATTAGTTTAGGCATCCCAGGGAAAGATGGATGCTGCAAAGCAGCATTTCTGTGGATTCAGGAGTGAAGGACTAATCACAGTTTTCTTAACTGGTATATGATGTTGCCATGGTGTCTTGGATGCAATTAGGAGACAGAGGGCTACTGGTAAGTGGTCTGATATGAAGGCTGTTTCAGGCTGGCTGTCTAAGGTGAGGGTTAAATGTAATGCCAAAGCAGCGAAAACTGCTTGTCTGAAGTGACTCATTTTCTACAATATGTGGATATCGAAGCGAGCGAGTGGCGAAGCACCACAGTACAAATCACGCTCTCGTGTGAGTTAACCGCGGTTCGAGTCTACGTGACTGCTAATTCCGGTTAACGATTGTGGTCTTTGTTAAAAAGATGAGTTGTAAACTCCTCTGACGTAGTAAACTCCTCAGACACAGAATATAGACAGAACACGAAATAACTGGAACGAGCACAAGCTGAATAGTAGTCAATCGGGGATAATAAGGGAGCACGTGCCCAATTTAACTATATGCAAATTATGCTAAATTTTAATAGATAAATAACTATAACTAAAGTATCGGGAAGCTTCGCGTGATCCATTCAGTTAATACAGGAGCAGACATGGCTGCCCACAAAGTAAGTGGTCACCTGAGGGGACCTAAACTAATGCCGTCGTCATAAAGCTTAGCCATAAAACTTTAGTGCGAGGCTTTAAATCACTTAGGGCGGAGAAAAGTTTCAGCTATGGAGGTGATAAAATGTGCAGTGGGGGGGGGGGGTTGCTTCTACCAGCCTTATTGATTCGCATCGAATCCGTGGGATTTAAGCCATTGCTTCTTGCTGATTAGAGCCACGCTGAAGTAGTCGCCAGGGAGGGGCCGACTCGCTAACATTGTTCTCTGGGAACTGTTAAAGCTGAAATGCATTAAAACTTCGTCCCGTAGGCTGTGTCAGGAGGAGTTGGAGTTTGAAGATGTGGGATATTTCAATAAGTCAAATATTCGTAAGATTCTCATCATAGGATAAACATCTAGTGAGCGACCACTGTTCCATCACAGTGTGATGGAATATTCACCGCGGTCTATTCCACCACAGTGTGGTGGAAGAGACCGCGGGTTGGACACGCCAGATGCGTCACAAAATAAAATTAACATAAGTTATAAAAAATCCATACGCTCTTTGGAGACAGTAAGTTCGCGGACCGACTACTAATAATCGGATTCTCTACAACGACCACAGTAATTCAAATTTCTGGAGAATAGGCACCTGCGAGGTGATCTGATTGAAGTGTACAAGGCCTTGAATGGACTGAGCAGGCTCAATGCTGACGGGATACTTCCGCTTGCTCAGATTAAGAACCTAAGGGGGGGCATAGATTCAAATTGAGAAAAGACAGTTGTAGAATAGATGTGCGGAAGTTTGCGTTTAGCCGCGGTAGTTGATTGCTGGAATAAACTTCCACCTGTTGTTGTGGAAGTTGATAGCTTAAATAATTTTAAGGCTGAATTAGACAAACATTTGGATTGACCTGTCTGGTGAAGTATTACAACTAGTCTGCAGGAAGATTGCAAACTGAGATTACATAAAACTCAACAGACGACAGAGTGACCAAAAATTAAGTAAGCTTCAAGCCGTCATTGCTTCTTCCTCGTGAAGAACAAAGGTCTTTGTTCCAGGAGTTCTCCTTTGTTTGACGCCATCTTGCCCTGTTGTCGCTGGGTGACCACATGTCTGAAGCAGTAGGAGGTACTTGATTATTAATACTGATTATATAGATGTTGAATCGATTTCCATGATGATATTAGTATACAAGACACATCAGTAGCTTAGCCACCCTTTTTCGGGCCCCTACTTAATGAAAATTGCAAAAACAGGAGACAGCCAAAGACGCTGGGCCCCTAAAGGACCCGAGCCCGGAGGAAATTGCCTTGCCTTCCTCCATGGTAGCTACTCCACTGATATACATATTGGTCTATAAATTGTTAACTGTATGCACTGCAACGAAATCTTTCGAAATCACATCGAAATCTGTATGCACTGCAACCCAAGAAAATTCTACCAGATGAGAGAACTTTCTTGTAGATTTTGGGTGAAAGGCTAATGACCCTGTGCGCCGTTGAATTGGAATTTGTTTTTGTTTGAAATTTGAATGTAATTTCGCTTTTGACTTCTGCTTTAGTGTACCCATAGTCGGCCAGATTTTTATAGTAGAGGTCATCTAAAATTTCTTCATTAGACCAAACCTTGGGAGTATCATAAATGAGCAATGATGGATTAGTTTTCTTTGGTGGTGCTACCTGGACACCAACAAATGAGAGGTCACTGCCGGAGGAGATGCTTTTTAGGTCCTCTTCAGTGGTAGTTTCGAGGATGACTCCCCTGTTCCTGATGGGTGTAAACCAATCGACCTTGACATTTCGATAATCAGTCTTTAGCGTGTTAGCAACCATCTCCTGCACCTCAGCACTGGTCTTGAGGTTCGAGTCTTCACTAGCACGGAGTAGTAGCACATGCTGCATCTTCCTATCAGAAGTTGAGGGGGGTTTAAGTTGCTGCTTTGCAGCCTCAGCATGGGTCACTTTCCTAGTTTTCACTGCTCTCCCCCATAAGAGAATGGAGTGAGATCAGGTGTAGCAAGAGTCAGGTCATTCATCCCAAGAGGAAAAGCCAGATCAAAATAAGGCGAGAGCTTGGAAAAGGTATCCACCACCTTCTCAAAAATAGTTGTTCTTGTCTTCAACTCATCATTTACTGCTCCGAGTTTCTCGTTATCTATTATTAAGTCTGTCGCTATCGATTCCATTTAGTTCACAATTCCTGTACATAAGTGCTAGCCGTTTTAGTAATCCGGTTGGTGTCGTTATTCTGGTAGGAGACAAGTATGAGACGAAACTTGCAGCTGGTTTGATGAAGCGTGGTAGGTTCAGCAGAGGTTTCGCAATCAGTGGGCAATAGCGAGGACGAGATGGCCAATCGCTCGGAAGGTTTTAGAGCCATTACACTCGTCTGGTCAAGGGCTGAAGGAGGAAGCGTAGGAGTTGAGAGTTTGGGGTCCATGTGGGGGCCCGTGGCTGTGGAAGCTCTCGTACAAGCAATACTACATTGGGTGTCATCAAGACCAGAGTCAGGGGACCAGAGCATTCTTGAACTTCTTCCTGAGACTGATAATCGCTACGCTTCTTTTTCTTTTTTGTGGTTGAGTGACAGACTTTTGAGGGGTTCATATGGTGTATGGCGATATGATGTGCCTCTGATTTGTCCAGACTGGTGGTAGATGAACTTTCCACTGTGCTCATTTTGAGACAGGGCAGTTACAAAATCTGGTATGAAAGTGTGGGATGAAAAACCATGGTGCAAGAAAAAATAAGCTTTCTTGCACCATGCGGCCAGGGGGGTAAGAAAAATCGTCTTAATCTTCCAATGTTTATATCAGTATTAGTATTAGTAATGGCCGCATGGTGCAAGAAAGCTTATGGCTTATGCTGACCAGCAAAAAAAAAAAAAAAACGAATAAAAAAAAAATATAAATAAATAAAAATAATAAATAAAAGAAAAGGTAATTAAACCTATCATCATATGCGCTTCCCTGGCCCGAAGGTACTATCCAGATGACCTTTGAAATTCCCCAAACTCTCAGCTTCTACCACCCATGAAGGCAATTTATTCCAGTACTTTATAACTCGATGCAAAATAACTGTTGAGTTCATCTGCAACAGCAGCTGGTGTATTTATTACTATCCCCTTTCAGTTACGTAAAGGTCCAATCTGGTTTGTCCTGCTCTTCTTGGCATTTATATATGTGAAGAATTCTTTATCCCCCCCCCCTCTTTGCTCTGTTTGCTAGTGATTTCTCATAAACTGCCTTTGCCTGTCGAACCTTTTCTGTGGCTCTATTTCACATCACCTTGTAGCTGTTATAGGCTTCAGTACTTTTTATTGCTCTGTAACCTTTCCACGCCACCTTTTTCTGCTCAAGTAATGCGGCAACTTCACTATTCATCCAACTTGGAACCCTCTTCGTGGAGTATTTTTTTAATGGTATATACACATTCAAGGCATCTGTGATGAATGTTTTAAAAGCGTACCACAGGTCAAATGTATTCATTCTCTGCGCGATATCTACCCAGTTAATAGAGGCCGTGTGGTACCTTAAGGCATCGTAATTTCCTTTTCTGAAATTAAAACCCATTCCTTTGCCTTTTACTTCTGCTACCTCTCTCTCTCTTGTCATCCACCGTAGAACTCCGTGATCACTTCCTGCTACTGGTTCCTCTACTGTCAGCCCTGTTATGTCATCTGATTCATGTGTGATGATGAGGTCTAGGATATTCTTTTCTCTAGTGATTTCCCAGATATGTTGATACAAATAACAGTCATCTATTTGATTTAAAAATTTTGTTCCCCGTGTCGAGTTTCCTTGCCATTTACTCCAATCAGTTAGAGGCAGATTGAAATCACCCATAATAAGGCATTGACGCTTACTTGCCCATTCCATTTGCATGTAGAGGCTTTCGTCATAATCTTCACAATCACCTGGTCTGTAGATTACTCCTACTCGCCTTATACCTTTGTTTCCAACTATCTCACACCATACAGACTCTATACTAGCATGTGAAATATCTGAATCCGGGAAAGCTATCTTCGCACTCAGGCTGCTTCTGATAAGAAGTATTACCCCACCACCCCTTCTGTCTACTCTATCCTTCCTAAATACATTATACAAGCCGTACTGAAACTCATCATCCCCAATTTCCGGGTGGCACCACGTCTCTTTAAGCCCTATTATGTCCGCGTTACTTGTTTTAACCAGCAGTTCGAATTCGCTCATTTTATTGACGACAATTCTAACGTTACTGTATAAACAATTAAGATTTACTGTTCTTGTATATTTTGTCTGCGCGGGTAACACAGTGGTATCATCACCGTCCTCCCCACACCGGGTGGGAATGGCCTGGGTTCGAATCCCGGCGATGACGCGAGGAACTTTAATTGGCTTTTTTCACTCCGTGGCTGAGTTAGTCGGTCTCAGGCGTAGATAGCAAGGTTTTTCTCCCCAGTAACTGGGGTTTTTTCGTCCAGCAAAACAGGCAAATCGACCATAGAACATACGCAATTTACAGACACAAATACGGGTTAATGTATTTAATTACGAGCAACCCTAAAAAATAATAATAAATGTTTTTGTATATTTAACAACCCTCACACAACCCTTGAAGTTTTTGAGGCTCTCTTCCCTGATATTAGCTACTCGCTCACGTGAAACGTTTCTGCAACCAGAACATCTAGATAATACGTCCAGTTGGGGTAACAGATAAGAACTCTTAAGGTATGTGCAAGAATTACTTTGGCCAATATTATCAGGTAAACGCGTGTCAGTATTACCCACATCCCCCCCCCTAACTAGCAGTTTCCCTGAAACTTTAAGGTATCGTCAATAAAAACTGGCAAAAACTTTTTCACCGCCTTTGTTTAAGCGTATTCCGTCTCTACAAAATAAATTCTTTCTACCTACAAGTGTGGGCCATGCTGATAGAAATTTTCCCCCTAAAGCTTTGCAGAGTTCTTCAAATCTTGAGTTAATCCACAAGGCTCTTAACAAATAATCCCTCCTATCGTGTCTGTCTCCTATCTATCAGAATTGCAGACACAGACATTATGGCCACGCTCGCGACATTTCCTCAGCATGGTCCTGTATTTTATCAACAGATCGTCAGATCGTGTACGTTTAATGTCATTAGTCCCCACATGAATAATAATATTCTCTTTACCCCCCTTAAAATCTGACAATCTGTTGGTGACATTAATAGTTGCTCCCGGCAGACTTACCCTGGTTCTGCTCCACCTATCCTTATTACAAAAAATATTCCCCGTTTCCCTGACAATGGAGTCTCCTAATAAAACAAAGTCCTTTTTAACCAGAGTAGTTTGCACTTGGTTTTTCTGTTTTGAGGCTCGAATCGGGTGTGCATCACTTGGTAGATTGCAGGAGTTTTGAGTCCCTGACGAGCTCCCAGATGCATTATTTTCGAGGGCAACAACTCATTTTTTCAGGGACTCAAATTGTTCCATCAGTGCACCAAATCGTAATTTAAGATCGGTGCACTCCTTACATCGATCACAAAGAAAAGAATCCCCAGGTGAGGTAGGATTAGTCACCAGGTCGACCTTGGAAAACATTCCACAGGTTCCACAACGGATTAAATCATGACTCACCCGTAAATCGCCATCGGCTATTTCCGTGTGAGTCACGATACCCTGTGACTCGTAACTACCATTATAAAATTAAATAAATATCAATGAAAGTTAACTTTAAAAAATTATATCTATAATATTATTGAAATCAAACAGTTACAGGAAAACCTATAACAAATAATCCAACAATATCTAAATAAATCAAATATTTAAAAGCACTGTCCAAAAGTAAACCACTTAACTGAGGAGCCCTGACGAAGTGTGTCCGCTCACCTCGAATGCCAACCCTGAACGAACACTGATGGTTAGCAAAAGAACGCTTCCTGCCAAAGTGCCTGCAGGACAGTCCTCTGCTGGATCGCAAGTTATCGCTGGAATCCTAATGACATCAATGCTCTAAATATAACTCTTCCTACGAGAGCTATTCTGGAACCTTTTTTTAGATATTTTTCCACTTTTATAACCCTGGCTTTCTGTATTTCAAATTCCACGTGGATTTTCAGTTCAGTAAAGAAATTATTTTCTACTTACATAAACTCAGTTTTATTCATACAGCTAAACGCAAGCGCTCCACTGACTCCAATTTTAAACCACGGATTGCTGTTGTTAGCTTTTCATACTGATATTACGATGCCTGTCGTGCTGCTAATGTAAATGCTCCACTTTTCTGTCTTTTCACAAATACCGACGAAGTAATATGTTTTCTTCGCACTGTGATTTCTGTACTGAAAACGTTTTAAATCTGAATTGCTTAGAGAAATGTTCCAGCATAGATAAGAGATAAGAGATAAGATAAGATAAGAGATTATCATCTGATAAGAGATAAGAATTTTTCCGTCGCAGTTTTTAGAAATTTTTCATGGATTTAAATTCAATAATAATTTTATTCAGAGTAGACCTGCTTTGAACTCGATCAATCATTTGAACCTTTTGGACTGAATTTTGGCTGGTTTCACTTTCTGAAAATCTGTTCTGGACATTTCTGTGGACACAAGGTGATCTCGCTTAAAACGCAGCACATGCTCACACCATTCCTGGACATCTAAAGGTAGAGGGGATGCAAGTATGACTTGTGGGCCACACACGTTTTCCCTGAATAGCTGGCCGTTCATGAAATTGTCAATAGCAAATTGTTTACTCTTCTGGAAATCCATCCTTGCTTCGGAAAATTTGGCGTATGACTCTCGTGAAGGCGACTTCTTGTAGGAGGCATGGGCTGCCTGTTTTTCCCTAAAGGCCTTAGTCAGGAGGTCATTTCACCTAAGGATGCAAGTTTTGGACATTGCAGACCTTGCAATGAATTCCATCCATCTCGAAAGCCAGTAGGCAGCCTCATTTATGTTAAGCTCAGCCAGTATGTTCCATGGGTAAAGTTGGAAAAGGGAAAGTAACTTTTCCAATGTTGATGTATTTTGGATTGTATACTGTCCTGACAGTGTTTGTAGTTTGTACTTGTGTACGTTCATCCTTAGGTGCCTGCAGAGATATCATAGAGCAACCGGAACGTGGTCGGACAGGAGGAAGTTATCAGTAATGGTCAGGATTTCCTTTACTAAACAGTTTGAGAGGATGCGCTGCAGAGTGGTATCGCCATGTGAGGGAGGCACATGAATAAGACCAATGCGCATTGCCGACATGTTCAATGACAGTGTATCTAGGAGCTTTTTTTGTGGCTGGCAGTGGAAGGTTAAAGTCTCCGAGGATGATGAGCTCTTGCCGATGATTGATTGGGGATGACAGCCATGCTGTCAGATTAAGGACAGAAATCTTCAGAAACCGGTGGAGGGAAATAAACGGCACACACAGAGATCGACAAACCAGCAATTCGGTAGATTCCAAGAACAGCTTCTATGTCACCTCCTGGATAAGTGGATGCCTTAATCAGGAGGAGTGAACTCCTTTGACAGATTGCTACACCGCCACCTCGTCTCCCAATTCTATTAGCAGCCAGCGTGTGATAGCCAAGATTTGAGGTGAAGGTACCAATTTCCATTTCATCTCTGAGCCAGGTTTCAATCAGAATGACGAAGTCGTACTCTGCGCAGGAAAGCAAATCAAGTAGGCCATCTAGTTTGTTTTTGACACTCTTGATGTAGGAAACATCGAATTTTTACTTCGACACAAGGTTGTACTATGATGAGATTACTCTCGGAACAGTATTTGCTTTTCATATAATGATCTGAAATCTCGTCCCGGGATCGTATGAATAATAAAACTTATGACTCTCTGTTCAGTTTTTATTTCGAATATTTACATGAGATCAACGAGCGCTGATGTTGTAGGAATAACTGAAATGGGGTTCGGTCCCAAGATAGGAGATGTCGAATTTCATTGCGGTGAGTAGAAGAGATGGAAGGAATGAATCGGGGTTGGGGGAGGGAGGATTTTGCTTTTCAAAATTGCTTAAAACTGACATAATGCTATAACCCAATGAAGTCAGGCATGATGAATCCGTGTAGCGTGGAATGACTACTGATAAAGAAAAGATGATGGTTGGGCGCGCTACAGGTCCAAAGAGTACAATAAAAAATCTGTTTAGGCAACTGGAGCGGGCGAGCAAGAGCGAATGCATCGTTATGGCGTCTTTAACTTTCCACTCATAAAGAGCAAAATCGAAGAACTGTTGCGCTTGGCAGAAGATCGGTGTAAAGCAATATTGCATCTAAACACCTAAACTTGGCGTATCTTCCTTATAAAGTTATTTTGAAATAAAAGAATTCCCTCTGAATCAAAGGATGTTAGAAAATCCTCGTCGGTCTAACACAATGCCATCAAAAATGGGCAAAACGTCTTTCTTGGGGCAGTTTCTTCCGCACTATTTCTGCTTATTCGCGGAGCCGAAATAAGAAACGAAATCGACTTTAAGTTGAGAGAATGCGCAGCGGATTTTGAGGGGAGAACAAAACTACGGAGGGCAAAAATCCCGTAGGAAGTTAGTAAGTTTGTGTATTCTTCTGCGTGAAGGTAATTGTCCCAGGGGCGCATTTCGGTTCTGTCGGGTTCCTTCTCCTTCAGCCACGTCGCTCACAGAAATAAGCCGAAGCGATGTGAGGGGAAGCCAAGAAGTTCGAGTGACACCTCGAGGGTGGCCGACACTTTCTGGGTGTAAATCGTGCGGTCGAGATCGCCACAAATCGGTTGTCCAGCCGCCACCAAGAGGGATGTCCGCTATAGCGTGTCACGTCACGTTAGTTTGCGAACGATGCGGGAGATTAATTTAGCGTGCGGAGACCAATCGGAAGTATCAGTCGGGATGTGGGATTGCGTGCGCGAATCTGCTTCCTGTGGCAACGACGAACTGCGCGGGTGATGAGTGCGGACAGTTTGCGTCGTCCACTTTGTGAAATCGTTCGTCCATCACTGACCGCGGCGGGTGCGCCACTCCAGCACCTCGTGGTGCGACGAAGCGAGTCGTTTTGGCACGCAACTGAAGACCGAGCGGGGAGTGGGGGAGAAGAGAAATCACCGAAATCGTTACTTCGACGCGTGCAAATGAATAGCGCTGGTCCGTTGCCGTGGAAACCTTTTACATCGCGCGAAAATTTTGTGGCGTGGCTAATCCACAACTTGTGTTTTCAGTTCTGGCGGGGGTCTTTCATTTGGGCCCACTTCCGTCTTCTCTTCCACTCATTACTGCCACTTTGACGTTAATTAGTGGAGCGTTAATTATTTTCAACGCTTGAGTAATTACTAGCATCAATTAGCCGATGGCCGCTGCTCCTGCTTACGAGCATATGCACTTTCCTCGCACACGTGACGTGCTCTTTTCTTTCCCAACGTACAAAGAGTTCAGAAATGTCTCGCGCGACAAAACAACAAAATGAAGCGTTCGTCAACGGAGAGAGAGAGAGAGAGAGAGAGAGACTAATCATCAAATAGTATTCGGATGATAAACGAACATTCGTGCATTCTTTGCAAAAGAAAGACAGCGAGGGCTGCACCCCAACCCCCTTCTGTCGACTTTCATTCGTGTCCCCTGCTCTACGCCATCATCGGTATCTCGGTCGCCTTGACACGTTACATAATTGTCCCAACCTGCCACTCGTGCAGCTCCCTTCTGTGTACAATACGAATGGCACTTTGTGTACGTCCTCCGGTCAAACCGGTTTGTTCGCATCCCTTAGCAACCAACAAGGAGTGCGGGCCCTTTCTGGAGTAACGAAAAAATAATTTTTTCACACTGCAATGGCTTAATTGGATGAGGAAGAAACAGATATTCTGTACTATTTCAGTGGAATTCTTTTACCTAATATTTGAACTTTTAAAGTCAAAGTTAATATCACCGGAGGTCCTAACGAGCTAATAATCACACTTTTTTTAAAGAATTTATTCTTGAGAAACTTCTTTTAGTTCCGGCATAGTTCGCAGCTTCATTGAGATACTCAATCCCTTCCACCACGAAAAGGTGGTGTCCTTGGAGTCGAAGAAAAGCTTTTTCAATTTTCTAAAAGTTACACGTTTAATTATCAATATCCTAGCAATGGAATTCGGGAACTGGAAAGATAAGGCATAGCTACCCCATATATTATGATTTTGAAGAAAATTTATGAGAACGCTACAAATATAAAATCGAGAAAAGAGTTCGACAAGAAGACACAATATCTCCAAAGCTGTTTACTGCTGCCCTTGAGGAAGCTTTCAGAAGATTAGACTGGTCGCAGAAAGGAGTCAATGTGAACGGAGAGTACCTAAACCATTTACGATTTGCAGATGACATTGTGGTCATAAGCCACGATCCCAAAGAATTAGAGGAAAATCTTAATCAGTTATGCACAGTTAGTAAGGATTTTGGACTAAAGATGAATATGGCTAAAACAAAAGTAATGATGAAAAATAGAATAGAATAGAATAGAATCTTTAATTGCAGCAATGATAGACATACAATTAGTCCCGTCACGGCATGGTGGTGCCAGGGGTTAACAAAACATATTTACAAAAGAGATACACATGAGAAAAAAAGATAAATCAGATTATTAACAAAGCACAGTTTTACATTTTCAGTTCGACGAGGATACCCTTCCTGTATTTTTTATTATTGACCACTTCTTGGAGGTCCCCGTCGATGGCTTGCAGTGAGGGCAGCATTTGCTTTGGCAGGAATCTGTCAGTTAGTACTAGCCGGTTACGGTTTGCTAGCAGCTGTGCTGAAGACCGGAGATAAGGGGGAGGAATGCGCCAAGAGCAGTGATCCCAGAAGTTCGGCTCTGTAATTTTACCGGTGGCCATCTTGATGGTGAACAGCAGCCTTCTTTCTGCGATGTAGGACCGGAGCCTGCGTAGTTGAAGAGCTTCTGCTAACTGCGTTGATCTGAGAGCTGGGGGAAGGTGGAGTTTGCTGTTGGCCCATTTTAGAAGCCAGAATTCGGCAGCGAATATTCTTTTGATGTTGGATTCGGCGGCCGAGGCCCATATCTCTGAAGCATACAGTATTGTCGGGTAAAGGATTGATACGATGTATCTTTTTACCAGTTGTGGGTCGGTGGTGTGGAGCAGCTGTTGTTTGGCGACCCAGCGTAGTGAATTCAGCCTTGACTGTATGAGGTTTATGTGATCGTTGAAAGATAGTTTGGAGTCGAAAACGACCCCCAGATCTTTGTGTGTTTGAACACTTGGAACTGAGGAGCCGTTAAGCACAGGCTCCAACGTTGTTGGGCTGCCCTTTAGAGAGTAAGTTATTTGTGCTGATTTTAGGGGGTTGATTTGGAGGTTGAAGGTATTGAGGTAGTCAGCCATGTCCTGCAGTTTGCTAGTGATTTGCTGAGTGATTTCGGCTGCCGAGTTGGATGGCGATATTCTAGTAAGGAGCTTGACATCGTCAGCATATGTGATCCAATTGCACTTATTGGTCACAAATGGCACCATGATTGCTGAGAAGAGAATGCCAGACAGGACCCCCCCTTGAGGTACACCGGCAGTTATGTGGCGCGTGAAGGTCTTTGTTCCGATCTTTAGAACAAGGGTCCTCTTCGATAGGAGAGATTCTAGGAACCAGAGAACATCGCCGCGAAAATTGAAGTAGTTTTATAAGAGACGTAGGAGATTAGGTATATAGATGGCATCAAATGCGGAATGGATGTCAAGATATATAACTGACAATTCCTGTCTTTGTTCGAAGGCATCTAAGATGTGCAGAGTGGTTGTTACAAGGTTAGTTATAGTTGACCTTCCTGATATCCCATAGTGGATTTGCTGAGGACTGTCACGGAGAATTTGATGGGTGACAGACGGTAGCAATGCTTTCTCCAGAATTTTTAGCAATACAGAGGCGCAAGCGATGGGCCTATGTTGGCTTGGGAGCGTCGATTGTTGGTGCTTAGGAAGGGGCCAGACAGAGTACCTGTTCCACTGGGGTGGAAAGAAATGAACTTCGAGGCATCTGTTGTATAGGTTGAGGAGTGAGTCGATGATGAAGACACTTAAACATTTGATTATGAACTGGGGGATGCCATCGTCACCGGTGGTTGTTGTGAGAGGGAGAGTATTAATGGCCTGCATCAGTTGTTGCTTGGAAATTCGGATCGTAGCGAGACTATCAGTGAGATGAGAGCGGTTGAGGAGTGGCCGATTAGGTAGAGCTGGAGGTTGATTAGAAAATCTGGCGACGTAGTTGAGCCAGTCAATTGGGTCGATGTTGCTGGAAGAACTAGCCTTTGTTTTGTAGAATGGTTTTCCCCTTTTTAGGGTTCTTTCGAGGTGCTTTTTAATTGAAGCTGATTTGTTTCTGTTGAATTCGGCCCTGGCTTTGGAGAATGAAATGCGGTCTTGGACATCGCCGGAAGCTTTCCACTTGGCGTGTAGTAATTGTTTGTAGTGGAAACTTTGGTTGAGCTGGGGAGTCCACCATGCTCTGGAGCGCGGAGTAATGGTGACTGTCTTGGTAGCGGTGTGAAGGGCTATGGTATTGATCCATTTGGTCATTAAATCGATTGCGAGGCTCAGTTCACATCCATCTAAGATGTTCCATGGGACTGTGGATGCGGCTTCAATGCAGAGTGCTGGATTCAGAAATTTTGGGGCGGTGACCTTTTTCACAGATTTGGTTTTGGGCGTATTGAAATATTTTTTGGGTAGAAGAGCTGTAAATATGATTGGTTGGTGGTCTGATTGAAACATGTCGGCTGTGGTTTCTTCGACTTGGCATGATGCCGAGGAATAGACTATGTCCAGTAGGTTTCGGTCTCTCGTTGGCTGGTAGTTAACTTGGAATATTTGGATTGATTGGAGAGATTCTGTGAGACGACTTTTGAGGTGTTGGGTAGATGGCGGAAGATTGAAGTCCCCACATACGATGTGAGTGGCTGCTGGGTGGAGATTATTTATTAACCAGTTAGTGGCTGCATCAATGGCCATCATAGTTGGCGTTGGAGGAAGGTACAGGGATGCGACGTCTATAGTGGTACCTTGATGTTCCAGAGTTATCATTAAGGCTTCCACGTCTTGAGAGATATTTGAGACAGAGTGTATGATGGAGAACTTTGTCGTATTGAAAATTATAGCAACTCCACCCCCTCTGCGGTTATCGCGAGAGGCAGCCAGTACATGAAAGCCTGCAGGAATGGAGCAGCTGATATCTGTCTGGTTCGCCTCTAACCACGTTTCAGCGAGGCACAATATGTCTAGTGAGTTTGAGAGTAGAATCTCTTCCAGTGTATTAAGTTTATTTCTTAAGGACCTGATATTCTGGAACATTACGCGGATGGTAGGAGAGGTTGTAATGCTTATCCTCACAGGAGGGAGCCTTGCTTCCCGGCTGTGAACAAGTAGAGGCTCTCGATAATGAGAGATCAGGACAGGGATGAGGTGACCTCGGGTTCTCTCGCGTTGGAGGATGGTATTACCAACCTTGGGCGGAGTTTGTTCCAGTATGTTGGTGTGGGAAGATTCTGGTGCTGGCATCCTTTCTGGCAGGCAATTATACTCGCCAAGTCAGCTGGGACTGCGGTGGGAGTACTTTTGTCGGATCTGAGTAGTCGCTTTAGGTTTCGAGGTTGATTGATAGTGAACAAATGGCCTGATCCTCGTTCCGACAGGCCAAATGGCGACGCTTCCTATCAGGTCTACTTGCTGTCGGCTACAGTCAATTTTGAATGCAGCATATTGTTGACTCCTAGTTTGTAGTTTATGTACAGTTGGCCGTAGATTCAGCTCTTCATATATAACCTGTTTGACTAGTTCAGGGGTTGTGCATGGATCCAGTCGAGATACGAAAAGGCTGGTTGTACTGTTTCTGATAGTGTCTTGAGTCCTGAAAGCTCGTAGCTTGGAGTTTATTGCTATGCCGTACTTTATAGAGTTTCTCTGAGTGCGGGTTTCTTGTCTGGTATCGCCGTTTAGTGAAGCTGCTACAGATTGGGCAGTGCTGTTTTCGTGGTTGCCATTCGTCTGATTTTGAATCATGTCGATTGAGCTCGCTTGGGCGTTGACGTGGCTTGATGAGATTGTCGGTATATTTTCTTGACTGCGTTGGGAAGTCAGCGATGGGTTTAGGTCACTGTGAGGGATTGAAGTTTGGAGGGAACTGTGCAATTTTATCGCGGTGCATGTTAGAACTTGACCTTTGATGGTTTTGCCACTATTGCTCACCTCGGTGGCCAGGATTTCTGCGTATGACTTATCCCGGGGGGACTCTGAAGGTTGCGCATCATGGATGTTTCTTAGGGCTGTGCAGCCATGTTGGGGTGATGCTGATGTATCAGCACATTTGCACCTCATGCTTTCCAGTGTGTGAGAGTTGGCTTGCGGACTGGCATTGATTTCGTGACTTGTTAGGCAACTAGTTATTTTCTCTATGAGGACTTCCACTATTTCGTTGATTTTGCTGTCAAAGATTTGCTTTAGGGATGACTTTAAGTATTGGATGTTAATTTCTGGTTCGGTTTGGCACCCTTCGTCCCTCCGCGCAGGTGCGCTTTGGCTATTTTCAGATATTGGCATGATATAAGGTGTCTGAGGGGTTGTTGAAGATGCATCGATGCTTGCATGCGATGTGGGCAGGTTCAGGTGGCCTGGTGTTGGTCTGTAGGAGGCGTCGGTATGAGGCGTTATATCTGTAGCGATGGTGTCAGTCTCGTAGGTATTATCGCTCATATTTTCTTGCAGCTTGGCATAGTGCTGAGTATTATCTAGTGGTGACGCGACTTCCATGAAATCTACCTCATTGGGCTGTTTTTGCTTTGCGCTTTGGGCTGTGCATGGCGAGTTCTGTGAGTTATTGTTGGAAATTTTCGGGTTGTCCTTGTGCCCTAATGAGCGTAGCTTCTTGCAACATGATCCCTTGAATTTCAGCCTGGCAGCCATGGAAAGTTTCTTCCAGCTGGATGGGGACAGGCCCGAACATCCGGGACATATGGGGTTATCACAGCTGGTACAGAGGATGACGTCAACAGCCAAATGAAAGCAAAGGGCACATTTCTGTGTCGAGTTTAGGGGTTTTCCGTTTCTGCTCATATTTGGGAAGAAAGCAGTAGGGGATATTCAATGGACGGGCGTTTGCGTAGTCTACGTGGATGTCTTGCTGTGAGTTGGCTTCGGGCTAGGGGTTGCGAACTTTCCGCACAGTCGAAATAGTACGGTAAGCGGGAAGCTGAGTGAAAAGAAAGGGCGCACTTCAGCCTAATGCTGTGATCAGAAAGTAAGCTTTTCAGCACCCGGGGCTATGGCTGGTGAACAAAGGCTGGCAGAATACAACGTGCTATAGCGTTCTTATTCGTTTGCAGTGATACGAATATGGAAAAACAGTAAATTCTATTTACCTGATTCAGGCGGCAGGATGAGCTTCGTCGTTATGAAAACTCCACGAACACAAAAACGGTTGATAGTTATTGTCCAAACTAAGAAGCAATCTAGTGGGAACGAGCCAATATCATTGAAACCCCAGATTCTTATTTTTAAATTGAAATAGTGAAACCGCTAAGCCTAATTTTCAACAATGCGTATGTGATTACAGCAAAACGCGTTAGCATGCGGTCAGCAGAATGTTAAGCCTAATGAGATTAAGTAGATAAGGAGAGGGTTCTCACAAGATAACTCTGGTAATGACAAAATTTTCTCACCCACATAATTCGCTTACTTAGTTCTTTCAGCTGGCACACTTTCCCAGTGGAAGAAAACACTTTAAACACATTAAATAATTCAAGATTCAGGAGCTCGAGAAATCGTGGCTGCACTGAATGACGGCCATTTATCATTCCTGGGACAAGTTATTAGCTGTAATAATGATAAATGGCTGGAAGTCAAGAGAAGAATAAATTTTGGATGTATAGCATTCAGGAAATATAGTCACATACTGAAGAGCAATATCCCAGTTTGTCTGAAACGTAAAATAATGAACCAATTCTATATAATATTGATGTAAATGCACCATAGAAAACTTTTAAACGAAAAAACTACGTTTGTAGTTTGCAGGGGCATCATTTTATCTGTATCTCATTTTGTGCTCCTCCTTCACAACGAGTTTCCATGTATTGCACTTCCTCGAATAAGTAACGCTTCACTAAAAGAGAAGACTTTTGTTACTTATTCTCGGTGGGCACCAACACCCAGACGGCACCGTTTTGAAATATGGTATGTGATAAAGTTCTCGGTTATCCTCATACTATCCCTATTAGACTTAGAAAAGAGATAAAGACGTAGGAAGGTGATAGTAGGAGAGGTAGAGGAAGGAAATGTCGTTGAAGGAAGAAAGGGACAGTTGCTCCTTCGACTCACACTCAAAACTCATATATTCCTCGAATACGCAACGCTTCCCCAGTAGAGAAGATTGTTGTTACCTATTCGAGGAAACTCAGTGGCCATCAGGCCCCCCGGGCGGCACCGTGTCAGAGCTTGTTGGCCCTTCATCTGTGGGTGGGCAGGCACCCTGGTATTGCAGACATGACAATCCAGTTGTGAAGATAATCACACAATATGAGAGATGCCAGAAGGTGTACATGATAATGTTAAAATGAAGATTGATGCAATAAAGCATCATATGTTTAAGAGTGTAAATATTGAAGGGCCAACAAGCTCTGAAACGGTGCTGTCTGGGTGGTAGTGCCCACCGAGAATAAGTAACAATAGTCTTCTCTTTTAGTGAAGCGTTACTTATTCGAGGTAGTGCAATAATGGCAATTCGTTGTGAAGGAGGAGCACAATATGAGATACAGATAAAATGATGCCCGTTCAAACTACAAACGTAGGTTTTTCGTTTAAGAGTTTTCTATGGTGTATTTACACCAATATTATATAGAATACTTACACTCTTAAACATATGATGCTTTATTGCATCAATCTTCAATAATAATGAACCAATGTATACCCCTCCCACCATGACTTATGGAAGTGAAACTTGGGCACTCACCAAAAGAATGGAAGAGAAACTGAGAACTACACAGCGAAGAATGGAATGAACGAATTATGTCGAGAATCAGTGTAAGATAAGAAGAGAAACACATGGATTTGGCAGAAAACTCAAGTAAAGGACATTCTTATCAAAACTAAAGAACTAAAATGGTCTTGGGCAGGACACATAGCTCGAAGACATGATGACAGATGGACTAAGAAAATAACAGAATGGTAACCAAGAGGAACTAGAAGAAAACCCGGAAGATAACGACGGAGATGGAAAGATGAAATTCACGAGTTCCTGGGTAGTAAATGGATGGCCATTGCATAAAACAGAAAGTTGCTGGAGAGGCCTTCGTCCTACAGTGGATTGAAAATGGGTGATGATGATGATGATGATCCTAAAACAGAATAAAGTTCAAAAGCATAGGAGGATAAAGGCTTATAAGGTGATAGCAAGAGCAAGACTCACTTTACTCTATGGAAGTGAAACGTGGACAATTCAATTAAAAGATGAGAAGAGGATTGAAAGCGCTGAAATGAAATTTATTCGCCAAACCAGTGGCTGTAGATTATTAGACAAGAAGAAAAGTTCTGATATTTGCAAAACTATTAGGTATTGATTCAGTAATAGATAGAATCTACAAATACAGAGGAAAACGGATTAATCATTCGGACAGGATGCACCCCCAGCAAGATTACCAAAGAAGATTATGAAATATCGGCCAGTTGGAAGAAGAGATTCAGGACGTCCGAAGAAAAGATGGACTGAGACCAGAACAGGCCATCTAGCCTAAATCCTCGAAAGGATGATGATGATGATAAATCCGCTTACTGAAATAAAATCCATCTATTTGCTGATATTGTTGTTGTTTTAAGAGCATCAGCGACTTAGACCGTCTTTCGCCTAATATATTAAGTCCGTAAGTTGGGTGTGTTCTGTTATCGACTTTCCTGTTTCCTGAACGAAAAACTTGAGCTTGCGGGAGGAAAAATCGACTAACTGAACCACGTTGTAAAAAATCTCATAAAAATTCCTCGCTCTCATCTGTGGGATTCGAACTCGGGTCTTTTCTACGGGAGGACGGCAATCGCGCAAACTGCGTTACCTACGACTGCTCTCATTTTGCTCAGTGAACGCAACATGATTTTAAATCCGAGTAAGTGCCAAATGTAGTTTACTTTTATTATTATTATTATTTTTTTTTAAATTCCAGACGTCGGCTTAAACCGTTCATATTTTGAAGTATTGTCTCTGAGGAAGAAGCCGGCGTTGGTGTTACTATGCGACATGATCTTCGCTCATCATCCCATATAAATAACAGTTTTCAAAGAGTTTCAGTTTCTTGGTTTCATTAAATGCACAAGTTTGCTTGAAACAGCCTCTTGCGACCTTTTTTATAAAAATACCTCTCTCTCTCTCTCTCTCTCTCTCTCTCTCTCTCTCTCTCTCTCTCTCTCTCTCTCTCTCTCGCTGTAAGTTGCGAAATACTTTTGTGCCAAAACCTATCCAATTTACCGTCTTTCCAGAACCTTGTTTTTATTGTGCAATCGGCAAGAATATGAGATTATAAAGAGTTCGCTCATTTCTACAATAAGACTTACGTCAGAGAACCCCTTCGTTTCCTCTCATCTGCACAGAGCGAACGCACGAATCGAAATTTCTTTTGCGCAACAGCAACGTCACGGGTCACTCTTCGGCAAAAAAATTTCGATTCATTTACCGAGGATGCCTTCAATTATCCTCGCACGTCAGTGGCGAGGGATAAAAACAACTGCACGAGACAAAAGGATGCATTTAGGAGAAGAGAGATGTGACGAAACCCTCGGCAAAGAACGGTGAGTGTCACTTAATATTTTGCATGCGACCAAACGTCTATTTGCAGAACCCCCGTAGCGGGAGCTCACCCTTACGAAGCGCATCACGAACTGTCTTTTAAATAGAAGTTTAAGAGGAGATATCAGAAGATAGGTCCTCCACATTTCGGGAGACTTTATCACACCTTCATTCTTTTCTTTCAGAATTTTATAGAATACTTTTTCCGTTGTGTCTGATGCAAATTTAAAAATCGGTACAAGAAAAAATATATCAGTTTTTAAACAATTCATAATACACTTAGGTTTATTATTACTTTTCTTTTTTAATATAGTTGGGGAAAGACGTTAAGCGATTGTTTTCCATTAAGATTATTATTATATTTAGTACCACACGAAATTAATAATATAATTTATTACGCTAATTCGCCTACACTATACATTAAGTCTAGGTAACGTTTCAGGTATCTCACCGACACCCATCATCAGACCGTGCTGCTGGGGGAACAAAAATAGAAAGAGTTTCAAATTTCAATATAATTACCAATATTGCGATTAATTTTATCGATATTAAGATTAGAATTGTTATTACTATCATTACAATTACCAATATTATGATTTTACAATTACAATTTCGATTTGCAAATAAACAATTCTAAAGTTTGGGTTATTGTCACAATAGAATCAGATATTAAATTACGCAAATACAGAGATTAAATTCTTACCTGCTGACAGACTCCTCTTGCCGAAGCTCCTGATATGCATACAGGCAAGAGACGCTGCCCTCTTGTATTAATTTGGATAATTAACATTAATTTGGTTTTATATTAGATTTATTCTATATTACGTTAATTTATATTAAGTTAATTGCTGGCAGCACCTCTTGCCTGTATGCAATCAGTTTCTAGGAGCATCGGCAAGAAGGTCTGTCAGCAGGTAAGAATATAATTAATATCTATTAATATCTGCTAATTCTATTAATTACTTAATAATTAATTAATAATTAATTACAATTAATACCAATTAATATCTCTTTGTATTCGCTTAATTTAATATCTGTTTCTGTTGTAACAGTAATCGAAACTTTGAATTGTTTATTTGCAAATCATAATACTGGTAATTGTAAAATCATAATACTGGTAATTGTAATGATAGTAATAGCAATTCTAATCGTAATATTGATAATTGTAATCCTAATATTGGTAATTATATTCAAATTTGTAACCCTTTCTATTTTTGTTCTTCCAACAGCGCGGTCTGATGAGGGGTATCGGTGAGATACCTGAAATGTTACCTCCCTTAAAGCCGACCGGGATAGCCAGGTGGGTAAAGTGCCTGCTTGGAAACCCAAAGGTCGCGGGTTCGAATCCCGCCTCGGGTTTGGATCAGAGTAAAACGCAAAACCTTTGGCAGGTGCATTATGGCCACAGAAGCCGATGCGCTAACGACAACAACAAAAAAAAAACTACCTTAATGTATAGTAGTTTAGGCGAATTGCTTGAAAAACTATATTATTAATTTCGCACACTGCACAAACATAACATTACACACATTTGTGGCTGTTATAGTCTTCAACTGCCTGTTATAGTGCTCTGCAATCATCGCAGTGTACAAAGGCGAAGTTGAACTTTCGTTCAGGTGCCGTCCTACATTGGATACTAGACACATTATTCACTTCACGTGGTATTAAACATAGTAATAATCTTAATTTGTATTTAAGTCATCGGAGGATGACTTAAAGTAGACGTTTCAGCTGAGTGGATAGGCCTTTTCTAGTGCTCCTGAAACGGAATTATACCAATTAATATCTCTTAACTTTAAAATTGCATAGCCCAATACAAGAACGTTGACATAAAAGAAGTCAGACCGACAAGGGGATATAAGTCATGCCCTTGAGTGAAAGGGCTTTAATATATCGTGTCTATTACTTCATCTGTCTGGTATAAATTCTCACTTTCTTGTGATAGTATTCATTTTAAGGGATTTTATTTGTTAGGAAAACACTGAAGAAGAACCGATCCATACTGCTGAAACGTCTGTTTTAATAAGTTAATATTTAGATCACTTCTTGTAAGATATTAACTTCTCTTTCCTCAAAGCAGAGAGATTGTCTCAAATCAGTCTTCGTGAAATACCTGCACGGTCCCAAATCAAGCAAATGCGGTACACGCAACAAATAAGAAAAGCAGGTGTTCGCTCGAAGCACCTTTCCGCTAGACCGGCATGCAGCAAGCTCAAACTTGTTGTGCGCATGCTCAAAAGGGATCAAACACTGCTCACATTCAAGAATTGTGAGATCGTTCACCGAACTTTTTGATCAAACCTTTTATTTTAATTTGACAGTTCGTTATATCGCGAAAGATAACGTTACATTTTAAAATTTTCATTTGTTTCTAATAACTTAGATTAAAACGATAGAAGACTGCTCACAGATTTCTTTTAAGTTTTCTGCAGAATGAAATATTACGAAACTTCCTCAAAAGACCTGTAGGTAGAAGGAATCTGTTTTGTAGAGACGGGATACACTTAAACAAAGGTGGTGCAAAGGTTTTTGCCAGTATTATTGAGGATACCTTAAAGGTTCAGGGAAACTGCTAGTTAGGGGGGATGTGGGTAATACTGACACGCGTTTATCTGATAATATTGGTAAAAGCAACTCTTGCACATACCTCAAGAGTTATCTGTTACCCCAACTGGACATATTATCTAGATGTTCTGGGAGCAGAAAGGTTTCACGTGAGCGGGTAGCTAATATCAGGGAAGAGAGCCTAAAAAATTTCAAGGGTTGTGTTAGGGTTGTTAAATGTACAAGAACAGTAAGTCTTAATTGTTTATACAGTAACGTTAGAAGTGTCATCAATAAAATGAGCGAATTCGAACTGCAGGTTAAAACAAGTAACGCGGACATAATAGGGCTTACGGAGACGTGGTGCCACCCGGAAATTGGGGATGATGAGATTCAGTACGGCTTGTATAATGTATTTAGGAAGGATAGAGTAGATAGAAGGTGTAATGCTTCTTATCAGAAGCAGCCTGAGTGCGACGATAGCTTTCCCGGATTCAGATATTTCACATGCTGGTATAGAGTCTGTATGGTGTGAGATAGTTGGAAACAAAGGTATAAGGCGAGTAGGAGTAATCTACAGACCAGGTGATTGTGAAGATTATGACGAAAGCCTCTACATGCAAATGGAATGGGCAAGTAAGCGTCAATGCCTTATTATGGGTGATTTCAATCTGCCTCTAACTGATTGGAGTAAATGGCAAGGAAACTCGACACGGGGAACAAAATTTTTAAATCAAATAGATGACTGTTATTTGTATCAACATATCTGGGAAATCACTAGAGAAAAGAATATCCTAGACCTCATCATCACACATGAATCAGATGACATAACAGGGCTGACAGTAGAGGAACCAGTAGCAGGAAGTGATCACGCAGTTCTACGGTGGATGATGACGAGAGAGGTAGCAGAAGTAAAAGGCAAAGGAATGGGTTTTAATTTCAGAAAAGGAAATTACGATGCCTTAAGGTACTACATGGCCTCTATTAACTGGGTAGATATCGCGCAGAGAATGAATACATTTCAACTGTGGTACGCTTTTAAAACATTAATCACCGATGCCTTGAATGCGTATATACCATTAAAAAAATACTCCACGAGAAGGGTTCCAAGTTGGATGAATAGTGAAGTTGCCACATTACTTGAGCAGAAAAAGGTGGCATGGAAACGTTACAGAGCAATAAAAAGTACTGAAGCCTATAACAGCTACAAGGTGATGTGTAATAGAGCCACAGAAAAGGTTCGACAGGCAAAGGCAGTTTATGAGAAACCATTAGCAAACAGAGCAAAGAGGGGGGGGGGGAAATAAGGAGTTCTTCACATATATAAATGCCAAGAAGAGCAGGACAAACCAGATCGGACCTTTACGTAAGGGAAAGGGGATAGTAATAAATACACCAGTTGCCGTTGCAGATGAACTCAACAATTATTTTGCATCGATATTTACAAATGAAAAACATTTTGTGGCAATGGGAAATTGTGGGAGCGAAGTTTAAAAATATGTAATTAATGATATTGAAATTTCGCAAGATTATTTAATGAAAAAACTTTCGAGCCTACAGACCAGTAAGGCTCCTGGAGTTGATGGAATATACCCTATAATCTTAAGAGAGGCGGCAAGCGAGTGCATTGAACCATTGAGGCTAATTATGCGAGCATCACTAGACTCTGGGGAGATTCCCTTGGATTCGAAAAGTGCAAATGTATCTCCCATACATAAGGGCGGCTCTAAGAGTGAAGTGGGAAATTATCGACCTGTCAGTCTGACTTCAGTGGTAGGGAAAATCATGGAGGCAATGATCAAGGGTAGAATTCAGGATCATTTGGATAGAATTGAAATTCTCAAAGATACTCAGCACGGTTTTGTAAAGGGAAAATCATGTTTAACAAATCTGGTTCGCTATTTCGAAAGGGTCACTCACGAGCTGGATTTAGGGAATAATTTCGACATTGTTTATTTATATTTCAGCAAAGCTTTTGACTCAGTCCCACATGAGCGGTTGCTTTATAAGCTGGAACAGGTTGGAATCACTGGGAAAATCCTTAGATGGATAGAAGGATGGCTTCAGGGCAGGAGGCTGAGGGTTGTGATAAATGGCTATTCCTCAGATTGAGTTGGGTTGATGAAAGAAGTGAGTTTCCCCAAAGATCAGTATTAGTACCACTGTTGTTTTTAATTTTCATAAACGACATTGATGAAGGGATAGAGGGCGTGATGTCTAAATTTGGAGATGATGTTAAAATTGGTAGAGTAGTTAATGAACACTGTCAAGCTGAGCTTCTTCAAAGAGACCTAGATAGACTTCAAGAATGGTCAGAAAAATGGCAGCTATGCTTTAATCCAACAAAGTGTAAGGTATTACACCTGCGAAACAGTAATCCCAAAATAACTTATTCACTTGGTGGAGTTCAACTAAACCTAGTACTGGAGGAAAGGGACTTGGGTGTTACGATACGGTCAGATACGAAATTCTCTGAGCATTGTAAACAGGTTGCAAGGAAGGGCCATGGTGTCCTATCAATGATCTATCGAACTTTTGCAAGTAGAGATAGGGACGTGATAATCCCGTTATAGAAGGCTTTTGTTAGACCACACTTGGAATACTGCGTTCAAGTATGGAGACCGCACCTAAAGAAAGACATCGAGCTTCTTGAAAGGGTGCAAAGAAGGGTAACTCGCCTGGTGAGATCGGCAAAAGGGCGTCCTTATGAAGAAAGACTTCGAATATGTGGGTTGCAGAGTTTGGAAACTAGACACCTTAGAGGAGATTTGATTGAGGTGTTTAAGGCTCTGAGAGGCATCAGTAAAATGAGTGAGAAAAAGTTTTCAAGATTATAAATGATGCTAGAACTAGGGGACATAAATTCAAGTTACGGGGTGGGGGAGATGTTTAGATTGGACTGCATGAAGTTTTATTTTAGCCAGCGAGTTATAAATTACTAGAATAAGTTGCCTATATGGGTGGTAGAGGCTGACAGTTTGGGGAAATTCAAAGGTCATCTGGTCATCATTCAAAGGTCATGTGGTCATCATTCCAAGGTCATGTGGTCATCATTCAAAGGTCATGGTCATCCTATGCGTTTCCCTTATCTTCGGGTGAGGGAAACGCATAGGATGATAGGTTTAATTTCCTTTTCTTTTATTAATTATTAGTTTTTTTATCGTTGTTTTATTCGGTTTTTTTTTTTTTTTTTTTTTTTTGGCTGTTGCAGCATAAGCCATAGGCTTTCTTGCACCATCGTCCATTACTAGAAAAAAAAAAAAAAAAGAAAAAACATACTTGTAAACGCGAAACTTCTTTAAAATATATACTTTTACTTATATACGCCATACTCTTGAAGATGTATTGTATGGCGAAATAATACGTAGAGTCAGCTTTATTCTTTAGAGAGGATAAAATCAAGTGGAAATTGAAAGATTAATAAATGGCTGATCTCCTTCTATTTCCAGACTGGAACGGAGGGGCTTCACCTCGTATTAAATCAAACTTTAAGCTCTGCTCGTGTCTAGAATATGTAAAGTGAAGGAAGTAACGAATATTTCAATTGAGAACAATTTCCTCTATCTGCAAGCTGGATAATGCAATGGTATAGTTCTGTGTGTGTGTGTGTGTGTGTGTGTGTGCGTGTGTGTTTGTGTGTGTGTGTGTCTGTGGACACTCCATTCATCACGCTGAGTGTAATTAATGTGGTTTGGTGGCACCGCAGACAGCGACTGCGCATAAACACCGGAGTAAATACGAATAACCACATGAGTGCCGTGTTTCAATAAATTTCTGTGTGCTGTGCAAACTCGTGACACTTTGTTTCTCCCTTCTCTTTGCAGGAGAAATGCTGACCCTTCGCTTGTCTGCTGACCTTTGCGTTCGTCTGCTAAACTTCGTGCTCGTCTGCTTCCTGATTACAGAGATCAGGTAAGGTTCTGGAATTCATCTCGTTCATGGAAAAATTAATGCATTTCACTCGAATTTAGTAAGCCACGATTTATCCTGTGATATCTTTGTTTTTAACTAGTCAAGCATGGAGGATCCCTTGTTAACAGTTCCGTTTCAGGACTCATGATTTCTTGTTTATAAAAATTTAAAAATGTTCTTGACGATGCTTACAGTTGGTCATTTTGACAATGACCATTTTCTCAATGGCAATGACCAATATTTCGTATATTTACGCCTTAATAGTTGTGAAAGGAGGAGAGACTAATCCCATTTAGTATTTAGTTGTTTAGAAGCCGAAAAAATAAGTATATTAGTTGCTTGTTTCGTCATTTGACGATAGATGGCGTTGGTGCTGCAAGGGTGACTGATATCAAGTTTCACGAGTAAATAAATGAAATTAAGTGGCTTTATGCACTCTCAAAAGCATTTCCAAGTAAGGACGAAACCAAAGAACAGGTGTAGAATGTCCTCACAGGCACTCCGCAACAGAGGATGTTTGAATGAATCTTTTTTTACCCAATTCTTATTTTCCTGAACTTACACGCGATGGATTGCATTTATCACCTCTGACAAATTTAAGGTGGACACCGTTTTATTAGATTATCGATTTGCTCTCTAATGTATACCCATTATTGAAAGTAATTTAAAATTATTGATCATTCAACAGCGGCTTTTCCACAATGGCCAATCGACTACAAAACAGATGGCGCTACTGTAAACAGTAGGACGTTGTTTATTAGTTTGCGAATTAGGAAACAGCTGTAATAACAGAGGCCTACGAATTGAAACTTGAAGAATGGAATTTCTATTTTAATATGTTACCTTGTCTAGGTTGGCCGATTTTAAAATTGGCATACATTTTCTAACATAAATTTTAATTGACAAATTAAAATTAACTGTTTTTCCTTATCATTAAAATTTTAGATTTAATAACAGAAAAAACAGTTTCTGTACTTTTCAAAATAAAATAAAGAAAACTCAATTCGAAACAGAATAATATTAATTTCGAAAAACATTTATGCGGATTTACCATTTTCCTTGGAATAAATTCTTGGTTTGTTTGAAATGCTGGTTCGTTGATGCTTTACGCCATACGTACCCAACCCCCATCTTCATCCCCACTCTCAAAGACCAGAAGTAATCTGCCATTATTTGTATGTTCTTCCACCTTTTTGGCGTTCCTTTTGCATTTTTTTTTTTTTTTTTTTTTTTACATCACGAAGGAATCAGTGATTGTTACTCGCCAATGTACCCCTTTTTCCGGAAAAAAAAAAAAAAAAAAGACTCTCTTGGAGTACAATATTTAACCTCGTCTTACATTACATCCTGGTCTCCTGGGGTAGCACACTTAGTAGAATCGCTGTTCTCCTCATACTGGGTGGAAAAGATCACAGTTCGAGTCCGGTCGATGGTTGGAGGAATTTGTATGGGCCTTTTTCACAAGGTGGCTGAGTTAGTCGGTCTCAGGGGATGGTTTTTCGTCCAGCAAAGAGAAAATCGACCACAGAACAGGTGCAAGACAATACACACAGAGCAAGATGACTTTAGTCGCTGATGCTCCTAAAACCTCACAACAAAAACAACAATATTACATCCAAATTTTTCAATTTTACCGTTCTTGTTTATACTCCAGCACAACCTCCAGGTCAGAGGAGTTTACAATAAATCTTAAATACAATCGTTAATCGTATTTAGTAGTCACGGCTTGAACCACGATCCACTCAAAGAGCGAGTACTAGCGTACTCTCGCTCCTGAATACTGGAATACATCACATCACATTGACCATACTTTCAACGATAGTTTCAAAATTAGCATTAGCATTAGCATTAGTAGAGGCATTTGATGCAAGAAAGCAAGCTTATTCATCATCAGCCAAAAAAAAAAAAATAATAAAAAAAATAAAAACAAATAAATAAATAAAAAATAACCACTTCCACTTCACCCCTCTGTTCTTTCGAAATACCTGTCAGCTGAGCCTTAAACTTATTTAGGCTATCAACTTCCACGACAAGGGATGGAAGTCTGTTCCACCAACCAACCACCCGCTGGCTAAAGGCAAATTTCCGCACGTCTATCCTACATCTCTCTTTCCTCAATTTGAATTTATGCCCTCTCAGGTGATTTTTCTGAGCTAGACGAAGAATCCCATCAGTATTGAGCACGCTCAAACCATTCAAGGCTTTATACACCTCTATCAGATCACCTAGCTAGTGCCTAGTCTCCAGACACTGTAATTTACAAAACTTAAGCCTTTCTTCGTAAGAGCACCCCTTTGTTCCATTCACTAATCTTGTTGCCCTTCTCTGTACTCGTTCCAGCAGCTCTACATCCTTCTTGAAATGAGGCCTGCAGACCTGTATACAGTACTCTATGTGCGGTCTGACCATTGCCTTATACAATGGAATAAATACCTCCTTATCCCTGCTAGAAAAGTTCCTATATATCATCGACAATATACCATGAGCTACACTTGCAGCCCGTCTGCACTGCTCAGAAAACTTCATAACTGCCTGCACAACCATCCATTCTCTACCACTGTCAGTGTAGTACCACAGAGTTGATACGTTGCTCTGGGGTTGCTGTTTCCCATGTGTAGTATTTTACATTTGTCAATGTTAAACTTCATTTACCACCTCTCAGCCCATCTGCTCAACCTTTCCAGATCATGTTGTAGTAGCATAGTGTCAGTAGTGTCCTTGACAACCCTGCCAACCTTCATATCGTCTGCAAACTTGGACATTAAGCTTGATATACCATCATCAGTATCATTTATAAATACAGAAAACAATAATGGACCCAACACTGAGCCCTGAGGGACTCCACTAATAGCATTAGTCCACGATGAGCAGTGTCCATTGATTACCACTCTCTGTCTTCTCCCCCTCAACCACCCCTTTATCCATAGCAGCAATTTGCCTCCAATGTCACACTGCTCCAATTTGTGTAGCAGTCTTTCATGTGCAACAGTATCAAAAACCCTTTCTAAGATCCAAGTATATAATATCAAAGTTATTCCCTGCATCCAGTTCTTTTGTGACTGCATCATAGTATCCAATCAAGTTGGTCAGGCAAGACTTCCCCTTAACAAAACCATGCTCTGTCTGAGCTATAACTGAAGTCTTGTCTAAATGATCCTGCAGTGCTTCTTTAACCAGTGCCTCCATTAATTTTTCTGGAACAGAAGTTAAGCTCACAGGTCTATAATCACTTGTGTCAGCCTTTGATCCTCCTTTGTGAATTGGGGTCACATTTGCACATTTCCAGTCTATGGGTACCTCCCCTGAGTCCAAGGAAGCTCTCATAATTATGGCTAAGGGTTTGCTTACTTCCTTTGCTGCCTCCTTTAATATAACTGGATAGATCCCATCCACCCCGGGTGCCTTTCTTGTGTTTATCTTCAACAGTTTCTCCTCCACTTTACTCCCAGTTATTTCAAGATTCTGTAGCTTACTGCTAGGATTGAATACACCTCTGGCATTACCCTTGCTGAATAACTCCTCATGTGTGAATGTCGATGCAAAATATTCATTTAGTTTGTTAGCTACCTGAGCAGGATCATCAACAGTTGACCCATCAATATCAAGTGGACCAATCTGATTCATCCCCTTCCTTCTAGAGTTTACATAAGTAAAGAACTCTTTGCTGTTTTCCTTTGCATTGTTTTCCAAAGATTTCTCGTAATCTGCCTTCGCCTGCCTAGCCTCCTTTGTAACTTGGTTACAGATCAACTTGTATCTATCATAGGCCTCTGCGTCACGTGTTAATTTGTGTGTATCCCATGCATTTTCCTTCTCTGTCATATGTCTCATTAGTTCATCTGACATCCACTTAGGCCTAAACCTTGAACAATATTTCTTAGTTGGTATGTAAAGCCTAGTAGCTTCCAACATAACTTCTTTGAATGCTTCCCATTTTGAATTTGCTGTTGGTAACATCATCAGTTGGTCCCACTATATAGAATTGCTCTCATATAGTGGGCAACTGTACATTAGGTGCTCGGCTCCCACGTTTCATGTTCACCACGTTTCATTTTCAGAGGCAAAACGGCGTATCACTCAGTCCAAATCCATGTAGTTTGTCTCTAATTGCCGCGTCTCCCGTCAGCAGGTAGGTGGTGTAGAGTCCTGGTGAGAGCCACGGTGAATAATTCGGGTATATCAGCCGTATGTTGGGTAGAAACTTTCTGGTTTTTGCACCTTTGCTGGAGGTCTCCCAGCGGGCTTGCCAAGTTTGTTGGAGCTAAGTGGAGAGACGGTTCCTTTCTACTTTGGGATCATTTGACAGATCTATGGTGTAGTCGAGGCATCTTGCCGTTCTGCCTTTGGTCAGTTGATAGAGTAGCCCATGCTTAACAATCTCCAGGTCCAGAGGGAGGGATCCCGTTAAGGCCTGGAGTGCGTGGGTACTTACAGTATTATATGCTCTCGAGATGGCTATGAGTATGTGTCGCTGCGTAGTCTCCAATTTTTTCCGGTTCACTGCAGTGGTAGCATTGCGATACCATAGTCCAGCAGCATATGTAATCGCTGGCAGGAAAATAGCTTTATAGTAGAGCCTGAGGGTTTTTCTCCTCAAACCCCATCCCTTGCGTGTGATTCGTGCAAAAAGTGCGGAGTATCCTCTAATTTTCTTCCGTAAGTGCACTATATGTGGTGTAAAGGTCAAGTTCTTGTCTAATACGACTCCAAGGTGCTTTAATTCGGTAGTAAGATTAATTGTGTTACCTTGTATATTGATTTGAGGGAGTCGTCTGGTGTCTATGGCTCCTTTTAATAATATAGATCTTGTCTTCGAGGATGAGATCTTCAAGTTATTGTTGTTAGCCTAGTCCTCTAGAGTTTCTATTGCTCTGTTGGCAGTGTTCTCCAGTTGCGCCCTAGATCCCCCAGGCAGCATCAGAACCATATCATCCGCATAGGCTAGGAGAACGACGTCGCCGAGTTCCAGGTTCAAAAAGTCGTCTAAAACCAGGTTCCATAGGAATGGACCCAGGATTGAGCCATGTGGGCATCCTCTGAATATTTCTCTTGTTACTGAAGAATATGGTGCTCTGACTGTCACGAACCTATTCGACAGGTAGGATTTGATGACTTGATACAGATTTGATGGTAGGTTGGCCTTCCGGAGTCGGGCCAGGACGCTTGGCCACCATAAAGTGTCAAACGTCCCAGCAAAGTTTATTGCTAAGACTAGATAGTATTTCTGATCTGAGGTAGTTGCAGCATTAGCAATATTTTCCAGGACATCCAGGGTTGAGCATCCCTTCCTAAATCCATATTGTTGGGGTGACTGCAGGCCGGCTGCAGTGTAGTGGATCCCTATTCTGTTTCTTAATAACTGCTCAAAGAGCTTGCTCAGGACTGATAAGAGTGCTATGGGTCTGTATGACCCCGGAAAGTCCAGTTGTTTGTTGGGACTTTTGAGAATGACGCACAAGTTTGCAGTTTTCCAGGCCTGGGGGAACAGGCCTTCTTTGAGACAGTGGTTTTATAGGTTAAGAAGCACCTCTGGAATGATTTCGAGGGCTTTAATGACAATCCCTGGCTCCAAAAGATCAGAGCCAGGAGACTTCTTTCTTGTTTCTAATCCTCATGGCAGCTGTTTCCAGTTCAAGTTTGGTGAAAGGGTCTTCTGTTGCAGTCGTGCAGTAGGTTTCATTGTCTGCACAGAGGGTTACTGCTCTGGGGTAGAGGGGGCAAGATGGTCTTGAAACATGGTATCCATGAAGTTAATAATTGTTTCCTGCCAGGTCCGGATACAAGTACCCTGCCGTGTCTTCGTCGCTGGTATGGTCTCACCCCTGGGGAGTTTGTTTGTGGTTACTCTGTATACCACACCCCAAGGTTATCATTCCCGGTGGTAGAAACAAGGTGTTCCCAACTGCGCATCTTACGCTGGCGTATGGTTGCAGTGTACAGATTCCTTGCGTCTCGGAAGTTCTGTCTTAGTGACAGCACTTCCGCTGCCGGCTGGGAGCGCCTTGCCCGCTGGAAGAGTTTCCTTCTCCTGTGCACCTCCTGCTTAAGCCTCTGTAGCTCTGGAGACGACCAGGGTTCAGTCCCCGGGGTAGGGTTTTTCTTTTTAATAGAGATGTTGGCAGCTTCAGTGATGAGACCAGCGACGGTCATCTGGTGCTGATCCGGGCTGAGTCCAATGATGTTCAGCGATTGGGCTGTTGTGATCAGTGTGGCTTGGAAAAGTGGCCAATCCGCCTTCTCTGTGGCATATCGTGGCTGTGCCTGCCTCACTGCTTGGTGTCGACTAAGGGAGCGCTGGAGCTCAAACGTGATGGCCCTGAGGTCCCACGTGGTCCAGCTTTCTTGGACGATCCACGATGTTAGGTGACCAGCGAGGGATCTGGTAGCCAGAGAGACATCGATTGTGGCCTCCCCCATCGAACTAGAGAACCTTGCCAGATTGTTTGGCCGGTTGAGGACTGCGTACGGACTATTCGCTAAGTCACTACAATGATCCAACTTTCTTCGCCTGCTCAGATGACTCCAGCATTGTTAAAGGAGTGTTCCCTGGAGAATAATTTAATTTGATAACACGCTGTTGTGTGTATATATTTCCATATGTAAATTTGTAATTTTTTTCTCCAATCTTTAATCCTACACTTGTATAATTAGTAATAATATTGTTGTTGTTTTTTTCCCTCTCCTATCTCATCCTTGTTTATTACATTGCAATAGCCTGTCCTGTAAACCCATATCTTGCAGCCGTGAAGGGTATTGTGCCTTTTGTACGCAATAAAGAATTCTTCTTCTTCTACATATATAACATAGCTTCCAACCCACGGCTCACGAACGGGAAACCTCTTCCCCGAGACTGAAGTATCCATGCTGGCCACCTAAGACCAGGTAATCAAAACACTACATAAAACACATTGTAAAGGAACCTGGAGTAACAGACGACACATGTTGACTTTGCCCCCGAAAAGTTCCAACGCATTACCTCAAGATGCACCCAGACGCAGTACACTCACAGCCAACACCAAGTCACCAATACATCACAGGCTAGCGAATAAACACCAAATTATCGAAGAAAGTATACCGTATTACAAGTGTGAACCTCAGATCATACTAGAAGCCCATACCCACAATCTATACTGGGACCATGCCGTAAAAACGGAAAAGATGACTTCGCAAAACAGACCAGACATAACCCTCATCGACAAGAAGGAAATGCCTACCTACCTGATCGACATATCGGTGCCCAACACCAGAAACCTCCAAAAAAAGAAAAGAAAATAGGAAAAGCTTAGGTCCTACTCAGACCAGACCTAACACATGAAGTCAAACATATGTAGCAGCATATGGAATAAGCAATGACCATCCCGATCACTGTGTCAACCACCGGCATGGTACCAGAGCCTCCATAAGAACCTAACCGCAATAGTCCTCGCAGAGAACACTTACACGAAATTCCAATAAGGTGTGATCCTGAACACCTGTATGATAGTCACAGAGTTCCTCGAAAATTAACCGTAACTAGAAATAACAACCATCCCACGCACATACTACCATTACTCTTCGCTGGATTGGAAAAAAGCCATAAGTAGAAGGAAAAAGAGAACAATAGTAATAATAATAATAATAACAACAACAACAACCCAGTGGTTACTAAAGAGGTATACACAGTCATCACTAACACTACTTCAGATTCTTGGAGATGATCCTAACAAAACAGAACTCTTTACATTCCTAAATTGTATAGGAATGTATCATAAAATATAGGAGCTATTACAACAAAGTTAGTAATTCATACTAACCATTGGAAAGACACAATATGGTCCGGGCAGCCTATGTGTCGTTAAATTTCATCACAACAACAATAATTAAAGAGGTATACAGCGGTAACTAAAGAGGTATTTCACAACCTACAGCTCATCACACCTTATCACAGATGGAGTATGAGAAAGGACACCAAACCGGGTTCACTTCTGTTAGCAAAAAAATAAGATGGTACTGTTGCAGTGGGCAGAGCATCACTAATAGTGGACTGAATTCAGCTGACTAATACCAGCACTGGACTGGACTGCTCCAAATTCTTGTAGATTCAGCTTCCATCTGATCTCGTGGATTCCCAGTCACCAGATGTCAGTCTAAAAAAGCTCAGCTATCAACAAAAAAACAACAGATTTCAAACAACAGATTTCAAACAAATGTGGTCTATGCAATTCCCTGCCCACCGGATTGCGATTGCATATATATATATATATATATAGGCAGCACGAAAACATTGTTACATACATACAAGAATCCAAAAACATAAAAGCAGTTTAAAAGTAGCTGCAAATAACAAATTAAAAACAGACCGAACGGAAAAAAATAATAGTTCCGGATTGGTAGCTCACCACTTAGACACAGAACATTGGGACCTAAAATGGGACCTAAAACAAATATCCTATAAGTTCAACTTTAACAACAGCGGCAGCTGCCCGAGCTGATTATGGGGTCGTATTCACATCTCGGATTGCACGGAAGGGTGGAGGCGTCACAATATTTTACAAGAAATCCGCTTTCAAGCTATTGGATAATAAATCCAGTAATTCCCCTAACTATGAAGCAATCCTCGTTACGTTAGGATACAACTTCGTGACGTTTGACATCTGTGTGGTGTACATACCTCCAACGCCTTCCCAGCAAATCATCCTTGAAGTTTCCAACTGGATAATCAATCAGCTGCATCCCACAGCTTCTCACTTAGTTCGTGGTGATTTCAATTTACCTCCTCAGCTACCTGATCAGAAAAAAGATCTTCTGGCACACTTGAGATGTGCTGATCTACAACTTATTAATGAAGCTCCAACCAGGGGGAATAACCTCTTAGATATAGTTCTAGCCTCTATCCCTTGCACCCTTGATTACATTGCAGAAACGTCATTTGACTATGATCATGTCCCAATACATGTGACTGCATATCTGCCAGCCCCCAAATTAGAAGCCAGAAGGACAACAAAAAAGGTTGACATCACTAGTCCCAACTTACTTGATGTAGATAAGTGCATCAGAGCCACCTCTCTCATTCCCTGGGTGACCTTAGAGACTTGTAACCCAGAGCTAGCTATGAACATTCTCACAAACTGGATCAACACGGTTGCCAAATATGCTGCCTCTAAAAAAATCACAATCGATCCATATACAAGACTTTGGTGGAATTCAGAACTCAAAATGAGTTTCCAGCTGAAGCAACAGCTCCATCGCACATGGAAACAGTCGCAAAATGTCATGATCGCATCGTTTATTCAAGGGCACGGGCTCAATTTATTCGCCTGAAATCTGAGGCAATCAAATTATACGTTAACCGAGATCTGGCTAAAGGAAAAATTCCATACAAGAAAGTGAACCTTCATTTTCTTTTGCAACTTGATCCTGAATCGTGGCTCGATTTCGTCACAAGATTTAATCGTAATCCTATGCCAAACTCAGATCTGGCTCTACTAACAGAGCCCAACCAGTAAGAAGTGTTGAACACCATTCTGATCACAAAACAACAGCTGATCGTCGCCATCCATTCTCTACCTGCCTCGTCAACCACTGGTGATGATGGAGTTCCCCAATTCATGCTCAAATGCCTAAGTCCGTACATTATTCAGCCACTTTTAATTATCTTCAACCAGTTACTCTCGAACCAGATTATCCCACAGCAATGGAAAAACTATCTCATCAAACCTTTAGCCAAAGTTCAGTCGCCATTGAAACCTAAACACTTCCGTCCCATCTCCAACTCCTCCAGCCTATTGAAGCTCCTGGAGAAGACTTTACTCCCCATCCTCACCAAGCAGATCTTGCCCAGTAATCCAGCCCAAATTCACTACTCCCTTCCAAACAGATCAACGATCACCAATCTGCTAGACACCACGAATACTATCTTGTCAGCATTCGAGAAAAGGCAGGAACTAGCTGTTACTTACTTAGACATTGAGGCTGCATTTGATGCCGTCAAACTGAACCAACTACTCACTCTCCTGGAATGCCACTTCCAGATCACAGGGAACATATTATGCTTTCTATATAACATAGTTATAAATTAATAAAGTTATAAAGTAATAACAGAGTTATAAAGCTTCATACAGGAGATCGCACCCTTACTAGATTCGTCACCGCAGGAGTCCCACAAGGAGGGATCCTTTCCGGCCTTCTTTTCTCATCTATTATATTCCCACTGGTTGCACATTATCGTTGTCTACTGAACTATGCAGATGATATCAAGATACTCACTCCCATCATCCCTGGTCAAGACCTTGATCTGGTAAAAACGGAAATTAACAACACTCTCACGGCAGTCACAACTTACCTCTGCCATTTTGGGCTCAAGATCAATCCTGATAAGTCCGAATTCGTGGTGTATTCATTGAAGCAAACTCCTTCTTTCCAGCCTTCGGTCGGCAACACCCTCATCCCAATTGTGTCCAGCCATCGTGATCTGGGCGTTGTATTCGACTCCAAATTTCGATTCAACGCCCACAAAGACATGCTCCTCACACGTGCTTCAAGATTCCGGTGGATAGCAAAACAGCATCTCCTTCATATCAGAGATAAAACGAAAACCGTGAGGTAGATAAGAACAATTATCTTTCCACCTTTACTCTATGCTGCTGAAATTTGGGCGTCAGCGGCACAGTCAATAAAGAAACCACTCTTTGGCACCGAATTCTGGCTCCTAAAGTGGGCCAACAGGAAGCACAACCTTCCAGCTCTGATTCGTACCACGCAGCTTGCCAACTCTCTCGGGATTCCACGGCTTCCCACCTTAGTCAACGACCAACGCCTGCTAGCAAAAGTCAAGATAATAACAGGCATAATCGCAACACCTTCATTCTGGGATACCTGTGGCTGAAGGATCCCCCCTGCTGCCCTTATGGCCAATCCCGAGCTCTACTCGCATTCAGCACGACTCCATCTCTCGGACCGGTTCCTCCCTCAGCAGATGTTCAAGCAAACTCAGACACTTGACGCCGACCTGAACAAATTCGCTGCTGACCGGACTTACCGGAAAAAAATTATGACGAGTAGTACTAATCAGCAATGACTGATGTATACCTTGCACCTGTTCCTGTCTGATTGAGCTGGTGCTCTTATCTCGATGTTAAGCCAGCTCAATCAGACCTAACTCTCGTAAGAAGTTCTCTCCTTTGTATCAAAATATGTTTTCTTTTGTAAAATTACCTTTTTTTGTAAATAATTGTTCGATTTTCCAGGAAGTTTCGGGAGTCTGTAAAAATATAAACCCCTGGCTTTTTGGCCGTGAAGGGCATTAAAGAGTATCTCTCTCTCTAACATACCCCCCCCCAAATCTAGAACTTCTGAATTACACCCCACCCTGATGCAGCCATTCTTGAAGAAAACCCAGGTAAGAGTATTCTTCTGCCTTAAAATAAAATATATAATATTCCTAAAATTTAACATTCCTTTAAAATTTCCAAAAATAACCTACACTACCCTTTTCAAAAAAATCCACAAATTTTATTTTAAATCCACGATGAGATTGCAGAGCCTCTACAAGGAAAAATTACAACAAATTATTAGCATTTGTGTGTGTGTGTAAAGTGTAAAGTGTGTTTAGGGTCAAACGGCACCAGGGGTTTCCCCCATCTCCGCGTTGCTTTCATTGTGAGTGAACCAGTTCGCTGGGAAATGCCAGAGATTTAAAAGTGTATGGATATTGTATATGTGTAGTGTCATGTACCGTTGTTCATCTGGTCGTTTAGCCGCTGGACCCCTACTGAGGCCCAACGTTGCCCCACTTTCGCCCCGTGGAGGCAGACCAGGAAACACCAGTAGACTAAGATTTACTCTGGCAGGTCCTGCCGCTTAATTTCCTGAGATTTCGGCGGCTAGGACCTTAAAAAAAAAAAAAAAAAAAAAAGAGGAAAAGAAAGTTAAAAAAATAAACTAAGATATATATATATATTTTTTTTTAATTTTATTTTATTTTTGGTAAATTCTATGGGGAATAACGCTAAATTTTTGAAACGCCGAGTGTATGGGCGAAAAACGTAATCTGGAGATGATTAAATCAATTCCGATGTGTAGGGCATTCGCTTGCGTATGTGCAGGTAGAGTGGGTGGGGAGACTGAAGTCTGGGGGGAAAAGACAGAAGTATGGAGCCGAGAGAGGAGGCAACTCCAAGTCACAGTGGGGCATGCCTATGCCCCACCAGAAGGGAAAGTGGGAATGGCGAGAAGGGGATGAGACAGTAAGACCGTCTCTCCCCCCCCACCGGGGATATGGATATTAAAGGTGAAGGAGGCTAGGGTGCCCTCTTCAAGTCGCCAAATGGCGTTTGGCAGCTGTGCTGCGTTAAGTCTCTTTTCTTCAATATTGAGTCGATTTCAGTCCAGTCGCTCATGGGGTAAGCTCCGTCCTTGTGTTTTTCACTCACTTGTCTCAAGGTTTTTCTCTGTAGTAACTCTGTTGGACAGTATTTTATGGTCTTGTACAGTTTAACTTGTGGTGATCTTTCTTCAGACACGATTTATGGTAATTAGCAGTTTTCTCCTCTCGAAGAGGTCCTGCGCATATTGAGAAAGTGCTCTGTATTCCTCTTCTGTGGCAATGAAGTGGGATTCCAGTCCTTTCGGAAGGTAGTGTATCTTTGTGATCAGGATGCCTCTGAGATCTTCATATTCTGGGCAGTCGTAGACCAAGTGGTTCCAGTTCTCGATCTCCCCACATGTGCAGTTGGGGTCCTCAACAAGGCAGAACCCGAGCAGCTTCTCCTTAAAGGGACCATGACCAGTAAGGAGCGAAGTCAAATGCTTCCCCGGAAAGTACCAGGCTGGTTGCTTGGGATATATTTTGCTGAGGTTGGGAAGGAATTTTCTTGTGATTTCTCCTTTTGTTGTATCGGTCCATCTTTGTTGCCACTCCCGAAGTAGGTAAGCCTGTAATCGGACTTTTTCTGTTTTTGTACTACTCGCTGGGTCAATTATGAAATCCTGGAAGGTGGCAGCAACCCCCCTGGCATGCAGGAAGAGCAAGCCAGCTTTTACAGTCTCCAAATCGAGGGGGAGCGCTCCAGCAAGCACCTGCGACGCTGGTGTGCTTACTGTTCTGCATGCTCGTGTGGTTGTTAGTAAAATGGTCCTTTGTATCGTATCCAGAGTTCTCCTATTGACTGCAAGCGTCGTTTTGCTGTACCACAGTGCAGCAGCATAAGTTATCGCAGGGATGAAGGTTGCCTTATAATACAACATTAGTGCTGTTTTTTTTAATCCCCAGTCTTTTCTCGTAACCCTCGCCACCAGTGCCGAGTAACGTCTTATCTTCGTCCTTATATATTGTAGGTGAGGTTGAAAGGATAAGTTTTTGTCTAGGATAACTCCTAGATATTTCATTTGGTTGGCAAGTTTAATGGTCACACCTTCTATTTTAATTTGGGGTGGACGCCGTATTTGCAGGGTTCCTTTTAGTAGAATAGATGTGGTTTTCGTCGGTGAAATTTTTAACTGGTTTCTTGTAGCCCAATTTTGTATTTTCTGCAGAGCTTGGTTTGCGGTAGTTTCCAGTTGGGCTCTTGAGTCAGGCTCAATGGTAAGAATAAGGTCGTCTGCAAAGGCCTAGGCTCCGATCAGCCCCAGGTCCAGGTTCAGGAGCTCGTCGAGAACCATATTCCAAAGGAGTGGCCCCAAGACAGACCCCTGCGGGCAGCCCCTGTATACAGATCTTGTGACTTTTTTGGTAGTTGGCATTTATTTCTACTTTCCTGCAAGATAGGTAGTCCTCCATTACCTTGTATAGGTTGATAGGGACTGCAGCCACCCTTAGTCTGGCTAGGACGCTTGGCCACCATAGTGAGTCGAACGCCCCAGCAAAATCAATTGAAATGACTAGTAGGTATTTTTTTCTGCATTCCTGCGCCTTCCGAAGCAGGTTTCCAAGTGCATCCACCGTGGAGGAACCCGGCTTAAATCCGAACTGATTCCTAGCCGCCAGGTTTGTCCTCTCATAGTGGTTTTTGATTCGCTTGTGCAGCAGTCTCTCATATAGTTTGCTGACCACTGAGAGCAGTGCAATAGGTCTATATGACTCTGGGCAGTCCGGTTTTTTGTTAGGATTTTTAAGTAACAACTTGGTGTTTGCTGTTTTCCATGCTGTGGGGAATTTGCCTGTTTCCAGGCACCTGTTGTAGAGAGTAAGTAGTAAGTGCGGTGCAAATTCTGCAGTTTTCTTCAAGATCTCTGGTTCGATCATGTCCAGTCCTGGGCATTTGCGATTTCTGATCTTGATGGCAGCCTCACTGAGCTCTTCTAGGGTGAAGGGGGGTTCAATTGTCGAGGTGTTATAGATTGCGTTGTCCTTGCAAATTTCGTGTTGTTCTTGCATGGTTAATATTGCTGGTTCCTTGAAGATTTTGTCCAGTATGTTGCCCATTGACTGCTCCCAAGTGGTCGTTAGGTTTCCCTCCGGTGTCCTGGTAGTACTAATGACCTCGCCCCTGGGAAGCTTATTGGTTATCACCTTGTAGACTATGCCCCAGGGGTCGGTGTTTCCAGAAGTAGACACTAGGCGCTCCCAAGAACCCTTCTTACTTTTTTTTATGGTGTCTGTGTAACGGTTCCTAGCTTCTCTGTAATGTTGTCTCAGGACCTCCACCTCATCTTCGGGCCAGGTTCTGCGAGCTCTCTGGAAGTCTTTTCTTGTTTTTTGCATTTGTCGTCGTAGTACTGCAATTTCTGGTGTCCACCAGGGTACTGTGCCAGGTTTTGGGTTTTTTTTTTTTATCACTCGATCACTGATGTTTAGTAATAATTTTGTAGTTTCCGTCTGAAGGTCATCCGGGTCGCTCCGGGGGTTTATGTTTTCCAGATTGTGTCTAATTGCCGTGGTGAGCAACTCTTTATGCAGTGTCCAGTCTGCATTTGCGACTGCATATCTCATTTGTGGTTGGTTTTGTTTGAGTTATTCTTGTTAGTTGTCTTTCAACTGAAAAGGTTATTGCCCGGTGGTCTGAGGTGGTCCATGCTTCCTCCACCCTCCAATTAGTCACATGTCCGGCCATACTCCTGGTGGCCAGGGAGACATCAATTGTGGCCTCCCAGAGGGTGCTCGAAAATGTTGGCAGATGGTGGGGTCGATTTAGTACAGTTAGATAGGATCCTGAAAGGTAGTCTTCTAAGAGTTGTCCATTTCGAGTTCCTCGCCTGTCTGGGGTGAGGCTGTGCCATGCCGGGGAGCGACAGTTGACATCAGCTCCAATGATGACTCTTTGATTTGGTAGGGTGTCCTGTAGGCATCGGAGGTAGTCGATTGCAAAGCCTATATCTTGTCCCGGTCTGCAGTAGAGTGCCACGACATATAGAGATCCTAATGCTGTTCCAAGTTGTGCACAAGCAGCCCATGGAGTACACAGCTGTGTGATTTTAGTTGCGCTGATGTTGTTGTTTCTTACCAGAACGGCAGCCCATGGGGTGTCGTCATCCGTGTGGATCACCTTATAATTGTGTGGGTACCCTGCGACCCGCTTTAGATGTGTATACGGTTCCTGGACTATAATGACATCCAAGTTTTCGTCTTCGGCTTTGGTCCGTAACTGGTCAGCCACTGATCTGGCCCGTTGTGCGTTAATTTGGATTATTTTCAGCATATCTGTGTTATAATTCTTAATTCTCGTTCCCATAGTTGATCCTGCTTTGGTATAAGGTCCTGGTTCGTTGGTATGTAGGGCATTTCGGGTCCCTAAGTGAGTGCTTGTGGTCTAATTTCATAGTCTTGCAGTTAACGCAGGTGGGTTCCTTATCTTTGTGGGGGCATGTGTGTGTGTGTGTGTGTGTGTTCTGGCCTCTTGGCTATCCAGAAGCATCAGTCACGTGGACAGATGATTCTGGGTACTCGTCCACACTACGGGAAGGTGAGCCAGTCCATGTAAAGTACGTACTGTCTCAAAAGAGACTCTGACCCACCTGGTGTTGCCAGAAGGTAGGCCAGGAACAGGATCCTCTGGGGGCCCATTCAAGAGAGAAAAAAACAAACCACCCATAGTGCTGGATATGGAAAAGAAATGAACAAAAATGAAATGAATAAATGAAATAAAAAGAAATGAATAAATGAAATAAAAAGAAATGAATAAATGAAGCAGAAGAAAATAAAATAAAATATGTATAATAAAAATAAGATAAAAAATAAAATAAAAATAAAAATAGAGAAGGTAGAGGTGCTGCTAAAATAAAAAAATAATAAATAAATAAATGAATAGAAAATAAATAAATAAAAGAAAGTAGCGGTGCTGCAAAAGAAAAAAAATAAAAATAAATAAATAAATAAAATTACAATAAATAAATAAATAAAATTACAATAAATAAATAAATAATAAAAATAATGAGAATAGTGGTGCTGGTAAAATAAAAAAAAAATATTGCACTTATTGAGGATTTCAGTTTACACATTCAACAATTATTAAAGGAGATCTAACCATCTATGCATGAATAGGGCTATTGTGCTGTATCCTGTTGCGATCCGTCGACACTGAACGCCTTCGCTGAAATACGCCTGAAGAAATACGAAAGCCTGAAGGATCTGATATGACTCCGAGCTTTTAAGGAGACACGACTCCTGTCCTGGTTGAAAATTAGTAGGTGCATGAAGAGGAAGTCTGAGATCATCATAAACAACATGCGATTGAAATTCTATACAGTGGGACCAACTGATGATGTTACCAACAGCAAATTCAAAATGGGAAGCATTCAAAGAACTTATCTTGGAAGCTACTAGGCTATACATACCAACTAAGAAATATTGTTCAAGGTTTAGGCCTAAATGGATGTCAGATGAACTGATGAGACATATGGCAGAGAAGAAAAATGCATGGGATACATGTAAATTAACATGTGACACAGAAGCCTATGATAGATACAAGTTGATCTGTAACCAAGTTACAAAGGAGGTTAGGCAGGCGAAGGCAGAGTATGAGAAATCTTTGGCAAGGGATGCAAAGAAAAACAGCAAAGAGTTCTTTACTTATGTAAACTCTAGAAGGAAGGGGATGAATCAGATTGGTCCACTTGATATCGATGGGTCAACTGTTGATGATCCTGCTCAAGTAGCTAACAAACTAAATGAATATTTTGCATCGACATTCACACATGAGGAGTTATTCAGCGAGGGGAATGCCAGAGGTGTATTCAACTCTGGCAGTAAGCTAGAGAATCTTGTAATAATTGAGAGTAAGTGGAGGAGAAATTGTTGAAGATAAATGCAAGAAAGGCACCTGGGGTTGATGGGATCTATCCAGTTATATTAAAGGAGGCAGCAAAGGAAGTAAGCAAACCCTTAGCCATAACTATGAGAGCTTCCTTGGACTCATGGGAAGTAGCCATGGACCGAAGGTGTGCAAATGTGACCACAATTCACAAAGGAGGATCAAAAGGCGACACAAGTAATTATAGACCTGTTAGTTTAACTTCTGTTCCAGGAAAATTAATGGAGGCACTGGTTAAAGAAGCACTGCAGGATCATCTAGACAAGACTTCAGTTATAGCTCAGACACAGCATGGTTTTGTTAAGGGGAAGTCTTGCCTGACCAATTTGATTGGATACTATGATGCAGTCACAAAAGAACTGGATGCAGGGAATAACTTTGATATTATATACTTGGATCTTAGAAAGGCTTTTGATACTGTTGCACATGGAAGACTGCTGCACGAATTGGAGCAATCATTGGAGTGGCATTGGAGGCAAATTGCCGCTATGGATAAAGGGGTGGTTGAGGGGGAGAAGACAGAGAATGGTAATCAATGGACACTGCTCATCGTGGACTAATGTTATTAGTGGAGTCCCTCAGGGTTCAGTATTGGGTCCATTATTGTTTTCTGTATTTATAAATGATATTGATGATGGTATATCAAGCAGTTTATAGACGATACGAAGGTTGGCAGGGTTATAAAGGACACTAATGACACTATGCTACTGCAACAGGATCTGGAAAGGTTGAGCAGATGGGCTGAGAGGTGGCAAATGAAGTTTAACATTGACAAATGTAAAATACTACATATGGGAAACAGCAACCCCAGAGCAACGTATCAACTCTGTGGTACTACACTGACAGTGGTAGAGAATGAAAGGGACCTGGGGGTGGTTGTGCAGGCAGTTATGAAGTTTTCTGAGCAGTGCAGACAGGCTGCAAGAGTAGCTCATGGTGTATTGTCAATGATATATAGGAATTTTTCTAGCAGGGATAAGGAGGTGATTATTCCATTGTATAAGGCAATGGTCAGGCCACACCTAGAGTACTGTATACAGGTCTGGAGGCCTCATTTCAAGAAGGATGTAGAGATGCTGCAACGAGTACAGAGAAGGGCAACAAGATTAGTGAATGGAACAAAGGGGTGCTCTTACGAAGAAAGGCTTAAGTTTTGTAAATTACAGTGTCTGGAGACTAGGCACTAGCGAGGTGATCTGATAGAGGTGTATAAAGCCTTGAATGGTTTGAGTGTGCTCAATACTGATGGGATTCTTCCTCTCGCTCAGAATAATCACCTGAGAGGGCATAAATTCAAATTGAGGAAAGACAGATGTAGGATAGACGTGCGGAAATTTGCCTTTAGCCAGCGGGTGGTTGGTAGGTGGAACAGACTTCCATCCCTTGTCGTGGAAGTTGATAGCCTAAATAAGTTTAAGGCTCAGCTGGACAGGTACTTCGAACGAACAGAGGGGTAAAGTGGAAGTGGTTATTTTTTATTTATTTATTTATTTGGTTTTTTTTTGGCTGATGCTGCATAAGCTTGCTTTCTTGCATCAAATGCCTCTACTAATGGTAATGCTATTGCTAATGCTAACATGTGATCCCAACTTTCTGGTAATCCAAACGAACAGAGGTCTGTTTAGATAAATTGAATCAAAAAAAGAATCGATGCATGTCCTATCAACAGGGACGTGTCCATGCATAACTACAATCGAACTCGTTTATCAAGGAGAAATGAAACTTGTGGTATAAATTTTCTGGTTGTTGCACCAAAGGGAGCTGTATCCCATCGAGACTGCCAGATGTTAACTAACTCGTTTCACAGTCTCCTTCTTTCTCTTTTAGTATCATCTTGAAGGTTGATGGTTAATCGTAGAAATTCGGTCTCAATCTGCTTTTTCAGTCTGTATAAAAATCCTCTATAAGTAACCTGCAAATCTAAAGGTAATGTTCCGGCCAGTACCTGCAGAAGCCATGCCCTGTGAAACCATGCACCGGCAGCATACGTGACCAGAGTGAGGAAAACTGCATTGTAATAGATCCTTATAAAGTTTTTCTAGAGAGCCCCCATTCCACACGGGACCCCCTTACAATTGCACCAGTAAATCTACATATTTAGATAATAAGTTTGTTAAGTGAGGAATAAAATTGAGACTGGAATCAATTACCACTCTTAAAACTTTGTTCTCGTTAACTATGGGGAGACGAATGTCGTTGATCTTGACCAACGGAGGACGAGAGATATCCAACTTTGATCCAAGAATCATCATCTTTGTTTTTGACAAGCTAGTTTTTAGCTTATTAGGAAGAGTCCAATCGTACAGATACCGGAGAACAAAATATGCGGTAGTTTCAAGAGCGGCCCTAGATGGTGAGATCGTCTGCGTATGGTATTATTTTGACCTTATCGAAAGATCGAGAGATCCACTGCTGCAGCAGTACGTTCCATGTAAAAGGACGCAATATAGATACTGTTCTTGATACTTGGCTATGTTTAGCCTTGACTATTATGGTTCTATTGGCAAAATAATTACGGATTAAAAAGTAAAGGTTGTTGGAGCACCTAGCCGATCGCAGACGCTCTCCCACCAAAGGGAGTCGACAGCGCCCTCGAAGTCGATGAAAACAGCCAGGGTGTATTTATGTACCGAGTTTTGAACTGAAGAGACAAAGTCCACAAGAGCATCCTCGCAGGAACGACCGAGACGGAACCCATATTGACTTCTTGAAAGCAGATCCTGTTCTACCAGTAGGTTATTCAATATTATGGCCATTAGTCGCTCTAGCAATTTACCCAATTTAGCCAGCTGACCGACTAAAGGGAGAGTGTAGACCGTAAAGTGTGTTTAGAGTCAACCGGCACCAGGGGTTTCTCCCATCTCCGCGTACTGTACATTGTGGGTGTGAAACAGAACGCTGTCAATGCCAGAGGTTTAAAACTGTATGGATTTTGTACATGTTTAGTGTCGTGTACCGTTGTTCCTCTGCCCAGTTGTTCCGCTGGGCCCCTAATGCCCCACTAGAGAGAAAAGTGGGGCGGCAAGGGGGGAGGATATCAGGAGTCATCTCCCCTCCCGCCCAGGGAGTGGAGGCAAAGGACCACGCAAGGGAGCGTGGTCCTTTGCCTCCACTGACTCCTGGGATGAACCAAGGAAAGAGTTGTACGGCACCATTCCCGCGGAGATTTACGGTTATTATTATTATTATTATTATTATTATTATTATTATTATTATTATTAGCCATATAGTGCAAGGAAGCCTGAGGCTTATGCTGCACCAGGTAAAAAAAAAAAAATTCCAAGTTACCCAGAGAGAAGAGAGAGAGATTTGAGGTAAAGTTCGTTGCCTGGCAAAAAGTCTTGGGCAAACTTGGAAAATGCGCGGTAGTTTTGCGCGTGTTCCAGAAGATGGTTTTCTGGATCATGCGGAAGGTAATGAATCTGTGTAATGAGAATGCGTCGGAGATCTTCGTAAAGCGGGCAGTGGTACATAAGGTGGTCCCAACCCTCTATGTAATTGGGATCTACAGTTACACAGAGTGTTGTCTGTTAGTAAAGTTAGTATTAGCATTAGCAAAGGCACATGATGCAAGAAAGCAAGCTTATATAAAAAAAAACCTTATTACACCCATCCACTCGCTCCAAATGTTTGTTAAGTACTGCCTTAAATCTATTTAAGCTATAACTTCTAAAACGACAGATGGAAGTTTGTTCCAGCAATCGACCACCCGCTGGCTAAAAGCAAACTTCCGCACATCTATCCTACATCTGTCTTTCCTCAATTTGAATTTATGCCCTCTCAGGTGATTATTCTGAACAAGAGGAAGAATCCCATTTGCATTGAGCATGCTCAAACAATTCAAGGCTTTATACACCTCTATCTGATTACCTCGCAGGTGCCTAGTCTCCAGACACTGTAATTTGCAAAACGTAAGCCTTTCTTCGTAACAGCAACCCTTTGTTCCATTCATTGTTGCCCTTCTCGGTACTCTTTCCAGCAGCTCTACATCCTTCTTAAAATAAGGCCTTCAGACTTGTATACAGTACTCAAGAAGTGGCCTGACCATTGCCTTATACAAGGGAATAATCACCTCCTTATCCCTGCTAGCAAAATTCCTGTATATCATTGACAAAACACCATGAGCTACTCTTGCAGACCGTCTATACTGCTCAGAGAACTTCATATCTGCCTGCACAATTACCCTCAGGTCCTTTTCATTCTTTACCACTGTCAGTGTAGTACCAAAAAGTTGATACGTTTCTCTGGGATTGCTGTTTCCCATATGTAGTACTTTACATTTGTCAATGTTAAACTTCATTTGCCACCTCTCAGCCCATCTGCTCAACCTTTCCAGATCCTGTTGCAGCAGTGTACTGTCATTAGTGTCATTAATAACCCTGCCAACCTTCGTATCGTCTGCAATTATGGAGTTATATGGAAAGAAGTCAGTTTTGTACGAATGGAACCGTGCCCTGTGAGATGGAAAGTGGTTTGTAGGCTCGGGGAGAACGGTGTTGGGCATTTGGAATAAACTGTTTGGACTTTTGGCAGAAATTTTCGGGTTATGCTCCCCCCCCCCTCTGTTGACTCCGTCCACCTAGTCTGCCAGACCTATGTTAAATGGATGATAAGTCTCTTTACTTCTGCAGTCCTGTCGTTGAGTGGATCAGAGGCGAAGTCTAATGTTGTATCTGGTTTTTCTTTGGAGAGTTGATAAGAGTAGACCTGTGCGTACGATTTCTAAGTCTAAAGGTAGTACCTGCTAGGACTTGAAAGGCTTGGGTTGAGACTGTGCGACAAGCTCGTGTTATTGTTAAGAGGATAGAGCACTGGATTGTTTCTAGCTTTCGGCGATTGACGACGGTCTGCGTCTTTGGGAACCACACCCCGGAGGCGTAAGTGATGGTCCGGATGAAAACTGCCTTATAGAAGAGCGCCAGGGTGCGCCTTTTGAGGCCCCAGTCCCGCCGGGTTACCCTGGCCACTAGGGTAGTGTAGTTTGTGATCTTCCTACGCAGGTTGACAAAATGCGGTAGGAAAGATAGATTTTTGTGGGTGGCTACTCCAAGGTATTCCATTTGGGCTTGCCGTTTTATGGTAGTGCCATGAATCGTTATCTGCGGCGGTTTGGTTGGTGCAAGCGTGCCCTCAGTAAGACAGAGCAGGTCTTAGCAGGTGAGATGTTCGGTTGGTTATGAGTAGCCCATTGTTGTAGTATCCCCGAAATTGTGAGCACCTTTGGGTTGGTCAGGTGCAGCTGAAATCTGGCTTACCAGAAGTGGTATGACAACATGGCGCTCTCCTTTGCAGTCCTCCCTTGTTCTGCAAACTGTCTTCTTCCCTGGCAATGGGTGCGCTCTCAATGCCAGGGGTGATTCCCACTTCTCCTGCTCAACTCTTTGCTCAGCTGCAGGATACCTTTCTTCCCATCACTTACCATAACTCCTCCTTGTTCCCACTTTTCGTACTATCTTCCCCACTCAATCTGACTATTTTTTTTATTTATTTATTATCATTTCTATTTTATTTTATTTTTTTATTATTATTTTTTTATTTTATTTTTTTATTATTATTTTTTTATTATTATTTTATTTATTTATTTTATTTTGTCAGGGGCAGCCTGAAGCTCAGGCTGCCCCTGACGGAGAGCAGCCAGAGTACTGTGGAAGTCTGGCTCACCTCCCAGTGTGGCGGGCAACGTGGAGTCCCACTAGGGGCCCTGAGGCTAAGAAGCCAGAGCATTACAACAAAACACAACAGAACTCTTCACATACAACACAATACACTTTTTCTGGCTTTTGCAGCGTTCTGTATACATCACAAGAGTACTGATGGCGCAGATGTGGAAAATCACAGGTGGCGCCTTACCCAAATACTATGCCACTATGTTGTAGCACTGTCAGCGCACGATTTGCGTAGGTCTCTAAGAGAGCCCTGGAGTCTGCCCCCAGCATGAAGATCAGGTCACCGCGTACGCTTGTGATTGGATTTCTCCAAGGTCGATGTTCAAGAATAGAATAGAATAGAATAGAATCTTTAATTGCAGCAATGATAGACATACAATTAGTCCCGTCACGGCATGGTGGTGCCAGGGGTTAACAAAACATATTTACAAAAGAGATACACATGAGAAAAAAAGATAAATCAGATTATTAACAAAGCACAGTTTTACATTTTCAGTTCGACGAGGATACCCTTCCTGTATTTGACCACTTCTTGGAGGTCCCCGTCGATGGCTTGCAGTGAGGGCAGCATTTGCTTTGGCAGGAATCTGTCCGTTAGTACTAGCCGGTTACGGTTTGCTAGCAGCTGTGCTGAAGACCGGAGATAAGGGGGAGGAATGCGCAAAGAGCAGTGATCCCAGAAGTTCGGCTCTGTAATTTTACCGGTGGCCATCTTGATGGTGAACAGCAGCCTTCTTTCTGCGATGTAGGACCGGAGCCTGCGTAGTTGAAGAGCTTCTGCTAACTGCGTTGATCTGAGAGCTGGGGGAAGGTGGAGTTTGCTGTTGGCCCATTTTAGAAGCCAGAATTCGGCAGAGAATATTCTTTTGATGTTGGATTCGGCGGCCGAGGCCCATATCTCTGAAGCATACAGTATTGTCGGGTAAAGGATTGATACGATGTATCTTTTTACCAGTTGTGGGTCGGTGGTGTGGAGCAGCTGTTGTTTGGCGACCCAGCGTAGTGAGTTCAGCCTCGACTGTATGAGGTTTATGTGATCGTTGAAAGATAGTTTGGAGTCGAAGACGACCCCCAGATCTTTGTGTGTTTGAACACTTGGAACTGAGGAGCCGTTAAGCACAGGCTCCAACGTTGTTGGGCTGCCCTTTAGAGAGTAAGTTATTTGTGCTGATTTTAGGGGGTTGATTTGGAGGTTGAAGGTATTGAGGTAGTCAGCCATGTCCTGCAGTTTGCTAGTGATTTGCTGAGTGATTTCGGCTGCCGAGTTGGATGGCGATATTTTAGTAAGGAGCTTGACATCGTCAGCATATGTGATCCAATTGCACTTATTGGTCACGAATGGCACCATGATTGCTGAGAAGAGAATGCCAGACAGGACCCCCCTTGAGGTACACCGGCAGTTATGTGGCGCGTGAAGGTCTTTGTTCCGATCTTTAGAACAAGGGTCCTCTTCGATAGGAGAGATTCTAGGAACTAGAGAACATCGCCGCGAAAATTGAAGTAGTTTTCTAAGAGACGTAGGAGATTAGGTATATAGATGGCATCAAAAGCGGAATGGATGTCAAGATATATAACTGACAATTCCTGTCTTTGTTCGAAGGCATCTAAGATGTGCAGAGTGGTTGTTACAAGGTTAGTTATAGTTGACCTTCCTGATATCCCATAGTGTATTTGCTGAGGACTGTCACGGAGAATTTGATGGGTGACAGACGGTAGCAATGCTTTCTCCAGAATTTTTAGCAATACAGAGGCGCAAGCAATGGGCCTATGTTGGCTTGGGAGCGTAGATTGTTGGTGCTTAGGAAGGGGCCAGACAGAGTACCTGTTCCACTGGGGTGGAAAGAAATGAACTTCGAGGCATCTGTTGTATAGGTTGAGGAGTGAGTCGATGATGAAGACACTTAAACATTTGATTATGAACCGGGGGATGCCATCGTCACCGGTGGTTGTTGTGAGAGGGAGAGTATTAATGGCCTGCATCAGTTGTTGCTTGGAAATTCGGATCGTAGCGAGACTATCAGTGAGATGAGAGCGGTTGAGGAGTGGCCGATTAGGTACAGCTGGAGGTTGATTAGAAAATCTGGCGACGTAGTTGAGCCAGTCAATTGGGTCGATGTTGCTGGAAGAACTAGCCTTTGTTTTGTAGAATGGTTTTCCCCTTTTTAGGGTTCTTTCGAGGTGCAAGAAGTCATCCAGGACGTAGTTCCAGAGCAGAAGCCCTAGAACGGAACCCTGCGGGCAGCCTCGGTGAAACGTGACTGTAGGGGGTCTTCACCATGACGTTTCTATCTGAAAGATAGCTAGTGATGCAGTTATATAGGTTCTCCGGGATGTTGGCTCGTCTGAACCCACCCAGGACACTCGCCCACCATAAGGCGTCGACTTCCCCGGCAAAGTCCACGGATATTGCCAAGAAGTATTTATTGTTGCAGTTTGTGGCCGTGGCTATAATATTTTCCAGTTGATTTTCCTGGCTTGAAATCAAATTGGTTTGGAGCAGCCAGCCCGACGGTTTCGTAGTGGCTTTCAAATCTCAAACACTTTGCTGAGGACGGACAACAGAGCAATAGGCCTAGAGGATTCTGGCTGTTCTGGTGGTTTGGACGAATTCTTGAGTATTAGGCGGACTAATGCAGTTTTGAGGGAGGGAGGGAGAGATCGGGGTGACTCAGTTATGTTACCATATATTATAGAATGTATATAACATCAAATGATTGAGGATTCCATCTGTCGTTGGCTACCTATCAAAAATAAGCTTTGTTTTAAATAGTTTCTCTACCTATTAGAACTAAGCTGTTTTAGATATTTCGAACAGATTAATTAAAGTGTAATTAATTACACTTTAATTAATCTGTTCTTAGTCTCGTTTCTGTAATATTTGCGCGCTCACGTGCTATTAAACAGGTGGGTTTGTGTCGAAATGTTTTACTCAACTCTTATCACGGCTTATCCCTATGTGAGTTTTAATGTAGAATTGATCACTGGTTGCTTTTACAGGGCCAAAAGTGATCGTCTCTTTGTTCCTGACAACTATGACCCGTCCACAAGACCCGATGGGGAAAGTGCTCCCGGTAAGTATTATCTTTTGAGAATTTTAGTGAGATTTATTGTGTTGGATAAGGGCACTATAACTCTGATCACGTGGCGTAATAGCCGTTATTTGGAGAGATAATCATACTACAACTCTGATTTTGTATAAAAACAAAATTAAACATCTATAAACTCTATTACTGATTACAATCTTAGATTTACTTTATCAAATTATAAATATCCTCCGTGCCTCTAACTTTTTTGTATACCGTTGATCGATGGCTTTGCTGTTGAAAGCGTGCCGTATTTCTTTAAACACGTTTGATGATCGTAGATTGGCTCTTGACCATTGGTTGGGGATGGGACAGTTGTGATGGAAACAGTGCTGGTTTAGGCGAGTTGTGTCTTCTTTGTAAACATCTTTTGCGCGGTGCCAAACATGGGTTTTTTTCTTTACAAATTAATGTTAGAATGGCCAAGTGATGCAAGTAATTGTAGTTGTCGAAGCATTAATAATGTCACGTATAAATTTCGTAGTAACTAGATCTGTAGCATTCAAATTCCAGTAGCAAAGCACGTGCAATTCACATGTACGATGTTTGTGGAGAGTGCACGGCAAATTCTGCAAATTGAATTAGACGTTGAAGTGATAATAGTTTTACCTGGATTTTAACTCTGGTGACAATGAAATTAAACTCCTCACGCATAAGAAATAATGGGAAGAAATATGATTTTGTAGCGTAAAGTTAACGTTTTTATTTGTATGACAATAGTTAGTGTATTTGCATCACGCTACTACATGGTTGAATTTTACAGACAAACGGAAGTTTTGTACATTAGCATCATTATTTTAACATCTAATATTGCGAAATCCTTCATAACGAGTTGCACTCATACTGTACTTCAAATAAGTAACGCTTCCCCATTAGAGAAGACTACTGTTACAGTACTTATTTTCAGTTGAGTCCACCATTCAGACAGCGCAGCAATCACAAGTGCGACAATGGCGTCTTCCGACGCCATTTTCTCACTTGATCGTTAACTGCCAAACAGCGTAAACTTTATGTCAGAAATAGATTCAGTACGCGAGCTGAAATAAGTTTCTCAAAGGTTTTGCCTACGTAGCCTAAAAGAGCTATTCGTCGATAGGCCCTGGGGTCAGTTAATGGTTTACGGGGTTCGTGCAGTATTTTGAGTAAAGCTATTTCCACAAGGGTTGGAAAAAGGCATTTTGAGACTTACAGACACGCCATTTGCCCAAAGGCTTCAAATTGTGTTTTTCTAAGTATTCATCACACCGATATTTAGAGCAACTAATTTCGTCATCTAACCTTAGCACATATTTTACAGCATCGCGGTGTATACGCTCCAAAACAAGTTGGGTACCAGAGACGACATACTAAATGATGGAGGCGAATTCTTCAACGGAAGGAACTAAAGGGGTGTAAAGTATTCTACAGTATAAGCGATGATGAACCCAAAGATATCGAGTAGCGTTTCAATGAACTTAAAGCAATAACATTTTAATGTGAAGTTGAAAAACTGCAGTTAACTTAAGAGTCAAATGTCACTCAGAGATCTTTATAAGCTGATATTCTTGTTATCTTACTTCTATTAAAAAAAAAAACAAAAAAAACAATCGTCTTTCATGCAGAATGTACGAGGATCGAAGTACAGTACGCCTAACAAAACATTTTGCTATGTAGTATTTATGTTAAAATTATCAATACGAGAACTCGTACGTTGGTAACATCGACGTTCTTCCCCACACCAGGTGGAAAAGACCTGGATTCGAGTCCCGTCGATGATGTGAGCGATTTTTATGGGCCTTTTTCACAATGTCGCTGAGTTAATCGGTCTCAGGAGAGAGAGAGATGGTAGCACGTTTTTTTTAATCTGGGAAACTCGGATTTTTCGTTCAGTAAACAGAAAATCGACCACACAACACGCAATTTACAGACAACATATACGAGCAATATGGCCTTAGTCGCTGATGCTCCTAAAATCCTACTACAACAACGAGCCCAAGAATAAATAAATATTTATTCGTCCCACCAAACTAAATAAAGTGTTACATTTATGAGTGACAAATCCAGAATCCTAGAAGATAACGTACAAATTATTCAGTATAAAAACACCACAACTGAAAACACTATGCACGTGGTACGTAAGCACACCATTGAGTACACACAATTGTTGAAAAAACGCACAGAACTGTGGCGACAGCCGCCTCAGCGAACTACATTCGGTATTTTTCTTTTTTCGTTTTTTTTTCTGTACTCCGGATCTTCTATTAGCCTTTCGAGGTCTATTCCAATTTGAGATAAGCAGTGGATTGATTCCAACTGTACATATTGTACAGTTTATTGTACATATTTACATGAATACATCAAAACCAAAATGATTAAATCCAAACATATGACAACATGATCTAGTCTCAACTTTATATATATATATATATTGTATATATCTTAATCATGCATCAGCTAAAACCATTAATACCAATCCCGTTCAATTCCCTTCTGTATACATTCAATCCTGCATCATTTAAAACCATCAATAACAAAAATCGATCCCTTTCTATTATTTCCTACATATATTGATCGTGCATCAATTAAAACCCTTAATAACAAAATATCAATCCTCTTTCTATCATTTCTTACATAATTCAATACTTATTCATTTACTTATCACAATGATTATTAACAGGTATCACTCACTCCTAATTCCCATCCAAAACATATTTAATTGTAGCCTATCAAGCAATTATAAACAAGGCATCAATTACTTAAAATATTTTATATATATGTATTCCCTTCCAAAATTATTTATATATCTATTAACTTGCCCTGGCTAATGTCCTTCAGCACATATCCTAAAATAACCTATCCTTACAACTGAGTAATTCTTATACACAGTATCTTTTAAAAGTTCTGCTACTTAAATTTCGGGGTTCCTACAGTTCTTGGTGTGTATGAGAATACTTATGTAACTAGCCACTTAGTTATCTTGAGGCTCTGCGGCATGTCCTTCATCTTTCTAGCGGTGAGCAGCAGGTCAACTCCATCTGGAACGCATCTCGCAAACCTTGGAGAGTTCGACAGGAGTTTTCGGGTTTGCTTCTTGGGTTTCGAGTACCTTTGCTCCTAAAAAACGATTCATTTCATCTGGTCAGCACGTTTGTTCTCCCTTGGGTCCGGCTCCGGATTCTATCAGCTTCAGCTCCATTATCTCCAAGGCATCAGACATCTTGTTTATCCTACAAAGAGCTAACTTCGCCGTATTCTGCTGTCTCAACTATTTTAGTTGCCTTCTGCTCTTTAATGAACTCTGTAAAAAACTCTGAAAACTCTGAACTCTCTTTACTGAAACAAAAACTGTGTCTGCTACTGGCTGACGGATTGACTAATTGCTACATCTTAACTTGATCCCCTTTCTTCTCACCAACGCTAATTTATACTACAATTACTCAACTTACTGGCACTGACTGACTAAACCATCTTAAACTGGTCAGCACTTGCTCAACTCTGACCGACTAAACCATTTCAACTCACACCCTCAAAATCTCAACTTTGTGTCTCTAAACCATTTTCACTCACCGCCAAAATCTCAACTTTGTGATCCTTTCCAATCCTTTCACTGCCTTTTTCCTTCATCTTACTCCCGATTTCGCCACGCCTATTCTCAATGACTCCTTCCAATCCTATATTCATTTACGAATTCTTCTCATTTGATTTGTTAGAAGGCCTATACTCAGCCTGCCCAATAGCACGTGTTACCATACACCCACTGTTTACAATTCTACCAGATTTTCTCCCATACTGTGTGCCTTTTGCTGTTGATTATCCAAAAAACAACTCTTCCCCTGTCATATAACACTAAGTCTAAAGGTAGTACCTGCGGCATGTCCCCATAACATTCTTTGTCCCCATAACATTCTTAAACCACGAAAATCACATCTCCTGACCACAGCACCTATATTTGGAAACTTATGTGCTGGTCAAGAACCCACTTCCTGTTTACGACTAACTCTCTACTAAGTTCAACCTCGCATAAACCTTAATTTGCCTGTTGTTGTTTGGACCCATGCTGCTTTTCCGTAGTTTTCTCTTTGTTGTTCCCGAGTATAATGGAAGTTGATGGCTAATGGCTCTGCTTTTATTACTTACTACCCATTAAATTTATATTCCATGCTGAAAATTTGTTATTAATGAAATCAGATGATATTACTTCTTATTCACTAGCAACAAGAGCTCCTATTTCTTAATTAATAAAAACAAACTTATTATTATTTTTATTCTGTAAGATTTTGAATCTTACACATCCTTATCGAGAACAACCCATTGTGTATTACGACCATAAATTATGTTTTCTCTGGTTGATTTCTGGAAATGGACTGACTAATTCAACGACACAGTGTAAAATCTCCACAAAAGTGCTTTGCATAATTGACGGGATTCGAACTCGAGCTTTTTCCACCCGGTCTGGAGAGGACGCTAACTATAACTTGCCATTGACGCTTACCGCAAGGATCGTCATTTGAAGTCAGGCATTACTTATGCTCTGCAAATCTGAATGGGAACTTATCTGTTTCAAATGTTAAAATGCTTCATATTTGTCAAAATTGCTACATTGCATTCTGAGCAGTTTAACCTCTTTCTTCGTGTACTCTTCACAAGCCGATGACTTGTACCAGGAGATTAAAGGTTTATTGGATTAGATTGCTATTAGATTGCTATTAGATTGGATTAGATTGCTATCTTCATATAAGTCCGGAAAAATGTTCTCTTTTAGAATTTACCAATAAGAGAAATAGTGTAAATTTTAAGTCAATTTGCTATAACAAGAGATGAGGAAATAAAACCATTCCTTATATCGGATTGTCGTTATATCCAAAATAAATGTCGAACAAGTGCATAAATACTTAAGAAAACGCACTATTTATACACATTGCATTTGCTTTGTAAAGTCCTTAAAGTGAACTTCTTTTTCTCACCCCAGATGGCCCTGTGGTTGTCGCAGTCAACATGTACGTGAGAATGATCAGCGAACTGGATGAAGAAAAGAGGGTAAGTGGACAAACTATTCTTACTTAAAAGAATATTAACTCGTAGTACAGAACTGAAATAAACCATATTAAAAAGGCATGTAGAAAAATAAGTCACATCATGGATTAGAATTTGTATTTTTCATTCTTACAGTCACTCAATCTTCAGTTGACTTTTCGTCAACAATGGCGAGACGACCGACTGGTAAAAGTTTCTTCCTTCGAAAATCACAACCATAATAACACCTACTGGAGCTTAGACGATCCTGGTACGATCTGGACCCCAGGCACATTTTTCTCCAACAGCAAAAAAGGGTTTTTCCACAACTTGATACTTCCCAACACCTTAATTAGAGTCTTCCCCGATGGAACGGTCCTCTACAGCATACGGTGAGTGCTTCCAATGGCCCGTGTTATCTCAGGGGTTTATAAATATTAGGGAAGCGTGTTGTCACCTTATACCGCTTCTTAAAGGCAGAATATGTAAGAGATTCCATAAACACATATCGAACAAACTTCATTTTACAAAGCCGTATCCCCACCTCCTTATTCAAAATCGTGCCAACCTTCTTCAGGGATCGTAACTTTTACAAATGCCCCTATCACCCAACAAAAAACAAAATTGAATCCCTTATCAACAGATTACAACAATGGCAAAAAATCGGCACTCCCATAAAGTCTTTGTTCTTAATTTTTTTTTGCATAGGGAACAAGATCTTAGTAAGGTCCACCAAATAAAATAGATTAAATTAACTTTAATAAATAAAGTTAAAATAAAAATTATAAATAAAAATGCAAAGTCTTCATTTTTATTATGAGAATTCCACGACTCAGATTCAAAGGTTCAGAAAAAGAGTTCTTTTCGCGTGCAAAAACGTTCATTATTTTCCAATACAATTTAACAATTTTAATTAAATGGAAAATGTGCAGAGTTCATCAGACGTTAATATTTTTTATTTATTAACAAAACTATTAACAAAGGAAGCTGTGTGTTGGAGTGATGAGCCACGTTACATGGTCTATCATTTGATGGTCGTGTTTGGGTGTGGCGAATGCCAGGAGAAAACTAACTGCCAGACTGTATCGTCCCAACAATGAAGTTTAGTGGAAGCAGAGTGTGGCTGGTTTTCGTGGTTTGGTCAGGGACCGCTGATTACCTTAGAAAAAACCATGATTGTTGAGGTCTATCTAGACCTCAGCAATTCACTGAGATTGACATGCTTCTCTGACATGCTCACAACGTTGTGTGAGCATGTCAGAGAAGGCTTCACTGTCAACAGGACAACGTACCATGCCATACTGTTTGCGTTGTGATGAAAAGATGTATTGGCCAGCCAGAGCCCCGGCTAATACAACTGACCTTAATCCTATGAATCCTATGAACACTTTCATATTAAGGCCGTCAAAAACAAACTTATAAACCCATGTGTATTATGTGTACCATGCGTACTACACAAGATTGCAGGAACAGTCAAGATACAGCATAGGTTTGTTAAAAGGAGGTCTTGTCTAACCAATTTCATTGGATACTATGAACTGGTCACAAAGGAAGTGGATGTAAAAAGTAACGTTGATATCATATACTTGGATTTCAGGAAAGCTTTTGTAATGTTGCACATGGAAGACTGCTGTACAAATTGGAGCAGTATGGCATTAAGGGCAAGTTGCTACGATGGATAAAGGGATGTTTGAGTGGGAGACAACAGAGAGTGATAATCAATGGACATTGCTCTTCGTGGACTAATGTTATTAGTGGGGTTCCCCAGGGTTCGGTGTTGGGCCCATTGTTGTTTTGTATATTTATCAATGCTATTGATGAACGTATATCACATTTAATGTCCAAGTTTGCAGATGCTACAAAGGTTGGCAGGGTTCTTAACGACAGTAAAGACAGTATGCCACTCCAACTGCATCTAGATAAGTTGGGCAAATGGGCTGACAAGTGGCAGCTGAGGTTTAACATTGACAAATGCAAAGTACTGCATATGTGTAGAATTAACTCCAGAGAAACGTACCAACTGTGTGTTACTACACTCAGGGAAGTGGAGAGTGAAAAAGATCTGGGGGTAATTTTGCAGTCAGATATGATGTTCGATGAGCAGTACAGACGGGCTGCCACAGCAGGTCATGGAGTTTTGTCAATGATATATAGGAATTTTGCTAGCAGAGACAAGGAGGTGATTATCTCATTGTACAAAGCAATGGTCAGGCCACGCCTTCAGTACTGTGTATAGGTCTGGAGGCCTCATTTTAGGAAGGATGTAGAATTGATAGCGCGAGTACAAAGAAGGGCAACAAGATTGGTGAGGGGGAAACAAAGGGGAGCAAAGTTCTGCAAATTGCAGCGCCTGGAGAGTAGGCACCTGCGAGGTGATCTGATTGAGGTGTATAAGGCCTTGAATGGGTTGAGCAAGCTCAATGCTGATGGGATTCTTCCTCTTGCTCAGATTACTCACTCGATGGGGCATAAATTCAAATTGAGGAAAGACAGTTGTATAATAGATGTGCGAAATTTGCCTTTAGTCAACTTTAATCAACTACCCGCTGGAACAAATTTGTTCCAGCGGGTAGTTGATTGCTGGAACAAATTTCCATCTCTTGTTGTGGAAGTTGATAGCTCAAATAAATTTAATGCTGAACTGGACAAGCATTTGGAGTGAATGGATTGGTGATATGGGAAATTTTCTTTTTTTTTTTTCCTAATGCTGCATAAGCTTCCTTTCTTGCATCGTATGCCTCAACTAATGCTAATGCTGATGCTAATGTCCATAAATTCGAGTTTGTTTCCTGTTAGATTTGCCTGTTTTGCTGGAAGAAAAACCAGAGTGTCTGGTGGGAGGGAAAATCCTTGCTGTCCCCGCCTGCGATCGTCTAACTCAGCCATGGAGTGAAAGCAGCGCATGAAAGTTCCTCGAGTCATTGACGGGATTCGAACCGGGATTTTTCTGCCCAGTGTTGGGGAGGACGGTGATCATAACCTCAATCCAACAGAGAACCGGATCAATGTGAGGAGCGACTGCCGAAAAATAGCTGGTTAGTCACCATTTTGAAGGCTGAATGAGGATAATATCGTAGGGCATTTAGAAAAAACTGATAGAGCATTCCATGAAGACTACAGACCGTCATAAAGGTTTCTTGTAGATATGCAGTGTTCGAATATTAATGAACACCGGCCCTCTTAAGGGCAGTTGTTCATTAATATTCACACAGTAAATTATAATTTACTATGCTGATCTTAACGTAAATCACAACTTTATCAGCACATCCTAACAATAGGAACACAACACCATTTTTAGCTAATCAATACTTTAAACAGTTTGAGGGAGTGGTGCAAAGACAGAAAATATTTGACGTTGGACTTTCTGTAGATTGTAATTTTCTAGAACGTTTGAGTTATATAGGGGTATAGGTCAAGGATATCCAGTAGGTTCCTCCTAATTTATCATCTTTATGAATAATATATGAACACCATTCAGGGTCCAAAGCACCTCCGGTCGGCACTCAATTTCATACTGAGTATTTGTAACGATAAAAGTAACTAAAGCAATGGTATATTAATCTTCAAAATCGCAATGACAGATGGGTTAAACTTATTAAAAATAATTTTCCCGTATGTGAATTATTATAATCATTTAAATGATAACAATCCGCTGTTTAGCATATAATTTTTTTTTTTTTTTTAATATTTGCAGTATTAGGCATGCTGGTGATACAGCCTATACAGCTATAGCTCTAAATACATAAATCAGGCGTCCGTCCATTTCCTACGATGCAAACTGCGGGTTTTTTTTTTCTTTTTTCAGGGTCTCCATCGAGCTGCTTTGTCCCTTCGACTTCAAGAACTATCCCTTCGACACACAGCAATGTCCCATCATAATAGCCAGCTGTAAGTACCATTTCATTGTAGATTAGCGTTGCCCTTTGGTCTTATTTTTGACTCTTCTTCGATACCATTCACGCACATAAATACTGTATATTCCATAAGAAATAATATTTGTATTAATAAATGTAGTGATCTGGTTAATAACTATTCTTAGCAATTAGTCATAAAAACACATAAATTTCATTTCCTTAATTAGCAAAAAAACCGTTTTCCAGCACAGTCATTAAAGAGATGTGGTCAAGATGCAATGCCAATGCAGTTGGACTTACTTAGACATGGTGCCACTCCGACATACGAGATGAAAATTTTCATTTCGATGAATACTCTGTTCACGAGAGATGGAAAGGACGAAAGGGTACGGGAATGATGCTTCCGATCAAAAAACTGCTTGAAAGAAGTCATAAATCCTTAAATTAAACCGTTAGCTTCACCTATCATTCAAAATGGATGATAGTTGAAGATGACAGGACAATTAGAGACAATCACGATATTTAGATTTCTATGATCATTGTTGTCAAAAACCAGTGATGAGGTACGAGGCAAAACGAGTACGAGTGATGAGGTACGAGGTAACTATGGGAAAGCACTAACAAAGCGAGCTCAGAATGTGGAGGAGTTCTTATTGTATTGTGTACATTTAAGCGGTCCCAATGGTTTCCCACATAACATCCGAAGTTCTTAATATCCTTAATTAAGATTAATTAAGGTTGGTTAGCGAGCCCACTTGGTCAGATTGAAAAGGCGAGCTCACTCTACTATGGATTTCAATCGTCTTTCACAAGCTAAGCGGGTGTATTCCAAACATCCCAATATCATCAGATGCGCCCTGACATATAATATGGCAAAAGAAATACCATGCACTATCCTGAACTTCACGTTGGATCTCGCCAACAACAGGAAACTTGAAAAAAACCAGACTTCTCGACCACCTCCGACAGGAATGGCAGGATCGGTGGACAGAATCCACTAAAGGTGAAATCAACAAGAAGTTCCTCCCTAGCGTTAACGGAGTCTTTCCGAAACCCCCGAGTTGGTTTCAACCAGGGCTCCACGTCACCTTTCTGCTCACAGAGCACGGGCCATTTAATGCAAAACTATCTAGCTTCCGAATCACTGAGGATCCCCGTTGCCTCTGTGGCCACGAGGAGACATGGCAACATCTCATGTATGACTGCGACCAGTATGAGGACCTGCGATGCAGGCTCACCACTGCTATCACCTACTTCCCGCAGAACATGGAACAGCATCTTCTCGACTCGGAACAAGAATACAAAGCCCTTACCGTTTTTGCACAGAAACTCTTTGCTAGAAGGCGAGCACTTATAGCAAACCACCATGCACAGCACCCAGAAGCTGATGATGAATCCCAAAACCAGGACTAGAGAAAACCGGAATACACAAGAAAACTGTACCAAATAACCCACGAACATGACCATCATTTAGCCTTGTTCACGAGGGAACTGACAACCAGGAAGACCTACGTCTGAACCAGAGACAACCTGACACAGGACTTCGTTCATGTATGACCCTGCGACTGGGATCTGACTCCCACATTGAAAAAGAACACCAAAGAAGATCCGGTTCAGATCGCTTGGACCCGCACGTGCTCACAACTGTCAATGCCTGATGGCGATCAGTACCGGGCTCCCTTGCCTGGTAACCTTTACTCCCTTTCCCCTGGTGGGGAGGAGGAGACAGTCTTGTCTCCTCCCACCTCTGCCAACCCTGATTCTTCTCCTGGTGGGGCTTGGGCCTGCCTCACTGAAAATCCCGGGGTCGTCTTCTCTATCGTCCCCATACTTCTGTCTTTTCCCCCCAGCCTTCAGTCTCCCCTCCTACTCTGCCTAATACGCCAGCGTATAACCCCACACAAACTGCAAAAACTTAACTTCGTCCAAATTAAATCGCATACACCTCAATTGGCTTTTCTAATTCTAGCGCTCACCCCTACCGAGTTTTTTTTTTTTTTTATTTTAGGCCCTAGCCACTGAAATCTCAGGAAACTAGGTGGCAGGGCCTGCCAGAGTAAAATTTCATTCTGTGTACCTGGTCTGCCTCCACGAGGCCAAGTGTGGACAACGTTGGGCCTCAGTAGGGGTCCAGCGGCTAAACGGCCAGATGAACAACGATACACAACACTACACATATACAAAATCCACACACTTTTAAATCTCTGGCCTTCCCAGTGAACTGGTACACCTACAATGAAAGCAACGCGGAGATGGGAGAAATCCCTGGTACCGTTAGACATCAATACACTTTACACTTTACACTTCACTTTACACTTACATCCCAATACTATCCTTGGCGAGCATACCTTCTCTGAGTGGGCTGACAATACACTTGGTGAGTTCGCACGCGATGACGTCGTCCTACGCCCTCTACCGTTTATTCAACCTTCTAATATACCTGCCTTATAAGCAGTTGCAATTTCGAGGGATCATCTCATCGCAGTAATTAACAAGTTCCGTAATAAAGCAACAGTGGGCCCATATGGATCTCCTATATTAGAGACAATCACGATATTTAGATTTCTATGATCATTATTGTGAAAAACCAGTGATGAGGTTTGAGGCAAAAGCTAACTATGGGACAGCACTAACACAGACTTTACCAAAGTTGTTCGTTCTTCAACTGACAGAGATGAACTCCAGTCCTGTCTTGATTCCCTCTCACTCTGGCTCAATAAAAATAACTTGTTTCTAAACCCGTTAAAATGTAAATTATGTCGCTGTCGCTCGAATCATGTAGTTGGATCTTCCTTCTTTACTGATTATTATATTTGAAACTCTTTAATTGCAGGTACTGATTCGTTCAAGGATCTAGGTCTCCTTTTTCAATCTGACCTTCATCCGCCTTCCCACGTTTATCATGTAATATCTCACACTTCTAAACTTGATAGAATCATAATATCCTATCAAATTTGATAAGATATTATTAGGGTGGTTACAAAGGAACTGAATGCAAAAAATAATTTTGATATCATATACAGTATTTGGATTTCAGGAAAGCTTTCGACACTGTTGCGCATGGAAGACTACTGTACAAATTGGAGCAGAATGGTATTAAGGGTAAGTTGCTACAATGGATAAAAGGATGGTTGAGTGGGAGAAGACAGAGGGTGTTAATCAATGGGTGCTGCTCTTCGTGGACTAATATTATTAGTGGAGTCCCACAGGGTTCGGCGTTAGGTCCACTGTTGTTTTGTATATTTATCAATGATATGGGTGAAGGTATATCAGGCTTAATGTCGAAGTTTGCAGATTATACAAAGGTTGGCAGGATTGTTAATGACAGTAATGGCAGTGTGCTACTGCAACAGGATCTAGATAATTTGGGCAGATGGGCTAAGAAGTGGCAACTGAAGTTTAACCTTGACAAATGCAAAGTACTGCATATGGGTAGAAGTAACCCCAGAGAAACGTACCAACTGGGTGGTACTACACTTAAGGTGGTAGAAAATGAAAAAGATCTGGGAGTAATTGTGCAGTCAGATATGAAGTTTTCTGAGCAATGCAGACAGGCTGCCAGGGCAGGTCATGGGGTTTTGTCAATGATATATAGGAATTTTGCTAGCAGGGAAAAGGAGGGGATTGTCCCTCTGTATAAAGCAATGGTCAGGCCACGCCTTGAGTACTGCGTACAGGTCTGGAAGCCTCATTTTAGGAAGGATGTAGATTTACTTGAGCCTGTACAGAGAAGGGCAACAAGATTGGTGAGAGGAATGAAGGGATCTTCTTATCAAGATAGGCTTAAGTTCTGCAAATTGCAGAGGCTACAGACTAGGCACCTGCGCGGTGATCTGATTGAGGTGTATAAGGCCTTGAATGGGTTGAGCACGCTGAATTATGATGGGATCCTTCCACTTGTTCAGATTACGAACCTAAGGGGGCATAAATTGAAATTAAGAAAAGACAGATGTAGAATAGATGTGCGGAAATTTGCCTTTCGCCAGCGGGTGGTTAATTGCTGGAACAAATTTCCATCTGTCGTTGTAGAAGTTGATAGGTTGAATAAATTTAAGGAGGAACTGGACAGGCTTTTGGAGGGAATGGTGTGATTTTTTTTTTTTTTTTTTTGGTTGATGCTGCATAAGCTCATACAATTGTTTTCTTGCATCACATGCCACTACTACTACTACTACTACTATTACTCCTTGGATTAATCAAGCGTTCTTCATCTGTTTTCAAGAGTGACAAAGTTATAATTATTCTCTACAAGCAGCTTATACTTCCCATTTTTGATTATTGTGATATTATCTCGTCCCCACAACAGGAATATCTTTCTCACAGACTTGAGAGAATTCAAATTAGATTCATTAAATTCTTATGCTATCGAAATCACATTGCCTTTCACCGTCGAAATTATGGAGCTCTTTGTGGGCGCTTCTGAATCATTCCACTTCACTCTAGACGACAACTCCATGGGTCTCTTTTTGTTTACAATATCATAAACTCTGTTATCGATTATCCATCTCTTCTTGCACAAATACCTTTCGCTATACCCCGTTTGAATTCTCGTTATAAAATTAATTTCTCACTGCCTATTCCTCGTACTCATCACTTACTTTGTAGTCCTCTGTTTCGTTTTCTTCAGGTAATGAATAAGTACAATATTGATTTTACTTTTAATCCATCTGTCTATAAGAATTTGCTCCTTGCTCTGCTTTCTTAATGTAAATTTTGTATATATTTTAATTCTAGTTTTATACTGATTATTACTGTTTTGTATTTTATGTAATTCCCAGCGTTCTCACCTTTATTTAGGGTCTGCGTGCCCTGTGTGTGAGAAACGTGTATATAAATAAATAAATATTCATAATGAAGTTATGCAGCACATTAACACATTTTCCATTTTCCTCAAAACTGCTACAATCCCTAGTATCTGGAACAGCTACTTTTTAAGCCGATCCCAAAAATTAAAACTCCGATGGGTCCTAAAGATTTTCGACCCATCTCAATAGGGTGTTCACTACTTAAATTATTTGAAAAACTCATCCAACAGCAATAACTGACAACTGCTTCAACCATAGATCCACTCTATCTACATTCTGTGATTACTGGAGATCCACTACGATCAACCTCAAAGACACCCTTTTCAGGATATAAAGAACCTTCAAATGCATGTAGCAACTTGACATTTTGTTTTTTGATATAAAGGCAGAATATGATCGAATACCCATTCCCGTCCTCCTGCACAGTCTGGAATCCCATTTCAATATCACCGGCCATCTCTTGAAAGTGCTGGAATCAATCTTTCGACTTAGACATCTGCTAGTCGCACATCGGTACTTCAGCAGAAGTTTCACAATTTTGAGGGATGTCCGACAAGAAAGGCGTCCTCTCCTGAACGCTATCTGCGGCTGCACTGGAACCCTTTCTGACGGTTAACAAAGACTTCCTGTCCTATGCCGACGATGTGAAACTATTTATTATTTCAGGAGATCCCAACTCTGCCCATTTAATCTCTGATGAAGTAACACAGAAACTCGCACTCCTTGAAAAGTATCTACATTCCATTGGTTCACAAATAAATAAAGACAAATCAGCGCAAGTCACTTTCACAAAAAAGAAAATGAAGAACCACATTCCTGCCATCATCCTGTTCTGAAATTAGGAAGGTTTCTCATCACAAAGATCTCGGGCTAACATAGGACCAAAACCTCACTTTCCTTCCTGCCCTCGTGGACTCCAGAAGCAAAAACCTTTCTACCATGAGGGAAATTCGGCAATAGCTTAGCAGTTTTTGTAATGCAAGTCTAATCGTTCAGTATGTCCAGAGCTGTATCGTCCCAATCATTCGGTACGCATCAGTGATTTGGTGACCTGCACCGCCCTCCCACCTGAAACGTCATCTTGGATTAGAATGCTGGTACCTGCGATGGTTGAATTGGGCCACGAGAAAGCCTTTCACAATCTCCAAGGCGATAATATTCTCAAACCTGAACATCCCACCGTGGAAACATCTCATCGTTAAACGTAATATTATAACCCTTAGTCAGCTGTTTACACACTTTGAATTTTCCTTCTTTGGGAAAATAATCTGTCTTCTTCTCTTCAGTATAAATTTAAGCTTGGTTCTAGTTGTGAAGACGCGCTTTTTGAATTGAAAAATATAATTGATAGCTCTACTTTCAAATACAGGGGGTCTCAAAAATACATAGCATAACTTCAGGAATGAGTTCCTCATATGTAGACAATAAAAATATGTTATATCAACATAGTTCCGGAAATGCTTGGTTCCCGAGTTATTAACCGGAATGTTATTAACCCAAATAACTTATCATCCCCCCCCCCAACGATGTTGAGGCTGAACCGCTGTTGGTGATGTGATGGAAGAATTGCATGTGGGTTTTCCTCAGCCCATACATGCTGATTGTGAAAGTTTTGGATTCTGTCTCGTGTGAACTGTGCTTCATCTGTGAATATCACTAAGGCAGGAAAGTGAGGAGTTGTACCACACTGCTGATGAACATTACTCGCGCAGGGTAATCTGCTGGTGACAAGGTCTGTACCCATTGCAGATGGTTAGGATACAGTTGGTGTTCTCGCAACACTCTCCAAATAGTCGAACGTTGAACAGCCAGTTGCATTGCTATTCTGCTTGTGCTGATTCCAGGAGTGGCATGCACAATATCCAAAATCTCCTCCTCTACTTCAGGAGTCGTAGATCTTGATCGTCCTCTGTCGGCAGCACGAGGTGTAAAGGTCCCATGTTCACAAAGGCGGCGATGGATACCTTCGAACATTTTCCTGGCTGGACATCTTCGTTGTGGTATTCACCACCGTGCGTGATTATGGGAGACAGACAGTTGCACCCATAGGACTTGCGCTTCTTCCTATGGGTACCGGAAATATTACATTTAGTTTTTACATGTACAGTTGGACCCACCTCCTCGTGGCGTGGGCGGGTACTAGGAAGCAGCATTCCTGGTGATCGCTGCTTCCTGGTAGCAAAGCGGCCAGAAACAACTAAACAACAAAACAACATATACACATTACGGAAATATAGCACTAAGTTCATTTCTGGCCATTGTACAGAGTTGTGTATATCATCACAACTAATATTTAGGGGCCGCCTTACTTAAGACCACACATTTTCAAGATGTTCACGGACGATGGAATGAACATTGCCTATCGAAATATTCAACTCCTTTGCCATTTCTGCGACTGTCAGTCTTCGATTATTGCGAATCCATTTCATCAGCCTGCATCACGTTGCCTGCCGTATTTTTTTTTTTTTTTTTTGGCTGATGCTGCATAACTCATACGCTTGCTTTCTTGCATCACATGCCACTGCTACTACTACTACGTCGATGGTCTTCCTTTCGATCAGCATCCGTCAATTCTGTGCAACCACTTTCAAACTGCTGGCACCACTTCACTATGGCTGGACGCGATATTGCATTTTCCTCATACACCGCCGTTATTTCACGATGAATCTAGAAACAATTCAGACCTTTCGCCCACAGAAATCGTACTGTTCAGCATAACTCAAACTTGGAGTAACATTCGAGCTGGTGTGCCATTATGAACGCTTGCTCCTACACAACTGTTACCGTTACGTCAACGAAACTCACCTACCCGGAGGCGCACGATATGAATTCAATTCCGCGCAGGCGCCACATTTGTTGCACAATTATACCACGAGACGGCGGCAGGCGTAACTTATTTTTTGAATGTCCCTCGTATTACTGTAATCTAATAATTTTTCAGTATTAAATTAATTTCATTAATCTTACCGTATAATGTACGTTTATTCTTTTCTAGATGGGATGACCTTAAATGATCTCCAGTACAAATGGATGAAAGACAAACCGATTTTGGTAACCAAGCATTTGGATCTTCCACTGTTTACTTTGGACAAAGTCATCACGGACAACTGCGCAGGAACAACCACCACAGGTAACATTTCTAACGTCGGATAATTGCATAGACTTACTGATGAGGGAATATGAGTCCCATCCTCCCTTAATAGAGTTTAATGACACTAATATGAGTACACAATCATCTTTAGTTAATCATCCTATTAATATTTATATTTTTTCCCAGGAGAATACTCGTGCATCAAGGCCGTCCTCCACTTCCGCAGGAAAATCGCATCTTACATCAGCCAGGTGTATATCCCCAGCACTCTTCTGGTACTGCTCTCCTGGATCACCTTTTGGATGAATAAAAGTGCTTCCATGATGCGCGTCTTCTATGGACTCTTTATTTTCCTGGCCACTGCAGTATTCGGTATGTGGGCAAAAGCCACCGAACCTATAAAGTCTTACACTACCTCGCTGGATATCTGGTGCGACGCATGTTTAGTCTTTATCACCCTGGCACTGCTCGAAGTTCTCATCACTTCGTTGCTGTTGAAGAAGTTGGTTAACAAAGAACAGATGGAAATTGATGCGAAGGTAAATCCTCGTTAAAATATTACACGAATACAATTTTGACGATCTTCGGGAGGGGAAAATACAAGAGAAAACTGCACACTGCGAAATTAAGTGTTTTATAATTCTTGTTCAATGGTTTTGAGAATCTTTAAATGTTCACTGCCCACATTTCAGTATACAAATATTCAGTAAAGACATTATAATTCTGGTTTACCAAGTACTGTAATGATTTTACAACAGGAACCATTCATTTAAGTAATTAAACTCTTAACGTATTATTAAGAATCAATTTTTTTTTTTTTCAGACTCAGCTGATGCTATAACCTGACTAAATAAATCATAACTACAGCCTGGCAACGTTAAAAATGGGTTTTCTGAAAAGATACATCATCTTTTGAATTATTTATACAATGATTTGAAGCAGGAATATGATTAGGACAGCGTTTGGCATAAAGGTCTTCTAAACAAGTTTCCATCTTATGGATTGCCAACTGATTTTGCAATCGAGTATCCTCTCTCTCTCTCTCTCTGTATAACCTCATCACAAGAATTGCTTCCTCTGCATCAAAAAACTAGGTTTATACTTTACTCTAAACCTCTGTACAAATCTCAAATCCATCCTCCATGGAATACTGTTCCTATATGTGGGGTGGTGCCACAGACCTCTCTGACTTCTAGATTCTATTTAAAAGAGGAGCAATCAGATTAATTAATGACCCATCTCTTACAAACTCTCACCACTTTCTGCTGCATGCCTTTTCTACAGGTACTTTTATCGGCACTTTTTAAATTGGTATCTGTGGGTCCCATAATGAAGTAGTCGCTCAGTGTATATCACGACAGTAATATGAATATTTCATTACCATCAGTATATACAGACCATGCACAAAATAATGGAAACACCTGTAGTAAGAATTACAGGTATGGACTAATATGGTGTTGGGCAACCCTTTACCTTTTTAAGCAACTTGTATTCTACATGGAATAGATTCAAATAAATTTTGAACTGCCTTAAGAGGAATATTCGACCATTCTTCATGGAGAAACGTTTCTGGCTCCTTGAGTGATGAAAGTGGAGGAAATCTTCTTCTCATTCTCCTCTCCAAGTATACCCTTGCGGACAGGGCTAGCTGGGTAGATAAAGTGCCTGCCTGGGAACCCAAAGGTCGCGAGTTCGAATCCCGCCTCTGGCTTGGTAGGTGCATTATGGCCAGGGTGGTGACTGAGCACCATTGGGAGATGCTTAGCCTCAGATGTGTCCAATCTTAAAATCAAGGTTGGGCACATCTGGCTGCTGAACTGAAGCATTCAGAAACTATTCCTCTGATCACGACACGCGGTCGTCTCCTTCAGGAAGGAAAATCGTTTTTCAAATTTAACTTTAATTAATTAAAAAAAATTTTTGAATTTTAGTTTATTTTTGAATTGTGTTCAATCGATTTTTTACTGTAATCATTTTACGTTAATCTTTTATTCATTACAGACTAGATGAGGAGCTTATTGGCTCCTCGTCTATTTTGTAATGAATAAAACTGATGAAGGGGCCCACTGATGAAGAGCCAATAAGCTCCGAAAAGGTGCCGTATGGGTGATGGTATCTGCTGAAAATAAGTAATAACAGTGTTCTCCATTGATGAAGCATTTCTAGTGCAATATCATGGCAACTCGTTGTGAAGGTGTTCACAATATGAGATATACTTAATGATGCTAATTGATAACTACTTAATAGTTGGCTACGTACAGAAATGATGCAATTGCTAACTTGTACGCTCTTTTATTCGTTTTAATTTCTGGAGAGTATCGTACTGAGCACCAAAGATCTGTTATGTATACTATCAAAGACATATTATATGCAGCGCAATATGGCCTAAGTTGCTGATGCGCCTAAAACTCTACAACGACCATTAATATATCTTAATCGCTGAAACTCTAGTCGTTTTGCTTTCTTTTTTGCTACAACAACCCACGTGGGAGTTCAAGAGATAATTTTAAAATTTAGAGCCGCTATTAAAGTTCAATTCATTTTTGGATTAGGAGTGCCGTATATTGCATTCAGACTGTTATATGATCCATAAGACAATTGGCTTCAATATTACTCGATTTAAACTTTGTTAAACTTTGTTAAACTTTGTTAAAAGTGTATATTCCAATTTTCTTTTCAGAATGATTCCATTTGTCTACTTTTGAACAGTTTCGACGTGCAGACACTCGCAAAGAGATTGCGTCGGAGAAGCACAGCCTCGCTCCTCGATTTGACTTCCCGCATTTTATTTCCACTGGCCTTTCTGACGTTCGTAATCCTCTACGCTGTACTAACCAGATAAAAAAAGAAATTATATCCATCTTGGACTCTACAGATTTTTATTTACGGGATTGTCTTGTATTTAAAAACGTTTCCTATTTTTTTTATTTGTTCATTAAAAATGTGTTTTGCAGCAAAGAATCTTTTTGTATTTTATTTTTTATTGCTCTCAATTACGCGCGTGACATATAACTAGAATAACGCACCTCTTTGGGCGTACAAATGTACTTACACGCGCCTAGTAAGGAGAGAGAGAATCTTTATTGCAACGACATTTGATTGTAGCTGGTTTATAAGGTTAAATAGAGTTACACTTGCCCTTCACGGCCAAAAAGCCAGGGATTTACAGATAAGAGGTGTTAAAAACACCATTAAAAAACATAAGACATTAAAGAACAAAAACAAGACGACATTAAAGGATATATGGTGCCGTTAATTTACGTAGAACTGGCATTAAACAAGTTACATTACAAAGATGGCGTACCGTGAGATTTTAAACTTAAACAAACCAAATGACAACTGATATGATTTACAGTGGGGCCATTGTCCTCACAGTTCATGGGAGATCTCTGGCCTTTGCAGTGAACTGTTACACCCACAATGAAAGCAACGCGGGGATGGGGTAAACCCCTGCTGCCGTCAGACAGGAATACGCTTTAGTTCATGGGAGAGGGGCTCCGCCAAGTGGCGCCTACTATTACACCTAAACATGTGTGTGAGCGCTAAACATGTGTGTGTTTAGCGCTCTTAATCAAAAGTAATTTTTGTGAATTGTTAGACACTGGACCGTTCAAGTGATCTCGTAACCATCGGTGAAAACCCGTCTACTGGTGCATGAGGTGTCAGCTGCGTAGTTCCAGCAAAAGATAAGTATTTTCTTATTTTTCCTTTTGGCTGGCGACAGTGCATTTCTCCAAGATGGACGCTATCTTGTGGTTACGTGTATTTCTTGTATAGCATAATTGCAGTTAGCATTAGCATTAACATTAGCATTAGTAGAGGCATATGATGCAAGAAAGCAAGCTTATTCAGCATCAGCCAAAAAAAAAAACAAAAAAAACCCCACTCCCATTTCACCCCTCCGTTCGTTCGAAATACCTGTCCAGTTGAGCTTTAAATTTGTTTAGGCTATCAACTTCAACAACAAGTGATGGTAGTCGGTTCCACCAACCAACCACCCGCTGGCCAAAGGCAAATTTCCGCACATCTATCCGACATCCGTCCTTCCTCAATTTGAATTTATGCCCTCTCAGGTGATTATTCTGAGCAAGATGAAGAATCCCATTGGCATTGAGCATGCTCAAACCATTCAAAGCCTTATACACCTCTATCAGATCACCTCGCCGGTGCCTAGTCTCCAGACTCTGTAATTTGCAAAACTTAAGCCTTTCTTCGTAAGAGCACCCCTTTGTCTCATTTACTAATCTTGTTGCCCTTCTCTGTACCCGTTCCAGCAGCTCTACATCCTTCTTGAAATGAGGCCTCCAGACCTGTATACAGTACTCAAGATGTGGCCTAACCATTGCCTTATACAAGGGAATAATCACCTCCTTATCCCTGCTAGAAAAATTCCTGTATATCATTGACAAGACACCATGAGCTACTCTTGCAGCTCGTCTGCACTGCTCAGAGAACTTCATATCTGCCTGTACAACTACCCCCAGGTCCTTTTCATTCTTTACCACTGTCAGTGTAGTACCGCAGAGTTGATACGTTGCTCTGGGGTTACTGTATCCCATATGTAGTACTTTACATTTGTCAATGTTAAACTTCATTTGCCACCTCTCAGCCCATCTGTTCAACCTTTCCAGATCCTGTTGCAGCAGCATAGCGTCAGTAGTATCCTTAACGACCCTGCCAACCTTTGTATCATTTGCAAACTTGGACATTAAACTTGATATCCCATCATCAATATCATTCATAAACACCGAAAACAACAACGGACCCAACACTGAACCTTGAGGAACTCCACTAATAACATTCGTCCACGTTGAGCAGTGTCCATTGATTACCACTCTCTGTCTTCTGCCACTCAACCATCCCCTTATCCATAGCAGCAATTTGCCTCCAATGCAACACTGCTCCAATTTGTGCAGCAGTCTTCCATGTGCAACAGTATCGAAAGCCTCTCTAAGATCCAAATATATAATATCAAAGTTATTCCCTGCATCCAGTTCTTTTGTGACTACATCATAGTATCCAATCAAATTGGTCAGGCAAGACCTGCCCTTAACAAAACCATGCTGCGTCTGAGCTATAACGGAATTCTTGTCTAGATGATCCTGCAGTGCTTCTTTAACCAGTGACTCCATTAATTTACCTGGAACAGAAATTAAACTAACAGGTCTATAATTACTTGTGTCAGCCTTTGATCCTCCTTTGTGAATTGGGGTTACATTTGCACATCTCCAGTCTATGGATACCTCCCCTGAGTCCAAAGAAGCTCTCATAATTATGGCTAGGGGTTTGCATACTTCCTTTGCTGCCTCCTTTAATATAACTGGATAGATCCCATCCACCCCAGGTGCCTTTTTTATGTTTATCCTCAACAATCTCTCCTCCACTTTCCTCTCAGTTATTAGAAAATCATCTAGCTCACTGCCAATGTTTACTTTACCTACATCATTCTCCTTCCTGGATAACTCCTCATGCGTGAATGTAGATGCAAAATACTCGTTTAGATTGTTAGCCACCTGAGCAGGATCCTCAACTGTTGAACCATCAATATCCAGTGGACCAATCTGATTCATCCCTTTCCTTCTCAAGTTCAAGTATGTAAAGAACTCTTTTCTGTTTTTCTTTGCATCCTTTGCCAAGGATTTTTCGTAGTCTGCCTTTGCCTGCCTAATCTCCTTTGTGACTTGGTTACAGACCAACTTATATCTATCATAGGCTTCCATGTCACCCATTAATTTGTATGTATCCCATGCATTTTTCTTCTCTGCAATATGTCTCATTAGTTCATCTGACAACCATTTAGGCCTAAACCTTGAACAATATTTCTTAGTTGGTATGTAAAGCCTGGTAGCCTCCAAGATTAGTTCCTTGAATGCTTCCCATTTTGAGTTTGCTGTTGGTAACATCATCAGTTGGTTCCACTGTACAGAATTTAAATACTGCCTCAGACCATCATAGTCTCCTTTACGAAAACAAAAACCCTTCCCTTTACCTCTGATGGTAGTTACCTCCTTGAGTAAATCCCACTTCAACACACTGTGATCACTGCCACCTAGTGGTTCATTTATCTGCAGGTTCTTAATGCATGAAGAATCACTACTGATAATCAGATCAAGAGTATTGCTCCCTCTTGTTGCCTCACGAACATGCTGATGTAGAAAACAATCATCCAATAAATCCACAAAAGCCTTGCTAGTGTGCGAGTGACCAACCCACAAATTCCAGTCAATATCTGGGAAATTAAAATCCCCCATTATAAGACTCTCTGATTTACTGGCCCACTCTATTTCCCTGTACAATATCTTATTATACTCATCAGAGTCATTAGGCCTATAGCACACTCCTACTCTCAATTTTGATTTCCCTATGCTTATGTCACACCAAACTGACTCGACACTGCCCTGTCCATCGATGTCAACTGGCTTCACTTCTTTTGACTTTATGTGTTTTTTAATTAATAGCATAACCCCTCCTCCCCTCCTGTTCTGTCGATCATTTCTATACACATTGTATTCCCCAAATTCCAGTTCCGCATTACTTATATCTGTGTGACACCACGTCTCTGATATCCCAACAATATCTGCCTTTGATGTTTTGAGCAATACCTCAAATTCATCAAATTTATTTACCAAACTCTTTGCATTGGTGTACATGCAAGTATACCTGCACCTGTTTCTATTCTTAGCTACGCTAACACAATCCATGTGTTTACTTGTACCCCAATGACTTCCAGCAGTCTCTGCAATATCCTGCATCTTGTTTTTCAGGCTTCTGCTCATTTCAATAGAAGCAGTGCAAGAATCAATTCCACCTCTGCCAGTGGCTACTGTTAAACTATTAGTCCTTGTATCCCCCCTAACTAGCAGTTTTCCGACCCACCTAACATTGCCTCGACAGCATCAGCAAAAATTCTTGTACCCTTTCTATTTAAGTGTATCCCATCCCTGTAGAAGCAATCTCTCCTGTTAACAAGTACAGTCCAGGCTGAAAAAAATTCTACCCCTTGAGCCTTGCACAATCCCTCCAGGGCCGAATTGATCGACAAGGCTCTCATCATATACTCCCTCCTATCGTGTCTGGGCAGAATTGCAGACACTTTCAAGTTCAACCCTAATTCACGGCTTAGTGGACACCAGCTTCACCAGCTCAGTTAGTGGACACCAGCTTCGTTGACCCATAACGGCGGAAACACACTGGTATCACGTCACGAGACTCTCCTCGTGTCATTGTTTAGTGTAAATTGTGAAGTCGGTCAGAGAAGAAGGGTCACTGTAACGTCGATTATCCTGGATTTTTGTTTCACCATCTATCCCGGAAAATCGAGAGTCTACTGTATTATGAATTTGATATATGAACACTGACGTATGAATTAACTGTTTGCAATCTATGCACACAAAATACTTTCAGACTCCGATGCAAAGCGTCTACAAGTGTTTCGTTATATTAAAGTCCACTGTCGCACTGTTTGTATATCCGTTCGTCGGGGAGAAGAGGTTACGCTTGTGGAAGGTGCGGCAGGGTTATTGCAAGGATATCTAAAGAGAGTAAATGAACAGGACACAGAGAGAGAGAGAGAGAGAGAATATTAATTTTCAAATTATCTCTCTCTCTCTCTCTCTCTCTCTCTCTCTCTCTCTCTCTCTCTCTCTCTCTCTCTCTCTCTCTCTTTCACCAACAGCCATCTCTGTCCATGAAAATACAGCTAGAACTTTCTCCCTTGTTATTCACAACACGCAATGTCGGTTCACATGACTGTTTGTTTGTGCGGAAGTTGAGGAACACGGAAAAGACCTTTAGGAACGAAGCAGCTGGATCGACAATTGGCAACACCATGCGGATTTCTCCTTCCAGCTACATTATTCCACTGAGTGTAGCCGGGAACTGGAAGAGTACTCAGCTGGAAGAGCGCATTCAGGTGAGTGTAATTTAGGGTATTTAATGAGTCTTCATGGGAAGGTGGGGGAGGGATAACTTCTGCTCATCTGGTGATCGAGACAATCGGAACGAGACATTAATCATTACAACATGCCCAATTAAAAAAGCTCATGGCGATCAGCTAGCAATTCCACTCTTGTTTCAGCAGTCCAACCTACACGGATGAAGTTGGACTGCTGGTAATTGTGCGTTTTTTTTTTTTTTTTTCCCCAGAAACTTCGAACCTTCCATCCTTCAAAGATAAAAACGAGGCTAATGTAATGTAAACTGCATTTGCAGACACAAAAGGAATCAACTGGATGATTTTAAAAGTCGAACCAGTCCATGAAGGGGACTCTCCAGAGCAGAAATCGTCGTCATCTTACATCGGATGTAAAGAACCTAAGTTCGAATCCCGTCAATGGCGCGTGGAGCTTTTACGGGCCTTTTCCACAACGAAGCTAAGTTAGTCAGCCTCAGATGAGGTCTGTATGATTTTTTTTTTTTTTTTTGCCAGTGAGCTCATGTTTTTCGTCAGCAAACAGAAAACCTACCAACACACACACATACAATTACGGACACAGTGTTCTGTTGCCTCGTAATCGTTGTTGCTTTGGCGTTTAACACACAGATCTAATATTCAAAACCACATAGGGACAGTACGAAAATATATAATAAAAAATCTCGGACAAACGCTCTGGCCGAGAAAATTATTAGAATCATTTTCAAACGTTTCCTTCTTTGGGTAATTCAAAATAAAACAAAAAAAAAAAACACAAAGATGAGTTGATCTGGATGACAAGCCCTGCAGTTGAAGCGATTACTTGTAAAAATCCAGCACACAATTTAAGATAGGATCATGAAGTCATTCAGATTCGTAATTAAATCAACATCGAAGAACTTTTTCTTCCTTAAGTATTCTCCCTGTTTTTTTCAGCGAGAATGGTGGCAGCTTGTATCGGCAATTGGCATCGCCATGCAGATCTCTCCTTCCATCTACGTCAGTCCACTGAGTGTACACAGGAGCTCTTAGTACTCAGCTGGAAGGGCGCATTCAAGTGAGAGTGAGTGTGAAAGCACTGAGACAAATAGGATCTGCAAGATCAGACTGTGCCTATGATTGTGCCTATAAATTGAGTCCACGAGTAAACAGGCAATTCGAACAGTTTATCTTATGAAAACGAGGACTCCCTCTAAGACCTACTAATTCGTCTAGGGTGTGAAAAAACCCCTATAATAATACCATCGTCCTAACAAGAAGTATTTCTCAACTTCAGCTGGAGATAAAAATCAAATTCAGAACTTTTTCCATGCGGTAAACAAGGAGCAACGCTATCCACTTCAGTACCGTTGAGGACTAGTGAGACCGGAATCATTGTGAAGTATATAACATCGTTAACGAGAGTATTTCTGTAGGTTTCATAACCTAAAGTTGTATTCGCTTTATTAGTCACTAAAAAAATTGCTGGAAACTGTGGTGAACACACTCCCCTTCTCCAAAACAACTTAAACTTGCAGAAAGATTTTGTTTTACAAATGCCAGCAAATCTGCTAATGACTGCTGGTAAACAGATTTGGCGATATTTAATAAAAACTTGAGATAAATTTTGACTCTACCAACCATGAATTTCTCAATGTGAGATTTGAGTCCTTATTGCATCCAGAGTACACTGTTAGCCTAGCTGGAAAGTCAGCCGGCGTCAGAATTTAACGACAAACTTCCATGTGTGAGTTATCACAAGCCGTCATTCGGTCTGATTGTGGTCATTATCTTCATTAACGATAGCGACCTAGGTCACCGACTCCTTGGAACCGAACAGCCATAATTTATGCCAGCTTATTAATATTTGGAACCACAGACATCATTTATGTCGAAAATTCAATATGTTTATGTTCAGTTATAGGAAGGGAAATGTCAATATCTATAATATGTGCTGACCGAATTAGGCCTTAGGGTTCGGATTAAAGTCTGGCTTAAACAGCCAGACTATGTATATAAAGTGCTTAGCATCATAATAAGGCGAAATGTTATCAAATCTCATTTGCTGCCACTCAGAAAGAGATCGTACACTTTTTCCATTATCGACAAGGAAAATATTTCCAAAGTAAATCCTTGAGAGATCTTGGCATTGTTCTCCAAACTGTTGATATCGGTTCAAAATTTGCTTTGTTATTTATTCAAAGGGTTCAATGATTCAGATCACAATGATTTTCAGGCTGTTGGACTTAGTTACATGAAATGCCACGATCTTCAAGGACTGCACATTAATTTAAATCACACGTGAGTTGGTGTTGCAGTAAAGTCCAGAATGAATTTCCACAGGCGGACAAATGCCTCTTTATTCGCTAATAACAATAAAAAATAACACAAATAATTAATCAGGATATTTAAATGGGAATTTATTACCGTAAGCGTCAGAAAATATGGATATTTTCTGCCGTTTACTCTCCATTTATTTGATAACTGCACTTCATCAGTGGAAATTCAATGTGTCAATGTTGAGTAGTAATAAACCAAACCAATTTAAATGCCAATTTAAATGGAACGTCCAATTTAAATGCCAATTTAAAAATGCCAATTTAAATGGAACGTCCTAAAAAGCGTAAACTATTTAAATTGTATACTAATATAGATGGGTTCTCGAATGATCTCGTAGTTTTGGAAGATGAAATAAAAAGAATAAGACATGTGAACGTGTGTAGTACCTTATGCAGGGCGGTTCCAGAACTTTAGTTCTACTCTACTGTGGTGATACAAAACTCTGTAAACGGCCAGAAAGGTGTGTAATGTTATGTTTGTGCAGAGCGTGTGTGTTTCTCTTGTTGTTGTTTAGTTGTTTCTGGCCCTTAGTCACCAGGAAAGCGATCATCTGGAAAACCTGCCCAGTTTTCGTTATACGGTGGGGAAATGGGCCACAACTATATGTTTGAACTGTAGGCTACCTTTATAATATTGTACCGAGTGCTCAAAGGAAGCATGGGATCATTCAAAAAATGAAATGTAATCGCACTCCAGAAACCTGAAGCCAGCGCGCGCGTGCGTGCGTGCACACACACACACACACACACACACACACACACACACACACACACACACACACACACACACACACACACACACACACACCTCTGATATGATAGATGAAATGAAATGACAAGGTTAGAAAAGCAAAAGGATTACTACAAGCGAGCTTGGGCCAGCAGTAATCTCACCTCAGAGCCAATCCGAAACCAGCAGTGATGGTGGGGAGCAGGTCCAGAAAGAATTCAACAGAATTCGATGGAGTTGTAGCTCGACAGCAGACAGCAGTGTAGAGTTCCAATCCGGGTAATTTCTTTAGGGACCTACTCGGGAGATAGAAGCCGCAGCAGAGGAATCACTGGAGTCTCGAGAATGAGTAATCTGTTTACGGCCAGTATGTGTATCTTGCAAACAAAGTCTTGAAGAAGGTTAAGTATTTCCTTTGATGTCAAATCCGAAGAGAAGATTCGTTTCCAAGAGAGAAAGAACTGTAAGAGGCTGAATATCACTATGCAAAGCAGACAATTAAAGAGGACATTCTCCCAATCTTTGGGTTGGCCTCAGAAACATAAAAATGATTCATACTTTAAAATCATGAGTTTAAATCGAAGTAAGCTGTGCCCAATTGGTATTAAACGAAAAGGATAAGACAAAAAAAAAAAGAATGAAAGGATTATATTCATGGATTCCTTGATAAACGCTCATGGAGTCCGTGAGTAATTTCGCCATCCGGTAATGCCAAGGTCCTTGTAGTAATTAAATTAGTGACATCTAACTTATCGAAGAGTACTTGGTAGAACAAAATGGTAGAACATTCTGAACAGAATGGTAGAACAGAGTACAGAATGATAGAACATTCTGAACCTCCGAGACTAACGCAAATAAAAAAATAAATCTTACACTGGTCCATTTTCTAACCTGATCGAAATGGCCAGAGTAATAAACATCGGCTGCGTCGATATCTTTTAAACTTTCGGAATTGAAAATGAAATTGAAATTTTTACTGAAATTATACTGAAATTGAAATTTTATCGAAATTAAATCGAAATCATTACTCAGACCAGAGCAGCAAAGCAAAAGGCTCACGCTAATAGGAGTGCTGTGGCTCAGGGGAGAACTGAGGGAGGCATTGCTCTCCTGAATCACAGCCCTTTAAAATGCACTATTTGCTTGATGTTTGTAGAGCAGTCAGGTACGGGACATGATACTGCCATGGGGGATGTCTTTGTGTGTGCGCGATGCAAGGAGTGTAGGGAAATCAGGCGACAACTCAGCATTGTTATGGGCCTATATGAGAGCTTGAAGGACAGGGTGGCTGCCCTCGAAAGATCTAAATTGAGGGGCCCATCAAGCTCTCAGCTGCCCACATCAACGCCAGAGCTTGCACTTGGTCATCGCGCAACACAGCGGCAACCCCAAGGCAGAATGCGCTGGTCCCAAAGGAACTAGTAGTTGTTGGTAACTCTATTGTCAGGGAAACGGGAAACATGCTTTGTAAAAAGGATAGGTGAACAGGTCCAGGCTATGTCTGCCAGGGACAAAGGTTGATCACGTTATAGAGCGGATATCATCGTTTAAGGGCACAAAAGGTGATATAGTTGTACACTGCTACTACTACTACTACGCTGGCACTAATGATATCAAGAGTAGGAGACCGGCAGAATTACTTAACAAGTACAGGTCACTGTTGAAAAAAAGCCGTGAAATAGGGTTGAATTTGAAAGTGTCTGCAATTCTGCCCAGACCGATAGGAGGGAGTATATGACGAGATTCTTGTCAATCAATTCAGCCCTATAAAGATTGTGCAAGGCTCAAAGGGTAGAATTTTTTTCAGCCTGGACTGTACTTGTTAACAGGAGAAATTGCTTCTACAAGGATGGGATACACTTAAATAGAAAGGGTGCAAGAATATTTGCTGATGCTATCGAGGCAGTGTTAGGTGGGTCGGAAAACTACTAGCTTGGGGGAGACAAAGACCAATAGATTGACAGTAGCCACTGGCAGAGGTGAAAGAGATTCTTGCACTGCTTCTATTGGAATGAGCCCCAGACAGGAAAATAAGATGCAGGATATTGCAGAGACTGCTGGAAGTCATTGGGGTACAAGTAAACACATGGATTGTGTTAGCGTAGCTAAGAATAGAAACAGGTGCAGGTGTACTTGCGTGTACACCAATGCAAAGAGTTTGGTAAATAAATTTGATGAATTTGAGGTATTGCTCAAAACATCAAAGGCAGATATTGTTGGGATATCAGAGATGTGGTGTCACACAGATATAAGGAATGCAGAACTGGAATTTGGGGAGTACAACGTCTACAGAAAGGATAGACAGGATAGGAAGGAAGGAGGAGTTATGCTTAGTTAAGAAACACATACAATCCAAGGAAGTGAAACCACTCGACATCGCTGGACAGTGCAGTGTCGAGTCAGTTTGGTGTGACATAAGCATTGGGAGATCAAGATTGAGAGTAGGAGTGTGCTATAGGCCTAATGACTCTGATGAGTATAATAAGAAACTGTACGGGGAAATAGAGTGGGCCAGTAAATCAGAGTCTCTTATAATGGGGGATTTTAATTTCCCAGATGTTGACTGGAATTTGGGGGCTAGTCACCCACACACGAGCAAGGCTTTTGTGGATTTATTGGATAATTGTTTTCTACATCAGCATGTTTGGGAGGCAACTAGAGGGAGTAATACTCTTGATTTTATTATCAGTAGTGATTCTTCATGCATTAAGAATCTGCAGATAAATGAACCACTAGGTGGCAGTGATCACAATGTTCTGAAGTGGGAGTTACTCAAAGAACTAACTACCATTAGGGGTAAAGGGAAGGGGTATTGCTTTCGTAAAGGTGACTACGATGGACTGAGACAGTATTTAAATTCTATACAGTGGGACCAACTGATGATGTTACCAACAGCTAATTCAAAGTGGGAAGCATTCAAAGAACTTATCTTGGAAGCTACTAGGCTTTACATACCAACTAAGAAATGTCAGATGAACTAATGAGACATATTGCAGAAAAGAAAAATGCATGGCATACATATAAATTAACACGTGACACAGAAGCCTATGATAGATATAAGCTGATCTCTAACCAAGTTACAGAGGAGGTTAGGCAGGTGAAGGCAGATTACGAGAAATCTTTGGCAAGGGATGCAAAGAAAAACAGCAAGGAGTTCTTTACTTATGTAAACTCTAGAAGGAAGGGGATGAATCAGATTGGTCCACTTGATATCGATGGGTCAACTGTTGATGATCCTGCTCAGGTAGCTAACAAACTGAATGAATATTTTGCATCGACATTCACACGTGAGAAGTTATTCAGCGAGGGGAAAGCCAGAGGTGTATTCAACTCTGGCAGTAAGCTAGAGAATCTCGTAATAACTGAGAGTAAAGTGGAAGAGAAATTGTTAAAGATAAATACAAGAAAGGCACCTGGGGTGGATAGGATCTATCCAGTTATATTAAAGGAGGCAGCAAAGGAAGTAAGCAATCCGTTAGCCATAATTATGAGAGCTTCCGTGGACTCAAAGAAGCACTGCATGATCATCCTGATAAGAATTCAGTTATAGCTCAGACACATCATGGTTTTGCTAAGGGAAGGTCTTGCCTGACCAACTTGATTGGATACTATGATGTAGTCATAAAAAATTGGATGCAGGGAATAACTTTGATATTATATATTTGGATCTTAGAAAGGCTTTTTATACTGTTGCACATGGAAGACTGCTGCACAAATTGGAGCAGTGTGGCATTGAAGGCAAATTGCTGCTATGGAAAAAGGGATAGTTGAGTGGCTGAAGACAGAGAGTGGTAACTAATGGACACTGCTCATCGTGGACTAATGTTATTAGTGGAGTCCCTCAGGGTTCAGTGTTGGGTCCATTGTTGTTTTCTGTATTTATAAATAAATAGTATTGATGATGGTATATCAAGCTTAATGTCCAAGTTTGCAGACGATACAAAGGTTGGCAGGGTTGTTAAGGACGCTACTGACGCTATGCTGCTGCAACAGGATCTGGAAAGGTTGAGCAGATGGGCTGAGAGGTGGCAAATGAAGTTTAACATTGACAAATGTAATGTACTATATATGGGAAACAGCAACCCCAGAGCAACGTATCAACTCTGTGGTACTACGCTGACAAGTGTAAAGTGTGAAGTGTATTCCTGTCAATCGGCGCCATGGGTTTTCCCCCATCTCCGCGTAGTATACATTGTCATGTGAAACAGAAAACTGTTAAGGCCAGAGATTTAAAAGTGTATGGATATTGTACTTGTGTACTGTTGTGTACCGTTGTTCATCTGGTCATTTAGCCGCTGGACCCCTACTGAGGCCCAACGTTGCCCACACTTGGCCCCATGGAGGCAGACCAGGTACACCAGTATTACAATTATTTACTCTGGCAGGCCCTGCCACCTAATTTCCTGAGATTTCAGTGGCTAGAGCCTATATATTTAAAAAAAAAAAAAAAAAAAAAAATGTGGTAGACACTAGAGGTTTAGGTAAGGCTGAGATAGGTTTTAAATGAAGGTTAGGTTAATTTTTCACATTGAAGTTTAGCAGCTTGCAGTGGGACATTCACAGTCGGTAAAGGTAGAGTGGGGGAAGACTGAAGATTGGGGTAACAGATATAAGTATGGGAACGAAAGAGAAGGCGATCCCAGGAGTGTCAGTGGAGCAAGCCCCACCAGGGAGAAAGGGGGGGGGATGAGACAGAGGCCCATCTCTTCCCCTTCCATACCTAGGGATGGGGTTTTAAAAGTGAACTGGGAAAAGGTGCCCAGTTCAGAACGCCAGGCAACGTGCTGCAGCAGAGTTGCTGTGGTCATGTGGTCTAATCGTTGCGTCGCACATGGGAGAAAGAGTCCCGTCCAGAGAGAGATCATTGGCTAGTAGGAGTCCGCATGTATGGTGTCGGATCGTCTATCATTTGCGATGGATGTTCAATCCTAGGAGGGAGAGTGAGGTCCCACCATAGCGGCCATAGTCTGGTTCAGTTTGGATGCTCATGTGCAGGGAGCCCTGGGCTAACGGCGTGCATTGCATTATTGACGTGCAAAAAGGCGTGCAAAAGTCTTGTGCAAATTTGGCGAGCGCACTATATTCATCGAAGCTGTCCAGGAGATGGTGTTCCCGGGTCTGAGGTAAGCAAGTCAGTCGGGTGATTAGGATTCCTCGTAGGTCGTCCTACAGTGGACATTGTTGCATCAAATGTTGCCAGGTCTCGCGTTCCCCACATGGACAATGTGGGTCCTCCACAAGCCGAAAGGCTGCAAGTTTTTCATTGAAAGATCCATGACCCGTCAGGAGGTAAGTGGAGTGCAGTCGTGGGTGGAGCCAAGGCGGTGATTTAGGGTACACTTTATGTATGTCCCGAAGAAATTTCCTTGTCACTTCTCCTTTGGTGCTGTTTGTACAGCGGGTTTGCCATTCTTGCTTTAGATGCCCCAATAATCGGGTCTTTTCTGTCTTTCTGTCATTTGTAGGTTCGATGGTGTACCCCATGAATGTGACGGACATCCCTTTAGATAGGTAGTATGACAGGCCACACCTGACAATGTCCAGGTCCAGCGGGAGTACCCCCGCCAGCACCTGGAGCGCATACGTACTGACAGTCCTGGATGCATGGGTTATTGTTAGAAGGATTGATCTCTGGATTGAATCAAGAATTCTTTTATTTACGGCCATGGCTGTCTTGCGGAACCAGATTGGAGCAGCAAATGAGATTGCTGGTATAAATGTAGCCTTATAGAAGAGAGAGAGTGTTCGCTTTTTCAGGCCCCAGTCATGCCTTGTAACACGGGCAACCAGTGCAGAGTAGTTTCTAATTTTATTCTTAGTTGCTTGAGATGAGGTTGGAAGGAGAGATTGTTGTCAAGGATGACACCTAGATATTTCATTTGGGTGGTAAACTTTATCGTTTTTCCTTGTATTTTAATTTGTGGAGGTCTTCTGATATTTAATGATCCTTTGAGAAGGATCGACGTTGTTTTTGTCGGTTCAATTTTAGGAAGGTTTCTTCTGTCCATTGTTGTAGGATCTCTAGGGCATGGTTTGCCTATATCTCCAGTTGGACCCTGGAGTCTGCCGCCACCATCAGTGCAAGGTCATCTGCGAAGGCTTGACACTTTACTTCCCCCAAGTTGGTGTCAAGGAAGTCGTCGAAGACTATATTCCAAAGCAGAGGGCCAAGAACGGACCCCTGCGAGCATCCTCTATGGATATTTCTTGTTATTCTTTGGAAGGGCGCTATGACTTCAATTCTTCTTTGGGACAGGTATGCTTTGATAGTATTGTAAAGGTTTATGGGCGCATGCCCTTTGCGGAGTCTGCCAAGGACGCTTGGCCACCAGAGAGAGTCGAACGCCCTAGCAAAATCCACAGCGATTACCAGAAAGTATTTACTTTGGCATGCATTGGCAGTATTTATAAGGTTCCTGATGGCTTCGATTGTTGACAGTTCCGGCCTGAAGCCATATTGGTTTGCTGCCTCGAGGTTTGCTGTGGAGTAGTACTGTTGAATCCGCTTGTATAAAAGTCTTTCATAGAGCTTGCTCAAGGCCGACAGCAAAGCAATGGGCCGATAGGAGGTCGGAAGAGTTGGGTTTCTGTTAGGAGTTTTTAGGATTAATTTAGTATTGGCAATTTTCCAGTCCTTGGGAAGTACCCCTGTTTCAGACAACAGTTATAGAGTCGAAGTAGGAGTCCTAGTGTTAAATCCACAACACGCTTAATGATTTCCGGTTCAAGCATATCCTTGCCCGGGCATTTCCTAGTTTTGATCTGCGCAGCAGCGCTCTGAAGCTCTTCCTGAGTGAACGGCTGTTCCTGGTTGTCAGTGGCGTAGTCGTCGTTTTCTTTACAAAGCCTGAGTTGTGCTTGGGGCTGCGGGTAAACCTGCTCCTTGAAGATGGAGTTGAGGATGTTTTCAATCGACTGCTCCCATGATGTTGTAAGCAGTCCCTGCGGTGTTCTGATAGTCGTAAAGATTTCCCTCTGGGGAGTTTGTTGGTGGTAACTTTATACACCACCCCCCAGGGGTCTGTGTTTCCCATGTTGGAGACGAGTTGCTAGCAGGAGTTTCGTTTGCTTTTTCTGATCGAGTCCGTATACAGGTTTCTGGCAGCCTTGTAGCATTGTCTCATGACTTCTACTTCAGCTTCTGGCCAGGAGCGCCGGGCTCTTTGAAATTCTTTCCTGCGCATGATGACCTCCTTCCGCAGTGACTGCAGATCCCGATTCCACCAAGGCACTGCCCCTGGGGATGGAATTTTCTTCTTAATTGCTGTCTTGGTGACTTTGGTGATGAGTTCCGTAATCTTTCGTTGAAGGAAGTCCGGATCCTCTTCCAGCACCAGGTCCTGCTGTCCAGCATTTACTGCTGTGAGGAGCTTCTCAGCAAACAGATTCCAGTCTGCCTTGTTTATTGCATATCGCTTGTCCAGTTGTCTTGGGATCGGAGTTCTGGTTAGTGTCCTAGAGATTTTAGCGTGATGACTGGGTGATCGGAGGTTGTCCAGGAGTTTTCTATCCTCCAGTCGAAGACGTGGGTGGCCGTGTTGGTGGATGCAAGTGAGATATCAATCGTTGCCTCCCACAGTGTATTGCAAAAGGTGACAGTGGTAGAGAATGAAAAGGACCTGGGGGTAATTGTGCAGGCAGATATGAAGTTCTCTGATCAGTGCAGACGGGCTGCAAGAGTAGCTCATGGTGTATTGTCAATGATATATAGGAATTTTTCTAGCAGGGATAAGGAGGTGATTATTCCCTTGTACTGTATAAGGCAATGGTCAGGCCGCACCTTGTGTATTGTATACAGGTCTGGAGGCCTCATTTCAAGAAGGATGTAGAGCTGCTGGAACGAGTACAGAGAAGGGCAACAAGGTTAGTGAACGGAACGAAGGGTTGCTCTTACGAAGAAAGGCTTAAGTTTTGCAAGTTGCAGTGTCTGGAGACTAGGCACCAGCGAGGTGATCTGATAGAGGTGTATAAAGCCTTGAATGGTTTGAGCATGCTCAATGCTGATGGGATTCTTCCTCTCGCTCAGAATAATCACCTGAGAGGGCATAAATTCAAATTGAGGAAAGACAGATGTAGGATAGACGTGGGGAAATTTGCCTTTGGCCAGCGGGTGGTTGGTTGGTGGAACCGACTTCCGTCACTTGTTGTTGAAGTTGATAGCCTAAACAAATTTAAGGCTCAACTGGACAGGTATTTCGAACGAACGGAGGGATGAAGTGGAAGTTTTTTTTTTTTTTTTTTTGGCTGATGCTACATAAGCTTGCTTTCTTGCATCATATGCCTCTACTAATGCTAATGATAATGCTAATGCTAAGTTCGTTAACTCCTTTAATTTAAATAATCCTCCACAGGAATCAACGTATCTTCTCCTGCTCCAAAATTAGCATCAGTGCAGTTAATGACCTGATACTAATTCTGAGCTTCGCATATGCTACGTGAAGCGAATGGCTGGCCCAAAACCTGTGAAAAAAGGCAATGAATGAAAAAAAACAAAAAAAAAAAAATTATCTGTAAAATGCATGGGTACTGTGCATATATGGCACTTTTTAAGCTCGTAGACATACTACTCTGCAGTCTCTACATTAACGATCTTCTCCTAACCCTCCTTTGCATTCCCTGATGTTTTTTCACGAAATTTTTAGCTCTGTCGTCCTGTTTCACAGCTGTGCACAACATCAACCTGTGCAGCATCTGCGGGGTAAATTGGAACTCTGCTTATTTCGTATAAATACATCATAATCAATTTTGCTTATCTTTCCAAGTCACTGATTGTTTCCGATTACGATGTCGCCTATCCTACTGTCCGGCACGTTCCTTTGGACACTTATTTAGGAATTACTTTCTTTTTTTTTTTTTTTTATGAAACCCCAAACACCAAAGGTATTAGAGCCTATAGCACTACAGAGTGTGGTTAAAGGTTGAGAAGATGAAAGAAGAAAGATAATTATCGATATTCGACTTGAATTTCTGCACAATGTGATTTTCAGGAAATAAGTGTGAAGAGAAGTTCTTCCAAAAAAAAAAAAAAAAAAAAGCATAAAAGAAGGAGAAGAAAAATCAGTTCTACGAGTTTAAGTTGCAGAGTAAATGGAAGTTTACTGTCTTCAGCACGTGTTCGGTCTGGTTTCGGAGGTGAAGGGGGAGATTGTAGATTTCAATTCAGAAAAACGCTGCCCATGGAAGTATATACAGAAAAGTCAAGCAGCAGACACAGAACGAGATAGAGAGTGTTGAGGGAGAGAGGGAGACTTTGTTAGGGATGGGTAATCTAGAAGCCTGAGAAAGGTTTTGTGGAAATTAAATTGGCAATGCTCTTCTTTGACTAACACGTTATCAGTGGAATAACTCAGGGTTCACTGATGGGCCCCTTAAGTTTTCAATTTGTAAAGGATGCATATTATTTATTGCACCAGGAAATGTTCCAAATTATATGCCATGAATTGAAATCATGCCATACTATTGCAACAAGACCTAAACAACAAGGATTATTCCTATTCAACAAGAAAATAAGGCCGTTGAGAAGTGATAATATACTGCCTGTATCTTACATTTATAATGGTATTCCAGAGATCGCATACCAGTTGGATGGTACCACACTAAGGGTATCAGGGAATAAAAAACATGGGATAATTGTGCAGTCAGATGTGAAGGTCTCTGAACAGCGCAAACAGACTGCCACGTCACTCATGACGTTTTTTCAATGATATACAGGAATTTTGCCAGCAAGGATAAGAGAAGATTATCTCATTGTATAAGATAATAAATTTTCTGTTTATACTCCGGCACGACAACCAAGTCAGTAGAGTTTACAATAAATCGTCAATACAAATATTTATCGTATTTAGTAGTCACGGGCTTGAACCCCGGTCCACTCAAGGAACGCGTGCTATGCACTCTCGCTCCTGACCACTGGGCTACGTCAGGCCTTAATTTCTTTGTTCCTGTCCATAACCACTTACGGTGCCGGAGCATGGTTTACCAGAGTCACCACTGTTAGGAACATACGGAAACTTGGAACCATCCAGCGCTGCATGTTACTCATGATAATGACGAGGGCCTGCCGCACAGTCAGCACTCGTACTCTTCAGGTTTTGGCTGGGGTCCTGCCTTTGGACCTGGAGGTGATCCCCCCGTGGAATACACTATCGCTTATCAAGAGGAATTCCGGCTACCATCCTTAACCATACGATCAATCTCACAAACGAGATTCGTTCTCAAACTTGGTAGCAGAGATGGACAGACACAAGCAAGAACCAATCACGAAGAAATTTATTCCCTAGGTCGCTAAAGTTTTCCCAGCTCCCCCTTGGTTCTCTCCTGGTCTCCATGCTACATATCTTATTACTGGGCATGGATCTATCAAACAGAAGCTGAACCTGATGGGAATTGAGGAATATGACCCCTACTGCCAGTATGTGTGTCTTGAAAGTGTGTCTTGTATGTGGTATGTGTGTCTTGCAGGAATCATATGGTTTAGAAGTGTCCTCACTACGAAGACCTAAGATGCAATTTAATTTCCAAAATACGTGATCTCCCACGAAACAGAGAATATCTGTACATGATTGAGCAGGAATATTACCTATAGCTTTTACCAAGTTTGTCCACGACCTGTTTGCCGTAAGAAGATCACACCTTGCACAGGCAACTGCCCCAATTGATAACTAGCCTTTTGACTTTCATATTAAACTTCATGTCTGAAGGACACTCTCTTCCCTCTGTAAGTGGACAAGAACAGGACTGGATCCGTACTCCCTAACTGAAAACAACCTTCATGGACATGGCACCCACAGTCTTCACACACAACTCAACCTGACATGACTCCTGCTAACCCTTCTGTAGAGTAGGATTTGCTAACCCAGCATTTTTTTAGAATGTATTTTTGTTTTATTTATTATTTTTTATCTAGTTTTATTTATTTTTTATCTAGTTTTATTTATTTTTTATTTTATTTATTTTTTATCTAGTTTTATTTATTTATTATTATTATTTTTTTGCTATTTTCCATATAAAAAAACAATTTCCAAACCCCCTATTAAAATTCCATTTTTTTCTCTGTAGCAAATTTCGAATGAATTTCTACAGCCCTGTATGTTTACATTTAGTTGGGTTTTTTTTTTTTTTTTTTTTTTCAGCTGAAAGTTCTTTATTTGGCTCGCTGGCATTGTCTACTCTACAGTCTCGCTTGCCCAAGAATGTCATTGCAAATTAATATTTGCAATGACATTCTTGGGCAATTTATTGTCAGATGTAGCCAGCTCACACTTTTCGATAAGTCCCTCCAAAATACTCTTAAGCAAATGGAATCATGGGAAGTGTTGTCGAAGGATTATTCCTTTACCTGTCAACGTGCAACCTCCGATCCCTCACTATTTAAGACCGGGATCAGGACTGTACTTTTTCAACTTCTGGTAAATCTATGGACAAATACTTTAGATTCCAGTATATATCAAGTAGCTAACGTAAAGCCATTCCAGTGGGCTTTGGTCTTATTCGTTCATCTTAGTTCTTGTCTTCTTCCCCTCTTCCAGTTCTCTCTTTCTTGCCAAAGATAATCAATCACCTTCGCCAGTGCACTTTGTCTACCCTGAATGGGCACGCTTTAAAAGATGAACAGATGTAGGAGAAACAGATCGCTTTTTATCTCTTCGGAAAGAGCAGGTGGGACAACTTCGAGCACAGCACTTCCCAAGACGACTGGCACTCGGCAATTGGTTCGTGAAGTGTAATATAACATTATCTGACCTCCGCACGACCTCGAAGTTGCGACCATCTTCAGATAGAACAAATAGCCTTTGTACAGTCACGTATCCCGCACAAAGCGTCCGTGTGCTCCACCCCCGGACAAGGAACGTCGTTCTTCGAGCTGCACAGTCCTCGAGCTGCAGAAACACCCTCCTATTGTAGCTCCTTCCGGAGTTGACCCCGGAGGTCACACACGCAGTTCCCTCAATAACGGCATTTACTGCGATTGCCACAACGCAGCGAGGGAAGTGGGAAGAAGACGTGCTTGCTGAGACTGGGAAGTTGTGGATGCACGTGAGTCCTTCATGTAAGAGCACTTCTGCATTTTTTGCTAAGTCTGTTTATTTAAGGCACCCGCGAAGAGAGACCAACAGGTTCTCCGGGTAGTAAATTATGATTTAATTTTAAAATTATTTAAGATATTTAATTATTAAAATTCTTAATTATTAAGGACAGTCGCTAAATACAAGCATCACTGCCAGTTTATGACCTCACAAGTGTACTTTAAGGCACATCTTATTTAGTATTACTGTACAGGGGTAATTTTGCAAATCCAGGAGCAAAATGATCCCTGAAATACTAAAATAAATCATCCCCCCCCCCACGTTGACACTTTTAGCCAGCCACTTTTACCAACAAACTACTGTACTTATTGCACGATGGCGCTTGTCTTTTCTTAAAAGGCTTGTAAATGAGGAACCACCTTAATACGCCGAGTCCTCAAAACCTTGAGAATGAGCTCTGGGGGGGGGGGGTGTAACTACAGTACTTATCATCTTCCCATCTGGCTTTGAGTACCGCGCTGTTGCTAAGATTACAGACCCCCACAGCCTGAAACAACGAGGAAGGAAGGTATCGTTAAACATCTCATTGAGGGGACGTTGCATCAGTACAGATATTATGTCCCCCAGCCTTGTTATGACAAATGACGTACGGCCGAGAGGAAATTACGATTGAGATAATTATTTTCTTACGTCAAATCCTAAGATTTTTTGCTTTCCATAAGATAGCAACAAACAAGATGAGGTATCGTTTGACGCAAGTGGGAGGAAACCGCGCGTGGAGATGACGTGCGGTCTAGAAAAATCAGCGCGTATTTGATCATTTAAAAATTACTAATTCGCTGTGAGTGTTACCGAAAATGAGTAATGACGACTTGTGTTGTGCCTTTCACAGGGACCACAATCAAAGAAGATAACTGTCCACAATAGATGAAGATGCTCGTGCTCTGGCTGCTCTCGTGTTCTGTTTTCTGGTATGGAGTCAGGTAAGGAAACTTTATTTGCGTACTCGTTTCGCGTGTAAAATGCATATTAACGGAGAATAGTTTACGGTAGCTCAAACTTTTAGTGGTTATTAAAATATTAAATCTTCATTAAAATATAAACCCTCAGTTTTGTTTCAAAATTTAAGACGTGTTTATTGGAAGTGTTTGTCAACTCATTATCAGTTAAAACCTAATGTTAATGAGAAGTTCGCTGTTATACTCTGGAATTAAATAAAATAACATTCTTTAATTACTATTAACTGCTTTCTGGTGGATATTTTCAAGAGTATGAATATTAGAGGAACCAAGACTGGCGATGCAAATTCAGCTGGTATGATTAGTGATGCCCAGTATACAACAAAAGAAAAATAAACAAAATGGAACAGTGAAAAAACAGTGTACAGCACCTTGCTTTTCTAATCGCAAGAGTTCTGGTACTGACGTTTGCAATACATCCAACCGAGATTTTAATAGACTGGCCAAATATAATATTACGGTCATTCCTTAACGAGCGAAGATCTTTATCTCCAGATTAGGCCCTGCAACGCAGCCCGGTAACATCAAAGTCAAGTGTAAAACTGAGTTTCGATTAACAGTAGAAGTTAAACAATTAAAAACGAGGCATCCTGCTTACGCCTCATTTGTTGTCACGTGCCCAATGGGACAGTCCTTGCTGCTACTGAATTTTCAGGACTGGCCGGCAGGGTCGCTGGTCAAACCATACAGAAATAGATGAATGATAAAATCAAGATCAAATAGCCCTTCTGAAACGTCACAGTAGCAACCAAATCCTCCCCCTTTCTCTGAGACAGGGGATTGGCAGCGTGCGGTGTTTTTTCCAGAACGTTCGAAGCATTTCCAACAAGCTTCCCCCGCTACAAACCTGCATGATGATGATGACTGACTTGATTACATTTGGCTTGTTGAAACGAGGTTACGCAATAACAAACAACTAAACATTCTCGCTAATCCGCTTGGATATAAATGTATTGGCACTGGAAGAACTGAAAAACGGGGCGGAGGAACCGTGATCCTGTATAAATATGAATATCAGTCTACAAAGGAACACCTCTCCAAATCAGATAATTTTGAAGCCACCTCTTCTACCTTTTTCAATGGGAAAATAAAATTACAAATCTGTCTTATATACCTGCCTCCTCAGCACACCAGGGATTCAAGAAATGAACTCTTTGCATGGCTTACCATTAACCTCAATCCAGCTGTAGATACAATCCTGTTAGGAGACGTTAACATGCCAATTCCAAAACATACCGACGCAAAAAGAAATCTTGACTCTCTTCTTGCACAACTTAATCTGAAAAAAGCTGGTTATTCCAGCTACTGTTAGTTAGTTAGTTAGTTATTTGGTTTTTAGGAGCATTAGCAACTAAGGCCATATTGCTCCGAGGATATGCGGTGGTCATTCCCTGACCTTTCCGCATCATCCGTATTTGATGGTGACGGGCTCGAACCCCGGTCTAAATCAAGAAGCGTATGCTACGCACTGCTGCTCCTTCCCACCTGGCTACGGAGGCGCCAATTCCAGCTACTAGAGGGAATCAACGGGTAGATGTTGTCTACGGGGTTCGAGCCCGTGACCACCAAATACAGAGGATACGGAAAGGTCAGGGAATGACCACCGCATATCCCCGGAGCAATATGGCCTTTGCTAGCCAAACATCATCCTCAAAGAACTTCGAGAATACAAATGGCAGGAACTAAACACAAAGCCGGCAGAGGAAGCTCTGCAGCTACTGGCCCTAAAGCTCACAAAAATTTCTTATGAAGGAGCATCAAGGGTCATAAGGATAACCAAGAAATTCAAAAACTGGTTTAATCCACAAATAAAATATGTCTTTCGTAAAAAGCAAAGATTTTATAGGAAGTGGCTGAAGACAGGATAACCTAATGACTACATTCTGTACAAAAAAGAGAGTGCTCTTTTTTTTCATAAAGCTGAAAGACAAGCACATTACGCAGCTATATTATCTAAGCTCAAACAGGGAAAAAGGATCGTTGGTGATAACAGAAAAAAAGGTCTCATGACTGCCGAGATCTTTACCGAATGGTCCAAGAAGACATTTGGACAGCATCCCGCTCCCAACCAATTAGCAACCGAAGAAAACAGGAAGAGAATAACTGACTTCCTTCACCGAATCGCAGTAAAAGAAATCAATCTCAAAATACTCAGAAAGACACCTCTAATAATCATCACAATTACCAAATAAAACCGCATGAAAGCCATAAATGAACTTCCTAATAAAACAACTATTGGTCCTGATAACTTCCCTCTTTTCATGGCAAAAATCAGCAGCCCTTACATTATTGAGGTGTTGCATCACACTTTCAATGAAATCATTCAAAAAGGTACTCTCACCTGTATATGGAACAGGTTCATACATAGTAAGGCCCAAAGGCCCCCGAGAACAACATCAAGGCCTTCTTAGGAGTAGAATACTGGCTCCTGAGATGGCTAAACAAGATTGCCGGGAAACCGTTTACCATCTCAAGAGCGGTCTTGTCTGCCAATCTGGACATCACACCCTGGAAGTATATCATCACAACCAGAAACATCTTAACTCTGGCAAAGCTACTAACGGAGAGAATAGATTCGCCGAAAGTGGGAAACGTGATCACTCGCCCCCGGATGATACGACCGAGAATAAAGAGGGAAGAACCAAGTCTCAAGTGCCAACTGACTCAATTGGACTCTCTGGGGAGATTTTTCCCAGCAAATACTGTGAATTATTTTAATAATTTAAATATAGATGCAGAGAAACTATGTACAGACAAAATGTATAGGACAGAAATCTTTGGTAATGTGTATCGGCAAGTATAAATATAATAAGACTAATTTAATAATTTATATAATAATATTTAGCATTTAACAACCATTTGCAATTAATTCATTAACTACATATTCTGTGTTTTTGCATCTCCAAATTTTGTAAATAAGTTCATGTAAACATGCTTGTAAATACTATAATGTAACCACACCCTCTAGCCACGTGCTGTCTATGGGTGTCTCGAAAGAGAAATAAACAGATAATAATAATAATAATAAAAAAAATAACGCCAAAGACGACTATAGACCCATAGCCATAAGTTGCACCATCTTCGGGCATCGTCCTCTGCACCTACACTCCGTCTTATCTGGAATATCAAATCTCCTTGGGACCCTTTTTCAGATGCAGAAAGCTTTCAACAATAAGGAACAGCTCAGTATTATCTTCCTAGACATATTCGGAGCTTTTGACAATATCTCAATAACGTCTCTGGAACAAATTTTATCTTTTTACCTCAAAATACAAGGCAAGCAATCTCCTGAAGATTTTATGTAACGTTCTGAAGGAAAGACGCCTCATAATCTGTAATGATAATTTTATTGCCCGTCACTCCATTTCTCAAGGAGTGCCAGAGGGAGCCGTTCTCTCCTCACTGTTATTTGCTGCAGCTCTGGAACCATTTTTTGCATCCCATAAAGACAACTTTATTACATATGCTGATGACCTGAAATTCTTCGTCAAATCTAAAGATCTACAACAAGTTAAGCAAACAGATCAACAAGCCAATAACACAATAAAAGAACTGGAGCATTACCTCGACTACATTTAAATCCAAGCAAATCTGCCCAGATGACAATTACAAATAAAAAGAGCAGGAACAATATCTCTATGCTGGTAAGCAGATGCAAAGTTCTAAAGGTTAAATCGCACGTAGATCTTGGCCTAAAATGGGACGCGGGATTAACATTCTCCGAGCACTTCGATATCATCAAAGATAAAACATATGCAGCGCTCTTGGCTGCCAAACAAGAGTTAATTGTCATTATAAACCCAGATCTTGTTAAAAAGTATATGTTGAAATGTATACTTCCCATCCCACTGTATGCTTCACAGATTTGGTCCTCTGCCCCACCGAGCAACCTGAAAACTTTCCTTAGTATTGAATACTGGCTCCTGAGATGGCTGAACATCGAATCACCCATTTACTATCACTAGAGCCATCCTACTTTCCAATCTCAGCATTCCTCCCTGGAAACAGGAAATTAACACAAGAAACATTTTCACAATAGCCCAACTGTTAACAGGACGATTAGACGCTCCCAGTACTGACGGCTTTTTTCACTCTCGTCGAGGAGCCCCCAAGAATGCTGAAACAAGACACCTTCTTCAAAGCAATTTAAAAAACCTGGAGTCACTTTTTTCCAACATACACAATAGAATTCTTCAATCAACTAAGAATTGAACCGGAAAAGCTCTATAACGAAAAGCCTACAGATTGAAAGTCTTTGCCAACTCCTATCGTCTTGTGCAACTGATGCACAGCCACTCGGCTCAAAAATGCATTTAATTTTGATCCCTTTTTACTGTATCTTCTCATTATTCTAAATGTCAACCTAAGATGTCAAAATTTTAAATATTCTAAAATGTTCAAAGATACCAAAAATTGTAAATATTCTATTATAAAATCATAATTACGCATGTATTCCAAAATTCTGTATTCAACCTTTCAGGGTGGACGTCCCATGGACTTCATAACCTTTTGTTCATGGGATCCGTTTAGAATGAGTTAGAATGTAACTTACACCCTTCTAGCCAATGGCTGTCCCCGGGGGGGGGAGGGCTCTCAACAGAGAAATAAACTAATAATACTGGTCTCCCGGTATAATAATTATTATACCGGGAGACCAGTATAATAATTAGAATAATAATAATAAATAAATTAATAGTAATAAAAATTAATAAAATAAATATACATCGTTAAAGTTGCTCCAAGGACCTACCCCAAGGTCAGAGTGGCGGCTAAGGCGGATTGTGGCATCCTCTGGGGTCACTCGCGAGAACTACCACATAAGCCGAAGCTAAACAGGTCCACCTCCATAGATGGATGATGTCGCAGGGAAATAATCATACTGCATCGAGTGTGGCGCAGGATAAAGTCACTCGTGTTCAGGCCATAGGCAGAGGGATCGGTTCGAAAAATCAGAGACGGTCTCCCGAGGAAGACACTGGAGCGAGTGGCGCTGTCCCATATGGCTACCACAAGAGAAAGTAAAAACCATCCTGCCCCACCAACTGGAAGTGCTACCTACGCAATTGCGCTAGTGACCACCCAGAAATGGAGAAAACGCCAACGCATGAAGTGGAGTATCGAAATGAATACGTACATCATGCAAGCATACAACGAAATAACGAAGCTGGAGACCGATATGACAACGTACAGGGCGAGACTACATACCAAGTGGTTGGAACGATTCCCGAATATTCAGGTCACCGAACAGCGAAAAGCGGACCAGAGAAGAACCATCGTCACAAAGAACCTGATAGCTCCTGTAATCTTGGAAAAAATCAAGCAGGACGCGAGCGATCAACTACAAAGGATAAAGAATATGGAACCAGAGGAAGAAGAACATGCCACCACCGAACCAGAGGAGGAGCAGCAAGAAGAAATACAACCCACAGCAGCTGAAGTGGAAACAGACGAGGTCATGATATCCAGAATAGAGGAGGAGTAGAAGAAGGCCCCCAACAGAATTCGAAGGAATGGACTCCACAAAGACTCACGTGATACCGAAGCAGAGGCCGAATAGAACCTTGTGGAGAGTAACAGACCACCTGAACGGCACATAATACCGCATTTTCACGACACCAATGATGCAACACTGGAGGCCATCCGCACAGCCGTGTATTGTGCTGCGGTAGCAGCCACGAGGATTAATGGAAGAGAAGCGAGAGACCAGCAGCAGAAGAACCGAAAACAGAAGGAACCACCGGCTTGGGAAAGAAGACTTCAGCAGAAGATACAAGAATTAAGAGTCAAGATAGACCAATTGACCCAGTACCAATTAGGCAGTAGGAGTAAGAAATTAATTGGAAAAGTGAAGAGCATCCTCAAGAGAGAGACAGCGTCCACATCTTCATCTTTGTTTCTGTTCTATGGTGGCCCCAAGACTCTCGTCAAAATCCACCTAGAACTATAATCACACATACACTCTATGAATATTACAGGTGGCCTGAGCATTATATTCAGGCCACCTCACGACCAGGAAGCAATCATCCCTGGGCAGCTGCTTCCTGGCACTCGTCCCAGGCACGTTTTCCAACCTGGGTCTACTAAAACTCTCATTGTGCAAATTGGCACCAATCCCGCACCCACCTGAGGTAGTGCTATATAGGTGGGTGCCAACACCCCGCACCCAGGCCGCCGAATCCCTAGTGCCAGCAAAAAAAAATAATAATAATTAATAAAATAAAATAAAATAATAATAAATAAAATAAAATAAATAAAAATAAATAAATAATTATAAATAAAATTAAAAATAATAAATAAATAAAATAAGAAATAAAAATAAATAAATAATTATAAATAAAATTAAAAATAATAAATAAATAAAATAAGAAATAAAAAGAAATTAAAATAAAATAAAAATAATAATTAAACAAACAAAAAAAAAATTCAATTAAAATTTCTCCCCACATAGCCAAAGTAAGCCAGGGGGGAAAAAATAAAAAAATAATAATAAATAAAAATAAATAAACAACCTACCAGAAATAACAGTGACAATGCTCTTATTAAAAATAACAATTGTTGATTTAGGTTAATCATTTTCTATATGCGCTGCCCTTGCTGTAATAGGAAGACCAGTCACCGTGTATACCCCTCCAAAGCAACCAATATATGGCTCTTGGAAACACACAATATCTAAATTCATCTCATAGACCATAAACCTTGCCTCATCCATTACTGACCTACTCCTTTGTGCATTTAATTGCATAATAGTTATATAATCCTCCTCACTATGATATTTAATGACTACATATTGCTCAAATAAAAACTCACTATCCATTATTAACCTTCATACTTGCTATTTCCAAAGCTCTAATATACTCTGGACAATTATTGTACCTAACTGAATGATCACAACTTTTACCTTTCCTTTTACAATTGACACACGTAGGACTCTTATCTTTATTAATACAGTCAGCAAACACCACATGCCCTTTTTGCTGCGCAATGTCCACATGAAACAGTTTTATGGGAACAATAGTTTGCAGTGTCCAAAACCTAAACATTTGAAACATTTAGCTATTACTGTGAATTTTCTAAAATTCTGTGATGAATGACCAATAAATAACCTATCCTCCTGAAAAATCCTCTTATACATCTGAGGATCAACCTCAATTACCCAATTTTTATTACCAGTTTTAAACCTAAATGATATTCCCTCCTTCACTTCCTCCTCAGTATGTCCCTAATCTCTCAGGTTCTTACAATACAAGTCATTTACAATTTCTTCTTGTGTCATCTCCTTGGGTACATCGTAAATCAATAAACTTGGATTAGTCAATTTAATTTTATCTTGTTTAATCCCCTTTTCAGTCAGTGCTTCTGACTGAATAATCTTACTTAAATCCTCCCTGCTGTCTGTTTCAATCAATAAACCTTTATTTCTAATTGTTCTTAAATTGCTTATCTTTACTTCCTTTAATCCTGTTTTAGAGTTGTAATCACAACATCCTTTATACCTTTATTTACTGATTTGTTGCAAATTTAGGATCATCCTGAGCTCTCAATATAACAATGTTATTTTGATGTGGTTTCTTACTTTTCATACCCCTTTCTTCAATTTGAGAGTCTTTTAATACCTTAGTATTACCCTCATGTTGGGTCAAAACCTGTGAACCTTGATGTTTCACCATATCTGCATAAGTTTGTTGCTGTTAATTCTCCTGGATCCCAGGCAGAAATGATTGACCTCTAAGTCATCAAATAAAGCGGCGCTCTTGTCTGCAATTCCTCTACCCTTACTTTTACTCTTTCATTATCTATTAGTAATGCTGTGATAATTACTTCTAAGTCTATCCACTTATCCAAGACAAAATTTGAAACTGCCTTTGTTACCTTGTTACTTTCACTTGTTGTATAATCCACTAATAATTTTTTTAGCTTAGTAATCATCTCATATATTGAATTTACATCTCCCAGCCTATATGTATTTTTGCTCTTGAATATTACTAACTATGATATCACTCTCTCTCTCTCTTACATTGGTTCCTGTGCTTCTCTTACTAATATCACTGTAAAAGCTATCTATATCAACTTCCAAATCCCCTTGTTGAAAATCTGCCTCATCCAATGACAAGGTCTGAGAATATTTGGAGATCTTCGATCCCCTCACTGATTTCCTCTATTTGCACACCCTGATCACAATACTCTGTCTGCTTTTCAACAGGCTGACTAAGAGATGTTTTTACATTAGATTACGCAAGAAAACCAAGGACGTACAAGAAATGGGAGTGTGGGAGATTCGGGAAGAAGTAAAACAGAAGATCAAGAATTATGTAGAAGCTTCACCACTTGATCCACCTGTGTTGGCTAACTTAGGATTTTTTCCTTTTAAATACTTTGCATCCATTAACTTCTTATTTTGATCTAAATGTAATTTTGGAACCATAGAAGGAAGTGGGGGAAAGCTGACACAAAGAATCAGAGAATAGGAGAGTACTTGGACACATTGAAGCAGAACCTCCTTGCACTCAGCAAGATACTATGCCGATACATAGAGAGCTCCCAGAGGAAAATAGACAACCGAATCTTCGGTGAGGACCAAAGAGGCTTCTACAGGAATCTCGGAGAAGACAGGAAAGAATGGAACGGACTACCCCGAGAAGAAGACAATTCAGGGGTTGTGGGGAAACATATGGAGCACGGAAGTAATACATAACAGCCGAGCCACCTGGATAAAACTGCAACGCAAGAAAACCAAGGACGTACAAGAAATGGGAGTGTGGGAGATTCGGGAAGAAGTAAAATAGACGATCAAGAATTATCACAACTGGCGAACTACAGGAATAGATAACGTCCACAACTACTGGTACAAGAAGCTCACTTGCACGCACTAGCACCTGGTAGAGCAGTTCACGCGAAAGGCACCCAGAGACAATCCCAAAGTTTCTCACTCAATGAATCACATATCTGAAGCCTAATGACGAAGATACAAGAAACCCAGCGAAATATAGGCCAATCTCCTACCTCCCAACAATGTACAAGATCCTGACCAGCTGCATAACCAGGAAGATATCAGACCACTTGGAGAGCCAGAACATAATGGCCGAACAGCAGAAAGGATGCAAGGAACAATTAACCATAGATGCCGCGGTTATGAAGAAAGCCTACAAGAAGCGCCGCAACATGTACACAGCCTACATCGGTTACCGCAAGGCCTTCGACTCCGTGCCTCATAGCTGGCTAATAGAAGCGCTAAACATCTACAAAGTCTTCCTAGGAGAAACGATGGCGAAATGGAAGGTCGAAAACATCAAAACCAGGTCAATCTCCATCAGGAGAGGAATCTTTCAGAGAGATACCTTGAGCCCATTGTGGTTCTGTCTAGCACTTAACCCGTTATCAACCATGGTCAACAGTAGCAAGTACGGATATAACCTCAAAGAAGGAACGAAGAACCTGTACACCCTCACCCACCTGATGTATATGGATGACATCAAACTCTACGCGGGAACCGACAAGCACCTTCAACAACTACTCCAGATCACCGAAGAATTCAGCAATGATATTAGGATGTAATTTGGTCTAGAAAAATGCAAAACCCACGGATTGTGTCAGGGAAAATTAGTCAACTGAAACTACCAGACGCAGAGTGGTACAGAGATCGAAGCTATGGCAGAGGGAGAGGCCTACAAATATTTGGGGATGATGCAGGCTCAGCAGTTAGAGGACAAGGAAAGTATGGCCTGTCTGGCCGAAAAATACCATCAGAGACTCAGAAGCCTGCTGAAAGTAAAGCTGATCGGAGGGAACAGAGTTAATGCCATAAACACCTATGCAGTCACAGTGCTAACATACTCCTTCGGGGTCGTAGATTGGACTAACACCGAGCTGGAGAATATCATGAGAAAGACAAGGACAATGATGACCAAAAGCCGCCAACACCACCCGAAATCTGCCGTGGAGAGACTGACAATTACACGGGAAGAAGGTGGGAGGGGCCTGATAGACCTCATTGAGCAACAGAAGACAACGATAGTTAACCTGCAGGATTACTTCTAGAAACACGCAGAAGCACTCCACCAGGTCATAAGGAAGATAGACGAGCGATATACCCCACTCAACTTAAGCGAGTTCCCCCCCCTAACCAGGGGGGGAACTCGCTTAAGAAGTACAAAGGAAGCTAGAAAAATGGGCAGAGAAGACACTCCATGGCAGACACTACAATGATCTCCATCAAGATCACATGGATAAAACTGCTTCCATCCAATGCATGGTTCACGAGCGGGATGCTCTTCCCCGAGACTGAAGGATTCATGCTCGCCATCCAAGACCAGGTAATCAACACAAGGAACTGTAGAAAATACATCGCCAAGGAACCCGGAGTGTCCGATGATACATGTCGACGATGCCATCTGGCCTCAGAAACGATCCAACACATCACTGCGTGATGCAAGGTGATCATCCAGACTGAGTACACTCATAGACACGACCAGGTAGCCAGGATAATTCATCGGAAGCTAATTTTTATTTATTTTTTCTGTTTATACTCCGACACGATAACCAAGTCAGTAGAGTTTACAATAAATCGTCAATTCAAATATGTATCGTATTTAGTAGTCACGGGCTTGAACCCCAGTCCACTCAAGGAACGCGTGCTATACACTCTCGCTGCTGACCAGTTGGCTACGTCAGGCCTAGCTTGGAAATACCAGTTGGTCGAAGAAAGTGTACCGTAGTACAAGTACGAACCCCAGGCAGTACTAGAGACCCCAACCCACAAGCTGTACTGTGACCGCGCCATAATAACGGATAGGACAATCCTGCACAACAGACCGGACATAACCCTTGTGGACAAGATGGAAAAGGCTACCTACCTGATTGACATAGCGGTACCCAACACTGGCAACCTGCAGAAAACCCGTGGGGAAAAAATAAGAAGGTACACGAACCAAAGACAGGAGATCAAAGAGGTGTGGCATATGCAAGAAGTAACGACTGTCCCGATCCATCGGAGTAAGAACAGGAACAGAATCTCTTCCTGTTCTTACTCCCTCCTTATTACCTTTCTATTTCTCTCCACTCTTCCTTCTATCTTCATTCCTCTGTCCTTAAACCAATTACTCATCATGCTCGTTGGGTTGGGTTAACCTGCCTATCAGTTGCCCTGGTCCATGAATATAATATTCTGTTTTTCATTTTCTTTCTTTCTTATTGTTTCGTTGCCGTCTAGTATAAAGTTTACATTATATATATATTTTTTTTATTTTTTTTCTTTCTGTTTATACTCTGGGAGGACCAAACGGTCAGAGGAGTTCAGAAAATAGACAGAATACAAGAAACAGCACCGTATTTAGCAGTCACGGGCTTGAACCCCGGTCACTCAAGGCACGTGTACTTATGCACCCGCGTGCCTGACCACTCTGCTACCGCGGCCTCTATAAATGGGCTAGCGGTTATTCTGCCAATATTCCACTACATTTAATATATATTAAAGTAATTAAACTAAATTGATAATAATAATAATAATTCGAAGTAAATTCTCAGTATATTTGAACATAGAAAAACTGGCAAATGGAAAAGAGAAACAGATAGCCGCAGCTAATTATTGATGGGAGATATTGAGTGGAGCTAGCCCTAGTTAATGTTCCATTCAATGTATCCATATATCTATAATTAGTTTTACTATTTTATATTATTTTATTTTATGTGTTTATTTATAGGGTACAACAAAGAAGTCCAACTTAGGTTACCTAAATACTTGGCCCTTTGACCTAATGGGTATAGTTTTCACCCCTAATGCTTATATTCTAAATTCTCCAATTTATCCAGTTGGTATTATATTTTAAAAATTAAGGTTATATACAGACTGATGTAATGTTCAATCAATAATGTGATGGTACTAATCTGTTCTTTTTCTTTTCTATTTCTATTCCTCATATTCTTCTACATAACTTCATATATATTTCGCTCTACTGGTTGGCCATGTTACTGGCATGTATTTTATTCGTTTTTAGAGTAGGTAGATAGAGTAGGGTATCAAGGGAACTACAACAGAAAAGGGAAGGATAAGATAGAGCAGCGGGGGGATGTGGCGGAAGGCCTCTTCCGTGATTTGGGATATTACTACTCCCACCCAGGCGAAAGAGGAAAACACAGTCAAGGGTGGAGCGTGTGGTCGCCACACTGCTTGGCTGGGAAGAACCCAGTAATTCTGTAACCCTGAAGTGACAGGGTTAGCAATTCTACCTTGGAATTCCAGGGTTAGCAGGTGCAGATTATTATTGTCTTCATCTAGAAGGTTTGTGGTGAAATTCAAGTCTAGGCAGGAGTGTCCTATTCCAGTCGAGTTCAAGGGGAGTTATTTATTTTGCAGGGTGGAGAATGGTCCTGAGAAGCATGGTTTCCACTGTTTGCAGGGCGGTTTAGCAACATTTCTGTAGTAAACAGGTCTTGGGCAAATCTGGAGAAAACATGGTAGTGTTGTCTTCATTGATAAGCAAGTGTTCATAACCACGAGGCAGATGGTGTATTTTCGTTATGTGGATACAACGTAGGTCTTCATATAGCGGGTAGACGTAGAACCGAAACTCCCAGTCTTCACTCTGCCCGCAAGACCAGAGTAGGTTATCAACAATTCCCATAGAAGCAAGCTTATCATTGATGGGTCTATGGCCTATCATAAGAAAGGTAGTGCACAGTCCAGGGCAGAACCAAGGTGGTGCTTAGGGAAAAATATGCGTTATGCTAGGAATAATTTTTTTAGTCAGGGCACCTTTGGGAGTATCGTTTCATCTTTGTTGCCAAATATGGAGGAGGTTGGCTTCAAGTCGCTTTCTTTCCTCTCTTTTAAATCATTAGCCAGTCGTAAGGAAGTCAAGGATAGTGGTTTATAATTCATTAGATAGATATTGATAATAGAGAGCTATTAAGTGCTCGATAATTCCTATATTCTATTGTATTATGAAAACAACAGGGATTACCTTTATTTTTGATATAGGATGCTTCTTTCCCAACCAACTCTACAAGTCCAACGCGCTAACAATTCTTTATGAAGGCGATATAAATTTTACAAAAAAATGTAAAACATTTTCCTCACTGTCAGAACCGTAGTATTCAGACCCCTCGGATAGATAGTAATGGAGACCTTTACGTATAACCTCTTGGACTCACAAGGATACATTTTAATTGCAACTGAATATATACCATCCTTCCCTTGGAGTTCTGCCTTCCTGTAACCTTAATAACTGGTTTCCACCAGTTCAATGCCCAAAAATTACAAATCACAGAAGTTTATCCAGGATATATCGAGCGAATATATTAAAAACAATAGCAAGCAAGAAGGCGGTTGAAATCGAATTAGAAATATTTTATTATCTGCTTATTGAGGGATGAGAAAAGTACTTCATCGGATGATAGCGTGGTCGATAAATACAATAAGACTAGTTTAATCAGTATCCCCATTGTGGTCCCTCAGATAAAAAGTATCTTTTAGCTCGATAACGTGGTACCAAATTAGGATCATGAATTAAGAAAGAAGCGTTCATTTTATCGCACACTCACCCGCTCGTGCGACTGCAGTGACGTCACCGAAACAACCGCGCGAGCCGGGAGTAAAGACGTTCTGCAGGCATGCGCAGGTCACTTTATTCCCCTTGCATGTAAGTTGTTCAAAAGAGATCTTGTTGCTTCTTCATGGAGTATCCGTTATTTTATCGAAGCGTGCCCATCGTTGTAATTGTGAAAATGTCTATACGGCGGGTTCTCGATAAGCGAGGGTTCTTTTATTAGAATACGCGTTTCAGTTGTTGAAATGGCTCTCAACGCGAAGTAGGGCCGAGGGTTTCGCAATCAATTATTTCGAGGTATGCCGGCAGTGGCACGTACTTGCATCTCATCGAAGCCAAAACTGCAGTTGATGGTGTAGAATTCGTTTACACTCGCAGACCTCCTAGTTCGAAAGAGACGTGGCCGTTTGAAATAGAAACTCACGTGGATCGGGAAGGAACAAATTAAATTATGAGCGGAACTGTTCCGAGTGATGGACTTGCAGAGCGGTTAAAATGGCTCAATGGGTGGAGTCAACGCGAATACTCGGAGATGCAGTTGGGTATGCTCAGTCCATTTAATAAATTGGGGAAGACCGGAGAATGAAGAAAGATTGCATTCTGGCAGGCTGAACAATCAGCCCGATGAAGATGCGCTTAATGGAAGACCATAAACGTTATTGCAGCTCCGGAAAAAGGAGATGCTCCGAACAGGTAGGTTGAAGCGAGATGAGAATAATCGGGGCGAGTTTTGACTGCGGCTGTAAATCAATTGAAGCTGCCGAAAAATTAGCGAGGTTTGTTTTTGTCTGCAAGCGCAGAAAATAATTTAGATATGCGAGATGGTACGCAAATGGAATGGAAAAACAAAACTGCCTCACAGCACTCCATCATAGAGATGGGGATGCAGTTGAACTCGCGCTTACGAAGTGCACTAATGAAAGGAATTAAGTTTAAGTGCTTGGCGAAATCTTCATCTTCAAAGAAACTAACGCCATCTGCGAATAACTTAAAGAAAAATCAAGTGTCCGAATTAACCACAGCTAAAGAAATGTTAAGGAATTCTAGAGACGGTGTTGGTCAATGTGTAATAACGTCAGAGAGTAACCACACATTTTGCTGTCAAAATTTTATTTGAGCAAACGCACACAGGATGACTACCAATTAATGAGCTATTACGTACCGTTAGTACCAATTAATGCAGTGTCCAGAACTTCTTCCAATCCCTTGGTCGCACGAGCAAGGGACGTAATGCTATTAACAAAAGTAAAAATCTCTCTGCAACAGCGTATTAATTGGAAATTCTCTGTTAATGGAAATAATCCGTGAAGGAAACGACTCTTTTAAGGTCATGATTGCAGCTACACAGAGTGATAATGAAAGCTCATCGGTTTGGATACCACGTCAATTACTGGCAAAACGTGAATAGCCCAGAGTTAAAATCCAGAACAGAATAGATGAAGTCTACAGAGCCACATATTTTCTATGTGTGTTCCATGAGATTTTTAGGATTCCACGAGTTGAGAAAGAGAGAGATGATTTTACAATCTTTGCTTTGATTGCGCTTTTTCTTTACGCGTGTACGATTGTTTCTAATTTATTATTAATCATTTGTTTTAATGATATTATGATTAGCGGGAGATTTAGTCTACGAAAAAGTTCCGTCCAATAAAAGTTTGAAAAGTTCTCTTCTAGAATTTGAGCAAAAGATAATCACCAAAAAGAAACGCCAGGATTCCTTCGGTGCTGCATGGCGTAGCAGAGCCGACCCGCAGAGAAATATTCATCTCAAGGTATACTCTGAAAACGCTACAGGTTGTGACGATGAAATTAGTCTTAATATTAATACTGCCAAATGATGTAATGACACGAATGTATTCTGCATTTTTCAAAAGAAAAAAAAAAAAAAGAAAGAAAAGAAAAGCTTTCTAATCATTCCTATTTTTCGCATCACCAACTCCTAATCCAACGAGGGATCTTAAAAAAAAACCTAATTCCCGATTGAGGGAGTCTGGGGATCCTAGCGGTCGTATTTGTAGAGGTCCTAAAATGAGGTCTTTAAGGGACTCCTGGAACAACAGTAATTGCATAGTTTCTGAGATTTCCTGCTACTCTTGGAACAGCTGCGCCTCTAAACTTCGATATATCCGTTCACCTCGTTGTCCATTTTGGCTGAACGTCTCCACCGCAAATCTCTTGACTAGTTCTTATAATTTCTTGACCACTTCCAATATAGGTATAGCTCTCTTCCCCCCCCCCCCACCTCCAGAATACTTCCTGAATTGCGTTATGTTTTTCAGTCAACCTGGCGCTGTCAATCAGTCAAGGAGGCCCTGTTGTCCCTCCAGTAGTGACGGTGACAACGCTCGGACTTGAGCTATTTATAAGAGACTAGACTTGTCTACGACAAATAAGCATTGGCTATATTTGACAAATGTAATCATTTCTAAAGAGTTGAAGTCCGAGTGCTGGCACCGTCACTGGAGGGACAACAGTCTCCAGACTATTGACTGAAAAATTAACGCAAAGAAGATTTACTGACGAAGCTTTTTCAAATTTTGAATTAATCTGTGTGAAGGTATTTTTTCGCTGCCACTAAAGAGAATGAGAGAAAACTGGGCGTCAGGACAAAAGTCTACGCAGACATCTTTCTTTCCTTTAAAGATGCTGCATAATAAAATAAAAAAAACAGTAAAATTACTTTTTTTTGTTGGTTTTGTTATCCCCCCCCCCCCTGAAAATAAGGTTTCTGTGAGCGCTGTGCACATATTTTACCAGTCTGTATTCTAAAAAAAAAAGTGAGCCAGCTTTGGAAGAGGAACTAAAAGAAATTCAAGCGAGGGTTATTATTTAGATGACGGTTATTACTTTTTATTTTTTTAACGTGGAATGTTCTCAGAGCCACCCCGCTGGAGTGAAAAGAGCTCTGATATTCAAAAAAGTGAAATCTGCCTCACCCCAAAAAGCGGATTCGCCACGAGCAGGAAGTTCTGCACGCTGTTCTTCTTTAATGGGATTATAAAAGCTTTTCCTTCGTCAGCCTCGAACCTCAATTTTCTCAGTTCCCCCAATCACGCCACCTCTGACGTCACGCAGACCTTGGATGGCTAGCGGATGGCTGACTGGTGCGCGCCATTCGAAGGCCTTCAGCCATTATGCCGTAAAATATTTTTAATTCTCTCCGCCCTTAATTAATTTAACCCCTCCGTCCTCGTGTCATGGACCGTCCCGTTGCACGTGCTCTGGGTAACCGCAGAGGAGGATAATTTGCTCATCAGCTACTTAAATTTGCAACGGACTCCTTGAGGAAGTCATTGTCGGGAGGGGTGTAATTAGAAACTGACCCTCGTAAAGGTTGCCTTTCCTTCCAACGGTTCCGTCTCCCCTCATCGCAACGCACCAACTGCGAAACTGCCTAATGCATGTAGCGCCATCTAGATTCGAATAATTGTGGCACAGAGTTTTCGGAACTGAGGAAGATATAATATTGTCATATAAAAGTTCAAATAAATTGTAGAACTTTTCTTTTCCCAACTAACTTTTAATTTTGTTTTAAATACGAAAAGGAATACCAAAGTATTTTAAGCGCAGATATTCCTATATCTGCGCTTAAGATTTTTTGATGCTGAAAAGGAGGTTTACTTTAGGTAGATCAAGGGTAGTATTGTCCCAAGATCTAAGGATATTTTTAAAATCAAATGTTATATTTTTGTAGGGATTATGCTTTTTGTTGCCACGTGAGTGTCTGCGTTTCTGAGCCTGCATAATATGACTAAAGTTAAATAAATTTATAAATACAGTGCTTGGTGTTAAAAGAGCTATGACTAAACAAAATCTTATTAAAGAATTTGTTATTTAGTCCATGCGGTTTCAGGGATTTGTGAATACACTTACAAATGTTTTCGTAGTATTCACGTGGGAGGCTATTTTCAATGACAGCGAAGATTTTTATGATAGCATTGCTGAAATTGTGGTGGTGAAAGTGTAATAGATCCAGATCTGTGTCGTTGTTTTTACCTGTGGACTGGTTATTACCTACATGATTAGTATTGCAAATTTTACAGGTAACCATGTATACCTAACCACGTATCAATTTTTACTTCAGTTGACATCAGACTTTGCATTTTTGCCTTCTCGGTATTCGACTTAACTAATTTGCCCACCCGTATCTGATAACAGCCTTAACACCTTTATTTTATTTTACTTTAATCATTGGGTGTTAATACTTTTATTTTACAGCTCTTTCACCTCCAAATTGCTTTTGCAAATGAGCCCATAATTTTCTTAATTCATCATTCTTTCGCCTTTTTCAAATCTGCATTATTTCTTTTTTCTACTATCCTTACCCTTCTAGTCCTCGGCACTTTGTGTAATTTTCACCCCCATCTATGCAAACTTTATCAGATTTATCTATTCTTACATGTGTGCATGTGTGTGTGTATATATTTAAATAATGGCTTAAAAAGTTAGAATGCAATAACATAAAATAAGAAAATAAATAAATATTAATCTATCATTAGAGGCAGCAAAATGCACATCCTCCACATGATGCCCAGTATATAACAGATAATTCATATAAAAATAAAAAATAAGCCAGTAGCATGGCAAAACTGTAGAGCGAAAGTTAACATAAAAATTAACATAAATTAAATCAACAGGGAGGGGCAAGTAAAGGTAACAAGACAGAAACCGTAGTCACAAGTCTCCAAATAATTTAGAGTTCAATTAAATCCGATTTAAAATAATGCCAATTATATAATAATTTAGCGGTCCCTCCCTTGTAAGGTACCAGTTCCGAGAGACGTAAAATATCATCAAAAAGGGACTAAAACGAACTACTAAAGGAAAACAAAGTAACAAAATAATAGGCTGGCCTACCTCATTCCAAAATGAGGTAGAGCTGAAAAATGTAAATATAACTCACTGTATTCAATCCGCAAAACAAACGAACGTAATCATCTAAAAATAAAGATTTGTAGCCTTGATTTTATTGGATTTTAGATCATTTCCTTTTCGCATTAATCTAAACAGCATATTTCATTGTGTGGCGCAATGCTCTTAATTGCTCATACAGTATTATTGCTTCATCCTTAATCAGCATTCTAATTATTTATCATCCAGCATTGTATATAGTAAATATGAGTTTCACATTGGATGATTCCTGTTATGTGTAATTAAAAAAAAGAAAGAATAATTGCTGGACTGCAAATTTAAAAACAGTCACAGTTCCAATTTTGTTGAACCTAAGACGATCAGGGAGATCGTGTGTTATTTCGTCCCTGCAAAAGATCACCTCTCTTTCTCTCTCTCTCACTGGTTGCGATGGTCTTTATGAGATGGACGCAAATATTTTTGCTATGTGGAGATAAAGATTCCCTCGCTGTTCATACGCAGGATCGTCGTTTCGTGCTGTCAATCGAGCCGCTTCGCGCTGAAAATGAAACGGCGGAAATTGGTAAGATTAGTTTAAGAAACAACCACTTTGTCATAAATAAAAGAAATGTGAATCTAGCTATTCTCTGACTCTGCTTTCTTTCCACGCAGGGGAGAAGATCCCCAGGAGAAAACAGTGGCCGAAATATTTAGGGGAGGCAGCTACAACCCCAAAATCCGGCCCCGTGGAAGTGATGGTAAGTAAAAAATTACGCAGCAGTGTGTGACGGTCAAGATTGTAACACTAGATGTAAAAAAATAATCGAGGTTCAGTGACCACCGGAGGAGTTTTCCCTCGGTGACCTAAAATCTTGACTCCACGCCCATTTTCCACCACACTTTCTTTATAACTTCTCTTTCCTGAAATACTCGTTGTTAATATTCTGGTTCTCCTTGCAGGAGCCCCCGTGAATGTCACCATCTCGATGTACATCTTGGACGTCCCGGAGGTTGAATACTATGATATGGTAAGATCGTTTAAACCATCTCTAATCCACTAAAGCCCAACGTTTTCCGTATATCTTCCTTAAGCGGCATGTATAAGAGTATGACGTTGTACCACATTCCCAGAAAGACCCCCCCCCCCACCTCTACCTACGAAACAGATCCCTATCCTTAACGATAAAGTAAAAATATTAACTTCATCCGACGAAAAGCTTCGAGTATCGTCATGACAACAAATCATCGGTACTGCAAAATTATGAGTTGGAACAACACATAGTTCGCGCCTCACGGACAAGACAGATAGCCCCCCCCCCACTTTTCACTGAAGTGTATACGTAATGGTGCGATGTTTAAATCCTTCTCGGCTGAAAAATACTGACTCTTAAATAGGTCAGTAATAAATTATTTTATTTCTTTAAGACGTTTTTTTTTTTTTTTTCACTCCTCAATTTTTCCATTGCTAAACACCCTCAAAACTCTCAATATATTTTTGACTTATTATTTTAATTAGTATTTACACTTTTGCGACATTGTTATTTCCCTTTCAGTCTTTCACCGTGTTGGCCTACTTACGACTGGGTTGGAATGATGAGCGATTGGCCTTTAAAGGAAACAGCGACGTTCCTATGATTACGATCATTAAATCAGCCGACATCTGGACCCCAGACCTCTTCATCTGGAACGAAAGAGAAAGTCGAGATCATGACTTCATTGAATCTAATGAATTTGTCTTCGTCCTGCCATCTGGAAACGTTCTGTACAGTACCAGGTGAGCGCCAACTTTAAGTTTAGAAAAAAATTAATAACAAAGAGTGGGCTTCGTCCCCTTCTCGCTTTCCTCGCCAACCTCCGCGCACGCTTTTCTACGTAAATTGTAGATGTATGACGGAGTAAGTCAAATCTTTTCTACGTAAAAGACGCACTTGTCTCGAAACGCACTGATGTTCTTCCTCTCCTTTTTTTACTCCCATCCTTCAGCTATCTCTCTCACTCATGCTTTTTTTTTTAATTTTGTTCTTCGTCAGGAAGCTCAGGCGACCCCTGATGGAGAGCAACCAGAGTACTATGGGCAGCCTGGCTCACCTCCCAGTGGTGCTGGTGGGCAATGTGAAGTCACACACGGAGGCCTGCGGCCAAGAAGCCAGCACAAACAACAGAACCCAAAACTAAACTACACATACAAAACTTTTCTGGCTTTTACAAAGGTTCTGTATTCATCACAAGCGTACTGATGGCGCAAATGGAAACTACACGTGGCTCCTTACTCAAACACTATGATCAATATCTAATCAGGAAATGACCTATGTATTTAACTGGGCATTTGTAGTGACGTAAATGCCTCACCTACCTGTACCACGTGATACGTACCCCTCTTCTCCCATTGGCTACCACACCTCGCGGCATTCTCAAGGTGGAATTAATATCGCTATGTAATTATTTACGTGTGTTTACATAGGTGGAAGATGACTCTCATCAACCGGTGAAATACCACCACTTTGCTTATTGGAGGCTTGAAGTGGTGGAACCCATGTTTAGTCTCTAGAGCTAAGTTCCGGCCAACCCTTCCCCACCTCTTCCATCATGCAGTATGATTGATGACTTTTGAGGTTATGATGAACGTCGTGGCGAGATCCAATATTCCTTACATTTCGAGGGTACAGCTCTAAAACGGTTTTCGCAGGCCGGCCGCTAGTTAGTACACCGTACCGGACCTATTGGTAACTCTCTATGAGGCTTCCGGATCAGCTAGTGTATAATCTTGCTACCTCTACTCTGCCAGATAGTGAGTGGAGGGAGTCCGAGTAGTGTGTATGCGGGGAGCATTGTCGAGGCCACGTTATATCAAGGATCTGGGTATATTCTTACCACATGTACGCCATATCCTAAAATTTCATTACTTCGTACAGCATGTCCCACCCACTTTTTCTTACCATTGAATACACCATGAATTGTCAAAATAATAGAGCAAGCTTATCTGCGAAAAGATCTAAACCTCCCAAGGACTTCCTAATTCATTTCACAAATATACGTGGTCTCAATTCCAATCTCAACGATGTCCATTTCCACTTGCAGTCTTCCAAACCCCATGTACTTTTTCTGACTGAATCTCAGTTATCAGTTGATTCAACTACTGCTCATCTCAGATGTCCAAATTATTCGCTGTATGATTCCTTTCGCCTCAAAGGTGGTACTTGTGCATATGTCCGTTCTGATATTCCCTGTCAGAGACTTGGCAATTTGGAATCTCCTCTCTTTGATCTTCTCTGGCTTAAAATTTCTCTACCTCATTGTGTCAAATTCATCTGTTGTCTCTACCGTTATCCCAACTCGAATAATCACTTGGAGCTCTTTGACTTCCTCTCGTTGCAACTTGACTTTCTCCAGTCCAACTCTCCTAACAGTGAGGTGATTTTCCTTGGTAATTTTAATGTTCACAACCCCAGCTGGCTTCAGTTTTCTAGTCACACCGATCCAGCAGGTCGAGATGCTGAGGCTTTTGCAATTACTAATGCCCTAGCACAGATTGTTCATTTACCTACAAGAATACCGGACAATCCTAATCATACAGCCAATACGCTTGATCTTTTTCTCACAAACAACCCTTCTAAGTACACGGTCGAAGTGAGAGCTCCTTTAGGCACTTCAGATCACAACTTGGTGATTGTCTCTTCTCCAATGGAACCTTTATCTCATGGCTATTCCCAACCTCGTGTTGTTTGGCATTACAAGAATGCAAAATGGGATGACCTGCGAGATTTCTTTTCTTCTTTTCCTTGGTCGCATTACTGTTTCAAAAGTTCTGATGTCAACGTTTGCTCAGATCGTGTCAGTGAAATTATTCTTGCAGGAATGGAATCCTTTATCCAACACTCCACTTTAAAATCTCGTCCTTTATCTAAACTTTTGTTTTCCAATAAATGTGTTAAGGCTGTCCAAGAAAAGAATGTTTCATATCGTAATTGGCTTGTTTCTAATTCTTCAGTTTCATTTTCTGCTTACACCAAAGCTCGCAACAATTGTAAAGCAGTTATTAATCAGTCCAAACTAGAGTTTGAACAGGCTAAGAGTAGAAACCTTGCTTCTTGCCCTAATGGAAACCCAGCATTCTGGTCTCTTGCCAAAGCTATTGGCCGCAACTTTTGCCCATCTCTGCTCCCACCTCTGTCCAAACCATATGGTTCTGTTGTCACTTCAGCCAAGGATAAAGCTGACCTGCTAGCATCCCATTTTTCTTCCAGCTCATGTATTAATGATCTTGGTAAAACACCTCCCACCATTCCCAACACACTCCATTCAATGCCTCCTGTGGTCTTCCGTCAAAAGGATATCAGAAGGATTTTGATGAATCTCGATGGTAAGAAAGCTCCAGGTATTGACGGTATTTCTCCACTTGTTCTCAAAAACTGTGCTCCTGAACTTAGTCCTATTCTTTGCCGCCTTTTTTAACTTTCTTATTCTAAAGGTGTTTTTCCTTCTGCTTGGAAATTTGCTCATATCCAGCCAGTTCCTAAAAAGGCTGACATATCCCTCCCATCCAATTATCGTCCCATTGCAATTACTTCTACTCTTTTTAAAATAATGGAGAAATCAATTAACCGCCAACTCTTAAACTACCTAGAAACCTTCCGTCTGACAACGATCGCCAGTATGGATTCCGTCAGTGTCGATCCACTGGTGATATTCTGGCTTATGTTACCCATTTATGGACTAATTCAATGGAAAGGTTCGGTGAAACACAATTAGTTGCTCTTGACATCTCAAAGGCTTTTGATCGTGTTTGGCATAAAGGTCTTTTAAACAAGCTTCCATCTTATGGTTTGCAAACTGTTTTTAGTAATTGGTTATCCAGTTTTCTCTCTGATCGCTCACTGAGGGTGATGGTTGATGGCTCTCTGTCTTCTAACTTCTCCACTAATGCCGGTGTCTCCCAGGGGTCAGTTCTTTCCCCCACTCTTTTCCTCTTGTATATCAATGACCTTCTTCCATTGACTGGAAATCCTATCCATAGTTTTGCCGATGATAGCACACTGCATTCAACTTTCCATTTTGAGAAACCTTGTCCTGCTCAATCAGCTTCAACTTCTCGAAAATATGCTACCAATTCCTTAAATGCCGATCTTCTGGTAATTCTCCAGTGGGACAAAGACAACTTAGTTGATTTCAATCCTTCTAAAACTCAGTGTTGTCTTATATCTCGCAAAAAGGATTCTTCTGCTCCTATGCTTATCTTTAGTGACACTCCAATTTCTAGGCAAAATGATATATCTCTTTTGGGGATAACCCTGACTTCTAATCTCTCTTGGCACAAGCACATTACAAATATTGCTTCCTCTGCATCTAAAAAACTTGGTTTTCTCTTTCGCTCTCGGTGTTACTTTTCTTCCAAACAGCTGCTCACACTGTGTATATCACAAATCCGCCCTGCCATGGAATATTGTTCCCACATGAGGGGTGGGGCCCCAAAACCTCTCTCAGGCTTCTTGATTCCATTCAGAAGAGGGCAGTTAGGTTAATTAATGATTCATCTCTAACAGAGTCTCTCCACTCGCTTTCTCATAGACGTACTGTTTCTGCTGCATGCCTCTTCTGCAGATACTTCCATGGGCGCTGTTCTTCTGAATTGGCTTCTATAGTTCCCGCTCTCTCTTTCAAAACAGTCCGAACACGTGCCGCCACCAGCCAACATCCATTTACTGTCCAACTTCAAACCCACAGAACCAACTTTTCATCTTCCTCATTTATTCATTCAACTGCCGTTTCCTGGAACAACCTTCCTTCATACGTATTTCCTGAAAATTACAATCTACAGAAGTTCAAGTCCAGTGTCAACAAATATCTTCTTTCGTCTTCTCAATCTCCAACCCAAGCACGGTACTAAGTACTATAGGTTCTAATACTTCTCGTGTTTGGGGTGCACATAAAAAAAAAAAAAAAAAAAAAAGGTCACCAAGGAAAAAGCGTTTTGCTTCGGGTTCCATAATGCATGAGGAATATTGTTGCATCCGAAAGAGCAGGACTAAAATATTTAATTGAAATATTCGCAAATTATACAAATATTTTCAAAATACTAAACTTTTTACAAATATACAAACTATATCGCTTCGCTTCATCAGCTGACGTTACAATGAAACATCAAATGATGTGGGGAGTGGTCGTATATTAGACAGTGAAGCATGTGCACGAGGCTGATGAAAGTAATGCGGGCAGTTGTCTTTCAATGGAAGACAACAATATGATTATTTACCCGCGAATTTGTAGTGACGTAATTGCCCCGCCCTCTTCTCCCATTGGTTCGAATAAATATCACTAGGAGGAAAACTTTTTTAATGTATAGAGAGAACTGTTTCGATATTACCATGCTTATTAGGCCTTACATTACTTGTTATCTCGAATTCGCGATCAAACTATATATCCGTGTCATCAGTCTTAACTCATGCTTTTAAGTGGATTCCAAAGTATATGGAACCTTGCAGAGAGGCAAATCCTTGTCCAAACAAACATTAAACTCATCCAGCAAATGGACGGAGTCCTGAGTAGCTAAATCAACTAGAAATTACTCTTCCCTCCTCATGCATTCTAACTCCTAATGCTTGGACTTTTTCCTGAACCTCTGAGGCTCCTCGCCAACTGTGAAGGGTTCGGGCTATTCTGTCAACCTGCAATCATCCGTGTGATGATAACTGTCGGCAGTGCCACATTCCATTTCAACTTCTTACCCGTTAAAATGGGATTGCATTGGATGCGATACAGACAAGCCCGGCACAAAAAGAGAGGGATCGAAATGTATTTCTAAAGTGGTTATAATAAAAGAAAGGGGTTTCCCAACACCATCCAGGCCCCTGGATACGTACAAGGTGCTGTTCCTCAATACTCTCTTTATACTGAATGAGTTAGTTTGTCTCTCTCTCTCTCTCTCGTGCTTAAGTACATAAGTGATACATAAGTGTTAGACGATCTATTACAAAACAAAATAAAACTTTGCTTTTCTTAAATTTGTTTTCGTTTGGAGCGATTCTCTGGCGAAAAGTTATTTTATTTTCTGTTATTTTTCAGGGTGACACTGAAGGCCTCGTGTCCAATGGAATTCAGCCAGTTCCCTTTCGACGTGCAGAAGTGTTCCCTTAACATGGAAAGCTGTAAGTTCCTCCAAGCGGGTTCTGAATGCCCTTTATGCTACTTTGAATTAAGCTGAGGCCAAGCGCCCTTTCCACATTATTTTGTATTGCTCTGACCACTGTGACCTCTGTGCCGCTACCGTATTATTTCGCAAATACCTTCTCTGGCGAAGAGTTAGTTCGTCACTCTATTGGAGATCTGTCCATCATTTTAAATCTCTCTCTATCTGAAAGTTTATAAAATTTCTCTTGGAAATAATGTAAGAATACTCATTTGTATGAATGAGTAATTCTTACTAATAAAATAAAGAATACTTACTTGTAAGTTTTCTCTTGCAAATTGCAAAAAAAAAAAAAAAAAAAATCCGAAGTAAAGTTACCTGGATGTTCCTTTTCGCATATTTTGCAGCGAGCAAAACTGCATGTTCTAACCCTCGTGAGTAGCACACTTGCTAGAACTTCCGCCCTCCCACACCGGGTGAAAAAGATCAGAGTTCGAGTCCCGTCTATGAAGTGAGGAATTTTCGTGGGCCTTTTCACAACGTGGCTGACTTAGTCGGTCTCAGGCGAGGGTAGCGTGGTTTTTTCTCCCGGAAACTCGGGTTTTTAAAGCAAACAGAAAATCGACCGCAGAATTCACGCAATTTACAGAAAATATACACGGAACAACGTGGCCTTAGTCACTGAAGCTCCTTAACTCTACTACTGCATCTTCTAACTTTTGATTTTTCTTAATTTTGTTATGATTATTGACAAAAATAATTTCTACCAGCAACAAAAACCAAATACAGCTGTTTGGTATGAAATGCCAGTCGTAAAAAGGACAATAACGTGCATTTATGTCCATCATTACTGAATGGAAACGTGTGGCACACGGTTGGAGACTCGGAGCTGATCTAACATAAGCCCGAAATTGAATCTAGTGAACCTATTTTCGATATAGTCTCACACGGTTGTGCTCCGGTGTTAAATTACAAATTAGATTCCAAGAGAAAACTCAATTATGGGATAGAAAGGGAAGCTGGCCATTTGTAAGGTCTACTACTGTAAAAATTGTATTTCTCTGCAAAGTGTTCTAATTTGTAACTATTTCACAGCAGTTCTAACTTATTTTCGATTTCTAATTTTTGACAGAACTTTGTAGCCCTGTATTTTACTTGTAACTGTTGCTTTAACTCGCCTTCAGAACATTATTTCAATGACGTTAAGTTATTTTAATTAAAAAGCTACGAATACTCTTTAGAATGCATTATGCTCAAAATAAACTTCTATCAATTATTTAAGATGATTCAGGAAGAAAGGTCATAATTTCCTCCTAGTACGAATAAAGCATCTTATTAGATAAGCGTCTGTGGACTTTATTTTTTTCTACACTGTATTTTTAATTAGTAAAAACTCCATAACCATTAAAAAAAAAATCTAAACGATTCAAGAATCATAATTGCGTTGATATGTCCTTTTTTGAAAAAAACGACCGCTGCCATTAGCTCCCGAAGTTACGACCTTTCATCCTGAAAGCTCTGTAGATATACACTCACTATTCCCACTGAAAAATTATTTGTTTTTATGGGCAGATCACCAAACCGCTAATGCGATGGTCTTCAGGTGGAATAACTCAGAAGCTCTCCAGATTTCCAAATCGTTGGCCATCAAAAAAGTCACCGTGGACAAAGTAGAACAGGAGGAATCGTATATTGAGTTCAGAAACAGTAAGTTCTCGTCACTACATTTTCTGGGATTAATTAAATAGTAATTAAAGACTGACTAAAAACTGATAAAACAAAAATAATAAGTAAGAGAGAAGCGAAAAGTAAATATATATGCACATTTTTGCTCGCAAAGGAGCGAGTCAATTTGTTATTTACGAGAAATCTTTGGCAAAGGAAACTAAGGAAAACAGCAAGGATTTCTTTACTTATATAAACTCTAAAAGGAAGGGGATGAATCTGATTGGTCCACTTGACATCGATGGTCCGACTGTTGATGATCCTGCTCAGATAGCAAACAAACCGAATGAGTATTTTACATCTACATTCACACGTGAGGAATTATTAAGGTTTGAAAATGATAGAAGGTTATCAAATTGTAGCAGGGTGCTTAATGATTTTGTAATAACTGAGAGCAAAGCGGAGGATGTAATTATTTTATTTTTTTTGGAGCATCGGCTTCTGTGGCCATAATTGAACCTCCCAAAGTTTTTGCATTTTTTACTCTAATCCAAGCCCGAGGTGGGATTCGAACCCGCGACCTTTGGGTTGCCAGGCAGGCACTTTACCACCTGACTATCCCGGTCGGCAGAAATTGTTGAAGTTAAACATAAGAAAGGCACCTGGGGTGGATGGGATCTATCCAGTTATATTAAAGGAGGTGGCAGAGCAACTAAGCAAACCTTTATCCATAATTATGAGAGCATCCTTGGACTCAGGGGAGGTCCCCAAGGACTGTAGATGTGCAAATGTATCTCCAATTCACAAAGGGGGATCGAAGGGTGTTCTGTTCCGGGTAAAATAATGGGGTCACTGGTTAAAGATGCATTGCAGGATCATCTAGACAAGACTGCAGCAATAATTCAGACACAGCATGGGTTTGTTAAGGGAAATTCTTGTCTGACCAATTTGATACGATATTATGATGTGGTTACAAAGGAAATGGATGCAAAAGTGGGAGAAAACAGAGGGTGGTAATCAATGGGTGCTGCTCTTCGTGGACTAATGTTATTGGTAACCCCAAATAGCCAAATACCCCTCACATATTTCATTGAAGGCTGGGAGGGAGAAATTTTCCAAATAAATACTTGGGGAATGAGACAGTGATTGAACTATTGATTTCGTGTTCAGATTAGGTTTAGTGGAGTTTCACAGGGTTCTGTGTTAGGTCCACTGTTGTTTTGTATATTTATCAATGATATTGATGAAGGTATATCAGGCTTAATGTGGAAGTTTGCAGATGATACAAAGGTTGGCAGGGTTGTTAATGACAGTAATGACAGTGTGCTACTGCAACAGGATCTAGATAATTTGGGCAGATGGGCTAAGAAGTGGCAACTGAAGTTTAACCTTGACAAATGCAAAGTACTGCATATGGGTAGAAGTAACCCCAGATAAACGTACCAACTGTGTGGTACTACACTTAAGGTGGTAGAAAATGAAAAAGACCTGGGAGTAATTGTGCAGTCAGATATGAAGTTTTCTGAGCAGTGCAGACAGGCTGCTAGGGCAGGTCATGGGGTTTTGTCAATGATATATAGGAATTTTGCTAGTAGGGAAAAGGAGGTGATTATCCCTCTGTATAAGGCAATGGTCAGGCCACGCCTTGAATACTGCGTACAGGTCTGGAGGCCTCATTTTAGGAAGGATGTAGATTTACTTGAGCGTGTACAGAGAAGGGCAACACGATTGGTGAGGGGAATGAAGGGATTCTCTTACCAAGAGAGGCTTAAGTTCTGCAAATTGCAGCGGCTGTAGACCAGGCACCTGCGAGGTGATCTGATTGAGGTGTGTAAGGCCTTGAATGGGTTGAGCACGCTGAATTCTGATAGGATTCTTCCACTTGCTCAGATTACGAACCTAAGGGGGCATAAATTCAAATTAAGAAAAGACAGATATAGTGTAGATGTGCGGAAATTTGCCTTTAGCCAGCGGGTGGGTAATTGCTGGAACAAACTTCCATCTGTCGTTGTGGAAGTTCATAGGTTAAATAAATTTAAGGAGGAACTGGACAAACATTTAGAGGGAATGGTTGTGCGAATTTTTTTTTGGCTGATGCTGCATAAGCCCATACACTGCTTTCTTGCATCACATGCCACTATTACTACTACTACTATTTAAATGATTTGTACATCTCATTATAACGGAAGGATCTATTGCATCTCACTAAGTAAAATGTGACGATTTTTACATGCATAACTGAGAAAAATAAAGTTAACATAATTTGTAAATGACGCTATGGTGATTATCCTTGGATAATCACCATAGCGTCATTATCCTTGGATAATCACCACGTAGTTCACCCTGGCCAAAAAAAACAAAAAAAACCCTTTCTATTAAGGCTGTTACTGCTATAAGAAATGCGAGTAAATGCAAATAGATGCGAGGAAAACCGACTTGAGGTGGTGAAGTTTTTAGCATTTAGTATAAAGAATGCACAGACTGTTCGACTGCAGTAATCTGAAGCCAGAATGGGGAAAATGCGTAGATCTATCAGACTGCAAAAATTCTTATCGGGAGTGCACGTTTAGCAGGATTCACGTTTTAAGAAACGAAAACATAACTGCTTTCTCAAAAACATTGATCTCAAAAGATTTTAATGACTGAAAAGTAAGCTGTTCTTTCACATCTCAAAGGCGTAAATGCGACATAAAAAAAAAAAAATATATATATATACTGTACTGTATACTTCAAGGGCGAGGCTGCCATACCCTGGGGGGAACTGTAAGGAAAACTAGGACGTCCAGTGTGTAGCAAATAACACCTCGATGCAACCAAGCTCAGACCTGCGCTATTTCAATTCGTACCATGCGCAAGTAATTAAAGACATTGGTCATTGACAATCGCCTAGTGAAAAGCCGCTGTTTCAGCGAAAAACAAAAAAATCGTCTTTCAGTGGTACTGAGAAAGTTGTGATTGGACAGCGGAAAAATGGAAGAAAGTGATGAGGTCAGACGAATCAAGATACACCTTGTTTTGCACTGATGGTAGGCAGAGAGCGTGGCGAAAACCTCACGAAACGATGGACCCTGCTTGGCCTGTTAAGACAACCCAACTATCAGGAAGTGGTGTCGTGGTATGGGGGAATGCTTTGTTGGCACGAACTGGATCCGTTGATACTGTCCACAAATCTACTCTAGGGTGCAGTAGAACTGTAAAAGTTGATGGCCACTTTATGGATGACATTGAAACAGCGCATCGTGCCAGAATCATGCAAGAATAGTTCTGAGAACATTACATGGATTTCCACCACCTTCTCTGGCACCCACATTAACCTAATCTCAATCGTATTGAGAAAGTGTTGGTATGCTGGAGAGAGCTAGTCGGCAACGAATCCTTTTCCTTTAACTTTTTCGCAGCTGGGCGATATTTTGCTAGAAGTATGGTTACAATTGACTAAAACGCATTAAACCACGTTAAAGAATCCATTCCGTGTCACAGAGCTGCTGTTATTCGAAACAATGTCAGCCGGATTCGACACTGAAGGTTCATTTTTTTTTTTTTTTTTTTTTTTTTGGCCAGAGCGTGCACTTGGAATGAACCACTCTTTTACGGTATGGATAACGCAAATTAGTATATCAATAAAGTGCTTTATCCTAATACATGAATTTATTTCAATGTTTCAGGATCCTTGCCGGATCCCATTATCAGAACATACAGGACTATGTTCTGATAAGTTCTGGCAAGGATCTACATTGGCATGTAGCTCTTTGGATACCCTGCTTGAGAATTCGGCAGCGATTCTGAAACTTTACATTTGTAATAAGTTTAGGAATTAGGTCAAAGCACTTAATTTGCTAATTTTACATTATCCATACAGTAAAAGAGTGGTTCATTTCAAATATTAATCCATTAATATTTATTTAATTTTATTAAAAGAGAACATGAACTACAGAGCACGCAATTACAGTGTGAATGAAACTAATTATAACAATTAAAAAATCAGTAATGAATATATTTATAATATCTAATTAGCCTATATCACTTATTTCACAACACAAAGAAAAGGTGCAGGGACATGGTATTATAGATATTAACTTAGTTGTCAAAGACATCTAAACTGAGACTATTTGTAATTTAAGGAGAGTCTATTCATGGGAATATGTTCAATGATATCAGCGTAGAACGCATGGAACGGAATGTCTTGCTGATGCCTGGTTGGTTTAGAAGGGAGATGACAGTTGATAACTTTTTTAATTGATAGTTTGATTTTAATTTTGCGATGAAATCTTAAATCAGCCGGGATTCTTCTAACATCAAGGATTTTGAGACAAAAGTACACACAGCGTGACTGATAGTAATACGAATGGCAGAACTGGTAATTCCTGAAGCACCTCACGAAGTTACGCTGGACAGTTTCGAGTATTTTCGAATGAATCTTCCTATAGGGATTCCAGACAACGGAGGGATAGTTGATGACTAGTAGAATGGTTGCTTTGTACAGAAGGACAGCATATCTGTAATCTTACAGCGGAAAGAACTCCTCTTGGTGAATACGATTATCTTAAAAGATTTGATAATAACATGGTCGATATAGTTCTGAAATACGCAATTACCTTGAGAATGACTCTTAAATCAATAATTAGATCATTCTTTTGGATACAAACGAAATTATTAAACGATATATTGCAAAAGAGAAAGATGGACTTATGGAAAACCCGTTGTCTGAGTAAAAACTTAGTTTTCAGAGTAATTTTGTTACTATTTTAATGTTGTTTAAATGTAATCTGCGGAGATTCAAATATCTGAAGTACAGAGTCATCAAGAGAAGACGCAAAAGTTTTGAATGCCAATATTTTTTCGTGCATTTCACTGGTTTGGTGAGTTTAGTATATTCATCATCATCATCAGCCATTTTCAATCCACAGCAGGATGAAGGCCTCTCCAGCAACTTTCCAGTTCCTTCTGTTTTGAGCACTGGCCATCCATTTACTACTCGAAAACTCATGAATTTCATCTATCCATCTCCGCCTTTGTCTTCCAGGTTTTCTTCTAGCTCCTCTTGGGTACCATTCTGTTATTTTCTTAGTCCATCTGTCATCATGTCTTCGAGCTATGTGTCCTGCCCAAGACCATTTTAGTTCTTTAGTTTTGATAAGAATGTCCTTTACTTGAGTTTGCTGCCTAATCTATGTGCTTCTCTTCTTATCTAACAGTCTGATTCCCAATATGATTCGTTCCATTCTTCGCTGTGTAGTTCTCAGCTTCTCTTCCATTCTTTTGGTGAGTGCCCAAGTTTCACTTCCATAAGTAATGGTGGGGAGTATACATTGATTCATTATTTTACGTTTCAGACAAACTGGGATATCGCTCTTCAGTATGTGACTATATTTCTTCTCTTGACTTCCAGCCATTTATCATTATTACAGCTAATAACTTGTCCCAGATAAGTATATGACTCCACCTTTTCAATTGCTACTCCTTCAATCATTATTTCCCTTTCCGTGGCATACTTGTTCATCATTACTTTTGTTTTAGCCATATTCATCTTTAGTCCAAAATCCTTACTAACTGTGCATAACTGATTAAGATTTTCCTCTAATTCTTTGGGATCGTGGCTTATGACCACAATGTCATCTGCAAATCGTAAATGGGTTAGGTACTCTCCGTTCACATTGACTCCTTTCTGCGACCAGTCTAATCTTCTGAAAGCTTCCTCAAGGGCAGCAGTAAACAGCCTCGGAGATATTGTGTCTCCTTGTCGAACTGCTTTCTCGATTTTAAATTTGCTACTGTCTTTGTCTAGTCTAATAAAGGATGTAGCACTCTCATATATTTTCTTCAAAATCATAATATATGGAGTATCTATGCCTTGTCTTTCCAGTGCCCGAAACATTGCCTTATGCTGTATGGAGTCAAATGCCTTTTCATAATCCACAAATGCCAGGCATAATGGGGTTTTATATTCATTTGCTTTCTCCATTAGCTGTGATATTACGTGAAGGTGATCCATAGTTGAGAATCCTGTCCTAAAGCCAGCTTGCTCTTTCGGTTGATTCTCATCAAGTATTCTTTCTAATCTGTTAGTAATGACCCTTGTGAACAAATTGTAGATATGGGATAACAAGCTAATTGGTCTATAATTTTCAATTCTGATTTATCTCCTTTCTTATGCAGCAAAACTATGATTGCATTATTCCACTGCTTAGGCATCACACCTTTTCTAATGCACTTTGTGAAGAGTTTTGTGTTATGTCTCTTCCTCCAAATTTTAACAACTCTACAGTAACTTCATCTTCCCCCGGGGCTTTCCGATTCTTCATTTTCTTCAATGCATGTTCTACCTCATCAGGAAGAATATCGGGTATGTCGTATGTGTTGCTACTTTGCAATCCATGTTCCCCAATGCTGGTATCATTCCCTCGCTCCTTGTATAATTCTCTATAATAGTCTTCTGCTATTTTAATTATGCCTTCTCTGCTGTTTATAAGTACACCATCGCTATTCTTCAGTTTCAGTATCATTTGTCTTTCTGTATTACTGCTCATGGCTGCTGATTTAAATCCTTTGTTTTCCCTTAATGCTTGTTCTACTTTTCTTGTGTTAAATCTTCTTATGTCCTCTCTGAGTCTCTTTCTAATGGCTTTGCATAACTCAGTATACTCAATTTTCTCCCTGTCAGTGTTTTTCTTGCTCTTCATTTGTCGTCGTCTTCGGTTCATCATGACAAGTGTTTCTTGACTAATTTTTTCTTCTTTGGATTTCTGTTTCCCTATAGGTTTCTTGGGCTTTATCACTTTCAGAAAGTTGTAATATTCCTCGTCGATATCTTGGTCCTGAGCAGTCTGCAGAAGCTCAAACTTGTTCTTAAGTTCCAGTACATACTGCTTTTTCTCCTCTTCTGTTATCTCAAAGACCTTTGTATTATTTACTCGAGTCAGTTTTTTCCTTTCCTTTCCTACATCTATATCAAGTGTACATCTTACCATTCTGTGATCACTTCCAACATTTACCTTATTCAGGACGGTAACATCATTCACAATATATCTTCTGTTAGTGAGGATGAAGTCGATTTCATTAGTTGTTAATCCATTCGGACTCTTCCATGTCCACTTTCTGTTCACCCTTTTCTTGAAAAAAGTGTTCATTACTGACATTCCTTGAGATTCTGCAAATTCCACAAGTCTTTCACCTCTTTTATTTCTTTCACCAATTCCAAAATTTCCTATAGTTCCTCTTTCTGCGCTGTTTTGCCTTTTTCCAATCTTAGCATTGAAGTCCCCCATAATAATAGTGTAGTGGGTTTTCTGCTCATCTAGAAGACTCTCAATTTCGGTGTACATTTCTTCAACCTCTTCATCATCATGGCTCGATGTTGGTGCATAAATCATTATAATCTTTAGCTTGTACCTCTTAGAAATCGTGAGTATTAGTCTTGACACCCTTGGTGATGTACTTTTGAATTCCAAAATGTTGTTTTTAAAATCTTTATGGACCAGAAACCCAACTCTACCTTCACTCCTTTCACTGTTTCCATTGGTGTACAGCAGATTTCCACTTGATAAACTTATAAGTGATTCATTTCTTCTTCTTGTTTCAGCCAAACCGATGATATTCCAATTCACATTTTCTAATTCCTTTTCCAGCTCTAATATCCTGTCTTCACCGATGAGTGATCGTACGTTATAACAGGCCAAGTTCAATTTCCGTGCATGGCAGCCTGGTCGTACCCAGAGATTCTTAGCACCCTCTGCTTCCACTCTGATCCTCTCGCTGCCGTAAGAGGGAGAGTGAAAGCTGCTGGGGACTGAGGGCCATTTGTATTGTTGTGCTCTCATTGCTGGAGGGTTTGGTCTTTTCCTCTTCACGCTGACCAGGCGTCTTGAAGAGAACCACTCTACACGTTCGTTGCCACCTGAGTGACGTAACAGGGCTTACCATCGAGAAGGTGTGCATGAGTGGATTTTAGGGAGGCAGGCCAACCGGACTTCTCCTAAATCTTCTGTATAGAGAGATATTGGATCCATCAGTGTTTTAGGCTGAGTGTCTGATAACACACAGGATACCTGTTCCCCTCTAAGCCCCTACAATACGGGAGTTTATCATTCAGATTCAGGCAAACACATAGTGAGTATGGAATTCCTGTGCATTGAACACAAAAATAATGCATTCGTCATGACGTATTGTCCATCTCCGTCTTGTTTTTTTTTTTTTTTTTTTTTTTGTGTTCACTTCCGCACCTTGAACACTTGGAATGAAGTGGTTTAGAATGGGTGCAATTTAGCCGAAGCAGCCTTTTGCGCCATAAAACTACAAACAACAACGATGGGTTTCAGGTAGTATTAAGTGTGGCTGTCCATAAAGACTGCCTCCCAACAATTCCAGCTGATGAAATTGCGCTCCACACTATTCATTTTAGGAGGAAAATGTATCTCCGTTACTGCGTGTGGATTGTTATTTCCCAATATACGCATGCTCTGTTTACTAACGTATCCATTAATGCGAAAATGTAAAGAAAACCCATAAAAATCTCCTGTCTAGAAGGCAATCACAGCCACCGTGCAAGGGCCCTTGTAGAATGTATTTGAATCGAAATATCACAAATGAAATATTTCATATTGTTATTTAACAGCGCCCAGTTAACTTTGAATGTTCCAATAATGACGAGAAACAGAATCATACTGCTTATAACGTCTAACTTAAAAGGAACGATGCGAGGGGAAGGTCCCAATTTGTACATTACGCTAAAATCCTCATTAGAGAAAATCGGATCGAATGCGTTATCCTTTCTAGCAAACAGCGTGACCTCCTTGAAGTAAATGAAAGTTAGTCATTATATTTAATGAAGTATTTTGGATAGTAAATTAGGAAATACAGAAGTCGTGGCAAATTGAATTATCCGGAAATTATAATGCGAGAACCACTTTAGAAGTTATCTACGTCCCTAATGTAATTTGTTGAGGATATTTGCAGTGTAATAACTAGAGGGAAAAATAAATCAGAATAAATGCAATAGTGATATTTTGGTTGTGTTTATAATATTATGAATAGTCTATATTAGCGACGCGCAAAGTTTTATTCCGCCTTCGCAGTTAAAATATTTCTTAACATGGTGTAGAAAATCTCCTGTCTAGAAGGCAATCACAGCCACCATGCAAATTTTCGCATTAATGTAGAATCGAAACTATTGGCCAATATCATCATCAATCAGTATTTGTTTCTCGGGTTCGGTAGGCAAAATATTCCTCTCAGGTAGAATGAAAAAACTTATTGATATACGATCTTTCAAATTGAAGGATTTGCAGTTTTCCAATTTATTTTCACTAACCCCTTCGTATGATTCTTGCAGCGAACTACACTCGTGTGACCGCATCGCTGTTCTTGAAGAGGAACTTGGGCTACTTCGTGATTAACCTCTACGTGCCGTTCATCTTCCTCATTATCCTGTCGTGGGTCACCTTCTGGCTTAATCCTGCTTTACTTGCCTTCCGTCTGGTCCTGCTGCTCACCATCCTTGGAGTGATGTTGGTCCAGATGATCATCACGGAGTACGACATTTCTGTAGTCTACAGCGTTACGGCCATGGACGTCTGGTTGGGAGGTTGCTTCACCCTCTTATTTGCGGCCATCCTGCAAACCTCTTCTTATTGCCCACTTCAAGTCACTCAAACAGAAGAAAGACCCCGACGTGACCTTAGAGAAGGGGGACATTGAAGAAGCAACAGAAAAGGTAACTGTTAAATAGCTTAAGTCTTTCAAGTATCCTAAAGAACTTGTCCTTGCGCGCTTGTGTGTGTGGACAAGTCCGTCCGAACTTGTCCCCACACACACACACACACACACACACACACACACACAGCACACGAATGGAGGGAAAAAAGAAAGAGTGGGGGATTTCTCAAGGTTTCAGATAATTTTGACAAAAATTATGCGAGAACCATTGTAAACAGCAATTACCCATCGATGATCATTCCAAAGTATAAAGGAGACACTGAATCAGTTGACACCTGGAAAGTATGAAGTGCGTTTCGGTAAAATAATAAAAAGTTGTGAAAAGATGGATGCTTCAATTACCTTCGAGCGTGTTTATTTTGAGAAAATGGTTCAAAAAACTCAAATCAAGTGAAAAGTCACTTGGCGAAGCCCGTGAAAGACGAAGGATCGTTACCATATTCAGTCGGGTTGAAGCCTGTTCATGTCAGCTGCTTGCAGAAAAATTCAGTTGGGTTGAATTGCGAGCTATGAATTTATACACATTTCAGTCGATGCAAATTCGTCCAAATTAAACAAATGGATTTCACATAAACTCACACAGTCGACAACAAGATCCGGAGACCATCAATTTGCTTGTCGCTGCTTTCGAATCACGATAATAGTTTTTTTTTTTTTGGGGGGGGGGAGGCCCTCTGACCTAAATATCACAGTAGACAAAAGTATTTTTGTTCATTTTGAGGCAGTTAGCATACACCGATGAGCCAAAACATTATGACCGGCGAGTCGTTATGCAAGTAGAAGCAACTGCAGGCGAACTATGGAGCGTGCGCGGGTCGGGACACGGTTTAAAAAACACCTGATACTGAGCTCCGTTAATCAGTGTCACTCTTGTTCTTCAGATGGAAAGGCAGCGGACTTAAGCGTGTTGGACAAAGGCCAAATTGTAATGGCCAGACGACTGGGTCAGAATATATCCGAAACGGCATGGCTGGTGGGATGCTCACGGTCAGCTGTGGTTAGTACCTACCGAAAGTGGTCCGAGGAGGGAAAACCCGTAAACTGCCGGCGAGGCGTTGGACGACCACAGCTCATCTATGCTCGAGGTGAGCGAAGGCTCTCCCGGATGTATGGCAATAGAAGGGCGAATGTGGTGCAACTCGCCGGCAATTGTAATGCTGGTGACGGGACTAATGTGTCACAACACACAGTACATAGAAACCCTGCTGAAAATGGGGTTGCGTAGCCGCAAGCCGCTGCGAGTGCCCATGCTAACAACGGTTCACTGGCGACAGCGCCTACAACGGGCACGCGAGCATCGAAACTGGACTTTGAGTGATTGGAAGAAGGTCGTCTGGTCGGATGAATCACATTTCCTGTTGCACTGTGTAGACTGCCAGGTAAGTGTGAGTCGTTTACCTGGGGAAGTGATGTACTGTGGGACGAAAACAAGCCTGTGGCGGCAGTGTCATGCTTTGGGCGATGTTGTGCTGGAATACCATGGGTCCAGTCATCCATGTGCCGGGCCTCAGCAGGGGTCCAGCCGCTAATTGACCAGAAGAACAACGGTACACAACACTACACGTGTACAATATTCATATACTTTTAAATCTCTGGCATCTCCAGCGAACTGGTACACCCACAACAAAAGCTACGCGGAGATTAGGGGAGCGTCTGGTGCCGCTTGACACTAAATACACTTTACCTAAGCATCATTGCCGATCAGGTACACCCTTTCATAGCAACGGTCTTCCCCTCTGTTAATAGGATAATGCGCAATACCACACCGCTCGGATTCTTCGAGGCTGGTTCGCGGAACTTGAGGAGGAAGACTTCCAGGTATTGCCCTGGCCTTCAAATTCCCCAGACATCAATCCAATCGAACATCTGTGGTTTGTGTTGGAACAGCAACTCCGATCTGCGGCGTCTCAACCACTGACCTTACAGGAGTTAAAAGATCTGCTGGTTACATGCTGGTACCGATACCACAAGACACATTTAGAAATCTTGTAGCGTCGAGCTGTTTTGGCTGCACGTGGAGGACCAACATCATATTAGGTAGGTGGTCATGTTTTGGCTCATCGGTATATGCAGTATATGTAATGCGTCTACGGTCTACATGATGTGCGCGGACAATAGATGTACAGTACAGATCAACACATTAGCATTTGCAGAATAATCTTTTCCTGAAGAAGAAAAAATAGATCACAAAGATCTATAAAATATTTTCTTGCTCAATCACTTATACCCGCAATTTTTATTTTGTCCGCCCGCAATGCATAAAAATTCATCCCGCTGCAATTTTATATTTGGCTTGAATTAAATTTGATTTTCCAAAGTTCATTCAACTCGAATCAAGCAATGCGGGCAATTGTTTTCCTTTTTCATACATATCACATAGGCTATCCATGCTGTATATCGCATTTGAAGCCCTGGATATTATATTTTTTTTTTGCCACGCTGATTGGAGGAACGAATTGGGAATATGGTGGGGGCACAGAAACGAAATGCTTTCAGTTCGTGCGTAAAAGTCGCTGCTATTTTTATAGCTCATTGTTTTTTTTTTTTTTTTTGCAAATCTTCAATCTTCAATTATTACAGTACGCTTCATTCAATGCTCCTTGTGGTCTTCCGTGGATGTCAGAAGCATCTTGACGAATCTTGATGCTAAGAAAGCTCAAGGTCCTGATGATATTTCTCCACTTGTTCTCAAAACCTGTGCTCCTGAACTTACTCCTGTTCTTTGCCGCTTTTTTCACTTTCTTATTCCAAAGGTGTTTTTCCTTCTGCTTGGAAATTTGCTCATATCCAACCAGTTCCCAAAAAGGGTGACAAATCCATCCCATCCAATTATCGTCCGATTGCAATTACTTCTACTCTTTCTAAAGTAATGGCGAAACCAATTAACCGCCAACTCTTAAACTATCTACAAACCTTCGAACCGATCAACGATCGCCAGTGTGGATTCCATCAGTGTCGATCAACAGGTGATATGATATACCCATCTATCACTAAACTCAAGCAACTGCTTGAGTTTAGTGAATTCAAGCAGCTGCTCTTGATATCTCAAAGGCTTTTGATCATGTTTGGTATAGAGGTCTTTTAAATAAGCTTCCATCTTACAGTTTGGAAACTGTTTTTTATATTGTGTATCGCGTATTCTTTCTGACTGCTCACTGCGGGTGATGGTAGATGGCTGTGTCTTTTAACTTCTCCACTAATGCTGTGTTCCCAAAGATTCAGTTCTTTCTCCCACTCTTTTCCTCTTGTATATTAATGACCTTCTTCCATTGACAGGAAAACGCTATTGATATTTTTGCTGATGATAGCACGTTGCATTGCACCTTCCAGTTTGAGAAACCTTGTCCTATACAAATAACTTCAACTTCTGGAATATTCACTACTAATTCCCTAAATGCAAATGCTCATCTCCAGTGAAGCAAATATAACTTAGTTGATTTCAACCCTTCTAAAACTCAATCTTGTCTTAAATCTCGCAAAAAGGATTCTTCTGCTCCTATGCTTAACTTTAGTGACAATCCGATTTCTAGGCAAAATGATATATTGTAAGATATGAAAATCTTACAAAAATAAAATATTTTTTTAGACTTCGGAAGTTAGTTTTCCTTTTTGGATTCTTGCCGTTGGCAGAATAATATGGTAATAGCGTCAGTTTCAATAAACAAGAATTATCCAGTAAGGATTGTAAAATTAAAGGGGAGGAGGAACGAAAACAGAAAAATTAGCCTTACATCCGTTAAAACAGAAAACTGACGGAAAATACTATAGCAAGCCCAGCAGGAGGTTCGGCGCAACAAACAACTTAAAGTTTATGAGGGGTCACACACTGGAAACGCATTCGGCAAAACGCACACACAAGCCTCTAAAAATAGACGCGATAGTCTCCAGTGACACATTTGTGGTTTTTCTGAAGTGCTATAGAGACAAGCTGTGAGGACACAGGAGGAGTTGTTTTGATACATTCGGCCTACATGAAAGAGCTCAACGGATGTCAACAGGTGGGGAAAAAAAAAAAAAAAAAAAAAAAAGGGAGAGGGGTATTGTGAATCACGTGCTACAGGGCTGGCTGACCTACCAACGAATTAAAGAAGAAAAATGGAAAAAAGATAGAGGGGATTGGTAGAAGCCACTGTAGGAAGGCGTGACAAACTCGGAAGAAAAATTGTGGATGGAGACGGACAAAAAAAAAAGAGTGGGTCAGTGTCAGTGAGTTGGGCAGTAAGATGAGAGTTGGAGAAGAAAAGAAAGGAATGAGTTTCTTTAGATAGAGTAGCCGGTGGAGAAAAGTGGCTAAGTTTTAATGTGTAGTCAGTATGAGGGATAGATAAGCTTTAAGTGAACAGTTAAGTCGTTGATTTAATAAGTTAGTGAGAGAGGCAGTCGAGTAAGTGGAAAGATGAAGTTGAGGTGTAGAAGTCGGTCAGACAGTCAGCCAAAAGTAGACTGAGTTTCGAAGTGAGAGATGAACACGTGCCATAGAAAAGGGGGAAAATTTTTCAAGATCCTTAAAGTAGATGAGAAGGAGTCAACTCCATTATGAAGGAACGAGATTGCCTGATATTTCTGAGAGCAATTACGCTGGAGCTGATGAAATCCGAAGCCGGACAAAAAGAGTACAGCCATTCTGATCAGATGAAAATAATGCGTTCTTAAGAAATAAAAGGTACCCAAGAAGGAATCCAGTATCTTATGTCGAACTCCCCCAGTGATTGTGAGATGCGACCCAGATAGAAAAGATCCCCTACTCGCTTAGAGAAGGATGTACCGTGACGTCTGCCAAGTTATGTAAGTAAGTGATTAGTTTGCAAGGAATCCAGTATCTTATGTCGAACTCCCCCAGTGATTGTGAGATGCGACCCAGATAGAAAAGATCCCCTACTCGCTTAGAGAAGGATGTACCGTGACGTCTGCCAAGTTATGTAAGTAAGTGATTAGTTTGCTTAAGTACTCTCACCATCACACCGACTATAGACACCCGATAACCAATTTATCAGAACTTTTGATTGAACACATATGTATAAGTAGTGCTATATTGTAATGAATAAGTTAGTGAATGGTATGAACTGAAGGATATTACCCAGGGCAAGTCAATATATATAAATAAATTTTGGAAGGGGATAGATATAAAATTTTTGAAGTGATTGATACTTGTTAATATTTGGTTAAATAAGTGAATGACTAAGTATGAATTTTGGAAGGGGATAGACGGATGTCAGTAACCCCCGAATGTGCAAGTAGTTAATTGTAGAAATTTGATAGTAATAATTACCTAGATTAGAGAAGGTTGTAGGCTATAATCTGTTAGAAAACAGAGTAATGATTTATACTGAAATTAAGAGTATCGAAGCTTTATCAATTTGGAGTAGGAATTGTTTTGTAATGAAAGGAGAATGTTAATAGATTTTTTTGAAAGTCAATTGAACTCAGGAGTGAGGAAGTAGAAACATTATTAATTTGTTAGTTTAAAAGAGGGGATATTTGATTATGATTTATGTAAAGGAAATAGCCCTCCTTGAGTTTACTCAATAGGCAAAATACCTTGCTCATATACATTCTGTTATAAGAAGATGAAATTAAATCTATTTGGTCATGAGTTTAATAAAATTCTTTTGTTTGATGTATCTATGTAAAAATGTCCAATAAACCGATTTTTTTTATACAACATTTGTGTGTCTCTTTGTTGTTCTGAGTAAAAGCCTATCCAAAGGGAATTAAACACCTCAAGGAGATTTTCCCCTAGAACTTGGAATTTTCTGTAAAGTAATAGTCAGATTTGCAAGTGGGGATAAATATAAAAAAGGGGATATATACGAAAATAAAATAAAATACATAAACACAAAATAAACCCCCCCCCCCCACAATATCTCTTTTGGGGATTACCCTCACTTCTAATCTCTCTTGGCACAAGCACATTACAAATATTGCTTCCTCTGCATCTAAAAAATTTGGTTTTCTCTTTCGCTCTCAGCGTTACTTTTCTTCCAAACAGCTGCTCACTCTGTATTTTTCCCACAACTGGGGTTTAGAGAAACCTTTCAACTAACATATGAAAATGAAAGCAGCATCTTGCCGGTCTTTCACGTAAACAAAATTCAGTTCTTGAGTTGCTATCTTTGCTATGATGCTAGACATCTCGGGCCGTCCCTGAATGCATGTATCGCGCAGAATTACGGGACCCTTTCTGGTCCCGTAATTCCCATTAATAATCATTAATAATTCATGATTGCCATTAACGGATTTTCACTGGCAAGCAATTTTCCAGCGACATAACTCATTAAATAAGATATAAAACGTCGGCGTCATTAAACTGCAAAGCGTCATAGAGACTTGTTTCGTAGCTTGCTGCATGTACACGGCCCTCTTTTAAACAAACCATCTTGGATATGAAGCTTCACAGGAAAGGTTTGTCACGTTCCAATGGCTGGCTCTCTTGTTACGTCCGAATACATCAAAGACTCGTTTTAACGATAACTGATCATTCTGGATATTTGTCCAACACGTCGGATAGACAAACATGCAGAAGGGTTTTCTACTTCACGATTGAAGGACTACATTATATTCAAGACTTTCGTGGTTGCTTTATTTTAAATACATATATAATATTTGCAAAATTATTTATTTTTAAAATGTTTAAATTATTAAGCACCTTGCCATTTCTCATATTTCTTTTTTCAATAAAATAATTCATCAGTTTAATGTTGTTTTTATGCTCTTTCGTAAAAAGGGTGAAACACCTGTTGTCTTCATCGTGTTCTTTCAAGCGTCTGTCTGTCCGCATGTAAAAACTCTAGTTCCAGTGAATGACTTTTCGTGAAATGTTGTATTTCAGTCTTGTAGAAATATTTATCAGGCCATTCCACGTTCATTAAAATCACACCAGTAGAAGATCCCTGAAGCTTGCCACAGACTTCTTTGCAGATATGATAGGCTACAGCTTGCTACATGGGAGTCTAAAAAGCTGTTGTAACCGATATTCAGGTCTCACTTTCAAGCAAAGGACTAAATTTCGGTGAAGTCCAGTCGTTCTATGGACATTAAATCCTTTGCTGACATCTTCGCGATGGGGGACTCTTAGTAACCATGCGTACATCCCTCCCCAGTGAAATTCCAAAAAAATTTCACCTAATATACTGAAAATGACCACCCAGGTGAATCAGTGTAAGCAGGAGTCGAAGAGTGGCGTTCACACCATACAAAGGAATTCCACCTCTCCGTATCGCTAGGCAGTACTAGGAGATAGATGACTCTCATCGCCCAGTGCAATTCCACCACTTCGCTTACTAAACGCTTGAAATGGTGAAACAGTGTTTAGTCTTCACAGCAAAGCTCCGGAAGCGCGAATCTGTTTCATCATGAAGTATGAGTGGTGCCTTGTCATAGACTTTGTATTCGTTTTTGTTTTTGTTTTTGTATTCTCTTCTTGTATTTGTATGCTTATTTTGTATCCAGTTTTTGTATCTGTACGCTGTATTTGTATCCTGTTGTTGTATTTAGTATGCTGCATTTTGTATTCTGATTTATATGCTGTATTTTATTCTGTTTTACTCAAGCTGCTATATAAGAACCCCTGACGCCCGTCGCCGTGATGGAATATTGTACTGTGCTTCTGTACTTCACAATAAAGCTTTATGTATTTATTTATTTCTGATTTTGTAAAATTTCGAATTACCTGCATAATTGCATTTATGTATACACATTTTGGCATTACTTAATAACGAAGAGTGAGATCAACACCGAATTTTTTCAATTTATTTTGGAAGGTTTTGGTATCAATTCCGATTCGAACTGAGCCTGTAGAAACTATGTGAGTTTCGAACACTGGAATGTTACTTGACAAGGAAGGGTCTGAAGTTTTCAGCGCATGTTTCTTTGGTCCCTGGAAAGGTTTTAAGATCAACTGCGACTCCATAGTCCCCCCCTCCAGTTCTTTCCTCCTGATGTCTATGTAAATTCTATCACTCAGTGTATTATGAATCGCTGTGTGATTACTTTCATCTGAGGCCTCTGTACACTACAAGAGTTACTGCTGACATCGCCCTTCTAGCCAAAGTAATCACTGGAATTTACGAATCATCTGATATCCTGAGTAAAATAAACTTCAATGCTCCTTGTAGACAAGTCAGGAACCTTACACCGTTTCGCCTTGACTCTGCCAACACGGACTTAATGAAGTTCAGTCCACTGAACAGAATCAGCAAATGACTCTCTCATTGACTTCTTTGACAACTCCCAGTCACTGATGAACTCCATCCACAAGTTTGCCTCTTCACTTAAACTGCAAAGTGACTAGCTCACATCTAATTATTGTAGCTTATTATTTGTTATATTATTTTTCTATTCTCTAACGGATTAATTATTACTTGTTTTACCGGTAAGTTAACTTAATGCAATCCTCTTTTGTACATATGCTTTTATTGTTTGAATCTATATCAATGTTTATCGTCCTGTTGGATTTCATATTATTGTTATTATGTTTATTGATCTGATCTTAGATACACTCTTCGTGGTTACCTGTTGTGTATCTTGTTATTAATAAAAAAAAAAATAATAAATAAATAAATAAAGACATGTATCGGGTATCACTCGAGGTCACGTCGGGTCGAAAATTTTACTGCTTATGTTAGATTTTGGGGGAAGTTTTAGATCCGATTCCTTGTCCTAGCCCGGATTTACTCCCTATAAAAACTGACTGCAATACAATTACACACCTCTTTGAGATACAATCAATTGGTTAACGAATACATCCTATGGTGAGTTCCAGGTAATTCTTGAGTCTGTAGAGAAAGTTTTAGGCACGTTTGATAATTGAACGAGGCTGAAGAGTGTGTGTGTGTTATTTAATCTGCAAAGAGACGGTGGGGAAGCGAAATTAATGAGCTTGATTTGCCTGTTTTTTCTCCCTACTCTGCTCACTGCTTCTGAACAACTGCAATAAAATTAAAAACTGTCTAAAATACGACGAAGTAATGAAAAATATTAAGACAGCTCGTTTTCACAAGTAATAAATTAAAACGTGAATATACAAGTTAAAAAAAGTTAACAGAGCATAAAAGAAACAAAATTTCTGCAATCTTTCTTCGAAACGAAGAGATCCACCTCATGTAAAATGATGAAGGTAAGTGTAGAGAATATCATACGGAACTCAAATCATACGAATCGTACGAAGTAACCTTAAATAAAAATCGAAGACATCCGGCGATTAATTAAGTGAAATAAAATAATTAATGGATCGAGAGATAGATTGATTGCTTTACTGTTTTATGCCTTCGTGTCATTCACGCTGTTATCGGGTTTAACAGTTACGCGAATAAATGAATAAATACATATATCTTGTCCAATTAAGCGGCCTAATTACCAGAATTCAAAGGCTACGAAAATATATAGCGGAGGCTCCAACCGAACGGTCGTTGCTTAATTGAATCGGTTTAATTATAAGGAATAATCAATGCATTCGTTGCTCATCTTGAACGACATCCTTTCTTAATTACTCCGATTAATTTGTATCTCCCAAAATTTAAATTCTGCGCGCGTGTGCCATCCCCGAGTACAGTAAACACGTCGAATAATTCCTCTTCAAAATTAGAGAGAAGCGGCAGATTAGCCTCTTGGCGGAGGTTCTCTTAATTACGTACAGACTACTCGGCAAAGACACAAACACGTGCAGAGAATACGAGAAAAACTCGTCTTTCCCGTGCTTCGAGAAAAGAAGGGGTTTGTGTAATGCTATCAAACACCAATCCGCGTGCCTATTTCAGTTTCTGGCATCATGTTTTGATTTAATACCAATTTGTTTTATTTTCTTTTATCGAAGGAAGCCAATGCAAGCCACAGTCACAAAAGTGCCAACCTGTTCGTCAAGTATCTCCAGAAGTTCTCACCTCAATATCGGCGACTGGACACGTGCAGTCGATTCCTGTTTCCTGTGGCCTTCCTGCTGTTCAACATCATCTACTGGGCATACTACGACTCTGGCAGACGAGCTTTCAATTGAGGATAACGGAAGCCCGTTCACGCAAAGTGCGCCATTATTTTGCGACCAGAAATATTTTTACGCCTTTTTTTTAGAAATATTATTTTGTATTACTTTTACGTGTTGGTTCATCTGTTAGAAAACGCACCACGGTCAAGTGCAGCTGGAAATCCTGTGACTCTATGATCTCCCAAACCCTTCATACCAGAAGTTGCCAACCAGAAGAATTTTCTTCAGATATTCCTTCCTCTTATATATTCCTGTATAACACAGCTGTATGAAATTAAATAAAATATAAACTGTAGCTTTTCCTTAACTTTCCTTATCTCATCTGACACCTTACAGATTTCAATTAAAATAATTCGGTCAACTACTGAGTGCCGGACACTCGGGATGAAGGTCCGTAGTCACGAATGGTCTTTAGTGTAGTATCTCAAATAGAGAGCTTTATGGTAACTGAAAAAAGTTTCTAATGCCCCGGCTTGGCTAAAAATGAGGAACTGACGAAAACGTTGTCTATTTGAGTCTTTCCAGTTGTTGTGAATCCCCACCACCGCCGCCTCAACATTGGCTCTCTGAATACCTCCCTGCCGGGACAACTCCAGCTTTGAAAATTGTTAAAAAATACTTTTCGTCGCAAAATTTATAACTGGCCTTTACAGAATTATTAACTAACTATTTAGGAACCTTTCTGTCACCAAAAGGAGAGTTACTTAGCACAAAGAAGCGCGCTACCGAAATGCAATTGAAAATTGTGTTTTGTTTTGTTTTTTAATTTTAACACAAAAAGTAAATGATAGATTACAATCGGAATAGAATAAGCATACAATAACGCATAGCTGATGTGATTTTTAAATGTTTAGCTCCATTAGAGATGGGGGAGGGACACGAACATTACTCACATTTTCCTGTCTCGCCGCCATTTTTAATTTTAAAAATATTTTAAAATTATATTTCAAGCCTACTCGTTGAGCTCTTCCCAACGGTGCATAATAAACTATAGGTTGTCGACAACATTTTTGTCCCCTCCACATTTTACCCACTCCATTTCTCAGACAATTTTTGTCAACAACGATCGATATGGTGTACAAACCCATGCAACATTTCACGTCAATAGGTTGAGTGGTTCCAGAGATACAATGCTGGGACAGACAGACAACTGAGTGACATTATAAGGGTCCTTCGTTAGGCTATGGACCCTAAAAATGACCGGAAATATGACCAATAACAAAAACAGAACATAACCGTTTAACTATATTACTTTACTAAGTCTATTTTATTTTTACATATTGTTCTTAAATTACTTAGACTAAAACCTTGCTCTTAATATTAGGCCTATTATCAAAAGACACGAAATGAAAGCGACCATCTCATAAGAAGAACCTTCAGCCAATGGTGAAGAACCATCACCTTCCTCTTCTTAAATGTTTTTTTAAAGTACAAAGGTTAATTGCGTTTAGAATATTAGAATTGTGACAAAGGAGATGGAAAATGAATTTTGGGAAGTGAGCGATCTCTCTCTCCTGTAACACTTGAAATTTTTCAATCATTTACAAAAAAGGTGCAACTGTGAATCAATGATGTTATGAACTCTATTGAAAGGACGATTCGAAATTATCGAGACATATTAAAATAAATTTATTAACAGTTTTCAAATCGCTTTCTCTTGGACTCTTGCTCGTTCCAAGAGAATATTAGAATCGTAAGTTGGATAAATAAAACTAATTCATTTATTTTATCTGTTCCACTGATCATTTTTCTGTCTTTATCAGATGAAAAACGAGTATTTAACTGAGCGTATACTTCACTACGGAGCTCTTTGTTATTTCTGAATCGCCGTTATCGATTGAGGCTGGATATCGTTGCAGGCTACTTAATCTCAGCAATAAGTCTTAAACTGAGGGAGATGATAAATGTCAGTTCTGACATTTATTCTGGAATCTATAAGCGGAAGTGAATTGATTGCTTTTACGGGAAATCGATTATTTTAAAAATAAACAAAGCTCAATGGAGATCTCTTCGAGCTTTTAGAGACAGCATGCTGCATCGCTTGCAAAAATAATGAACTCAATAGACGCCAAATCGAAGTTTCAAGCACTCCCATTAATCTAATATGACCTTCATCGCTCTGAAAAAGAGAACATCGTGTGAGAAACTTGGTTATACAGTAAGATTTTAGACTCCGCGTTTTCACTCTTAACTTAGTCAGGCCAGGGAAGGAGGGGTATCATGGGAAGTGGTACCATAACCTGTACTTGTCACATAATTACATTTCACCCATTTCTTCTTAGAGGGAGTTTAGTTCTCTGTATGAATTTAGGGATCCAATGTCTCGTACGTTAGTTTTATTTCCACCACTTATTTTAAGAGCAGCGATTGTGAACTCCAAATTACGCTTCCGATATTAAACTCGCTTTCGAAAACTATTTGAAGCTCTTTTACAATTTCTTTCCCAATTCTAAAGTTCCTTTAAATTTATTTAAAACCCTTTTTTTTTTTTAATCCAATCAGATTTTCCCCGTTTTCTTACAATTTATATGGTTGAGATTTTCGATGCGGACTGCCAATAGCTTAATCTCAAGTTTCGAACAGAGGAATAAACCCCACAAACAATTGTGTTGTGCAGGTTGGCTCATCTTTTAATGTCAGTTTTTTGTATCGAGGTAATCAGAGCAACATCATATGCATCTCAAACATACCAACTGTTGAAAATTGGGACAATTGGTATATAAGAATTTTTTAGCTCTTGTTTAGTCCACGGTTATCTACACATCCATTACAATTATAAACATGTTCTGTTCGTGTTTGCCTGCATCTCCTTACTATGTTTAGTCAAAACTTAATAGATGCACCCGACCTTAAACTCGAACACTGTCCTATTTGCTCGCCATTGTCTTATTGGAATTGATTTGACTATTCTTTATAAGTTGTTGTTCTGTCGAAGTGGAAGTAATTATTCATTTTGTCTTCCATTTGAGCGAGGTGAACCACGAGGACCCACTGTCTTTTGCTTTCATAACGTACCTGTAAATGTTCAATTCTATCTGAAGTTCAGGGTTTCACTCGTACCTCGATAATATCAAACTTTCCCGAACCACATGTCGTTAGAAGTTGGGCTTTAATTCAGGAACAGTTGACTGTTTGAAGAGTGGTTGATTCAGATGTCGCTTCTATGATTCGTTTCCTAAAGAACTGAAGGCGGTCCAAACAAAGGGTAATTAATACCTTATCATTTTCACAATTGCTTTGCAAATTCTTCCGCTCTAAATTCTACACTCTGCTCAGTTTCATGGAACCATAAATTCCCAAAAACGGCAAACTGTAACTTAACTGGAGAGAGAGAGAGAGAGAGCACGTGCATGAATCAGTGTTGCAAAGCAGTGATACACGCAAAGGGAAATTTCGTATCAACTTGAACATGGAAAGAAATCTACTAGAGCGTCGTAGAAGTGAGGGAGCAACAGAAAACTTTATGTATTACCGAGGGCTTCGCAGAACCCCAACGAACAAACGACCTTTCCTGTATCACCATGACAACCACAGACTTATGACACGTGTTCCCGAAATAATCGGAAGTTGGTATTTGAAAAGAACTGAACTGCTGACTACGCGTTGCTGAGGAACGGTAAACCCACAGATGGCGACCGCTGGTCCAATCCACATTTATTAGCTGTGTGAAGATTTGCGCACGCTTCAGGTTTTCACATGTGCGCGTGTGACACCTACGAAGTACGAGAAGTGAAGTGAAGGAGAGGGAGGGAAAGAGAGAGATGGGGATTTCGATAGGCAGAGACACGCAATGCCGTCAGAAGGAACATTTTGGGAAAATGTTTCGCACAGACAACGAGTGGGAGGATATTGAACTCGATACTCGCCCCAACCCCATCACCAGGATGGTAGACGAGCGGCTAGCACAGTGGTTATCTCCCAGAAGGCATGAATTATAATCCAGTAAATAAATAAATAAATCTTTATTTGTCCTACCAAATTTAAAATCTAGGTGTACATTGGTAAGTGACAAATTCCCTTCACGGCAGAAAATGCCAGGGGATTACCATAAAATGTGAATAAAAGAATGTCTAAAATATACAAGAAAGGTTAAATATACAAGAAAGGTTAAATATACACGAAAAGATGACATTTAAACTACATTACTCTTCACTGCATTTCTATCTAGAGTCCTGGCAATTGTAATACAAAAGATAAACTTTTATCTTTTGTATTTCTTAACATCACATCTCACATCCACTGATCAATTTGTGCAAGATATTCTTACTTATTTACTTATTATTCAATTGCGTACACACAGTTCTTGACAGAAATTCACACAACTACTACACAGCAACAGTAGCCTCAGCGAGCCACACTGCGGTTTGTTTCCTATATTTCGCATCTTCTGTGAGGGTCCTTAGTAGGTCAATTCCGATATGTGTTAGGCACTGAATTGATTCTAACGCACTGGCGGGTATAAACCCATCTTCAGTCTGTTGGTCTTCATTCTTAATGCAGATTTGGTGCCTCTTAATGCAGATGGCGGGATGTGCCACTCACAAAGCTGCCAGAAGCATGGTGATGATATCGTGCCAGTCATCATTTTGATTGTAGTTATTAATCGTTTCCATGCAATGATGTCTGGAAAATGCTGCAGTTTAAGCTGTTCAGAGAGCTGCGTGGTCCTTAACTGTTGAGTGAGATGGTGCTTATGGTTTGCCCACTTCAGCAGCCAGAATTCACTCGCATATATTCTCCTAATGTGGGTACGGGTGGCTGACGCCCACAATTCAGCGCCATACAAAATGGCCGAATACACTGTGGTTCTTAAATATCGTGCGGTTGTTGTTGTCTGTTTCACGTGCAAGAGGTGCTGTTTTGTTGCCCAGCGTAAGTAATTCATTTTCTTTACAATCGGGTCAATATGAGACTTGAACGTAAGTTTAGTATCAAAAGTTACTCCCAGATCTCTATGCGTCTCAACAACTGGGATAGGTTTGCCATTAAGTTTCGGGTGTACGAGCGTAGGCGATTTTTTGAGCGAGTACAACATGATTACAGTCTTCTGCGGATTTAGGGCCAAGCCAAATTTGTCTAGGTACACGAATAAGTTCAGAAGCTTATAATTAAACTGCTCACACAAAGCCCTATTGTTCATGGACGGTTGAATGGGTGTTAGGATTTTAATATCGTCTGCATAAGTGCATACATCATCCCTACCGCTGCAGAACGGGATCATCATGGCGGTAAAAAGGAGTCCAGATAAAACTCCACCCTGTGCAACTCCTGCATGGAGTTGACGTTGGAGGATCTGACTATCTGTGCGGTAAGAAATGGACCGACAAGTAAGTAAGTAGAACCTGTAGGAACTTCAGCAAATTTCCTTTTATTTGGAAGGCGTGTTGGAGCAGATGAAGTAAGGCATTTACATCCAGACTATCGAAGGCTGCTTTTATATCGGCATAAATTATTGCAATTTCCTTTCTGGCTTGGAAAGCATTTAGTATCGTGGCCTGAACTGTGAGGAGGTTAGTTATTGTTGATCTTGCAGTCATTGAATAATGAATTTGTTGAGGCTGCCCAGCCAGTATCTGATTCGACGACTTTGGCAATAGAGTTTCTCCAGTACTTTTAACAAGGTAGATGCAGTGGATATTGGCCTATAGTGCTCCACAAGGTTAGGCTTTGTAATTTTCGGCATTGGAATTACAGCGTACTTATTCCAGTTCTCAGGGAAAACTCGGCAAGCAAGGACAGAGCTATAAATTGCTTGGAGTGGTTCAATTAGGTAAGAGCTGAGAGACTACCATGAAGTGGGGGACTCCATCAACTCCAGCTGTGTTAGTTGGCCTGAGGGAGTTAATACTCTGTATTAGTGCTTCTTTAGTGATAAGAACAGACTCCATCTCAATTTCTAATGAATTTTTTATGGGCCTTTTTCACAGCGTGGATGAGTTAGTCGGTCTCATGGAGGGGGGAAGATTGCCTAGTTTTAGCTCGGGTTTTTCGTCCAAGAAACAGATAAATCGACCACAGAACACACGCAATTTACAGACGCATTATACTGACGCCTCATAGCCTTAGTTGCTTTGCCACTTAACACACAGGTCATCCGGATGGGATTAGAAGAATTAATTAGTCTTTGGTGTTTTTTTTTTTTTTTTTTACTACCGTGTGTGTATATCTGAATGCGATGTCCATAATAATACGGAAATCAAAGAGTACCTATTATATATCTCCGGTTTAAAGAATACTGTTAATTAAATTACGATCTTGAAAATCCTGTACGGAATTTCAAACTTATTTTTGTAGGCCTCGAAACCTTCTTGCAGATCCAAATCTTCGCGTAATCCCAATATCTTTAAAAACAAAAATAATAATGAAAAACAATAATGCATATATACAAATTGATATGTGACTAACTGGGCCAGTGAGTTTCATTTCTATGTAGATATTGTGGAGTCCATGGATACCAAGAAACAATTTTGACAGCATATATCATGTACTGTATGAACAGCTTTGGTTTAGTAAAGCTGTTCATACAGTCCATTATGAAAGGCTGTTATATAAACTGTAAGAAGCTGTATTTACTGGTAAGATCCTATGCTGGATCGTAGAATGGCTAAAAAAATGAGACGGAATGTCAATAAATGGCCAATCTTCATTGTGGATAGGTTGGATTTTTCGGGCCTTGGTGGTGTCGATTCCCTCTTTTTTATTTCTAAATTTCATAAACGATATTAACCAGGGTGTCCAAGTGAAGTTGTCAAAGTTTGTGGATGATTGTAAGGCGGGAAGAGTGGTTAACAATCCAAGCCAGGCTTCGATCGATTGCATATATGGTCCAAAAAATAGAAACTAAAGTTAAATGCTTTTATATGTAGGGTTATGCATCAGTCCAACAGCCATCCTGGAGTCACATATGAGCTGTAAAGAGAGAGAGAGAGAGAACCTAAAAGTTGTTCAAGACAAAAAAGAGTTACGTGTTCAATCTGATGAAATTTTTCATGTAGCGTGAACATGCTCTAGTAAGGCACATATGTTCAATCTATGGTTTATCAGGCCTTTGTTACACTGGTGTGCAAAACTTAAGGACCAACACTATTTCTAAAGGTTAAACCACAAAATCTTTACTTAAGGTACTGTTTACTGATGAGAGTAGATTCAGTGTCAGCGGCGATTCTGGACGTCAGCTAATCTGGCGAGTGGTTGGCACACGGTACCACCCCGCAAGCATCACTGAAAGTGATCGATATGGCCGGCGAGTTGTTCTCGTCTGGGGAGGCGTTATCTTGGATGGATCTGAACAACTCTAGATACTGAAAGGCGTTACTGTAACCGGTGCATGCTATTGAGGTAATTCTTCCCCATGTGCGTCTGTTCCGAGGTACCATTGGCCCCGAGTTCGTGTTTATGGATGACAACGCCACACCCCATTGCACTGCAGCTGTGACATGCTTTTGGAAAGTGAGGACATTGTTCGTATGGATTGGCCTGCCCGTTCTTCACCGATCTAAATCCCATCGAACACATATGGGACGCTCTGGGAAGATGCCTAGCGGCACGTCCACACCCACCAGAAAATGTTCACCAGCTGAAGATGGCGCTGACAGAGGAATGGACGATGTTATCGCAAGAACTTATGAACAACATTGTTCTAAGTATGGACAAGCGGTGCAATGCCTGTATCGACATTAGGGGTGGCCATATCTCTGCCGAGGACCACCTCTTCCTTTTTTTTTTTTTTTTTTTTTTCATCTTTGGCAGTGATGCATGTGTATCATGGCAGCCAGTGCTATGTTGCCATTTTTTAATAAAGTCCCTCTGTACCGTTTTGTTTCTATTGTTGTGTCGGTGTTGTTTCCTTCATCATTTCTGTACCTCACGAGGTTCGTTTGGTATGCCCTTCCATATTCAGGCCAATCCTCTCCTATGAGAAGCTACAGGTGAAAACCTGACTGGTCCTTAAATTTTGCAAACCAGTGTAGTACGTTGATTGATTTTATTGGATTTAGGAGCATCGGCGACTAAAGCTGATGCTCCTAAAATCCTATAAACTGCACAACAACAGCTTGTGACTCATTTTTAACAAACGATGCAAGAGCCACTCAGAGTTCAATGTTTTACACAACACATATGGTGAACATTGTGTCTTGCGCTCTCCTTTCAATTTTCGCACATCTATTCTACAACTGTCTTTCCTCAATTTGAATTTATGTCACCTCAGGTGATTAATCTGGGCAAGAGGAAGAATTCCATCAGCATTGAGCTTGACCAAACCATTCAAGGCCTCATATACCTCAATTAGATCACCTCGCAGTTATATTTCAATTAGATCACCTCGCAATTATAACGTTTTATACAATTCTTATACTATTATCCAATTCAAATGCCATCAAGGTTGCAATTCAATAAAAGTTTATCAAAAAACAAATTTAATTTAAACTATTATAGAATGCACTATAAATGTCCAACTTCATTGGATCACCCCTCCATATGCACCAGATCTAGTACTATGCGACTTTTTCTGCTCCCGAAAATTAAAATCCACCTCAAAGAAAAACGATTTGAGGACTTATAGAAATGCAGACGGGCACACAGCAGCAATTAAAGGCTGTATCTCCGAGGACTTCTGCTGCTGTTTTAGATCCTGGAAATTGGGAATCGAGCGCTGCATAAGCGCGGCTGGAGAGTACTTTGAAGGGGATAAACATTGAAATTGTTGTATTTAAATTATTAAATGATTTTAACAAATATTTCTCGTTTCTTTTTACCCGCACATTATAAGTCTGAAATTTCGATGTTCAATAGTCGAGTTTCCAGAAGAAAAAAACCATACTACCCTCGCCTGAAACCGAATAACTCAGCCACGTTGTGAAAAAAGCCCACAAAAATACCTCGCGTCATTGGCGGGATTCAAACTTAGGTCTTTTCCCTCCCGATGCGGAAATAACGGTGATTATACGAACTGTTCTACCCACAAGAGCACTGAAGAAAGTCCCAGATGTTAAGGAAGTCACCCTGGATGATCAGGGTAAAAAAACGCTGAATCGCTTTGTACAGCCAGCGTACAGTGGCAGACACTGTTCCAATTTGTTGGTACGGTTCATGTCGACGTAACACCATACGATGTTCAATTTTGGCATTTAACCATCTACGGAGAAATTATTCTGCCAACATGATAGCTTAAGGTGGATTTTGAGATAAAATACGAGAACAGTGAAGCAATGAGGAAGCGAGGTTGGAAAAATATTTCCGTATAGTGTTCGGATTATGAATGAGATTGAGATGGCACTTCTTAAGTCAAAATGCTATTAGAACAGTGGACCGAACCTTTGCGCAATGGACCGAGAAGAGAGGTTTAGAATCCAGATGCACTCCTAAGAATTTAATCTGGTTTACTTGGACTGTAACACGTGGGAAGGAGGATACTGTCGAAAGAGAAATGATAAATACTTGGTCTTCCAGACCAAGTATTTATCAAACCAGAACGTTCAAATTAGATCAAACCAAAACGTTCGATATAATCCAGGGGTCTGTAATAAGTTTACTATTACTGAAATATCCCTGCATTATAAATCTTCTTCTTCAAGAGGAGTGTTTCCATTTACAATGGGTTTCCTCAGCCTACAAGTTATTTTTTGGTAGGATTTTTTCCCGCCATACAGTGCGGTTCAAGGTGTCTTGGTCGATTAAGCCTCGGGCTGCTATGCACTCCCGTACTCCATCCATCCATGTCCTCCTACGTCTTTCTCTTCTCCTTCTTTCAGGAGGTATCCATTCCAGGATAGCCTTTGGATATCTGGTTTCTTCCATCCGTTTTACATGTCAATACCATGTTAAACGCTTTTCTTTGATAGTGTCAATAATATTCTTTTTCACTTCCATTTTCTCTCTTATGTCTTCATTCCGTTTTCTGTCTCTTCTAGAAGTTCTTGCTGAGCGTCTCCAAAAACCATTTCTGTGGAGAGCAATTTGTTTTCCTCTCGCCTATTCAACTTCCAGGTTTCCGCTCCATACAATAGAAGACTTTGTACAATCGTTTGAAACATCGGTTTCTTTGTTTCATTTAGAATATTTCTGCTCCATAAAACAGAATTTAACATGCCGATAGCCTTTCTGCCGTCTGCAATTCTCTTATTGTTCTCTGCTTGGGATGATCCATCACTTTGTAAGATTGATCCTAAATATTTGAATTTATCAACTTGTTTGATTTTAAAACCTGCAATATTTAGAACGTGTCCTGATCCCGAAGACAACATTGCAGTCTTGCTAAAATTGATTTTTAGACTCCATTGTTTAAATTCGTCACACAATTGACAACATGCATAGTCTGCATCTTCTAGGTCTTGTACTGTCATCACCTGATCGTCTGCAAAAAGTAAATTGTGAATATAGGTGTTCTTATTAATCGGCAATCCCATTTTATTAATTTTTTTTCCCAAGATCTTAGGCAGATGTCGATATAAATTTTGAAAAGTGTTGGTGACGTGCAGCAACCTTGTAATAAGCCTTTTGAAGTTTGGAATTCAGGTGACAAAGCTGATCCCACTTTAATCATGCATATATTATTCCTGTAAATTGTCTTAATAATGTTAATCAGTTCTCCATCAATATTTGCCTCTTTCAGTGCTTCCCATAAGAGTTTTCTTGGAACACTCTCATATGCCTTTTCAAGGTCAATGAAAATCATAAAGATTTCTTTTCCTTTCGATTGGTATTTTTAAAGGATCTGTCGTACTGTTGAGATGTGGTCTATACAGGCCCTCCCGGCTAAAAAACCACTTTGTTCTTCTGACACCTCGATTCAGGCTTCTAAATGGTTCCTGATCCGTTTTCCAAGAATCTTTAACAGCGGGTTCAGTACGCATATTCCTCTGTAATTTGAACAGCTTTTCCGATCGTCCTTCTTATAAATTGATGTAATATATCTTGTTGTCACTTCTTTCGGCATTTCTTCTCTTCTCAGTATACCATTTAACAGTTTTTGCATCAGAACAGCTACTCCTCTTCCTCAATATTTCAGACTTTAAACTCCTCCAGGTCCAGGTGATTTGCCATTCCTTCTTTCCTTTAGCAAGAGTTTCACTTCCCTAACAGAAACTTTTAAGCCCGAGTCTTCTGCACCAAAATCCTCCACCGTTTTGAACTCTTCCCGGTCTTCTTTTAAAAGTCCTTCATAATACTTCATCCAGTCTTTCAAAGGTATTAATTGCAAACCAGCATTGTGTTTATTCTGTTTTCTCAAAAAAGTCTTTAAGGACCTTCCACGATTCCGCTGATCGCTTGAAGCCCAATTTTCAATTAATATTCGCGCATTTTCTTTCCCATTCTTCATTTTACGCTTCTACTACCAACCGATTGGCTATTTTCTTCTTTACAACATAAATGTTCCTATATGCACCATTCCTATCACCCAGCCATTTCTGATATGTAAGTTTCTTTTCCCCTACAGAAGCTCTTACTTTCTCTGCAATCCAGGTCTTTTTTGGTCCTTGGCTTTTATTTTTACCTTGGATTTCCTGAGCTATTTTTTTTACAATATTTTTTAAATATTCGTCCATTTCTTCAGTCAGTGTTACCTTTTATCTCTATGTTAATTACAGCATCCAGTCTCCCGGTGAAGTTGTTTCTAATGCTGTCGTCCTGAAGTAGTTGAACGTTAAATTGATGCCCTTGAAGCAATTCTCCTTCCCTGCATTGTTGATTGTCCATGCTTATTTGGTACTTAATCCAGTTCCACCTCAGTGTTGTTTTAACAAGAGAATAGTCAGATCCACATTCAGCTACTCTATAAACTCTGACATCTTTCAATACATATGTCCGTGAATGTTTTTAAATAATTTAATCTATAACTGATCTAATTTGTCTTGTCTCCAGTGACCACGTATATTTATGGATATCCTTGTGTTGGAAAAATGTGTTGTTTATTCTCAAGTCGAACTGTTCACAAAGATTGAATAGTCTATCTCTGTTGTCGTTCCTCTCTTTCTCTCCAAATCTTCCAATAACTTTGCTATTTTATTCAGTTCCTACTCTTGCATTGAAATCTCCCATTAAAAATATATCTTTGTTCTTAGGGATTTTTTTCTATTAGTTCTCTCAGATCCTCCCAAAATTCATCCTTTAAGGCATCGGCGGTGTCATTAGTCGGGGCATATATTCCCAAAATACATATTTCTCTTCCATACATTTTCAGTTCCAATGAGATCATTCTTTCATTAATAAATTGCCAGTTTTTGATGTTATGTCTCAATTTCTTTTTAACAGCAATAGAAACTCCTGCTCTTGTTCTTTCACTCTTATCGACTCCACTCTAAAAATGGTAGTATTCTCCCATTATTTCCTCTTCACATCCCTTTTTTCTTTGTCTCCGATAACACAACGACGTCTAAATTGAATTTTGGCAGTTCATCCTGAAGAAAGTTTCTTTTGGTTGAAAGACCTTGAATATTCCAGCAACCCAAAATCATTGTCCTTTTCCGTTTGCCGAGTCGTTACCGAAAGAGCAGTCCGTTTTCATTTCCACTTGTAGGTCGTTTAGCATTTGTGTATTTTTTACACTGAACGAGGAGCTAGCCCGTTGCAAGAACCCCCAACCTGGGGGACCAGGGTATCTCTCTTAGTCCGGCCCCTACCCTTTGACCTGTCCGGCTTGGGAGGCCCTACCAGTAGCTAAGCTACCGCCGACTTAGCTCTCCGGGTAATCGGGACACGCAAGCCCCTCCCCTCCACCGCGACAAGTTGGAGAATACCACCGGGGTGTCTTATAAATAAATATCATAATAAAAAATTTACGTACCGTGCATAAGTAACATGCAGGAACCAGTGAAATCAATAAATAGCTTTCGCTGAGGATATCCCAGGAAAATCTTGCTGTTTGAATCACACGTTTTGGGCAAAGACCGTAGGATACTTCAATGACTTGGATATAAATAGAGAAAAGTAAATGGTGAATGAAGAAATAGAGTGCAAAATACAATTATCCCATTTATCCTGTCTGTTAGTGGCCTATGAATATGTTTGTTATGCCACTAATAAACACCTGGATGTGAGACTGTTTAAAAATAAAATGGCATGAAGAGCTTAGGAAATTGTTATAGGACTAAATATATTTTGATTATTTTACATAGTTTATACGAATTTAATGTGGTTAATGAATTATCTAATTCAGAAATGCGTCAATATGCAGGGCCTAGCAAGAATCGTGCGCAGTAATAATGCAAATAATGACAGTGTGAAACACAAAAGTATGCATATAACTCTCTGTTCATAACAGCAGTGTTTATTGCATTTTAAATAGTGATGGTCTATGGTCTTCGGTTTTCTTCGGTTGTACCATAAGGTAAAGTAGATAGCATTATGGTAAAGCTCAGCTGGTGTTATGCGAAATCATGGCACGTATAAACACAGACAAGTTTGGATTGGGCCTGATGGCCATTCAGGTCACTAATAATTTGCGTCCTGGCACCAACGTAGCCGTATTGTACAGTTGATGTCCGAGACTCCAATGACACTATTCTTTGAATCTTGACAAGCGAGCCGTCAGTCCTCTCTGCAGCACACCAGTTAAATGGGTACCGGCAATAAAACCGCTTTGGAAATCTACCGGATCCTGTCCGTTCCATACTGCCACGGTGCTATTTTTGGCCACAAGCGGTCACTCATTTCTACGGCTCTTTCCTGTTCACGTGACGTATGTGGGCTTTTCGATTTGTATAGCAGTGATTATTTTTGCACAGATCGGTGCATATAGCTCAAACCTTCGTGGTTTTAATATAGTGGCCAGGTAGTGTATATCGATTATGTTGCATGACTTTATATCTTAAATAGTGCGCATGCGTTTGTTGTTCTTGTTGTTAATTGTTTTTGCGCTAAAGTAAGTACGTTACCAACAAGCAATGCTTTTGACGCATTGGAAAAAAATCGAGTTCGCACTGGTAGGCATGCAGCATAACCTATTGCAGGGTCGAATCGGTCTGTATGGTGGGGAGTATCCACTTGTGTTCCAACTTGGGAATATGGAAAAATATGAAATAGAGGCATGCCATGCCTCAGAAAGAGAAAAGGTAAGTAAAGCTAGCATGGGATCCAGCAAAACTCGAATCTCTTTCTAGAAGTTAAGGTGTGTTTTGAGGTCAACATCCATCTGCTGGATAAAACGCGCCTCGGGAAAAACCATCCAAAAGGTGGAACCTTTTCAGAACAGGTGGAATCGCTCTTACACCCAGGATGGGAGTCCTGCTAGCATATTTCCAATTTGCTTCGGACAAAAGTAGTCCGTTAAAGTTTTTTATACACTCGTCACCATTTCGCAATAACTTCGACAGCAGTAAAGAGCCATTCCTCGTGCAGCACACAAGTTATAGGAGGAACCCTTATTTAAAAAAGGGCGCTATCAAATTAGAAATCCATTACCATGTGCAACCTTCTTCAAGGCATTTTCACTTTACTTTTGAAATCTGTTTTGTTTGCCACTGTTTGCTGATAATATGGTGGCACAGTGCCCTGGTGAGGTTCCCAGAGGCCGAAGTGTCCATAGATATATATAAGTTTTTAAAGAGTTATTTTTGTGATCGTACCATTTCTGTCAAATCTGGACTGGAGGAGTTCTCTCGCAGAATTACAAGAGGATGTCCACAGGGGTCAATTCTCAGTCCCTTGTGCTGAAATTTGGTTTTTGATTCCGGTTGGTTAAGAGTTTTCCAGCTATTCATATGATCACATACGCTAACGATCTTACAATATTAATCCAGGGTAATTCTAGGAAAAGCCTCGAAGAATCAGCAAATGCTGTGCTGTTGGAACTCTCCAATTGGTCTTCAACACATAAATTGCAAGTTTCTATTACAAATACGTCTCAGATGTTGCTTAAGGGAAAGCCTGACCTTGGAAGACCTCCAGTTATTAAATATAGGGGACATGCCATTAAGTACTTATCGAAGACCAAACACTTAGGCGTTTATATTGATGATGCTCTCTGTTTTCTACCACATGTTCAGTATGTTAAAGAAATGGCTAAATTATTCTTGAACCGATTTAAACAGATCACAAGACAATATTGGGGTCTTAGTGGTCTGACCTTACCACTTAACTGTAAGAACTATTCTTACATATATTTTTAGGAATTTATAATTACCAATTTTTGATAAATATCTAAGTTAAAAACAGACAAGCTCTCAGCAGATTTGCTTGTGCTGTGTACTTTTCAATAGTACGGATTAGCGAAGCAGCAGGGGGGCTGTCCGACATGAGGCTACAATAAGAGAACCGGTTGGAAGCGGTGCTTGTTTACCGTAAACAGAGCGGAGGAGCGGTCATTTTATAATAGGCGAGAATAAAGGAGTAAGTGGTTCTGGATGGTCCGATGGAAAGTTCTAGAAACTTCTAAGCATCCGGATGCTCCGTGGAAAGTTCAGGAAAATTCTGGAAGCCGGAAGTCTCCGCTACACAGGAATGGGGATCAGTCTACCTGTCGTGGGTCGAGACAAAGGGACGTGAATGAGCGAATGAGAATGTAGTCGAAAAAGGGGAAATAGCAATTGATTGGTGAAAAAAAAAGGGTTAGTTCGGAGAGTATCTCGGGAGAGGGACGTGTAGAGAATGTTTTTGGGAGTGAGGAGGGCTTGCCGATGGAGTCTCGGGTAATGACAGTTAGTGGGAAGTAATAACAGAGAAAGTGAGGAGTAAGCTCTGAAAGGAGTGGGAGATCGAGATTCTAACAGATGGCCAGAGAAGCAACCATGGAGAAGGATCCCCATGTCCGGAAAGAACAGCCGGAGAGAACCGCATAAAGGAGTGCTACTAGTGGGCCAGCAGAAACCAAGCCCAGAAGGACGACGCTGAAAAGGGCCGGAACGAAAAAAAGCGTATAAGAAGAAGAAAAGGAAAGGGAGTAAGTAAGTGAGCCTAGAAAATTTGCTAACGAAATCTGTGTAGTAATACTTATAAAGAGAAAGTAATGAACAGAACAGTCGAGGGGAGTGGTCACTACAAGAATCTTATATTGTTAAAGATAGAACCGGAGACAATAGATGATAGCGAGATAGCAGAGAGAAAGTGAGAGACAGTTACTTATCTGTAATTAGAAGTGTCAGTAAACATAAGAGATGTATCAGGTGAGAAATTTGTTGCCAATAACTGTTTAACTGATGTTAATAGAATAAATTGTACTTGTGAGTTTATCCTCCAGAAAATGTAATATGAGAAAGAAAGATTAATAGAATTATCCCAATTATGTCACGGATATTCATATATACATATATTACAATATAAGGTTGTATAGGTTAGTTTAATTGGTATCTCGCATATAAAAGAAATTGTTAGAGACGATGATATATGTGAGGAAGAATTGCAGAATGTTGTAAAAGGGGAAGCAGATACCTTGAGCATATTAATGTGTGTAAAAATGTTGTATAATACTGTGAATAAATCTTGTTCTGTTATTCAATTATGTTTTCATCCTTGAGAAGTCGCTCCACAGTTTCATAACTAGTAACAGAATTGTCCACGCAGAAGGGAAGCTAACAAAAGGAAAACAGACCTCAGTACTTGGATCTTCTGATTAAAAAAAAAAAAAAAAAAAGAAAAGAGAAAAGTGAAATTTATTTACTAAGCAGCAGATAGCTTGTGCACCTTGGAAGGGAGGTGAGGATCCCTGTTTCTAAATTAAATTTAAAGCTACAGCCTGTACAGGTTCCAAAGTAGCGTGAAGCAAAAAAAAAATATCGCATAGATCGCACCCCCCCTCATAACTATAATTGTGTGTTTTTTTTTTTTTTTCGATAATTTCGTATGAAGCTAGTGCATGGGGCTTTAGAGCCAATAAAGTTGCTGTAGAAAAACAACTGTTACAAGCACAGAGGGCTGCCCTCCTGACTATGTCAAGGGCTTGTCGAACTACCTCCACCATGGCTCTTCAGGTTTCGCTTGGGAAACTACCTGTCCATTTTGAAGTTCAGTACCGCTACCTTAAGTATCACCTTTTGAAGAAAATACCGTTGACCTATGATAACATCCAATTAGATCTAAGTGCTCCCATTAAGACTGAGAAGACAAGATTAAGGCGAATTTTTGTTTCAAAATGGCAGCAGGAGCGGTCTTCATCTGATATTGGTGCAGTCACAAGGGACTTTCTGCCTGTAGCAAGGGAAATTAAAAAGGAGGAGTTAAAGTGCTTTTCGCCGGGCTTATATGGTATGTTTATATTAACTGGCCACGGAAGTATAAATACTAAACTTCACAAACTGGGACTTTCACCAACAACATCTTGTTTGTGTGGCCAGGAAGAAACTGTTAACCATATTCTTCATCAGTGTCATTATTATAACGATCTTCGACGTGACCTACTTAGTGTAGTTCCTAACTTGGACGCCAGCAACAATAAAATTCTGGTTGAATCTCATACAGCTTTTAATGCTTTGAATTTATTTGCTTCTCGTGCATTTAAAAGAAGAAACGAAATTAAATCCTTGTTTTGCTGTGCCTGTGACTTGTTGGATCCTTTATTGGATTAGGAAAGAAATATCTCTCATTTCTGATTGGATTCTATAGCTGCAACTGATTAGTATCATTAAGTGCTACACTTTCCTGCATCTTATAATAGACTTGTACATGATGTGGAATTGTTTTCATCAGAATAGGTATAAATAAATAAATAAATAAATAAATTCTTTATTGCTAATAAGTACAGGACATGTACTAGAGACAACAATACTCAACACGGCGACATGGCCAGGAGTTTTACATTATAAATGAAATTATAAATGAAATTAATTGGCAAAAAGGAAAAAAATTACCGTTACATGGAAATTAAGAGTTACAAACATGTAAATTATGAGTTACAAACATGTAAATTGTAATAATGAAAAATGAGGACTAAACGTCATATATAGGAAATTATCCCAGTTCCACAGATGGAATCCACTCGAGGAGCACGTGACGGTATTTGTAGTCGGTAGCTAATTTCTGAAGGTCGACTCCAAGACGGAGCAGTGCCTGAATTTTGGGGAGTGCCTGGGCAGGTAGGAACCGACTACACAGTTTTAACCCGTTGTATTTGTGGATTAGTGTGGGCTCTGACCTCAAGGATGGCGTAGGATTGTGCCACTAACAGAAATCCCAGATGTCTGAGGCGTTTATTACTCCTGTGTACATTTTTACTGAAGTCATTAAACGCCTGCTGTCAATTAACCTCGGGATCCCGGGTACATTTAGCTGCTCAGCCATGTCAGTTGTTCTCAGTTGAGGGGGTCGGCGATGTTTATTTGTGGCCCATTTCAGGGTCCAGTATTCACACGAGAACACCGGTTTTTGAAGGCGACGCAGATGCCCAAATTTCAGCAGCGTATAAAATAGCCGGATAAACAGTGGCTTGAAGATATCTGGTAGTGGTTGCGGCATCGTTGGAATGAAGTAAGTGTTGTTTCGCTTTCCAGCGTAGGGTGTTAAAACACTTCCGGAGGTATTCTGTGTGATCATTAAATTTCAGCTTCGGATCAAAATAGATACCGAGATCTTTATGGCAGGTAACCACTGGAATTAGAGTACCTAAAACTGAAGGTTGAATTATTGTTGGTTGCTGTTTCCATGAGTAAGTCATTATTGCAGATCTTGACGGGTTAAGGTTTAATCCAAACATCTTCAAGTAAGTTTAAAGAGTGGTCAAGTTCTCTGTGATGGAAACGTAATTTCCATTGGGTTTGCAGACGGTGGGATTAAGGTAAGAAACTTTATATCGTCGGCATATATTAGAGCATCATCACGATGACTCATGAAAGGAATCAGAATCGCTGAGAAGAGAAGGCCAGACAGGACACCACCTTGAGGGACTCCTGCATTAATTTTTCTTGTAAAGTGGGTTTTCTTCAAAGCGAGGTGGACACTTCTATTTTTCAACAAGGCGGTGAGGAAAGCTAGTAGGTCTCCATTAATCCTGAAGAAGAATTGCAGGAGTCTGAGAAGGGCTGTGACGTCTAGGCTGTCAAAAGCAGCTTCAATGTCGGCGTACACTATAGCTAATTCAGATTTAGTTTCGAAGGCTTGAAGAATTGATGTCTGTGCGGCCATGAGGTTTCTTATGGTGGATCTATTTTCGACTGCGAAATGGAACTGTTTCGGCTTCTGTGGCATCAGCTGTTTGTTTAATTCCGGAAGGAGTACCTTTTCTAGAAGTTTGAGGAGGGTGGAAGAAGTTGAGATTGGTCTGAAATCTTTTAGGCTTGTTCGTGCTTTGACCTTAGGCAGTGGCCTCACAGAGTATTCATTCCACTGAGCAGGGAAAACTTGTGTGGAAAGAATAGAGTTGTAGATTGAGAGTAATGCATCTAGGATATAGGGGCTAAGGCATTTAATTATGAAATGAGGTATCTTATCACGGCCTGCGGTACTAGATGGTCGCAGGGAGTTAATAGCATATATCAGTTGCTGTCTTGTGATGGAAATTATGGAAAGTTCATCAGTAGGAGCAAATTGGGAGTTGTGGAGAGGAATTTCAGCAGAGGCGGAATTGGTATTGAATCTTGAAATGTAGTCCATCCAGTTATCTAGATCAAGATTTGAATTAATGCGACTGTGTCTTGATGAGTATGGCGCTTTTCCTTTAGACAAGGTAGCATCAGTGTATCTCTTTAATGCTGATGCCTTGAGTCTGTTGAACATAGCTCTTGCTCTGGAGTATAGGATTCGATCTTGGGTTGTGCCAGAGATTTTCCACTGCCTGTGAAGATACTGTTTGTTGTGGAAACTGCACGCTAGATCTTTGGTCCACCAAGCTCTAGTTCTTGGAGAAATGTGTAAGGTTTTAGCTGACGCAGAGAGGGTGACTGTATTTATCCATCTAGTGATTAGATCAACTGCGAGGATTGGGTCACATCCATCAAGCACATGCCATGGAATAGACTGCGCTGCCTCGAGGCACTTTTTTGGATCCAGAAAATTCGGAGAGAATATGATTTTCTTTTCAACAGTATTATGGTAATTGAAGTTGGGCATAGGCAGAACAAGAAGTAATGCACTTGGGTCGTGATCTGAATTGAAGGACGTTTCTGGTGGAATGTCGACTCTGCAAATTCCAGAACACAGAATCAAGTCAAGGCGATTGGTGCCTCTCGTTGGCACCAATCGCCAACGAGAGGCACCAATCCTCATTGATAATCGTCGACTTTAATGGAGAGAGATTGTTCATTAGTCGTTGAAAGAGAGGGCTCAGGTGGGGTGGAAGATTAAAATCGCCGCAGAGTATGCGCGTAGCAGAAGGGTGTAACTTACTCATTATCCAGCCGGTAGCATAGTCAACTGTTGCAGTATCTGGAGCTGGGGGTATGTAGATTGCCGTTAAATCGATTAAACAGGCATTAAGCTTCACAGTCACGAGTATTGCTTCATAAAATAAGGAGTTGCTAGATGTGACGTGCACAAATTTCAGGTTGGAATCCTTGACGAAGATGGCAACACCGCCACCTCTAGATTGAGATCTTGACGTGAAGAACGATGAAAATCCAGCGGCCGGAGCATAGGCTATTGACTCCTGATCAGGTTGAAGCCATGTTTCTGATAGACAGATTACATCCATGCTGTTGGACAACAAGAGTTGTTCGAGGGTTTCAAGCTTATTTCGGAGACTCCGGACATTTTTTTAGAAAATTCTCAGGGTGAGTTGAAAGGGAATTTTTATAAGTGCTGATCTATTTGTAGATTGTTTTGAACACCTAAACAGATTAGATTTTGTGGAATTTATCCTGTTAATTGAAAGTGATTGAAAAGCAGGGTTATGTGGTGTCATATCGGTATGTTTATAAGCAGTAGCTGGGCAAGAAAGTGATTGGACTGGACATGTGGTGCAGTGGTTTTCGATTTTGAAAACCGAGTGGTTTCGGTTTTGCTCATAAGATGAAGTGGAAGTGGATGGTTTTGGATCTTTCGGTTCATAAAAAGACCTGATTAAGGTGCCAACTGGCCATACAGATGTGGATGCAACAGATCTGAACGCCCGACTTTCGCAAACTACTCTAAAGGACGAGTAATTTTGCGTTTTCTTGAGTAAATTTGCAGATACTTTGATATGCAGTTCTTTACTCATTGCAGCCTCAATTTCCTCAGCAGTTGTCAGTGGCCCCAGTCGGGAAATAAAAAGACTTCTGTGCTGGGAGGTGGAAGGCATGCTCATCATTTCAGAATAGAGGACGTGGAGGTACCAATCCTAATCTGACACTTTTCCTTGATATTGGGAGGGTGGCTCTTAATTTGAAAGGGTGCCCTGGGGAAATGAGGGTTTTGATTAGCTGTTCATTGAGATGAAATAGAACGGGTAGCAGCGATTTTTGCCCAAGATTGTTTGTTCATGACATGTGAGCAATGGCTGCTTTCAGACAGCAGCACAAAAGGTAAAACTGAGGTCAATTTTGGAGGTAGGATGCTAATTTGGTGGGCTTCCACTTGTGGATCGCACCTCTGTTCAGTTGCTTGACACGAATTCATGACCGGGACTTCGCTGCTTGCTACATTAGGGAATTGAGGTTCCTCTGAAAGGTGATTGTCTTCCTGAGTATTTGGGCAACATTCCAATTCGGCGGGATTGTGTGAGGTCAAAATATCTTTCTCTGCGGATTGGGCGGTGATTTGAGTATTGATTCTGTTAGCTGGTTCATTTTGTTTGGAAAACTTATGAATTTTGAAACATCCGGTTTTGATTTGCATATTGGTATACAGATCATTAAGAGCAGACATCAGTTTATCTATTAACACAGGTATGAAATTTCTTTGCAACTCATCTGCTACAGACTTGCTTATTGACTCGTTCTGGATTTCTGGCCTTGGGTTGTCCTGTATGGACAGTGCGGCCGTTGACACTGTTCCTGGCAAAGAGATATCGGTTTGGATTATTGCATTATTATTGCTCCGGGCCTGAGAAACAGTTAATTTGTCATTGGTGCACGACGGTTGCAACAAGCATTGCGACGAAAAACTTATCTCACCCCTGATACACCCCGGCGTTTTGCAACTGATTAACTTGGGTGCTTCGTTATGACAGTTATTGAGGGTATCCGCAGGGGGGATCGATTTAGCGGTATTACGATTCTTTGAAATTACATCAGATGGAACATCTCGCGACAAAAGTAGTATACTGACCATGTTATTCATATCAGAATTTTCATTCATGTTGTTATGTTCAGATGGTCTGCTCTTGACTGCATCTACCCCTTTTGATTTAAGTTCCATTCCATGCATATTGCAAAATGAAGCATGGTTGTTCCTCGATGTGCGCATCATATTATAGATCGTGGTAACTTGTTCACTGAGTTTTTTGTTCCGTTGTTCTTCTTTTTCAGAACTCATTATGAGTTCTTGTTGGGTTGTTAATATCGTGCGGATTTGCTGTTTTAAAAGGTCCTGGTTGGTAATGACCGTATCTAGTCTGATTTGTAACTCATCTATATGGGATTTCAAGTCATGATGATTTGTGTTGCTTCGATTTATTGACGAGTTTCGCTCTGAACAAATTTGATTAATTAACTGTAGAGTGTCTGTACAATTGGTGTCTTGTAGAGTGAATTTGGATCCAAGGGTTTTTATCTCTGAATTCTCAAGAGAGACTTCATCATCTGATAATTCATCAATAATCTTAGAGAGCGCTTCTTTTCGTTTTTTTTATCAGATATTTTCCCGGTTCGGTTTATCTCTGTTGCAGTACAGCCAGCACAAATCCATTCATTTTTTTGTTTTGCTTCATTTTCTTAAATGTCCTATGCGCCACTGAGGCACATTTCAGACAATATTCCATTTTGCAGCTTATACAGAAAAGCATATTTTTTACCTGATTCTTGCAAATCAGGCATGTCTCTGTTCTGCTCATCCTCGGTTATGAAAAAAGATTGCTTTTTCCCCGAGAAAACTCAAAACACGCCGAGTTCAGTTTTCGTTGCTCTTCTAAGCCGATTTCTGCGTGACAATCACAAAAGGCCTGGTCTCCGAGTTTCTATAGTTTTAACGTTGTTATACGTGGCAGTCAAATTTGTTGAGGCAGGGAAACAATTGTCTACTTATAATTATGATTATGGATCAAGTCTCTGTGGGAGTTAACTTTTCCAAAACTACCTTGGAGTAGGTACCAAACGACTCCGTTCAAGGTCTTAGTTATTGCTTTGTATAAGCTTATAAGAATACATCACGTACGTTAAAAGTTGTTGCTGCCAGCATTAAAATTATAAAATATAATTAAAAAGTTACCTTTTAACTTCATTGCAGAAACAACATGTTCATCCAAGAGCTCATTAAATTCTGAGAACGGCCGTACAAAAATTTATCATACTTTGACAACTAAACACACAAATCTAGTGCATAAGGAATTTTGCTCTACTCATCGAGATACTATTTGGCCTTTAGTGTTTTAGAGTTTTTGGAATTAAAACTTATCTTTGTATGTGAATTTCACTGTGACATTTCATATTAGAGACATATCCTGGTAACTCTCTTATTAACTGTCTTGGATGATAATCTTAGACTTTTTGGGTTCTCTTATAGCTCGTTTTTAGACAAGAATTATTTTAAAACTTCATGCCTAATGTGATCTCATCTAGGATTTGGACCTCTCGGACATGTATATTACTTTTGAGTTAACCCTGAAACCTTTTATTTATTGGGCCAGGTTATGGAATTACCCTGGCATTACATTGGACGAATCTGTACATAGTGTATATTCTGCTGTGTTCCTGAAGAAGAGGATATTGTACCCATCAAATGCAGCGAAAATATTTAACTCACTACACATAGATGCCGAAAAACTGTGTGAGGATGCAACATACCGGAAAGAGATCTTCCAGGATTCGTATAGACTTACCAAAATATGAATCGGCTGCAAAGTACCAAAGAATTTAGAGTAAAAGAGAAACTTTCTGCTTTAAGAACAATAATAATTTGTTGACTGTAAAAATATACCTTCTGTAACAGTTATGTAAATATGTAAGTTATAGATGGAATTATCAGTGTATTATAAATATGAGTTGTATAATGTATGTACAGAATCATCAATGTGTAAATACTGTATATATTAAACATAAAATGTGTATATAATATTTCGGGACGAGACTACGTGTTCAGTATATGTAACCCACTGCACGTAGTATCTCGTACCCTGATATGTACTTAGCACCCTCCTGGCACTTTGCCGTCTCGGGGTGGTTTCCTTATGGAAATAAACGGATAATAATAATAATAATAATAATAATAATAATAATAATAATAATATTGCACATAGGGTCATTCTGTAGAGCTTTTCAGAATTCGTGGAATTAGCATTCACTCGTTTTTATTAGAATATCAATTATTTCTTCTACAAGTGAAGACGTTCTGCCTACAAGGGGTTAGGCAAACTGTAACTTAAGACGTTTTGCTGATCCTAGTTCCTAGGATGGAATTTTCCATGGGATACGTTCCCATGGTTAGAGAGTTAGTCCACTTCTTCCTACTTTATTCTTGCTTTACTTCTTCTCACTTCAAATTATTGGAGGGTCCCTCTGTTGATCCACCTCTATTCCATCCTTTTACCTCCCCAGCTGTCAAACTTCTCCCTCTGTATTCCTCCTTTTCCGCTTCATTCTTTATCGGGCACTCTCAGGTCTTATGCCCTGGGTTTGCCCAGCAGAAGATAGTAGATCCTAGCCGCCTCCACGTGGCGGAAATGGGGGAGGGGACGTAGTGACCAGATGTTACTGCTTCTGACCTGCTAAGAGCCAGGCACCAGCCGAAAACATAACAACAGATCACATCATAACGCTTACACGCCCAACACACTGCATACAAATGGCCGGTTTTGGCGTAAGCTTCGACACAAGAAGTACAATAACGGTTAATGGGAGGAACCCTGGGGTTCGCCACAACAACACATGAATATCCCTGTTTGCTGATAACACTGCACAGTGCTACTAGCAAACACCGTCAGATTCTCTTTACATGTAAGTAATTCGCAGATAAATCGTGTAATGCAGCGGCTTCGATCCAGGAACAAGAATTCATGTGCATAATCCTTATAGACTGGAGTCGTTTCCAAATAGGTGCGTGGATATTTCCAGTGAAGCAATTACACAAGGGCCCTGCTGCGTGTTAGAAGGATCTCTTCGCAGGGGGAAAGCATTCCAGAGGAGAAATGAGGCATTTGAAAGTCTCCTTCCACACACTGACCCTCAGCCACGTCAGGATGTCTGGACCCACCTGGCATTAGAGCTTTCCTGTGACGTTGGCGATCGCAATTGAGGAAGCGTTCTGTAATCGCGTTCCATGCAGGACCTTAATTGAAACGACACGTTAGGGCGTTCAGTGATCTCTCGCTGGCGTAGCTGCGCGTTTAAAATGTCATTTGCGCGATGCTCGGGATTTATACCGTTAGTTGCAGCATTAACTGGAAATTTCGGAGAGCTTCCCCGGCCGAGGGGGGGATGCGCCATTTGCACGTGCTGTTTATCGATTGCCGTCACAATATGTCCAATAGGGTCACTTCGAATACGAGTCTTGAACATTCTGAAAATCTGGAACATTCGTGCGAAAATTAGTTTTGAAACGAGAGGACCTTTCGGAAGACATACACCAACTACCAATGACCCGTCCTGAATATCCAGGAATCGACCTTAAAGTTGATTTAAAGAAATTGGAATACTTTTCCAAGATAGAAATTCGAGTAGAAAGGAAATAGGATCGGTTTATCTTTCTATTTAGCATTTCCATTAATTTTGTATTCTAAAAGATATGTTTTTGGAAATTTCAGCAACGAGAAGGATATTTAATACCACAAATACCATCGGAGTCTCTTTCTCGACAACAAGTTACATTCTGGTAGGTTCAGTCTTTCGCTGAGTTAAGGAACCGAACTACGATGAAAGATATAGTTAGAAAATCTAATCTTTTGAGGCAATAAATGAAAGCAAATACAAATACTGACCTCCATCACCATAACAAGAGCCTAGCTTAACAATGGTGATAAACAGAGATATCGTATCTGAATAATAATAACATAAAATTAACCAGAGGACACAGGTCATTAAGACATCACGTAATGCAACCTAATCGAATGTGAATCCGTTAAGAAAATAAAGATTTTTCCAAATACTACAAAGCTGTTCCTGCTCTGCGTCACTACCAAACAAATTGTTCAGAAACAAACGTAAAGCTTTATAAACGCCATTTTTGCTCATAGGAAAACTTCAATAGAACTGTTTCTATGGACAAAGGGGAGTAGTTTATGGATGAAGAATGAACAACGCACTGATATTTACGGACCATCTGTAATGGTGTGTAAACCTTTGCTCATTTGGTCGAGTTGGATAGGAATATCATTGCTTTTTCTCTTGGAAGTTCGGATGTTTCAATCACACAAAACAAGAAGTCCCACGAGAGAAAATACGCAGCTTACATAGCATGATACAAGCTCAATTCAAACCAAAGGAAACCTCTGTCTCTCTCTCTCTCTGTTTAAGGGACCACTCGTAAAATATCCTCAATATCTGTCGAACCAAGTTCTGATTTTGAATCCATTGTGGTTTTGTAGATTTTTGCCCTACAAAATTGTCCAACGGCGATCCGCTGCTGGACATACTGGCTTTAATTCCAAGACATGAGATCAGTCAGCTAACGGCAGTGCAATAAAAGATATAGTAAATTACGGGATGAAAATCCGAGTTTCCAAAAGAAGGCACAAATATTGAGTCTTAATTCGGTCCTTTTCCGCACTGTGAATGAGAAAGAAGGACGGCTATCCCCTGCTCCACTCACTCAGAGAGAGAGAGAGAGTAACCCGCTCTAGCCGTGCTCCCTCTTCTTCCAGTAAACCTGTCACGAATAAGACCATCCATCTATCAGTTACAGACCCTCCGTGGTGACTGCACTATTGGCACGGGCAACACCACTACACCCTTTCCCATCGTGCCAGCACCGAGAAACATCCTGATCAAGCGGCGATGACGTCACCAGATCCGGTCAGCTGACAAGGATGCATCCAGATACGCGGCACGTGCATATATATAGACGACTTGTATTCTTTCCCCGCGTACAATAACACACAAAGCGATTAAGGAAGGTGCGGCATCAGGACACCACCTCCAAAAGGTTACAAAACGTGCTGGAGCTCACCCCCACTCTCCCCCCCAGAACTGTAAGTATTTGCTCTTTACCTTGCTCAATGATTTCCTCGATTGGTTAATTGCTTGCTTTTCTATCGAAGTTTGGGAAGTGCAGCGATCTCCTGTATTGCACAACTGTTCAGACATTTAACGCAAACTCCCCTTCAGTTCGGTGTTGGCTTCGTTTTAAATGTGTCCGCTTGTCATCTTTTTATTCTAATCGCTCTTTCACATATGCTTTTCCGTCTCTTACTTAATTAACTGCGTGTCATCTTCAATGAACCAACGATTTTACTCCTGATAGAAATTGACCCCGTTCCACTCACAGACAGAGGATTGAACGGGTCAATGGATGAAGAGCGTGCGATCCATCAGTTCTGAATTCGGGGGTTTATTTCACATTCCACTCACGTTTTAAACGACTGAAATACACCTCTTGGTTTGCCTTGAATTTTGATATTTTACCCTTTTGATACCTCCATTGTATTGCGCATTAATATTTATTTTTGTTCTTATGTATGCAAATCATGCGATCCTTTTAATATTTTGGTCAACTTGTACTATTGCATGTGTGTGTGTGTGTGTGTGTGTGTGTGTGTGTGTGTGTGCGCGTGCGCATTCGGGTACATATGTGCGTAAATAATTATTATAGATACTTTGATTTCCGAACTGGCGGTCTTCCAAATCTTTCTCGATTCAACACACACGTTCTTAAGAGCGTTTGTGAATAAAAGCAAGCACTCTTCATCTGTTCGGACTAGCCTGGGTTCGAATCCCATGACGGGCTTGAGGAACTTTTAAAACCTCTTCAGCCGGTGTTCAGTTAAGCAATCTCAGTTGAAGGAACGGTTCCTCTTAAGAGGATGTTTCCTTCTGTTGTATTGCGGGCTCTTTAACCAGCATAATATGCAATTGTCTTTGCATATTATCACTTTGCAAATAGACAAGTTGTGAATGATTTATTGGCTGAAATAAGAATATAAATCTCAGATTATATAAAAAGTCGAAAAAATAGCTCCATTATTATGGAAAAAAAATCTTGGTTGTACAAGCTCGCTTGTACGAGTTCAACATTAGTTGTGATAGTTGCTATTATATGTGCTCTCGTTAAAAGTGTTTATAAAGATGCTTTTAAAGTGCTTACTTTAAATACTCCTGTGATACACGGATATAATCTGATAAGATTTACCAGGTTTGACGATTTCTAATCAAGGAAAGATAATATTCAAGCTATTTACGATAAGTTTGCTTTGGCAGTTAGAACATATTCTGTTCTTACTGTCAGTTCCAGCTGCCTATGCTTTAGCAAAGCGCTGGTTCTTCAAAATTTGAAGAGCTACTTTTTAAAATCTGCAAGGTATGGTTGAAGTGGAGTTCAAATAGGTGGAAGGGTATATCTAGCTGATTAGTTTTGCCTGTTTGGAACAAAATATCTTCTTAGCGGGAAAGATATATAATTTTAAAGAATTTTAGATTTAAATAGTAAAAGCCTATACAGCTATTGTTAAAGAATGGAGTCAGATACAAACAGGGTTGATCTCACATGTGAAAAAAATTGTGGCGTTGAATTAAAAGAGGTTGCAGGTTCTACGAATCTTGAAAATGGTGCTAAGGAGTCTAATCTCACTGTTGGTACAGAGACCACTAAGTCTGCAAATTTCAAACTTAAATTAAGGAAGAATTGGAATTCTTCACGTAAGCTAGAATTTCAGAATATATATATATCTCGAGGTAAATTGTCACTGAGTCAAAGCAAAGAATCTTCTGAGGCCTCTATCCCTGGAGGTGTAGGTGAGAAGATGTTGGAATGGAAGGAGGTTCTTTCGGGTAACGCTATCAAGTTCCCAGAAATGGATAGTGAGGATAATAGGTATGATAAGGACATTGCACTTTTGACACCACGGAGATCTCCTGAATATTCCCTCAAAATACGTCGTCAAAGGCGGATATGTTACGGTGGGGAAGAAAGTTCAGTTGGATCACTGTGTTCATCGTACAGTAGGTCTTCCGTTTTAAGACGAAATAATAAGAGGAAAGTCAAGATCAATGCGTCTAAAATTATTGGCTGAGAAAAATGAAAATTCTTCAGCTAAAATTAAGATAGGGAACGACACTGAAGCGAGTATCTTATTATTGTGTTCAAAAGAAATTATGAATGAAAACATGAATTTTAATCCTGCATAAATTATGCAAAGATTTGGAAGGTTTCCTCTTTGCCAAGGAGAGTGGTATCAATCGGAGTTCAATCAGAGGGATACTGTCTAGATGGGATCTTCATGAAGCCATGGTTTTGGAACTTGGAATACGGAATAAGAAATTTAAGGAATGTATGCATGAATACACTCAGAATTATAGGCAAGATGCGGATAACCGACTAAATCTGAAACTTTATAGTGAATTTAAACGGTGAATCAAACATAGACGTAACTCTTACAAACTCAATTGGCGCTAGATTTGTCTGTGAATGGAAAGTCAAATCTGAGTGAGTATTGAGTGATCACCGTTCGATATTTTATGAAATCAATAAGGGAAAACAGTGTTGGCTCGAATCGATTACGGCGCTTTTCTGTTAAGCGTTCAAACTGGGATAACTTTGAGAGAAGTCTTCAGCGGGCCATGATTGCGATCTCTAAGTTATCTAACATGACAGGTGAGGTGGGACTCTGGGGTTTTTGCAAAAACTTATCTATGATGCGTGTGTAGCCGCTATGATAGTTCCAGTTAAAATACGTATATCTTAAGTTATTTCAGACAGAGACTGGGATGTCTTGGCCTCCCCTGGATTCTGGGGATGATATTGCCGTTGAATCTAATAATGTATAGGGCTTGCTATTGATAGATGTGTTTATTGTGTAGAGATGTTCTAGCACTAGATTTTTTTTTGTTTTTGTTTTTTTATTAATTTATTTATTTTATTTTATTATTATTATTTTATTTTATGATTTTATTTTTAAATTTTTTTATTCTGCAGGCTGGGCAACCTGAGAAGTAATTGCATCCATTGGTATAGGTATAGGTATATAGGTATATTTGGGTCTAACGGCTCCTGGGATTTCTCCCATCTCCGCATATGTACACTGTATCGGACAAGCCAGGGATTTAAAAGTATATGGGTCATGTGGTATGTAGCATGTTGTGCCCTTGTTCATCCAGCCTGTTAGCCGCCGGGCCCCTAATGGGACCCGACGTTACCATACCTCGCCACGGGGAGGCCGACTGTTGCATCCATTGGTATTGCACTTCCTCCAATGGATGCATCCACTTGTGCAGTTGCACTTGATAGTAAAATCAGGCCCGGCTCTACGGATTAGGGACTAGCGCCAGGAAGCGACTGCTCAGGTGCCAGCCGCTCACTGGTTGCATACAGGCCTGAAACAACAAAACCTAAACAAATACTTACACAATTTTTCAGGTGGTAGATGACTTTCATCAACCGGTGAAATACCACCACTTTGCTTATTGGAGGCTTGAAGTGGGGAAACCCATGTTTAGTCTCTAGAGCAAAGTTTCCGGCATTCCCCTCTCCCCATACTTCTCCTTCAACCCATGCACGGTACTAAGTACTATAGGTTTTGATACATTTCGTGTTTGGGGTTCTCATAAAAAAAAAAAAAAAAAAAAAAAAAATACACAAACACGCACAACATAATCAGGCCTTTTGACAAAATATCGTTTTCACCACAGATTTGAAAGGTGGAGCATGACTTACGTCTTAGGAGCCACCCAAAACAAGAAATTTATACGTACGTACATACATAGTTTTATTTACACATTTGTTCTGCATTTTGAGACAGTTTTATTGCGCAGTATTGGGGGGGGGGGGTAAAACTGTAATATGTGATGCCAATTAACCAAATTAATAATGTAAATATATATTAAAAAATCTACTAAACATCTAATTTCTATCTATATAAATTTTTATGTATCGAAATACCATAATGCAAATGTGATCTTGTTTACCTCCAATATGTATGTCGGTTCTTGTGTATATCTGAACGTATTTAATATCTTTGATATTTCTTATATCTTAGAATGTATAAAATTGTATGTTTAAATAAATAATGAATGAATGAAATGAATGTACCTGCTATGAAACGGAAACAGATAAAACATAGACCAGTTAAGTGATATACACCTCAGTTTACTCTATTGAAAAAAACAGGTTAATAAGGCTAGGATGCAATTTCAGAAGAGAAACGTAGGGAAAGTGCCTTGGAAGTTATTCGATTAAGGAAGACTATCAAAGTCTTCGTAAGAAGTATGTCCATGCCATGGCTAAACAGAAATATGACTGCTGGAAAACGTTGCCGAAAACAGCAGGAAATAATGACCCTTGGGGATTGGTTTACAAAATTTGTACGGGCAAATTCAGAGCAGCTGCTGATGTCATTTATTCTATTGGCAAGGGCACCACTGAGACGTGTAGTTGGGAAGATTGCATGAGTGCGATCTTATATCATCTTATAGGTAATGATATTCTAGATGTTCTAGATTAACACATGGCTGATAACCCATGTGTTAATCTAGAACATCGTCATATGCAGGTGTTGAATGAGTCGTATGGTAATGAAATTGAAGAATTATCCTTTACCCATGATGAATTTCTCATTGTTGTTAAGTCCATTAAAAATAACAAATGTCCAGGTATGGACCTACTGGAGGGAGAGGTAATCAAAAAGTTCTCTAATCGTTATTCGAACGAATTGCTACAAGTTTTTATAACTGTCTAAGAGATGGTGTATTTCCATCTCCTTGGAAGGATGCACTGCTCACGATTATCCTAACATCTCCAACCAAACCAACCAGTTCACCTGCTTCATATAGACCTATTGCATTGATTCCTGGTCTAGGTAAAGTTTATGCGAAGCTTTTAGCCATGCATATTGCTATTTACCAAAGAAGTAATATTGGCGTTTCTAACAAACAATATGGTTTCACTCCTGGTGTAGGTACTGAGGATGCGCTTCACTCTTTAGTTCGCAATGGTCGGGAATCGAATTATAAATATACCTTGGGAATTTTTGTAGACTTTGCAGGTGCCTTTGATTCTATTAGTTGGGACAGTGTACTGATGATGTTGTGCATGGCGAGATGTCCTTTTAATAACTTCTCTATAATTACAGATTACTTTAGGGATCGCACAGGAACAATTAAGTCGAATTTTGGATCAATTAAGCGTCGTGTGACTCGAGGCTGTCAGCAGGGATCTGTCTTTAGTCCTTTAATGTGGAAATTGGTTTTGGAAAATTGGTTGAAGAGAGAATTTGACCACTCACACACAATAGCTTATGCAGATGATATGGTAATACTTGTGCACGGAAACACCAGAAAGGAGCTTGAAATGAGGTCTGATTGCATATTGAAAGAATTATGCAAATAGTGTAATTTACAAAGGTTGACAATCTCTACATCCAAAACTAAAATCATGATGGTGAAGGGTAAATTGGCTCTTAGTAGACAGCCGCTCGTAAGGTTGAATGGCATTTCCTTACAGCAGGTGTTAATGATTAAATACTTGGGAATATATATTGCTAGTGGCTTGAACTTTATCCCACATATTAACGATATATCAGAGAAAGCAAAGAAATTTATTGCAATGATGTCAAGAATAACGCGGGTGGAATGGGGAAAGCACTCCATTTGATGTTTGATTGCATTTTTCTGCCGATTGTTACGTATGGTGCATCAATCTGGGTTGGCCATGCAATCAAAGTAAGCAATACCAGAAAGCTCTATTCTGTACATCCGATTATGTTACTCAAAATGGTGATACAGAACGGTTTCCACAAAAGCTTTGTAATTGTTAGCTGGCAAAATGACACTTGATTTGCAGTTAGTGTTTAGAGGCCTATCCTTTTATTTGAGAAGAGGTATAAAATCCGAGTTGCTGGGCATCGAAATTAACACTTTAAATGATTGAGAAACGAAAAGAAGAGGATTTGGGAGCTCCTTTTACAAAAATTGCAAAACAGATGGAATTGTTCGGAAAAAGGTAGAATAATATTCAAATTTTTCCCTTATGTTAATGGTGTGAATTATATTAAACCAATCTGGTTAGTATCAAATCTACGTCGTGCATTCTTACTAACAAATCACGAATCATTTTTGCTAAACGGAATAGGCTTGGAATCCTAGAAAGATGCCACTGTACGTGTGGTGATCTGGAAACATGGGAACAGGTTGTGTTTAATTGTTTGGAAGATGCTGATTTGGGTTTGGATTTACTGAATAATGTTGATAATGTAACTCGTCTGGTGGATGGGATTGAACTATTACTTATTAAAACAAGGGAAAATTTTATTGCCTTTCAAAATTTTGTGAATTCAGTTTTCGTGAGAAGGAATATACCTTTGCAATTAGAAGAATTAAGGTTGAATAAGGGATGACTTGGTTGACTGTACCCTCTTCTTTACATGGAACAGTACGTTACTTTTTATTATTATTATTATGGAACAACAGGGATTACCTTTATTTTAGATATAGGAAGCTTCTTTTCCAACCACCTCTCCTAGTCCAACTCGCTAATAATTCTTTGGGTAGGCGATATCAATTTTACAAAACATATGGGACATCTTCCCCACTGTCAGAACCGTAGTGTTCAGACCCCTCGGTCTCAACCTTGAGAACTCAAGCCTTCTGTCTTCAAACACCATACCTCTGGCAGCAAGGAAACCATTACGTGGATTGACATACAATTAAATTTTGAAGGTCTAAACCGCTTAATAAATATGGACCGATTATTTTCTTCAGTCCAGTAGCTTGACATTAGAGTTAAATTTAGGGGTCTAAAAAAGTTTAATGGATATATTTGGGGGATTATTCTCTACTCTCTGTTGAGAATTACTCTCTGTAGAGAATAATCCCCTTCTCCCCCCATATCCATTAAACTTTTTTAGACCCCTACATTTAACTCTGAATTAAGAAAATAATCGGTCCATATTTATTAAGCGGTTTAGACCTTCAAAATTTAATTTTATGTCAATCCACGTATTTGTTTCCTTTCTGCCAGAGGTATGGTGTTTGAAGACAGAGCGCTCTTGAGCGCTCAAGGTTGAGACCGAGGGGTCTAAACACTATGGTTCTGACAGTGGGGAAGATGTCCCACATGTTTTGTAAACTTGATATCGCCTTCCCAAAGAATTATTAGCGCGTTGGACCAGGAGAGGTGGTTGGAAAAGAAGCTTCCTATATCTAAAATAAAGGTAATCCCTGTTGTTTCATAATATAATAGAATATAGAAATTAACGAGCACTTAATAGCTCTCTATTATCAAAGTTAATTTTATATATAGGAACAGAGAAAATTCTTTGCAGAGGTGGACAGGATGTTGCTACTTGTTTCCTTAATTGGTGGGTATCCACTTCTGCTCCTGCCAACGCAGTTGGCAAGAAGCCTTATTTGTTGTTTTTCTTAGATTTTATCCTGCATTTTATCATTCTTCCAGCTTGGTTTTGCTAGTTAATATGAGTAACCTATGTTAAACTCTCTGACTGCTGGTAGATGGCTGTTCGTTGAACTCTCTATCTTTTGAAATTTTACTCACTTTGCATTTCTCATCGTATATTTAAGTCACAAGTGAGTACCGGCTCTTTCACTTTGGGTGCCTGCCTACCCACCAATAAGTTCTATTGTGGAGTGAGACAGGGATGACTGTTAAGCTCTGTCTTGTTTGCATTAGCTTTGGAATTTTTCTAATTAGAATCAATCATTTGGCATATTCAAACATGAAGCTGTTTTAGGATTAAAGGGGCATTGGCGACTTAGCATTAGTTGAGGCATATGATGCAAGAAAACAAGCTTATACTGCATCAGACAAAAAAAAAAAAAACCCTTCCCATTTCAACCATCCGGTTACTCCAACTGTTTGTCTAGTTCAACCTTAAATTTATTTAAGCTATCAACTTCCACAATAACAGATGGAAGTCTGTTCCAGAAATCAACTACCTGTTAGCTAAAGGCAAACATCCGCACATCTATTCTACACCTTAGACCATATTGCACCATATAACACTTTTGGTAACCTGTATGGACTGAATCAAATTGAGAACACTGATAATGGTAACAAAATTTTGGAACTCCTGAAAGATTTAAACAAGCGAAACTATTCGGCAAGAGAGGAACTAACAAGACTTCCATTGAGTGAAATACAAATCACCAAAGAGAGCGTAATGAAAGCAATCAACGATCTGCCCAATAAAGCCACTGTTGGACCAGACAAATTTCCAATGTTCATCCTTAAAATAAGTAGCCCATTTATAATAGATCTATTACTGCACATCTATCAGGAAATCACCAGGTCAGGAGCTTTCCCGCAAGCTTGGAAAAATTACATTGTAACCCGAATACCAAAGATTAAACACTCAAACTTGGCTAAGGATTACAGACCAATTTCTGTTAGTTGCACCCTACAGAAGGTATTCGAAAAAGCGCTGCTTCCCACCATCAATCAACACTGCTTCAGCCATAGACCACCACATTTGCACTCAGTCATTTCGGGGAGATCAACAATAACAAACTTACTGGAAACCCTTTTTCGCGTGCAGAAAGCACTAAATGAGAAAAAACAAATTGATATTATTTTTTTGGATATCTCCGCAGCCTACGAGAACGTCTCAATTCCAGCGCTCATTGTGATTTTAAGGAATTATTTTAATGTAAGAGGAAATTTGTTAACTACAACAAATTTTGTATAATAAGCAGCCTGCTAGAAGACAGAAAACTTACTGTTAAGCACCAAAAGCTACAATCTTGCTTTACCATCTCGCGAGGAGTGCCACAGGGGAGAGTTCTTTCGGCTACCCTCTTCGCGGCCGCCCTGGAGCCGTTTCTTGCACGGTACTACAATTTTATAACATATGCTGACGATGTAAAATTCTTCATCACTTTCAAAGACCAGAAATCAGCAGAAGGTATTTGCCAGATGGCAAATAGCACAATCCCAGAATTTGAGAGCTACCTGGATTGCATCGGGCTCCGTATTAATGCGCAGAAGTCTGCCCAAATGACCATAACTTACAAGCAGAATAAAAATGACATCTCGATCTCTGTGAACGGGTCTAGTGTGGAAAAAGTGCACTCTCACCTGGATCTGGGTCTTAAGTGGGGTGACAGACTCACCTTTGCTCAACACTTCGCCTATGAAGACAAAAATATTCGCCGCTTTATGGGTTACTAGACAGGAACTGGTAGGAATTAGGGATCCTCAGCTAGCGACCAAGTACATTTTAATGTGTGTCCTGCCAATTGCAATGTATGCCTTGCAAATCTGGTCTTCAGCTCCAGATTCACATTATAAGTCCGTCCTTGGGATCGAATATTGGTTCTTGCGATGGCTTAACAGAGTTGCTGGCCACCCTTTTACTATCTCAAGGGCCATTCTCTACTCAAACCTTAACATCACACCCTGGATGCAGCGGACAATTAACAAGAACATACACACTCTCGCACAAATGCTCACAGGCAGAGTGGATGCTCCAGTCCTGGATAATATTCTAGTTAAACCGCGTGCCACTGCTAGACGTTGCGGAGAAGTAAATAATCCACTGCGTCCAATCCTGAACAATCTTAGTAGCCTGCAAAGATTCTTCCCATCAAATGCAGCGAAAATATTTAACTCCCTAGATGCACAAAGAAGCTGAAAAACTGTGTGAGGATGCAGCATACCGGAAAGAGATCTTCCAGAATTCTTACCGGAAAGAGATCTTCCAGAATTCGTATAGACTTACCGAAAAATTAATCGGCTGCAAAGTATCAAAGAATTGTGAATAAAAGTGAAACTTTCTGCTTTAAGAACAATAATAATTTGTTGACTGGAAAAATATACCTTCTGTAACAGTTATGTAAATATGTAAGTTATAGATGGAATGGAATTATTACTGAATTGTAAATATCTGATTTGTAGAATGTTTGTACAGAATGATTAATGTGTAAATACTGTATTATACAGTATTAAACATAAAATGTGTATAAAATGTATTTCGGGACGAGACTACGTGTTCAGTATATGTAACCCACTGCACGTAGTATCTCGTACCTGATATGTACTTAGCACCCTCCTGGCACTTTGCCGTCCCGGGGTGGTTTCCTTGTGGAAATAAACAGATGATAATAATAATAATATATCATATCTCTAAACTGAGTGTGTTCTGTGGTCGATTTGCTGTTTGATGGACGAAAAACCCGAGTTCACAGGAGTCAAAAAAACATGCTACTCTCGTCTGACACGGACTAACTTAGTCATTGTGAAAAAGACCGATAACAATTCCTGGCGTCATTGACGGGACTCGGGTCTTTTCTATCTAGTGGACGGTGATTCTACTAACCGAGCTAGCCAAGAGGGCATCAAAATGGAGAAAAGCGTCCAAGTACGGAGACCTCGTCTGGAAAAAGATAGTGAGCCTATCGACGGGCCCAAAAACAGGAAACTTGCATAGTGCAGTCAGCAAAAGGGCGACCGCACAAGGAAAGACTTCGATTATGTGAGCTACAGAGTTTGGCAACCAGGCACCTTAGAGGGGACTTTATTGAGGTTATTAAGGCTTTGAGAGGGCTTTTTAAATTGAAAGCCGTTTCATTCTATCTGCTCTGGTACTTCTATACCAAATTTCACTGACTTCTACCAATCCTTTTGCAAACTATTTTAATATTCTAATCTGTAATTTAACTTTCGGGCTGCATAGTGTATGCTGCTAATTTTCGAGACATACAGTGGTCCCGATAAACAGTGATTAAAGTGCAGGAGTTATCGCCAATCATCTATTGTTTACCATTTATCTCTGCCACGTTGTTAAAATTATTATCTGTTTATTAAACACGAGGTTTTGCCCCTACCCCGCCTGAAACAAGGAGGGCTTAATACAATTACAATGTAATGTAAAAAAAGTAGTATAGGACCACGGTAACGTGTAAGTTTTACAGACTAATCTATCGCTATCACTAGGACAACATGTATATTCACAATTATAAATTCAGCCAAGATTACATTTACAAACCGTTGCATTGCAGGATGCCATTTAAGATAAATGAATTTTGTTTTTCCTACACAAAGAGATTTGGATCATTTGTAATAAGGAAACTATATCTTAAATATTCTTAAAGCATACTGTGATTACCAGTCGCTTCTTTAGAACACCACAAATCCTCTTCCCTCCCCCCAAGGAGACGTCAAGCCGCGGAATACGAACTAACGACAGGAAATCAAAGTCATCAGTGAAAAGAATTTCCTCTGTCCGTGCACATGTACTTCCGCTCCTGTGTCACATTAATACGGCAGGGAGGTGTTGGTTGGGTTCCCCTTTTGTCAACTGTCGGCAATTTATATTCTGTGACACCGTAGCATGAATTCTTCACCAGTCGAGCGATCTTCCATCCTGAACAGAAAGCAACGCAAAACACCAGAGTTAGCTATACGAATCGCAATTAAGAAGTTCTGTACGAACTTCCCTATTAAACACTGAATATTAGATTGGAAACTCCTACAACAGAAAGGCACTCTCTTATGCAAGTAGGGTTTACACCTTTCTATAAGAATTCAAGTAACAGTTTTCATTAATCTTAAGATTCTGATGAAATCTCCAGGGAACGATCAGAGAAAAATGTAATGAAAAAAAAAAGAAAAAAAAACGCACTTCTTTCTTTTGGATTGTGTTTGAAAGGGATAGGGCGAAACAAGGATAAATAAGCATTGCACACCTCACTGGATTGTATATCTTCTAGTTTTTATCAACTGTGGCCAAATGCGGTTGGTATTAATCACTGCCGAAGCACAGCAGTAGTATTCAGATACAGATATTTGAGCTTCATGAAGCAGAGATCAACTTAGCCAACGGAAACAAATTGTGCACAGTGTCCTCTAACTGCAGGAGGATACGTTTGTGAATGCTTTCCTCATGTGAAGTTCATGCCTGGAGCCAGAATCGTGATTACCAACCCCAAATTCTTGTATTACGTTTTAGTAGTGGCAAGTGATGCAAGAAAGCAAGCTTACGAGCCAAAATAAATAAATAAATATAAACCAACGCTAACATAACGTATCTAACATTTTGTCTCCTTTTTCCTTGAATTAATTCAAACCCGACTTCATGACACCAGATGGAAGTTTGTACAAACGATCAAGGATCCGCTGGCTAAAGGCTAACTTAAGCAAAGAAATAACTTTAGAGCGGATAGGAGGCAAAGAAGGCCCACGTGGTGTCCTAACGATGATTGATCCAACATTTGCTTATAGACGTCATAATCTTACTGTAAAAAGCAATTTTAAGACTGCACGAGAATAATTGTAATAATGTGTCCAAATATGGAGGCTGCGTCTAAAAATGACGTCGAGATTCTTGAATGGGACCAAAGACGGGAAACTTGCCTGTCTTTGAACATTTCAAGGTCCAAAGACAGGCGAGTTTTTTGGACCCCTTTGCCGATCTTGTGAGATCGACAAAAGGACGTCCATGATGAAAGACTTCGAATATGTGGGCTGCACAGCTTGAAAACTAAACACCTTAGAGGAGAATTGTGTCAAGTGTATAAGGCTCTGAGAGGTGAAAGTAAATGAACGAAGGTGAAATTATCACTATTATAAATTTCAAGAACTAGGGGGTGTTTATGGATGAATTTAAACGAGGGAGAAGATTTACACGGAAACAGTTTTATATTGGACTGTAAGAAGTTTTCTTTTAGCCAGCGAGTTGTTAATTACTTCTAAGCTGGAACAGGTTGGAATTACAGGGAAAATCGTTAGATGGATAGAAGGATGGCTTCAGGGCAGGAGGGAGAGGGTTGTGATAAACGGTTATTCCTCAGATTGGGTTGATGTAAGAAGTGGGGGTTCCACAAGGAACAATATTAGGACCACTATTGTTTTTGAAATTCATAAATGACATCGATGAAGAGGGCGCGATATCTAAATTTCCAGATGATGTAAAGATTAGTATAGTAGTTAATGATCATCGCCAAGCAGAGTGACTTAGATTGACTTCAGAGATGGTCAGAAAAATGGCAGCTATGCTTTAATCCAGCAAAGTGTAAAATATTGCAATTGAGGAACAGTAACCCTGAAACAACTTATACACTTGGTGGAGTTGAACTAAAGCCGGTAGTGGAAGAAATGGACTTGGGAGTTACGATACAGTCAGACATGAAGTTCTTTAAGCACTGTAGACTGGTTGCAAGGAAGGCCCATGGTGTTCTATCGATAGTTTATTGAACAATTGCTAGTAGAAATAAAGACGTAATAATCCCATTATATAAGGCTATTGTTAGACCATACTTGGAATACTGTGTTCAAGTATGGAAACCGCACCTAAAGAAAGACATTGTGCTTCTTGAAAGGATCCAAACACGGATAACTCGCTGGTGAGATCGGCAAAAGGACGGCAAACCTTAGAGGAGACCTGGTTGAGGTGTTTAAGGCTCTGAGAGGCATAAGTAAAATGAAATATAATATAATAAAATTTCACCATTGTAGGCGATCGAGATAAAAAAAAAACAAACAAACAGATTCGTCTCGTTTAACTACATGGAAAGGCAACCAGAGGGAGGAAATAAGAAACATCGTCACTGAAACAGCACAACGAATGCATCCCATACAAAAAACGTGCAAAATCGTGTAAGTGGGTGTCAGAAAAAAAATGAAGAAAAATTAAAGCTGCTGGAGATAGAGACGAATTCGAGGCTTATTTCAAACTGATACTTCATTTGGACCCTTGGATTCTACTAAAATTATTACTTACGAATTCGTCATAGCTATCACGGCTATTTTAGGTAATAATTTGCTTGTGTCCCTCTGTCTGGAGCCCTCTTTGAACTTGAATAACTAAACGAGGCAAGCTTTAGAGCTGATTCCTCTTGCAAGAGGTTTTATTTAGGAGTAAAATTGAGGAAAAAAAATTTCAGATCGATTTCCGTTATTTTTTTAACAGTTTCGTTATTGTTTCGCCGAAATATCTGTGACGAGTACACTACAATATGTGGAATTTTATTTATGCAATAATTGTTAATTTTTAAAGGACGATATAGTCATACGTGTAAAAAATTATCAAACTGCGTGTTTTTTTTTACCTGCCAACTATTTTATTACCGAGTCTTTCCCACTGACACCTTAACTAGCAGCGAAGGGAGCCGAGGAAGAAGTTTTTGTAATTACTTCTCTGAAACAGTTTTGGCGAAATATTCGCCACGGGCACACTAGGTATAATTATAAAATAGCTATCTGACAGGATGGCGCCTCCGTGGCCAGGTGGGTAGAAGCCCGTGACCACCTAATACGGAGGATGCGGAAAGGTCAGGGAATTACCACCGCATATCCACCGAGCAATATGGCCTTAGTTGCTAATGCCACTAAAAAAAAAAAATAATAATAAATAACCAATCTGACAGGATACCCGGACAGACCGCTTCCTGGATATTCTTTTCCTGGAACTGATTTCAATGTGGCCTTACCTGGGCGTAATTACGAAAGGACGCACTTGATTAGACTCTCTGATTGATTTGAATCTACTGGCTGGCACTAACCTGAGCATGTATACTTGCTTCTCCTTTCATGGATCGGAGATTTCATTTTTTCTTTCATCCCATCGCCTTTTTTTTATGCAGGCACCCACTGGATTTTCACTACAGCCTGTGTGTGCGGAATTTAGTCCACAAAGGACGGTACATCCACACAGTTACGGTCCGCCTCCTCATGGCATGTTCGGGCACTGGGACGTAGCCTTCCTGGTGATCGCTGCTTCCCAGTAACAAAGTGGCTAGAGACAACTGCACTGAGTGGATAGAAATAATGGGATACCTACCAAGTAACGGGCAGGCCACCTTTAGCCAGGATAAGGGCAGTGACACGGCGAGGATTGAGTCCACTAGTTCACGAAAGCGTTCCATAGGTATCTCCATCCGTTTTAGCTTCATCGCTGTCCATAATTCCGTCGCATTCCTGGGTGGAGGATGCAAAGCTTCAACTGACCGTTCCACAGCATCCCAAAGAGGCTCCACAGAGTTCATATCCGGTGAATGGTGAGGCATTTCCATGGTGGTAAATCTTCAGAATGTTCTTCGAACTCTGTTCGAGTCACCAATGCTCTGTGGAAAGGCGCATTGTCCTGCTGGAAGAGTCTATTGCCCTGTGGATGCAGGATGACCGTGAGCGGATGCGGATGGTCTGCAAGGACGGACACGTAATCTGGACCGTTCAGAAATGCGTCTAAATGTACCAGAGGTCCCAACGTGTGCCAATTTAATACGCCTCAGACCATTACCGACCATTCATCTGCCTCAACAGTTCCTTGTTCACATGACGGCTGCATAGCTTCGTGCGGTTTCCGCCTAATAGGCACCGTCCCGTTCGCTCGAAATAACTGGAAATGGGATTCATCGGACCAGGAGACCTGTCTCCAATCATCCAAAGTCCAGTGCCGATATTCTTACGCTCAGTTGAGGCGTAGAATTCAGTGTCGTTGTGTTAGCAATGTGACTCTGGTGGGTCTGCGGTTCCCATAACCTACTACGACTAATGATCGCCTGATGGTCTTGGTGGAGGATGGTCTTTCTGGCACCATCCTCGTTGAAGTCAGCGGTGATTTGTGCCACTGTCGCTCTCCGGTTGGCTGAAACAATGCGAGACAGACGTCGACGGCCACGTTCATCCACCACCTTTCTCCTCCAACAGCGCTGTCCGCGATCAGATGTTATACTAGAAATGGCGTATTTCTGATACACTCTTGATACTGTCGAACGGGGATAATGCAACTTCTGTATTACCTCCGCGATAGAATGACCCATGCGTCGGGCATCTACTATAATCTCTCTTTCAAAGTAGGTTAACTCACGACGTTTATCCATGCTGACATCGAATTACCGTGTATGTGAAGGCAGTGTACCTATATACCTGCCAAACGGTAAGTTCGTCCACTAGCGAGAGGGGGGGGTGATAGGCCCGCGTTGCCCAGGAACCAGGTATCATCTTAATTCTGTCGTTTCAGTGTAAATAACACACACTACACAAACATAGCACTACACTAATTTCTGGCCATTTTACAGTTTTGTATATCATAACAGAGTAACAAAGCGAAGTTGAACTAACGTTCAGAGGCAGCCCTGCATAAGACACAGCACACGTCCGCAGAAGTCTACATCCCGTCAATGACGAGGAATTTTTTCCAAAATGTGGCTAAGTTAGTCAGTTTCAGGCAAGGATAGCATGGCTTTTCTTCCGGTAACTCCGGATTTTTCGTCCAGCAAACATCAAATCGACCACACGCAATTTACAGACATTGTATATGGTGCAATATAGGTTTTTGATACGCCTAAAATCTTACACATAACCAACCTTGTTAATTACTGGAACGTTTCCCCCATGGATGGTTCAAACTGACAGCTTGGAGAAAGCAGTAAAAGCCTCAGGATTCACAGTCACGGACTTCCTTGAACCCTTTAGTCAATACTAATACTAGTACCAAACGGGATAAAGGGATGAATCCAAAACGTTTATGCCCTTAGTGGGTCATCCTTTCTTGTAGGAAGAAAACTTTCATAACTGAGGCTCAGGGAGTGCGCGCGTGACCCAGTTTTAGCACGATCCCATAAACTAGGTCACTGTGTGTCTGTGTGATAATTAATTCATTTCCTTTCATGGGTTCAACAAACATTGCGAAGTGCTGCTTCTTGCAGTCTCTACGGAAGCGTAAAAGCCTGCACTCAAAACAAAATAAAAGAGGAAATCGTCTGCTACATTAATTTACTCAAGATGGGTTCGCTGTTGAATCCCCAGACATATGAACGCGATCTTCCTGTTCCAGTGTCACACATATGGCGGCACATCGCTTCCTCCTTCTGTCCATCTGCTTTACTTAGTCGTGAAGTTGCGAAATGTAGCTTCGTAACTACGGAGTAGAATTTTAGATGATGGAGAGAACCTTCATAGTGAGTGCAGCGTCTGCAACTTCTGTCTTATTACTACTGATAATTCCGCACGATGTTAATTAAATCTTAATATTAATTACTCGAGGATTTTAATTAATTAATAAGCTACCTCCCCACATAGACAGCAGGTGCAACGTCACACGATTACTACTACTAATTTTCTCAATCTCCGTATGATTCAGTTCGTTGGGGGAGTTGTTATTATTATTTGAATGTAGAGCATTTATTGAGACCACACCCTTGTACTATATACCAAATGATCATTCTTGAAGCTCATTAAAGCCGTCGATTAATTACACTTGTATGTGTATCTGAGAACGCATTGCAAGGCAAAATAATGAACTCAGCCATCTAATTAGGAATGTCTGGGAAATTATCCATTTTCCATCATCTTTTGATGCTTTGATACGGGAAGAACCAGTCACCCTTCTGAATCCTAACCCGTAATTATTACGCACTGCAAGGTTCCTTTCATCCACACGAATTATTGAGTTGAGATGCCCAAAAGAATTTTCTCATATCGTATCCAACGGCCATTTTCTGTCAGACCACAGTTCGCGTGAATCTAGGATTCTCGTGTTTCAGAAGCAACTACCTTAGAACTGGCCTAGCTCTTCATGGAGTCAACACTTTAAGCGGATCCACTGCGATACCCGAGAGTGGATCCAAGATCCAAGAAATCAACTAATAATAATAATAACTGGTTCCCTTTTTTTTCACGTAGACTGTAGAAGGACAGGAACACGTTCAGGAACGTTTCAGAATGTACTCCTCCATGAAACTCCCAGAGCGTTTCAGTGAATAAAATATCAGGATGTAACCAGTTTAGCTAGATATTTAATCTAGTTTGGCTGCAATATTGTTTACTTTTTTGTTGATATATTGCGGGCCAGTTTTAAACATAACATGCTGGCTGAAAATAGAACAAGATTAGCAAATAAGACTTTCAAGTCTTTGATTCTGAGAGGTTAGTCATCACTATCATTTTGTCAGTGATAACTAACTTCTGAGACTCGTTGCGATTAATTTATAACATTTTTCGCCCAGTCTTCTTCGACCTCTTCCAGACAAGACCCCAGAAACTAGACTACACCTAACCGTTACCTTCCTTTTCAAATGTTGGCTCAAGTCAGCAACCTCGAAACTGAACTAAACTTTGTTGAATACATAAACTACAAGAAGGAAGTGTAATGTATTCAACTTTTAGAGTAAAACTAATCAAATCGAATCCGATTTCTGGCGGCTTATCTTCTGTATAATGTGACTCTCTAGAACTGTGGTTTATAACAATTTTTAATCAATTCATTTAATTTTATTTCAACTATTTGAAAAGTCGCGTCTCCTTACATAATTCATTAACACGTTTAAGTTTATTCTCTCTCAGTTTATTCGACAAAATAAATTTATTCGCCTTTAAAATTATCTTTTACGCCAGGATTTCATTATTTCTGCCTCAATGCCATGAATATTTTTCCTAAGATTTCTTGGTTTCCTTAGGAGAATAAAAACACGCCAGATCGAGAAACAGAAGAGATATTGCTGGAAATAAGCATTAGGCAAGAAAGTGCCTGTGACAAGGGGTAAAAACACAAAACGGATTTACATCGTAAACATTAAAAACCTTACATGTTTCATGTGGTGCTCGAGATCCGACAATTCACTTGGAGGAATCCAACCCCACAGATTTCGCCTGCCATATCCTGAGAGTTAACGGACTGTATCGCCCTTAAGTGGTTTGGTGGATGATTGGTCGAGAAGTCTCAAGAGTAGAGAGAGACGCGTTAAGTTGACAGCATCCAGCAAAGTTGAGCAGTCAATCTTAGCGTTAATCAATTTGTAAAGAACGTATAAGTCACTGAACTTTCTTCGAAAAATCTAAACGTGAAGGTAACAAATGAATTTCTTTTTCTGATCACATTTGCGGTTAATGCATCCCTCGCGCTGAAAAGTTTCCAAAAAAAAATTGTTGTACAGCTTGAGTAATTCGCTTCTGGGCTCCAGGATTGCCAAACTTAGTCGTTTTTCTTTTCTTTTTGACGTTGTAGTGACGTAGATGCCCCTGCTTATAGAGTTTCGTTTTAACACTTCTGTCCAAATTTGTTAAAATATTTATTCGGATAAATAGTGAGATATTGATGCCGAAAAGCTGAGCGATGCATTATCTACAATTTGGTGTAAGAAATCGTAGTAATTTAAACTGAATTACCTTATAGATAAACATCAAGATAACTTAATTCCTTCTGTACAGTTTAAATTATATTAACCACTGTTTTAATGCGAATTCTTTTGACTTATTTTTGTTAAGAAATAATAGTAAACAGTACTTTTCTAAATAAAGTTTGATCCACAAATGTACTCGACTCATAATCACGTGATTTTAAACGAAACCATCGGCTATCAATGTTCTTTGGGGATTTGGGTAAGCCACATCGACTCGGTAACCTACATGCAGTGCTACGGTGGTAATTAATTTAAAATATTGAGGGATTTAGACTGCAAAAAGATCTGCCAATAGATAAAGTTTGTCCACAAGCATTTAAAGAAAAAAAAAAAAAAACAGAACCACAAATAATTCCAAAAATGTTACAATTTTGATGAAACTTAGTCGGACTGCCACGGTATGAGATTAAATAAGTCCATTTCACGTGTTCTTCAACATAAAAATAAAATACTGGGTTTAAAGTTCAGTACATTAGGCATGGAGGAAAAGAGTAATTTAGCAAGCCTTCCTTCCAGAGAACATTAATAAAATCAGTGCACAAGGTCACGCGCCTGTCAGCGCCATCAATCAACAACGCGCACAAACTGGCAGCATGTTATCTGAGGAACCCAAGTGTTTTGCTGTTTTTTTATGTCACTTTAAACACCGAAGTTTGCTGAAACTAATAACCCTCTGAACTTACGTGAATAAAGTTGAGAAACCACAAGAAACTGGTTGACACCGGACTTCAATTTCTGTAATTTTTAGGAAATATCATGTATACAATTAGTTGATCGGCTGTTTTCTGAGATGACACAAAGCAAGCCAGATATGAGACGGTATATAATAGTATTTAAATGCGTGTGTTCTATGACAGGACGAAAAACGAAGATACCCTCCTCGTCGGAGATTGGTTGATTGTTGTGCGGGCATCAGCAACTTAGGCCACACATATAATACTTACAAACTGCGTGTGTTCTGTGGTCGATGCTGTTTACGGGACGAAAAACCGAGTTTCTGGAGGAAATCCATGCTCTTTCGCCTGAGACCCACTAACTTAGCCGCGTTTTGAAAAAGGCCCATAAAAACTACTCGCTTCATTGATGGGATTCGAATTCAGGTCTTTTCCACCCGATGTGGATGTGTGGAGGACGGTGATTACACCATCTATGCTATCCACAAGGGCACTCGTTGGAGAGAAAAAAAAATTTGCCTACTTTGCGAAAAAGTCCACAAAGTTCCTTCTCATCCAGATTGAATTCAAACACAGGTGTCTGCCACTGTGTGGAAGCATTACGATCAAAACATGCTAGTTACGGAAGCTTAACAGCAAGTAGTGGCTATTAGAAAAGTTTTAGCTGTTTAAGCAATGGTAAAAGAAAAAAGAAAAAGCGAAAGTATAAACTGCTATTTCGAAATGGGGTACACTCTGCTTGAGTTAGTGCATACAGACGGTCCTTGTTCTCTTTGTCTAAAAGCAGCAGTTGGTGAAGCACGCAAAGACGGGTCGGGATTTTGTGCGACAACCTTTTGATGAGAGAAAGAACATTGGTAGGACACAGAACGCCAGCAGCATATTGATTTATTCTTCGGAGACCAGTGGAAGATTAGTTGCTGAAGCCGTGAAGAACAGAAAAAAGTGCAATTAAGAAATTGGATGTCGAAGACACTATGGAGAAGTTTCTGCGAGTTGCTGAATTTTATTTACTTTACACGATTCTTTCTCACAACGACACCAGGCAGGCGGCGCAAAGAATCAGATAAGTTGGTTTAAGTCAGTAATTCCTGTGACACGATCCGAGTCGAGTTCTTCGCTTCTTATGTCTCATTATGTAATCACTAATTAACCTCGTTAATTACTTGGCTTTGTGTGCCGCTAATTAGGAAATAAAAAGGTATTTGATCCCCGATCATTCAAAAGGCGGAAACAAAAGGCATGAAACACTCTTTCAATTATAAAACAAACCCTGACGTCAACTTCGTTTGAACCTTCTTTCAGTGGCTGAGCAGCTGACCGAAATCGATTTCAAACAGGAAGTTCGAGTTCTTTGAAGAATTCCAAAATTGGGTGTGACATTGGCGACCAATTATGGTAATCACTTTTCAGTTGATCTTTCTAGCTACGAGGAGAGCTGTCGACAACAGGATTCAATTAGCTATACATTGTTCCCGGTTTCTAAAGACAAATTGCAAGGCGTTTTGCTTAAAAGAATGTAAATTTGAAACGCCAGGATCTCATATTTAATTATGTCATGAAAAATACGTTTTCACCTCTCCGTCTGTCTTTATTTCATCAGAGAATTTGTCTGGGCACAGCAACTATGTTCCTCCCATCATCCCGATACTCAGGCTTTTCATCCTATTCTCCCAGCATTCAGACAAAGCAATAAAAGGCAAGAATACAAAACCGAGGCGAATCTAGATTCGATATCAGATTATTCTTAAAAATGTTCACATTTATACTCCGACAAGACCACCAGATCAGAGAGGTTTACAGTAAATCATGAATACAATCATCAATCTTATTTAGCAGTCATGGGCTTGAACCACAGTTCTCTCAAAGAGCGTGTACTATAGCATTCTCGCTCCTGCTCAACCGGCTACATAAGGCCTTATTCAATAATTAGTACCATCCCATTTTCCCCCTTCTTCTTCTGCATCAAATCTACGACGAAGCAACATCGTACAACCTATATACGGATCTAAAAGTTTTAATCATGCATGCAATCGTTCTCTGAGTTTCTGCAATCTTCTTGCGATCATTTCAATACAACGATAAAAAATGCTTATGGAACACTTTTGGGCCTTCAAACTTTCAATTAAAATTTCAGAGGTGTTCCTTCAAGTTGATCCATTGAACCCAGCAATAACGGAGAAGTGACTTTCCCCCAGTTTCCCCACAAACCCTGCCTTCGTTACAATTCGTCTACTGCAAACAATATTTGAGAACGAGCTGTTGAAACCAGCCAAGTAAAACCACTTCGAACTTTCGCTTTTCTGAATCTATTTATAAGAGTGCGGCGTGACTTCGAGCCAAACCCAGCAATTGCAACAACAGCAGGATATTTGTGATGCGCTTCGCATCATCATAAATTCGGAGAGTTACAGCATTCGGAAATCATTTATTGACAAATAAAAAGTCTGAGGTGTCAGGCAGCTTCCACACAATTATGCCAAACAGGCACGCAAAATATTTATTTCAATATTCATAATTTAAAGGAAAAAATTGTCATTCGAACGCAGACATTTTCTCTTCACGTGGAACCGTTTTATTTATTTATTTATATTATTATTCTTATTATTTATATTTTCATTCCAGCATGCCGTGCACGTGAACCTTGATATCTAGTAAATGCACGGCTGGCTGTCAGAAGGAACGTTACAAGTGCTCTGGTGGGTCGATAAAGCACCAGGTTGATCCGCACTTCTATGGCAAGGCAAGCGGAGAGGATAGTAGGTTTTCAAGATAACTATTTACCTCTGGAATTCAAATGATGGGCACCCAGTAAACCCATTCTATAGCAAATTTATTATTTATGACATGCAAACAATTTTGGTTCAAGTTTCTTAGGTCGTACGTTCCGATAAACGGATTCAATACATTGGACTACTTTTCTAAAACACTTTTTACTGATGGAGAACCTGTTAAGAGGCTTTTACTACTAAATTTCGCTCAAAAATCAGCGCATTTAATTTTGTCTCCCTACTTTGACAGAAAAAATACATTCCACCGAACTGGAATATATTTTTCGCACCTTTAGCCCGAATTATATTCACCGGTTCCTTAATCGGTGAAAGCTTAAAGTATTTCAGGTGTACCAAGAAAGTTTAACTCGTTAAAATATTTTATCTTTATTTATTTTCAATTATTAAACATATAAGGAATTTATATATAGTACAAGGCTTCCACTATTTTTCAATATTCATATTGGGACACCTCACTGCTGGGAAGAAATGCTTAATATTCCAGAGGTCGTATGAGTATTTGGCAGCAGCAGCAGTTAAAAGTCCGATATAAAAAGTATGCACAGCCATAGCATGTATGTGGAACAGAACGAGAAGAGAAAAGAGCCTACCTTTCTTAAGGGGCATGATAGAAAGTTTCTTCCCACTATCCGTGCCAAATAGCAACGTTCTCGCAGGGCTCTTAATTAATGGTAGTCTACCGGGCTTGGGAAGAATGGTCATGTAACTTTCTGCCTTCCATTTGTCAGACAACATAGAGTGAGACACCCAAAACCAACTGTTGGAAATATAGTATGGCAAATGGAAGAGAGGACGTGTCCATTCGTCCCAAGCCAGGTAGACCACCATTAATCACCTCATAGCAATGTCGACAATTGAAACAGAGAGTGAGAGAAAATCGCAAAGGTATTCAATAAACTCACTCTGGAGACAGCCGAGTTAGATAAGGGTTGGATCAACAACCATCAGAAAAACATTTCATAGAATGCTTCTCTTTCCTGCCTATCTTTTCAGGGTATGTAAGCCCTGGATATCGAGGCCGATTTGTTGAATATTTTGAGTGCTGAGAAGGATGACATACAATCTAATGCAAACTTCTATTTTCCCGTATAGCTAAGGTCGCTCCTACAGTTTAAAAATTATCGAATTTGAGGTTGTGCATGTACTGCAGTGCTACGTTTTGACGTTTTAATGTTTGAGCTGAAATAAACACTAATAATGGTATTTATTTCGCGATACCACCTACCTCAAGTTGAGCAACAGTGGTCAAAATACCGTACGCTGAAGCCGAGACCCACTTAGAATCGGGCGAATCTGTCTCGGAGTAGTGTAAATATTATAAAACAGATGCGAAACATATATGCTCTGCAACACGAAGAGCTGGGATCGCGTAAATTAATCATAATATATAAAATGATGAACGACTAAGGGTTGCGTACCACTGGTCTAAAGTCATTGGCCAATAGAGAGTCATTGTTTAGTTATCCTGTTGAAGTAAAATGTATATTTAAGGACCATCAACAGTAGCAGTCGCAAATAAAGAAAAATTGGATGAAAATATTGAAAGTGTGCTAGGAAGAAGGAAGTTACCAAAGCAAAACTTAAATAACACGATGGCCAAGTTTAATCAAAAACTCTTAAAAACGATCCAACAAGAGATAATAACAGCTTACACCTTATTTACTCCAAAGAGAATTTAATATTTCTGGTGATAAAAAAAAAAAAAACAGTAACCCTCTGACCAGAAAACCATTAGTCTTTCAGTTCACCGCAACGAAAATACAAAAGGGCCCCCTCATTAATCAAGTGTAATTTTGTAAAAGCAAATTATAGATGACAGGAAATAACATAAAATTAATGCTGCTCAATTTTCATTTAACAAGGATGAATTTACCGATAGTTCCTCGAATGGTTCACAGAAGCGATCAAAAAGAGCAATAATAAATATCAAATATTGCATAACACGCAATTAATAAATAAAATTAACGAAATATCTACAGTAAACTAAGTTATTAGTGGCCGCTCAGTAATAGTAACAGCATCGTATATTAGTACCACGTATAAATGGGATGGGTAGGTGCGTAAGGATGCTTTAATTCGATGGAAGAATAGGCAAAAAGAGAAGTTTGAGCAACTTCGAATGTGATATGGTTCGGAGCCAGACACGACGGTATGAATATCTCAGAAACTGCAACCTTTCTGGATTTTTTTTTTATGTACGACAGTGCACAGTTGTGTCGAAATTGGTCCACGACCAAATAACATCCAACCAACGGCGACCCTGTGGTCGGAAATAGATGGTTGATGCCAGAGGCCAACAACACTTCTGCAGGATAAAGAAAAATTGCATACTTACTCAAATACCAACCCAATACAAGAGTGGTAAGAAAGGAGTCATTTCAAAACGTACACCGCGTCGCACCTTGTCACCGATGGGAGATTGCAGCAGACGACTGAACCCTTCTGTCAGCAAAAAAAAAAAAAACTGCAGTGTAATTTTGGTAAACCCAGCGAAGGATTCGACAAACGTTATCTGGTCTGACGAATCGCGATTCCTGCTTTTACGCTGATGGAAAGACCAGAAAATCGAGAACACACGAGTCCAGGGATTATCCTTTCCTGCTGAAATGCACTGCAGCTTTTCCTAGAGGTGGGGTGTCGGCGTTTGAACCTATCCCTTTAAATATTTCTGAGGTATATTTTTGCCATCCTTTCTCTATATACGTGGCACAGTCTCCGCTTCCATTCCATTATGTTAATTCTTTTCTACATCCATTTCAGTTTGTGAGAGCTTTAGCAATAAAGATACATATCATCTCACTGATTTTACCGGATTGTTTTTATTCCTGAAAATTCCCTTCCAGTCCATTATAAAATTTATTTAGGAAAAGGACACTTAACATCTCGCTGATGTTTTCTAATCTTCCTTCTTTTTCCAGTCACTTCGTATAAGGGAAGGCTTTATCTGGTTAAAAGTTTTCAGATTTATATCCCTCTCCCCTCCGTTTTTTCGATGACTGCAAGACTATGTTCGCATAAATATTAAATAATACATTTGTTAAAAATAGAAATAAATGCAAATATGAATATTCAATATAAACTATTAAAATCGGAATCAAGGACCTTAGGAAGAAATACGGCACTTCATCAACACACATAAAATATAAAGAGAGCAGAGCATTGTTTCAACTGAAAAATATTCAGTCATACAAAAATTATGCTATGTCCACGCTAAAGCACAACAAAAGAGCACTTTCTACAAAAACAACAGCTACCTTACAGCATGAACTAGTTTTTGAATGGATAAGATGCAATACGGAAACAAGCAGATCTGACATTTGCACTGAAGGTATACAAAGCAGATTTGTAGCACTCAATTCTTATGAACAAGCAGACAAAGTGCAACATGATGTGTCTCCGGGTTAAGCCCTACTAATTAACCAACTTGTGAACAAGAATACAGTTCAGCGTGCAGTTAACCAAATACGCCCTGATAGTAGTGAAGGTCCTGACGGCATCCCTGGTTTTATTATTAGATTGTCCAGCGTATACATCATTGATTCGTTGGTGCATATAATTTCCAGCTGCATCTCTCAGCCATTCCTTCCAAAACAGTGGAACACTTTCAAGATTAAGCTGATTCCTAAAAAAGGTTGCAGAAATAACCATCCCGGCCATCGGCCAATTGCTGTTTCGTCAATAATTACTAAAATTATTGAAAAAATCATGCTCCCATATCTTCAACATGCAATCTTCGTTAATGTACCTGTAAATATGCATTTTGGTCCTACAGGGCGCTCCACAACAACAAGCCTAGCTGACAACATTGTACGCATCCAAACTGCGTTTCAAGATAAGGCACAATGCGATGTATTTTATTTTGACATCAAAGGTGCTTTCGACAACATAGACCTCAAAAACGCTTTTCAAATACTAAAAAATCATTTTCTCGTTGACACAATGATTATTGAGACTAGTACTGAGAATATTCTCGTCACAACCTCAACAGGCATTCCCCAAGGAGCCGTTCTCTCCAGTACTATATTTTCAGCATCTCTTCAACCACTTCTACAAGAAAATCCAAATCTACTGGCATATGCCGATGATTTAAAGTTATTTATAATCTCCAAAGCCAGTGATGATATTCGCAAAGTTATCAATGATGCGAATTCACAGATTTGTGAAATCATCGAGTACCTGGAAGATCTCAATCTGAATATAAATGCGAGAAAATCTGCTCAAATTACTTATTCCCTTCAGAAACAACCCGACCACATAGAAATAAAAATTGCAGATGTTCCAATCCCAAATGTTTACGCTCACAAAGACCATGGAGTTGTTTTTGATAAAAATCTCTCCTTTAATGCCCACTATTTATATGTTGCTCAAAAAATTCAAAAAGCAAAATGGTTAATCAAACAAGAAACAGCAGCGATTGAAGACAGAAAAACAGTCATTAAGCATGTTCATAGATGCATCTTTCCCATTCTGTTCTATGCTTCCGAAATCTGGTCTGGTGCTCCTCAAGTAACTGTCAAGAAATTCCTTGCCCTAGAATATTGGGTTCTTAGATGGCTCAATAGTAAGCTTCGTTTCCCCCATACAATATCCAGGCAACAGCTTTATGAAAACCTAAAAACAAAGCCTCTGCAACAGATGATCAACGAGTCTGGAGTCATGTTTCTTGCAAAGTTAATCTTCTGCATGCGACGCACCAAACTTAGCCAATATAATAGCTGCCCCCAACAGGGAAAATTCAAGAAACCAGCGATTCAAATCCAACCTCCCCAGGCTCAAATGGACAGAATGTTTCCCAATGCATCCCTTCACCTCATAAATCATCACAACATTGATTGCAACAGGTTAATCAACTCTGAAGCCTACAGGAGTCAGATCTCCGATAAAATGAAGAAAAATAATCCAACCTAGTAATTGCAACTGAAAGCCAAATGTCCTGTTCTGCAAATTCTTTTCTAACTCATAACTATAATTCCTAGTCATTGTTAATGTGTGTATGAAATCTGCTATGGACATCTACTCGATTATTTTATGTCATTTCCTTTGTATTATTACCTGCCCCTAGCCATGTGCTGTGATGGGCTTGCTGTATTTGTAATAAATGAATATTTGTTTATTTATTTATTATTTATTAATTAACATTTTATATCAACAAAACATTAAAAAAATCTTTGACGTAAAGTTCTTTAAGGATTTTTTGCCCAATATAATTAATGTGTAGTATATTATGGCTAATTCAAGCTTTTTTTTTTTTTTTTTCTATGCTTTCTAACAACAAGATATATATGCAGACAACTTACTTCCATCGGCCAAAATTGAACATGCCGCCTCTTCGCATATGCTTACATCTGTCTGTGGTAGTACTGGTAGCCTTCTTCCACGCAGTATGGTAAGTATTCTCTTAATTCGTAATATTATGTGAAAGAATTCATCAAAAAGATGATTAAATAACTCCTGTATGATTAGTAAATTTATTGTTTTATCTTTAATTAAATACGAATAGTACTACCACCGACTTAATATCTTCGCCTCAACTAATTTTGTTTAGCCAGTGGGAAGGATGAGAAAAAAACAGTGGCGACGAGGTATCAACAAGAAAGTATCATATATTCTCTGACATAAAGTGACATTCAAAACTCATTCCATCTCCATCTCCATCTCTCCATACTCCTTCAGTCCAAAATCAAGTTCCCTTCAGTTACATCTATTAACAAACTCTCTACCGTCGATTCAAGTAGATGGCAGTTTGGTCAATGTGAAACCGATGTGGGTCTGCATACTTTTTTTGAGGGAAGTATGTATATGAGTAAAAAGGAAAGTACGTACATAATGAGAAATCACTTTAAAAATCAAGTAATGATTCCATATTAAAAGTTTTTCCCTTTTTTATAAAATTTCAACGTAATTAAATTTAGTTTTACATAAGGCTCATATTAAAGAGGTAACTGATATACAAGGGAAAAAATGTATAAAAGACAGTTAAATAGCGCTGGGTTCTAGTTTAATCTGTAGAGTGGTTTTCATTTACATCTGCGAGACACGATTTCATCTACATCTGCGAGATTGCATTATATGTAAGATGACATGTGTTTTCAAAATGACGACCCAGGAGAGCTTCTCTCTTTCTGGGGAATAATTATTTCTACTGTTCCTCCGATTATAATCGCAGGAACTCAATATTAGGAAGCATAGTAGATAAGCTAGTGCTTCTTAGTCTCGTCGATTCAGAAGTTGTTTCCAGGCATCGTGCATTGTCCTTCAAACAAAGCGTTGGGCAAAATCTACCCCCAAAGGGCGCATCTGAATTGGCATTAGAAAGGATACATGACGCAAGAAAGCAAGCTTATATAGCAACGGTGGGCAAATGCGGCTCTTCGTTGAGTTAAGTGCGGCTCCCATTGAAAATTTAAATCCGTTTTTTTTATTATTTCAGAAATTTTTTTCAGTGAATCTTGTTAAATTATAAAAATATAACTAAGTAACTAATATTTTGTTATACGGATTTTATGTTGTGTTTATTTTTTTTTGTCTAGATATCTTGCTATTTTTATTTGGATTATAAATAAATCCGTGCGCATTTACACTGCTGGCGCCATCAGTGGACTTGTGCGTAAAAAGTTACGAGTGTAATTTTTCCGCGCCGTAAATTAATTTAATTATTTTGTTTCAATTTCAGACTTTGGAATTAAAGTTATTTAAATTTTTTTGATAACATGACCTCAGAAAATATCAAAAAACGAACATACGAACAAGAAAATAGAATCTTTCAAGAAGAGTGGGTAGAAAATTTTGCTTTTATTTAAAATTATGGAAAGTCGTTGTGTCTTATTTGTAAAGTTACAATTGCAAACTACAAAGTAAGCAATTTACGTCGACATTACGAAGTAAGTTATCCCCACTTTTCAACTCAATATCCATTAAATTCAAAATTGCGAACAGAGAAACTTAAGTCCTTGCAATCTGGTCTTCATAAGCAACAAGGACTCTTGTCTTCTTTTAGTCGCGAAGATGACAGAGCAAACGAAGCTAGTTTTTTGATAGCTTGGAATATTGCTCGTGCCAAACGTCCATATGGAGAAGGAGAATTTATTAAAAGAAACTTGGAAGAAGTGGTTAAAGTTTTGGATCCAGATAATACAAAACTGCATAAATTGATCGCACAGATTCCTATGTCACGCCGTACAACTGAGCGTCGTATTGGTGCAATTAGTAAAAATGTTGAAAATAGTTTGATGTGTGATTTGAAAAATTGTACAGCATTTAGTTTAGCTCTCGACGAGTCTACAGACATTCAGGATGTTCCACAATTGGCTGTTTTTGTCCGCTATGTATCTGCAGACGTAAATGTGAAGGAAGAAATGTTAGACCTAGTAGCTCTTATCGAAACAACTCGCGGTATCGATGTTAGAAATGCGCTTGATGAAGCGCATTTCTAACATCGATACCGCGATGAATTGCCTCGGTTTGAATTGCCTCGTGATAAACTTGTAAGTGTTGCGACTAACGGAGCGCCTGCAATGGTAGGGAAAAACCAAGGTCTCATTGGTCTTTTAAACAGCGATCCTAAAATTCCACGTTTCTTACCTCTTCACTGCATAATTCACCGCGAGCATCTCATAGCGAAGTACTTCAAATAGGAAAATGTGTGGAAGATTGTTTTGCAGATTTTGAATTTAATTAGAACAAATGCCAAAACACATCGTCAATTTAAGAACTTTTTAGAAGAGTTGCGAGGGAATGACGAAACAGATGAATTGCCCAGTGATTTATCCCTATGGTGTGTTGTAAGATGGCTGTCAACTTACAATGTTTTGGGCCGTTTTGTGGAACTCCTAAATCCTATCATAACATTTACAAAAGAAAAAGGTAAAAAATACCCAGAATTAGAAAATGAAACTTGGCTTTCTGACTTAATGTTCCTTACAGACATTATAGAACATTTGCAAACACTTAATTTGGCTTTACAAGGAAAGGAAAAAAATATTATTGATTTGTCACAAACTGTATTTAGTTTTGAAGCTAAACTTCGACTTTTTGTGTACGATCTTAAGAACAAAATATTTAATCATTTTCCACGAGTAAAAGCAAATATAATTAATATCAAAGAAGAAAAGTTAGACGAATACAAAGAAAAATTGGAAGAATTGCAAGCAGATTTCGAACATAGGTTTGAAGATTTGAAAAGTTTGAAATCTACATTTGCATATTTTGTGAACCCATTTATTTGTGATATTATTGAAGATGGATTTCCAATTTCTGAAATAATATTTGTTGAAAACGCGGCTGGGCAATTGGAGTTATGAAAGAGGATCAGGCATTGCAATTGGAGTTATTAGAGATGAAAGAGGATCAGGCATTGCAATTGGAGTTATTAGAGATGAAAGAGGATCAGGCATTGCAAATGCAGCACAAATCTACTAATGTAATTGAATTTTGGAAACTCGTGCCAGAATCAAAATATCCACATTTAAAGAAAGCTGCTTGCCGTCTAATTTCAATTTTTGGTACAACATATTGCTGTGAATCTTAGTACTCCACAATGAAGTTCGTGAAGTCGAAATATCGTTCACAGTTGACCAATCATCATCTCGCTGAATTGCTGCGAACGGCTTTAACAAATTTTACACCAAATTTCAAAGATTTGACCAAAGGTCTTCGTTAAATGTTATACTTTTTATTAATGCATTTTTATTATTAAAATTTTGAAATAATTATTTTGTATTTTCTTTCTCTTAATTATATTTTCTTATATATGTATACTTTACATAGCACTTAAGGCTTGTGTAGAATATGTAATCATATTAATTAAATTAAATTAAATTTGTGTATTTAATACTATGTAACTATGGTGTGGCTCTTTATAATATATGAAAAACCGGAATGCGGCTCTCATGCGTGCCCACCCCTGTTATATAGCATCAGTCAAAAAAAAACCTTATTTCACCCATCCCCTCGCTCCAAATATTTGTCTTTCCTCGGAATTGCTGTAGCGAGTGCGCATCGAAGATCACCTTCATGTTTAGTTTATTTCGATGTTTATTTTTAAGCAGATATGAAAGCTCGATTCAGATGAATATGTCGTTCCAATGTCTTATACAAAATCTTCGGTTTAAGAAAAATCACAGAACAAATTTTCCGATGAAAAGAAAACGTAGGAAGTGAAGTACCACATCTAAAAACAACATTACTTAGGCAACGAGCAAAGGCTGCAATCAATAAATAGGAGTATTAGAAATATTTCTGAGAAGCTCAAATCCTGCAGAAATATGATAATAATCAAAGTAATTAATAAAGTACCAGATACGTTTCCGTTCCATTCGAAGAGAATTTGAATTTTATTGTTAAAATAAAATTTCTTTCCAGCATGCCACATTTCGGATCTTGGTTACAGTTGTCCTAATACGTACTCATCAGGTTTTCGTAAGAACTTCCTTTCGTTCGCTCTTTTCTTACAGTCGTGTGCGTGCCTGTGTGTGGGATTTTTCCTACTGATTTTCGAATAGAAACGGGTAAAGCAGTTGTTGTTGTTGTTGTTGTAGGGTTTGAGGAGCATCAGCGACATTGCGTGTATTCTGAGATCGATTTTCTGTTTTCCGGACGAAAAACCATACTACCCTCGCCTGAAACCGACTAACTCAGCAAAGTTGTGAAAATGTCCATAAAAATTCCTACCGTCATAGACGGAACTCGAACTAAGGTCTTTCCACTCGGTGATCCTCCCAGCTGTGTTACCCACGAGAGCTACCTCCCAGCAGAAGAACTGCGCATATAACTGAGGTGAGCGTGATACGTTCTAACCACGAACAGCTCAGAAGCATACAAGAGGTGTTCTCGTCCAATGTGGTATTACCAATTTCGTGAACCAATAAAGAGCAAATGTGCCCCAGTTAGCTCGCTATAAGTACTGCTATTTTTCAGCAATATACCAGCTGACGGGCTCAGCTTGAGAACCTAACGTTGCGGCTCCTGCAAATTTTGTTAACGATGCATTCTACCTGCAATTACAATTTGGTACGTGTTTGGCATTTAATTAACTTGTCATCAAATTACTGTCACGCATCGTTATGTTAATGTCGATACTCCATCCGGCTGCGTACATTTATTCTAACATTATTACTGGTGTCCATCTACCCCTGTACTGGAGTGGGCGAGCGCAGTTAAAAGAGTGAAATAAAAAATAAAAGCCTGAAGATCGGACGTTGCTCTGCACATACCGATCGATGCTGCGAAGACGAAACGTACAGCGTGGGAACCCCCTGTGGAGAGCGACTCCGGCATTAAAAATTTAAGTACAGAAGACGGAAATTAAAACACCCCAACTGATGAACTGTGTCCCCCACAGACCAAAGATTTAAAAACGAAAGCTTTAATAACGTAAGAATTTTGGAGTAAATCCTCTTACCCTCTTGGATTATATTCGAAATCAAGTTTCTTAATAAACGAATTAAAAATAAAAACCTTTTTTCCAAGCACGTGCCCGTGTTAAAACACGGCACGTCGAGAGATTCTCATTTTCGCTCCTTCGTGTTCCATTTTATTGGGTGTTTTGGAAATCGGGTTCGCCGATCCTGCTGTGACGGTGACCGGGTTGCTGCGTTCAGGCACGGACAGTCGCCAATTATTTCCACGCACGACTCGTCTCTCAGTTGTAATCAGGACGACAGCTGGCCACACATTAGACTCAGAAAGCGCTAGCGGGCTACATCTACTATTTGCATAATATAGGTCGGTGCGTTAGAACACGGCCAAATAAAGGGTTAGGGAAAGAGATGGGGTGGGGGAGAACAAATTAACGCATTGTCGCATGGATGAACGTTCGCATTTCGTCACACAAGCATTTATTCGCCATGTTTGGAAAGATGGATTCGAAACCTGTCAATGGCAAGATTAATTAATTGAGGACAGTTTCCAAGATGAAAGAAGGGGCCAATTGTTTGGTTTGGAGATTTTATTTTAGTTTTCTTTAAATTTTTATTTATTTATATATTTTGACGCATCGGCTACTTTAGTGAATGGTGAGCCAATTCAGTTTGTTGTGTATTACAGAAGATGAAAGGCGCCTTTATGAATTTGTCAAATCATCCCTCAAAAGAGAGTGATCGGGTTATGTAAGATATATATAAAGCGCCAAAGCGAGTTCATTTATTTATTTCTTGGACACACATTACAGGCAAAACTTACAGTTACACTCAGGGAAGGGGTGAGGAAAGCGTAATATATGAGTAATAAGTACAGGACGCGTAATCGATGTATCAAATATGATCCCAGAATTAAATACACTTTAACAGATAAAAATGCAGTTTGTAAAATACATCTCTGGAGAAGGAGTTTAAGAATGCAAAATGTAATTAATAAACGAAAACGAATTATAAAATGATGGATTACGAATATTGAAAGAAATACGCTGTCCACTGAAAACCTCAGGAAGGACAACCTACCTCACAGTGGGCAATCCTCCTCTTTCCGCCAGTACCGCCGCCACAAAACGAGATATTGACTCCAAAAAGCCACTGAACGTTACAGAGGAAGATGGCATGTCGCCGGAATTGAGTCCCATAAATCCGCGACAGTCCGTGGCGATCCAAAAGCTGGATCTGTCAATCCACGTAATCCCAGAGATGTGCGATCCAGTTCTCTCTGGCAAATTCGGCGACCAAGGTGGAAGTCACTTGCGTTCGGCACACCACTCGCGAACAATAATGATAGTGGCAGGGCGCATTATCCTGCAGGAACACACTTATAGTATTTGGCGACTTGAAGAGGGCGCCCTAGCCTCCTTTATCTTTAATATCCCTATCCCCGGCGGGGGGAAGAATACAGTCTTACTGTCTCCTCCCATCCTCGCCGTTCTCACTTTCCCTTTTGGTGGGGCATGGGCATACCCCACTGTGACTTGGGGTCGCCTCCTCTCTCGACTCCATACTTGTCTTTTCCCCCAGTTACAGTCTCCCCCCACCCACTCTACCTGCACATACGCAAGCGAATGCCCTACACGTAGGAATTGATGTAATCATCTCCAGATTACGGTTTTCGCCCATACACTCGGGCTTTCAAAAATTTAGCTTTATTCCTCATCGAATTTACCAAATATATATTTCTCTCTCTCTCTCTCTCTCTCTCTCTCTCTCTCTCTCTCTCTCTCTCTCTCTCTCTCTCTCTCTCTCTTTTTTTAGGTCCTAGCCGCCGAAATCTCAGGAAATTAAGCGGCAGGACCTGCCAGAGTAAATATTAGTCTACTGGTGTTTCCTGGTCTGCCTTCACGGGGCGAAAGTGGGGCAACGTTGGACCTCAGTAGGAGTCCAGCGGCTAAACGACCAGAGGAACAACGGTACATGACACTACACATATACAATATCCATACACTTTTAAATCTGTGGCATTTCCCAGCGAACTGGTCCACCCACAATGAAAACAACGCGGAGATGGGGGAAACCCCTGGTGCCGTTTGACCCTAAACACACTTTGCACTTTACGTAGTACAGACTGCCCCCAGGACTTTGTATTGGGACCAGCTGTTTGGAACATGATTCTGGATGAACGGCTCTTGTGGGACTTCCTCCATATCACACAGCTCTCACATGTAGATGAGTTGGTTATCGCTCTGGAGGGTCCTACTCATTACAGTTTTGAGACAACACTGTCATAAATGCCCAATGTAGATTGGGCTGAAGAGAATAAGCTGGAAATCTCTAAAGATAAAAATGAAACCCTACTTCTGCGTATATTCTTCGGTTGGTTTGCTGGACGAAAAACTCGAATGCACGGGAAGGAAATAAGCCCTTGCAACTATCGCCCAAGACACCATACAAATTTTACGCGTCATCAAATAGATTCGAACAAAGGCCGTTTTTACATGGTGTGGGAGGACAATGATTATAACCACTATGCTAATCATTAACAATCTTACAGGCATCTTGAGATGTGTGTGATCTAAAGCTGAGCTTCAGTCATCACATAGATAAACTACTCAGCGATAAAATGCCAAAATATACTTCTATTTTGTATATTTTGGCTGTCACAACTACCAGAAATTATATAAATATTACAGTATTCTCTCTCTTCACTTTTATATGTTGTAGAGTTATGGTCATCTGCCGCCGCTACCTAGAAAAAGATCTGCCGCCGCTACCAGAACGACATCAACCAATGCTTTACAAGTGATCTCAGGTTGTATCCCGATTGACCTTTATGTGGCATACCGAGGCATGATTTCTAACTTAAAGAATGGTTGGGCAACTCAAATCCTCGACATTGTAAGTAATCCAGCCACGGACATTCGGCAAGAGAAAATTAATCTTTGGACAAAATTCACTGAGAAGTGGAAATACAGGTGGAAATACAATGAAACAGGATTCACTACCAGGGAGTTCATTGAAGATGCAACATTTGCTGTCAATAAGAAAGTTATGGGATGGTTTTATCCTCCAATGACAACGTCATATTTAATAACTGGACATGGTTCACTGCGGGATAAATTGTGTAAATTTGGACTTGAACCTGACCCTTTGTGTTTTTGTGGGGCAGTAGAAGATTGGAGGCATGTTCTGCTTTATTGCACGGCGTATGACGACTTCAGACAAGAACTATTTAACAGCACTCAGTCTATTAGGACTGACAACCTCGATATTTTGATTCAAGATGCCAAGAACTTTGCAACATTCCAATCCTTTTCTGACAAGGTGTTCAAAAGAAGACGCACCTTGTTTACTAATTCTAGTAGAAGTGGACAACAGTAGACTGATGTATTCACGAACTTATATTTCTACCTTACTAGGTCAAACAGCTGTTAACTTAGAAACTAAATGTTGTGTTCTTAAATTTGTAATAATATAGAATGTATATAATGATATTAACTATACATAGAATTTTTTTATAGAATTTTTTATTTATTTTTTATTTTATTTTATTATTTTTTCCCCTCGGGTTGGGCAGCCTGAGGTCTCCTGTCTTTTGGTATTGCACTCCTTCCACTGGACGACAAATTCGTGCAGCAGCACTAAAGAATAGAAGCAGGCACAACTACTCATGCTTAGAAATGGGCGCTGATTGACCGAGTGTTGATCGCTGTAGAGTGTAGACACAGTTATCTCTCTCTCTCTCTCTCTCTCTCTCTCTCAACACAGATTTTGCAAGGTGGAGTTCGACTAAACGTCTAGGTGCCATCCAAAACAAGTACTACATCCTCATACATACATACATAGTATATCTTTTATTGCGTTTTATTGCTTGCAAGTGAAGCTGTATAATTAAAATTGTTTCTTACGCAGAATGCGAAGGTTGTAAATAGAAAATATTTGTATCTATGTATATAGGTAATAAAAATGTATGTAAATAAAAAAAAAAGTCCTGGGTGGAGGATCCAAACCTAGAACGGACCTTTCTACACTATCTCAAAGATGCTCCACAGGGTTAAGTCCGGTGAACGGAGAGGCCATTCCATTGTGGTAAAATCTGCGGAATGCTCTTCGAACCATGTTCTAGTCACCATAGCTCTGTGTGGAGGTTCACTGTCCTGCTGGAAGAGGCCATTGCCCTGTGGGTGCACGATGACCGTGATGGGATGCGGATGGTCTGCAAGGATGGATACATAATCTGGACCGTGGAGATATGCGTCTAGAGGTACCAGAGGTACCAGAGGTCCCAATGTATGCCAATTAAACACGTCCCAGATCATTACTGACCATTCACCTGTCTGAACAGTTCCTTGTTGACATGACGACTGCATAGCTTCGTGCGGTTTCCGCCAGATACGCACCCTCACGTCCGCTAGAAATAACTGGAAATGGGACTCATCAGACTAGTCTCCAATCATCCAAGGTCCAGTACCGATGTTCTTTCGCCCAGTTGAGGCGTAGAGCCCGTGTCTTGGTGTGAGCAATGGAATTCTGGTGACTCCCATAACCTATTGCGGCTAATGATTGCCTGATGGTCTTGGTGGAGACGTTTCTGGTACCTCCCTCGTTAAAGACGGCGTGATTTGTGCTACTGTCGCTCTCTGGTTGGCTGAAAAATGCGAGACAGAGGTCGAGGGCCACGTTCATCCACGACCATTCTTCGGAAGAAAAATTACTGCCAATAGAAATAGCACAGAGCATATGACTGAATACATTTTCAAGGAATGGGCTAATAGCACTTTAGGAAACCCCCTGGACCAAGTCAGATGGAGACAGCTGAATTTTTTTGGACCTCCTGAAAGATTTAAGCATGGGAAATAATTCGACCCCAGAGGATCCAACATGACATCCTTTGTGTGAAATTCAAATCACCAAAGAGAGCATAATGAAGGCAATCAACGATCTGCCCAATAAGACCACTGTTGGTTAGTCCATCCTTAAAATAATTTGCCCATTTATAATAGATATATTACTGCACATCTATCAGGAAATCATCAAATCTGGAGTGTTCCTGCAAGCTTAGAAAAACTCCACTGTAACCCCAATTCCAATGATTAAAATCCAAAATTAACTAAGGATTACAAAACAATTTCCGTTAGTTATACCCTACAAAAGGTAGCATTGCTTCCTACCATCAACCAATACTGCTTCAGCCATAGATCCTCGCAAAATTGCACTTATTTTAGGGAGATCGACAACAACAACAAACTTACTGGAACCCTTTTTCTCATGCAGAAAGCAGTAAATGAAAAAAATAAATGGATATTATTTTTTTGGATATTTCTGCGGCCTACGAAACATCTCAATTCCAGCGCTCATTTGGGATTTTAAGGAATTATTTAGTATAGGAGGAGATTTGTTAAATATAATAAGCGGCCTGCTAGAAGAAAGACAATTTACTTTTACGTATTAAAAGCTACAATCTTGCTCTGCTATCTCGCGAGGGGTGCTACCGGGTGGAGTTCCTTTGGCTACCCTCTCTGCGGCCACCCTGGAGCCGTTTCGTGCTCGAAACTCAAATTTATTACGTATGCTGACAGTGTGGAGCAGATATCATCTTTTAAGGGCACAAAAGGTAATATTGTTGTAAACGTTGAAACTAATGACATTAAGAGTAAGAGATCTGCAGATTTACTCAACAAGTACAGGTCAGTGTTACAAAAAAGTCGCAAGTTATGTCTGAATGTGAAAGTGTCTGCAATTCTGCCCAGACACGATAGGAGGGAGTATATGATGAGAAGATCAATTCGGCCCTGGAGAGATTGTGCAAGACTCAAGGGGTAGAATTTTTTCAGCCTGATCTGAGCTTCTTGACAGGAGAGATTGCTTCTACAGGAATGGGGTACACTTAAATATAAAGGGAGCTAGAATATTTGCGGTTGCTATCGAGGCAGTGTTAGGTGGGACGGGAAACTGCTGGCTTGGGAGGATTCACAGAACAATATATTAACAGTAGCCGCAGGCAGAGGCGTAAGTGATTCTTCTACTGCTTCTATTGGAATCAGCAGCATCCTGGAAAGCAAGTTGCTAGGGATTTACAGGACTGCTGGGAGTCATAATCAAACAAGTAAATACTTGGGCCGTGTTAAAGTAACTAAGAATAGAAATAGGTGCAGGTATATTTGCATGTACACCAATGCTAGGAGTATAGTTAATAAATTTGATGAATTTGAAGTGCTGGTCAAGACATCCAAGGCAGATATTGTTGGGATATCAGACACGTGGTGTCACACAGATATAAGCAGTGCAGAACTGGAATTTGGGGAGTACAATGTGTACAGAAAGGATAGACAGGACAGGAAGGGAGGAGGAGTTATGCTTTTGTTAAGAAAAAAATAAAATCTAAGATCCAATTGATGCTGGTGAACAATGCAATGTTGAGTCTGTTTGCTGTGAAATAAGCACTGGGAAAGGAAAAATGAGAGTAGGTGTGTGTTATAGGCCAAATGAATCTGATGAGTATAATGAGAAATTGTGCAGAGAAATGGAGTCGGCCAGTAAATCAGAATGTCTTATAATGGGGGATTTTAATTCCAACTAAGAAATGATGTTCAATGTTCAGGCCTAAATGGAAATCAGATGAATTAATGAGGCTCGTGGCAGAGAATAAAAATGTATGGGATGCATATAAATTATCAAGCGACTCAGAAGCCTATGGCAGATATAAGCTTGTCTGTAATCAAGTCACAAGGGAGGTTAAGAAGGCAAAGGCAGATTATGAAAAATCTTTGGCAACGGATGCAAAGAAAAACAGCAAGGACTTCTTTACTTATATAAACTCTAGAAGTAAGGAGATAAATCAGATCGGACCACTTGATGTCAGTGGTTTGACTGTAGATGATCATTCTCAGAAAGCTGCCGAACTAAATGAGTATTTTTCATCTACATTCACACGTGAGGAGTTATTCAAGGAGCAGATCTTCAGACGTTTATCAAACTCTAACAGGTAGTTAAATGATTCTGAAATAACTGAGAGCAAAGTGGAGGAGAATTTGTTGAAGTTAAACATAAGGAAGGCACCTGGGGTGGACTGGATCTATCCAGTTATATTAAAGGAGACAACAAAGGACGTAAACAAACCCTTAGCCATAATTATGAGAATTTCCTTGGACTCAGGGGAGGTCCCCATGCACTGGAGATGCGCAAATGTATCACCAATTCACAAAGGAAGTCAAAAAGGTGACACAGGTAACTTATAGACCTGTTAGTTTAGCTTGTGTTCCCGGAACATAATGGAGTCACTGGTTAAAGAAGCATTGGAGGATCATCTAGGCAAGGCTACAGTAATAGTTAAGGCACAGCATGGGTTTGTTAAAGAGAAGTCTTGTCTGGCATATTTAATTGGATACTATGATTTGGTCACAAAGGAACCGTATGACAAAAATAATTTTGATATCATATACTTCGATTTCAGGAAAGCTTTTGATACTGTTGTACATGAAGACTGCTGGTACAAATTGGAGAGGTATGGCATTAAGGGAAAGTTGGTACAATGGATAAAGGGATGGTTAAGCGGGAGACAACAGAGCGTGGTAATCAATGGACACTGTCTGCTCTTCGTGGACAAATGCTTTAGTGGTTCGGTGCTGGGCCCATTGTTGTTTTGTGTATTCATCAATGATATTAATGAAGGTATATCAAGATTAATATCCAAGTTACAGATGATACAGAGGTTGGCAGGGTTGTTAACGACAATAAAGACAGTATGCTACTCCAACTGGATCTAGATAAGTAGGGAAAATGGGCTGAGAAGTGGCAACTGAAGTTTAACATTGGCAAATGCATATGCAATACGCATATGGGTAGTGTGTGGGGGGTTATTTTAATGTTATTTCTTATTTTATTTTATTTCCTATTTCACAGAAGATTACTATCCTTATTTATATTTATTTAGATTTTTCTTAGATGCCCTCACACCTATCAAGGCCCCACCTTTTGCCACCTGACTGCTATACTCTGTATATATCACAGAAGATTCTCAAGACCTTGAGGGTACTTTCTTTTGTTTCCCCTTAATCAGTTTCCAGGATTCTCTCGCCAAATTGTGTGAGAGCAAATTCTTAACTAGGCGAGCAAGGCGTATGTTACTTAGAATAACAGGACTCAAAGTGAAAACAAAACACGAAAGTTATTACATATACAATAATATACAATTGAATTAAAAAGCATACGGTCCTAATATACAAGGTCGACTCAGAGATACCTTGCATATGTTATTCTAATTACAGTTTCCATTCACTAGCTAATCTGAGTTAACCATTATATGAAAACGCCTGATTCATTCTTCCTGCCGTAACTAACTCCTAACACTTAGTACATTCACTGTACTTATTCCATTTACTCCTGGATACAATTCTGCTTCATATATTAACAATTAAAATATGCTACATTCATCATTTAGCTCTGTGATCTCACCACACTGTTACAATATACTTGTTAACCAATCTTCAGAATCCTAAAGTGCCTACTTGTTATTAATCGTTCAGATAAACCAACAAATCTTCATCAATCAAAACACTATATTCAGAGTTGCTCATATAACTCAAGTATCTATCGTTAAAACATATTCAGAATCCCTCTTTATAAACTTTACTACCCTTCTAACACATAACTATTTGTACATCAATTTCATCTATTACTCATTCCTTCGTTTCCCTTGCATTTTATAATAACCTTGTTTAACATAATAACCCTTTTTAACATAATAAACTCTTAATAACATACACGTATAAGTTATTAAGTTATTATTATATTAAAAAACCACGGACCTCAGTACACCAGTCCAATTCGTTACTATAATAAACTCTGTTAGTATATCTACTTCAGAGATGATGTATCTTTCACTTTACTCTCTAGTGCTATCCTCTTTTCATTAATTACTATGCTATTTCACTAACAGTCCTTCTTGCCTACTTAGTGTACTTAATATATTGTTCACCTACTTCTATCTTTTTCTTTTCTTTTCCAGGGAGGTTTCAGGCTTCCATCTTAGGCTCTCCAGGCTATCTTCTAAGGCTTTCCTTCATCTGCTTTCTCCTGAATCTGCTTCAGATAATTTTCCGGAACTCTTGACTGCTTAGGTCTGGCATAATTTCTCCTTCTTTGAATACACAACTCCTCCTTTACTACGGATCATTCAGATGCACCTTTCTCCAAGGGATTGTTACCTTTCCTGGTTCACTTAACTGTCTTTCATAACCCTTTTGCTTATCATCCTTAGCCTTCCCGTTACTTTTCTATTCTTAACTATTTTTCCCCTTACTTTCTAGGGCCCTTTTTACATTCCCTACATTTCTGCACTGCCCGACTTACTTTCTCACTCTGCGTCTCCACGATCACCCCTTTAGCCACACTCCCTCTTACTCTTGCCACTTCTCTCTTCTTCTGGCCACCTCTGTCTTTTTTCTGCCCTCTCCTCACACTCACGACCCAAACTTTTTCTCCATCGTTTGACCCTCCTTCCCCAGGACTCTCTACCAATCCCAGGAATTCACCTAATCGTTCCCCCTTTTCTATTGGTTAAAAAACTTACCATAACTATTTGTCCCGTGTGCAAAACAAGCCATTTTCTTGTGTAGTTCTCAGGGTGGTACAATCCTTTCATGTCTGCCGTCTCCCAGGATAGCCATTTTCGTCTTTTCCCATTTTCGAAAATATTGACAACTTACCAAAAAGCCGCCACAGTGACCTGGTCTTTTTCGACCCAAACGCTAGCCCATCGCGACTTATGTCCAGATGCCGCATAGATCAGACGTTTCTTAATCACCTGCATTTGACCGACCCACTGTTCTTTTTCCAGTAACCCTTTTCCACTCGTTCACTAATGACCACTCCTTCCCTGGTACAAGTAGATGCCTTTGTTTACTGTCATTTCACCCCTTTTTCTCTCATGCATACACATTTATGTTACTTTCTCTTCCATTTGAGTGCTATTCCATTTACACATCTATAATCGCTTATCTCTAAATCAAGTATTCATCCCATATATGCTTCTCTTAAATGTCAAAATTCCTTTCCATATCAAAGATTAAATTATTCCCAAATTACAAATTTTCCCATAACCTCTAAATCTCTATATTTGCAAGATTGCATCTTAGAGTAGCAACAACCGAAAATAAACGTGCCAACTGTGTAATACTACACTCAGGGAAGTGTAAAGTGAAAAAGACCTGGGGGTAATTGTGCAGTCAAATATGAAGTTCGCTGAGTAGTGCAGGCGGGCAAGTCATGGAGTCTTGTCAATGATATATAGGAATTTTGCTAGCAGGGACAGGGAGGTGTTTATCCCGTTGTACAGGGCAATGGTCAGGTTACACCTGGAGTACTGTACATGGGTCTGGAGACCTCATTTTAGGAAGGATGTAGAATTGCTAGAACGAGTATAAAGAAGGGCAACAAGATTGGTGAGGGAAACAAAGGAGTGCTCTTACCAAGGAAGGCTTAAATTCTGCAAATTGCAGCGCCTGGAGAGTAGGACCTGTGAGGTGATCTGATTAAGGTGTATAAGGCCTTGAATAGGTTGAGCAAGCTGAATGCTGATGGGATTCTTCCTCTTGCTCAGATTAAGAACCTGAGGGGGCATAGATTCCAATTGAGGAAAGACAGTTGTAGAAGCGGAAATTTGCCTTTAGCCAGAGGGTAGTTGATTGGTGGAACAGACTTCCATCTTTTGCTGTGAAAGTTAATAGCCTAAATAAATTTAAGGCTCAGCTGGACAGGCATTTGGAACGAATGGAGGGGTGAAATGGGAGGGTTTTTTATTTTTATTTTTGGCGATGCTGCATAAGCTTGCTTTTTTGCATCGTATGCCCCTACTATTGCTAATGCTAATGTGTGAATTTGTTCATAACGTTCAAAGGCCACGAATCAGCAGAAGGTATTAGACAGATGGCGAATAGCAAACTCCGAGAATTTGAGAGCTATTTAGATGACATTGGGCTCCCTATTAATGCACCGAAGTCGATCCAAATTACCGTCACTAACAAGAAGAAGAAAAATGGCATCTCGATCTTTGTGAACGGGTCTAGTGTGACAAAAGAACACACTCAACTGAACCTAGTCATAAGTGGGATGACAGACTCACCTTTGCTCAACACTTCGCTCACATGAAAACAAAAATGTATGCTACTAGACAAGAGTTTGTAGGAATTAGAAACCCTGATCTAGCGACCAAGTACATTTTAAAGTGTGGTCCTTGCGAGTCTAATATATGCCTCTCAAATTTTGTCCTCAGCTCCTGATTCGCATTATTAAGGCGTCCTTGGGATCAAGAGTTGCTGGTCACCCTTTTACTATCTGAGTGCCATTCTCTACTCAAACCTTACCATCACACCCGGATGCACAGTCAATCAACAGAAATATACACACTCTTGCACAAATGCTGGGCCGATTGGACGCGCCGGCCCTGAATAATGTTCTGTCCAAACCGCATACCGCAGCTAGATATTGCGGAGGAGTAAAACTCCCACTGCGTCCAATCCTCAACAATCTTGATATCCTGCGAAGATTCTTCCCGTCAAATACAGTAAAATATTTAACTTTCTGCGGTAGACGCTGAAAAACTCTGCGAGGACGCAACATACCGGAAAGAGACCTTCCAGAATTCTTATAGCCTCACCAAAATATGAATCACCTGTAAGATCAAACGCCTTTCCATCTAAAAATAGTTCTGCAAATTAAGAACAGACATGAGATGTCATGTTATGCCTAAGACCATGCAGAACGTACTCCAAATAGAAGCGGACTGTGACAACATACCAAAGAGTTGCGACTAAATAAAACAGTGTTTCACGTATCATTAGTCAAGCTTCTTTTAAGGAAGATAATATCTGGTAAAGCTACTGACTGGAAAAATATGCCTTCATTAACAATTGTGTAAATATATAATTAATAATTTTCATATGGAATTAATTTGTAAATATATGATTTGCATAATGCATACACAGAATTATTAATGTGTAAATATAAAATGTGTATATAACATTTTGGGACGAGACTGCGTGTCCGTAGTATCTCGTGCCCTGCTTTGTAATTAGCACCCTCCTGCCACTTAACTGTTCTGGGGCGTCTCCGTAGCCAGGTGGGAAGGAGCAGCAGTGCGTACCACACGCTTCTTGATTAAACCGGGGTTCGAGCCCGTCACCACCAAATATGGAGGATGCGGAAAGGTCAAGGAATGACCACCGCATATTCCGGAGCAATATGGCCTTAGTTGCTAATGCTCCTAAAAACCAAACAACAACAACTGTTCTGGGATGGTTCCTTTTGTGGAATAAGCAAAAGTGTTTTTATATACCGTATTCCTGCTGCTATAACGTGTGTTTCGTTTAAACATATTTGTTTTCATTTTAGTCTTTTTTTCTGCTTTTCTATATTCCGTTTTTTTTTTTTTTTTGTCTTGTCCACAGTGCCAAAGATGTCGAAGCAACTCTTGAAAACACGATAATTGAAAACTTACTGAGACCAGAGAGGTACGACAAGAAAATCAGACCAGGTATGTACGAATAAGATTTCAAAGTGTGTCAAACTCGCCCTCATTTTTTAAGATGCAAAAAAATTTTGTCTAGAATAGAAACTGTTGCTTGGAACGTTTTCGAAGCTAAAGAGTGAAATGCCTGTGACGAGGTTCAAATACAGCCAAAGCGATGGACTCTCTTTATTTGAAAAATTTGACCACATTTTTTCCATTTTTCGAAGATTGATTTGCTCCTAAGAAAAACAGAAAGTAAAGCATGACGAAATTAACTTCAAAAACTAGAGGAAAATCTTCCCACTCTTATTCTATGGCTTTCTTGTCCTGAAGCAATTAAAGCTTAAAAAGAAATCACAACGTAAGTCTTAAGTTTTAGTAGTTTCACGTGTCTGCTCCCCCACCCCTATATTCTATCCCCACGTGTTTCCACTTATTCAGTTCCTCCGTTCCTCCATCACTGAATGACACCCGTCCGTGTCTTGAACGCAGTGGAACATAAGAATCATAAAACAACTTGTGGCAAGACCTCCCACCTCTCTCTCTCTCTCCCTACACTAACTAGAAATTAATTAAAAGGCGCTAATCATATTGACCGATCCAGAAACAAAATCGGTGCGAATACGAAGGAAAGCATGGAAGACATTGATTAGTAGGTGTGGAAGGACGGACACGCTTGTAATGAATCTCAAGCCCAGAAGCCATGATCGCGAAGAATTGGAGCACTTTCACTGCATGTATGGGCGTGTTTGAGTTAAATCTCTTTGTAAGTCTTTTTATAGCGCGCTTTAGTTGTATCGTTGGGCGGTGGATGGATTCTAAACTATTTTCTCTTTTCTTCCGCAGTTGGTGCCACCCATTTGCAGGTGAACATGTTTATTCTGGACATCCATTCGGTGAATGCCAAAAAGATGGTAAGTCTCCTAAGCTGAAGCAATGTAAAAATAACTGAAGTTTTGGTAATCAGTGTTGAATCAGGGATGGAACAGATGTTTAGAGAAAAAAATAATTCTTCTCGTAGTATAAAACTTCCTTGATGAAGAAGTTTGGATTCAATACTGGTTGCGACAAAATTCAACCTCAGTTCTTTTGAAATTGAACCAGAAGGTTGTTTCATTCATTATTTCTCTGTTCTAACTGTTTTGAATGCTCTTCCTCACAGGAGTTCAATGTACAGTTTTTCTTTCGTCAATCCTGGAACGATGAACGTTTGGTTTACGACAACTTGAACGGACAAATCAAGAGCCTCTCCTTGCTCGACCCGACTCGGATCTGGACTCCCGACCTGTTCTTTACGAACGAAAGGGATGGAAAACTGCACACTGTAATGGTCCCAAACAGATTTCTCAGAATCCTGCCTAATGGAGATATTCTGTATAGCGTCAGGTGAGTGGATTTCTCTTCTAAGTAGCCAAAACAAATGCAAATACAAAGAGACATACTGTATGCGCAGTGCAAACGATAAGTAAAAGTTTTTATTATTTTTTTTTATTGTATGTTCAATGTCCACAACGAAAATCGCATAATTTAAAACTTACAAGTTGTTTCCTAATAGAATCAATGAAGGAAATCAGCAACTTGAAAACAGGGCTATTTGCAAAGTTTTGTTTCGATATTTAAATGCTTGGTGAATATATCTTGTTCGCATCTTTTTCTCTGATGTCTCTTCTAGGGATTGTATTTTTATAAACTAAGTGGCCACTTTATTTGGTGCACCAGCCCTTTTTATGAAGTGGAGTTTTTTTCAGTCACTGCCCACCGGCTTTATATCGTACCATGCGAGATAAAGCAGGTGGGCAGTACGTCAGGATGCTGAATGCGTGAAAATCAGTGAGAGGATGGGCAAGAAGAAATATTTAAGTGACTTTTGAAGGTGGCAGGCTATTCGGTAATAGTATGAGCATTTCGGAAACTGCAAACTTGTTGCATTTTTCGAGATGCTCATATTGGGGCTGGAGATTTTATTAATATTAATATCTTTATTGCAGGCAGTGAATGGTTACATGATTGCCTGATGCAATAATACTCATAACAGCGACAATGCTAGGGATTTAACATGAAATAACTAATACAGGAAAAATTACATGAAACATATATTAGGGCATAAAACGTATAATTAGATATTTTACATTTAAAATTAATATTAACATGGGAAATGAAAGAACATGAAAAGCGATGAAAAGACGATGGCAGTCACTCGGCTCAAGACGAAAACTGTTCCCTGATGATACGTCTTCTGTAAGATTTCTCCTCTATGTACTTTTTTGCAGTCCACATCCATCTCCTGGACGTTGTGGAGCATCTGCATGGGCGGGAATCTATCCCCTATCCTGAGAAAGGAGGGCTCTTAAGGGTTTCGGGGGGGGATCCTCCAGTTGCACATCTGCCAAAAAATTGGCGTCGAGACTGGTCCAATAACCAAATAACATCCAGCCAATGGTCCTACGAATCCCAATTGCGCTGTAGCACACTGCTTGGAGGAACAGAATATGGCGAAAACAGCACGAGTCCACAGACCCATCCTGTGGTCGGAAACAGCTCGTGATGCCAGAGAACAAGGGATGCTAATAACACTTGTGTAGAGTTACACGAATACGTCAGAATTACACAGATGCGTAGGTAAATAATTACATAGGTCATTTCCTGATTAGATTTCGATCAGTGCGTTATAATGCTAGTATATTAGTATAATTACAAGACAGGGTGTAGAAGATTTGACTTACTCCGTCATACCCCTACATATTACGTGGGACAAAAGGCGAAATAAATGGCGTAAGACTGTGTGTAAAGTTGTCGCTCGGTTGAATAGTCTCGGCACGAGATGTCGAGAGGTTTCATCTGAAATTATTGTTACGCGAAGCGAAACGTCTAAAGTGTTTCGAAGACGTGAGAACTGTGAACGGAGTAGTGTACGAGACATTTCAAGAAGCTGCTCGAGCAGCAGGTGTAAGCAAATCGGTCGATCATGTGAAGGAAACTCTTTCCAAAGCGGTTTCAGTAATGATGCCGAGCAGGTTAAGACATTTCTACCAGGGCCATTGTCCTATTAACCAAATTATCATTCGTGTTATTTATTATTGTCCTATTATTTCTTTTTCCTATGCACGAAAGTTTTATTTATGGCTGCGTCACTTGAATTATACGAGTATATCTCAGGTCTTCCATAGTTTGAAGGTATTTTTGTTATTTTGTTATGTACCACAATAAAGATTACATTTATTTGTATAAATGGTGCCAAAATATTATTAAGAACCTTTTGCTCAATATCTCAATAATATTGAATAGTAGGACCACCTTTTGTCTGAATTACACATTTTGGCATGAATGCTACTGAAGGACTCCATACAGCTCGAGATTTGACCATTCTTACATCAGGATTGTTAGCTGCTGCTGCTGTATCCTTAGAGAACTGCGAAGCCCAACTCCCCTTGTTTGTTTGTTTGTTTGGGGATTTATTAGACGCATTGGCATCTGTGGCCATAGTGCGCCAGAACTGCCCTTTATAACAAGTCTGAGAATTCTCAGTTTTATTCAGATCTGGAGAATTAGGAAAGCAGGGTAGCTGTTCGAAATCTTGGGAATGTTCCTCGAACCTTTATGTTCGCATATACCTCTAAGTGGCTGGAGGTGGTATGTGCGAACCCATACCACCTCCAGCCGCTTGAGTGGTGGCCATGAGACAGTCTACATACATAGCTTCATGAGGCTCAAGCCACACTTTCACCTTCCTATTGATGAAAAAAAAAAAGTGTAAATCGAGACTCGTCAGACCACATGATCTTTTTGCATCATTCCACAGTTCAGTCTTGGTGGCACCACTCAAGTCGAATCATTCGATTTTTCACAGTAAGAAGTACAGGTACATGGCTATCAAATCATCCCAGATCCTTCAATTCCCAACGCATAGCTCTGTTGCAAATGGGTGTTCGATGAAATTGAAATTTTCAGTCATTTTCTGTACACTGGACCTTCTGTTGTGAAGCACAAATTCGCTTTAAATTCCTGCAGTCTCGTCCTTGGAGTAACTACTTTCTATTGCATTTCTTCCTTTTAGAACTGCATTCTCTTTTGTCTTTCACTCATTGTATGCTTTTGAGATAGTTCCTTTTGACACACCACTGATTTCCTTTGTTTTCTCAGTTGTGGCTTCTGCTAAACGTGCTCCAACAATAACGTTTTTCTGAATCTAAAAGGCTTCTGATTTTCACCTGAGAAAATCACCTGTGTTCCCCATGACCGGATCAGCTAAGAAGCCCAGGAAAGTGTACAATATTTGTTTGATACCAAGGAACTTGTGATCATACAAAGTGGTATCGTACATTTGCATACCGTGTGTTTCTGTTTGCGCCAATTGCAAGAGGTTTCTAATTTTTTGGTCAGTGCGTATATTTATTTATAATTTGCACCCGTGTTAATAATCGCATGAATACTTATCTATTCAGCATTAGTAAATTAATAAGAGGAGTTTACCTCAATATAGTACGTGGAACACTTCCGTGGAAGTGTTCCACGGAAGTGTTCCACGTACTATATTGAGGTAAACTCCTCTTATTAATTTACTAATATTATTATCAACGTAGAACATATTGAGTATTACAGCTCTGATTCATACTATCTAATTATCTATTCAGCAGATTCATACAGTGATAATTTAGTAACAGTAGAAACAGTGGTGATAACTTAACAAGTATCACTGTTTGTATCTATCCTGCTGACTCAAATGTTGGAATGTTTACCCAATACAAATGTTTATTCGATATAATTTGGGATCCCAACATTGTATTGGGTAAACAGTGATTTATTAGAGCAGTATAATGTTGGAACTACTGCTATTATGGTAGATATGACGAATGGCGAATTAAAACATGATTTCATATTTGTTTGCCAAAATAACTGTTTCCATTTGCATTTACATCTGTGGTAGTAATATATTCCATTTTTTTTTTTTTTTTTTTTAATGACAGGGTGTCTGTGAAGCTGTCGTGCACGATGGATCTCTGGAACTATCCCTTCGACAGTCAAACGTGTCCCATCACTATGGAAAGTTGTAAGTTGACAGTTAATTTGGTTTTGGTATTACATTTATGAGCTTTAAGCTTTGCGTTGCTTTTCTTTACGCTGCTTTCAAGAGAGACGGAAAAAAGCTTAAAAAATACTAAGAAAGACAAATACGACGTGTAGAGATGACAGTTAGATCTGAAGCACTACACCCTGAATAAAAACAACAATTTATGTAGAGAGTGTACTCGAAGGGATTGGTGCCTTATGTGTTTCCAATCAGTAATAATTATGATGCAATAATGTTGCTCAACGGGTTATCTGCTAGAAGAAGTCATATCTGCGGATTAGTATGTAGGTAATATGTACGTTAAGGTACTGATTTTGGGAATCAAGGGACCAACGAACATCAAACTGAGAAACCATCAACCTTCCCAACTGTTTGCAGGCGATTGCATGGCTGGGGTAGAATCACGTGATGTACCGATGACTGCCACAATATTGCATGGTGAGATCATCGTCTGTTGTCCAACGTACGGTATTCACGGATGCCTGCCATTGTGTTTCCCGATTGAACTGAGCTGTTATTTCCTTCATCGTGGCACGTACAATCTCACAATGCTCCTCGGCCCTCCCCAAATACCTATTAAAACCTGTGCTCAGCTTCAGCAGTTTTTTGCACCCATTCTTCTCCGAGATTGCCATATGACTTAATTCACAGCATTCTGACGCCTCAATATTTCAACTATAAAGATCATTGCATTGCAAAACACATATTAAACTCACCTGCCACTTCTTTTATTTACATATGAAAACATCCCGTTGTTTCTTTTCTAATTTCGTCAGTCTTGCCCCGTCAGTCGAATTAAATTAGAGAGAGAGAGAGAGACAGAGAGAAAAACTTTATTGCAACTAATTGAATACAACTTGCTTATTGGAGGCTTGAAGTGGTGAAACCCATGTTTAGTATCTAGAGCAAAGTTTCCGGCATCCCCCTCCCCCCATACTTCTCCTTCAACCCATGCACGGTACTAAGTACTATAGGTTTTGATACCTTTCGTGTTTGGGGTTTTCATAAAAAAAAAATAAAATAAAATGTACGTATACAGATGTAAGTGAAATTGCAATTGTCCCGTCAGGCCAACGGCCAGGGGCTAACATCAGAATAGATAATTAGTTAATAGATTATAGATAATGCTCACATCAGAATAGATAACGGATAATGCACACTGTAAAATTACAAATGTAAAATTAAAAATGTAAAAATGCCATTACACTTCCTCACATTACGGAGTATTAACTATATTTACAAATTAAATCATACGGTTATATTTACAATAAAAATATCTTATTTACAATTTTATTATTTAAAAATTTTATTTACAATAAAATATCTAATATACATGAATGACACTTCTCTGTCAAAGGAATTTTGTCGTGGCACAGGAGAGCTTGGCAGATGGTGTGGAGGGCAAACGAACTTCTTATTCGATTCTGGGATTGGAGCGAGCTGCTAACACTTCTTTGCGTTTTCTTCGATTGATGCTACGAAGAATTTTAGGCCTGCCAATTTTATTTAATACCCACTCATTTGTTCCTCGATCAGGGTAAGAAATACACAGCATTCTCCTGCAATATCACGTTTCAAATGCCTCAATTTTCTTCCTGTTAAATCTTTTCAGGTTCCATCCTTCACATCCATAAGTGGCAACCGGAAAAGTTAACGAATCAATGATTCTCAGTTTCATCTTTAGGGGCAGATCTTGACTTCTCCATAATTTTTTCAGATCAGTGATCAACGTTTTAGCAATTGCCTCATTTGAGCAATCCTCATTTGAGCAGTCACCATTTTTATTTATTCATGACCCTAAGTAATCAAATTCATAAACTTCTTCGACATCTTGCCCATTTACCTTCACTTTACTGGAACCGAAATTATCACCAATCAGCAAAATTTTAGTCTTACTCACATTCAGAAACAGTCCTTTTTTCTTACTTGCCTCACACACTCTCCTTGGAATTGTAAATTACAACAGTATCACTTGCATAACGAAAGTTGTTTATCTTCAGTCTTCCAATTTTGATGTCAGTGTCTAAATCTTATAAGGTTTCACGCATAATACCTTCGGCATAAAGATTAAAAAGGGGAGGAGGCAAAATGCAACCCTGCCTGACAGCTTTACCGATTTTGAATAAATCTGTTTCCCATGTTGGTTTTTACAGTTTCTTCCTGTTCCTGGTATAGTAACTTAATCAGCTGAATTATGTGGATTGGGAATCCCACATTAGTCATCGTTTCCCATGTTGAACACAATCAAATGCTTTTGTATAATCCATAATAAAGCACAAAACGACTGGAACTTTTAATTCTTAGCAGTTTTCAACAATTAGACGTAGCCTTAAGATCTGATCTCTGGTTCCTCTGCCCTTTCTGACACCTGCTTGCTCTTCTACCATTTCTTCTTCAAGTTTTCTTGAAATTCTGTTTAGTATGATTTTAAGAAATCGACTAGTCTCAGAAATTAGGCTAATAGCCCGGTAATTTGAACAAACTCTCAGATCTCCTTTTTATGGTAAGGAAATGAAAATTTATTTCTTCCAGTCTACTGAACTTGATCACTGATAATACGAATTATCTGTGGCATAGGAGATAAATTTCTTGAGTATTTGGCATAGTATGTGTATTTCAATGTGACAGCACACAGCAACCTCTCTAGTTATTGAGCTCAAGAATTATTATAATCCCTTCCTTCCTTGAAATTGAACTCTGACCTTTACTTCTGATTATATTTTCTTTAATACAACCATGGAATGGCATTGTGGGCGCTGCCTGATATGGTTCCTCCGCTGTCAAGTTTCTGATACAGTTATGCGCCTTAGTGAGAGTTAGTTATAGGCTTCATCCAGTTTGTTTAAAAAACTGTTATCAAAAAACAGGAAGACAATTCAAATCGACCATATATGGGGGGAGGTTTTTTCTTTTCTTTCTTTATAATTATTTTATATTTTATTATATTTATTTTAACCCCTTTTGTTATTTATATCCTCCCTTATATTTATTCTTACCTAATAGAGGTAACTTTGCAATTCCCCACTTTGCAATCTGACTTGTATATCTATCAGGAGCTTTCAGGTTCTAAGCGGTTTCAATATTATTATGTTCCTCCAATGGGTTTGGCTGTATGTTGAAAATGACTAAATAAAGACTTCATTTAAAATATACACAAGAATTTATTACATATATTTACATAAATGAAATAGTTCAATGATCCAGTACATATTTTGTTTTGTTACATGTTTTGTTACATGATCCAGTACATGTTTTGTTAACCCCTGGCACCACCATGCCGTGACGGGACTAATTGTATGTCTATCATTGCTGCAATTAAAGGTTCTATTCTATTCTATTCTATATTATAATTGGTATTGTTATATTACCGTACAAGCATAAAATGATTGGTTAAGTTTAGTTATATTCTTGTACAACTTCTTCCATTATATCACAAGGCTAACAACATCTTTCTTATGCCACTCTTTTTAAACATTGCTTAGTAAAACATTCTCTAAGTAAATCATTTTTTTATTCTAATAGATCAGGCTTGTCTCTCATATTCCAATCTTCCTTTTCTTTTTTCTTTTTTTTACAATAAGATTTCTCTGTTAACAACATTAAGGGTAATCTCTTTCTAATTAGATTATTTATCTTTTCTAATACATTAGCATTCATCTTTTAAATCAATATTTATCTCAATCCCCAAGATATGCTAGCAACCTTACTTCTGACTTGTCAGCTTATGACAGTTCAGTGTATCACATATATATATATATATATATATATATATATATATATATATATATATAAAAGCACATATCTCTTATTATATATGTTATAATGTCCCTCTTATGATTCCTAACCCTTCTTTAGAGTCCTATAATTTACGAGTGAATACTCCTGTTAATTAGACACTTACTTCTAATACTGAACAGGATCTCTTGTTGGGGCCTTTCGTTTCTCAATGGGCTGTATTCTACGTCTGGATAGGGCATCACTAAGTCTCTTTATGGGCTGGTCTTCGATCTACTACTTAGCCTTCGGTTCAGCTATTCTTGCAGGCTCAGGACTACAACTTTACCTTCTCAGCTCACTTATCTGCGCAGTGGCCTTTATCACTGCCTTCAGATGACGGAATAGGGTTATTTCTCTCCTTACATAACACTTATTTTCACGCTGGCCACATTCACTACCATCCGATTACGGACAAGGCTTATTTCTCCTTATACTTCACTCATTTGCATACGGGCCACTTTCACTGTCTTTCTATTACCAACCATATGACCAACTACTCGACTGTTCTCTTCTATCATGAAACTCATCTAACCTTTCTTAACTTACTGACTGTACTTAAACTTATCTAACCCTTCACAACTTACTACTCCATCTTAACTTTGTCAGAACTTTCTCAACTGGCTGACAGGACAGGACAGGACAGAACTCTTGGTTACGCGCACTCTCTTTTTTTTTCTCTGAATTTGTGTACCGCCCTTTTTTTTGTTGGCCCACCTTCGCTCAGAAATTTAACCACTCGTACTTCAATATTTAAAATTACATCCCGACTATTCGCTAGTGTGGGTTTCCCATGCTGTCTCCGTCCCCGCTAGATCCAACCTTCCATTTTAATATCAATATTCCTTTCCCAGGCCATCTGCTCCTTTTGAAGTCGGCCAAGTCACAGATACCCGTTACTACTTCGCACTTACCCTATATTTCTGGGGAACAAGTTATTGCAGACAACCAGACGCTAGCCCTATTGTTTTGGACACGGTATTAGTCGTGTACTTACTTCCTGTTTGTCTCCCGGAGTCTCTGATCAAAGGGATGCTTCGACTAATCCGGCTCACCTTTCTATTGTTGTTCTCGAGCGACCCTGCTACCCCTTTTAGACCTTTAGATTTGTTTACAGTACTTGTAGCTGAGAGTTTATCCATCTGTTGGTAGAAATTTTCGCGTAGTAGGAATTACTGCGCGAAAAGTCGTGGGAATCACGACTCTCCCTTCCCTTCGATTAGCCCTCTCCTTAATTTAATCTCCCCCATATTTTTAACGATTCACTTTGTTCAATTTACTTGATTTGTTATATTTTATTTTACAATATAACTATTCCTGATGTATCCTTTCTTATTAAATTTCTCAGTTTGGGAACGACGATCTGTTATCTTTATATACAATTTCCTTGTAAGATTTTATATCTTACACATAATAATGATTTCCTAGCCAATTCAACATTCCCAAAGAGATTTCGAAACTCCTCAGAATTGTCATCTCAACTCGAGTAAAAGGGATTTCAGACTGCTTCAGTGGATAAAACTTCTAATCTGATCCCAGCGGATTATGGTGTATCCTCAGTGATTTTTTTCCTGGAAGTTGTAGTTGGTTTTTGTAGGTTCATCAGAAACTTAATCATATTGCGCGGTACATACAAGTCTCCCCTTGGATCTGGAGGTCATTAGACGGGGTCTACATTATTGCCTCTAAGGAACTCCCTGCATTTATTCTGACCACTGACCCCGCTAAAAATGTCAAACAAGACCGAGAAAGAATAGCAAACCAACTAATCCAAATTAATTTCATTTGGAAAAACAGATGAACAGAGACAACCAAAGGCCCCATTTCCAAAAAAAAACTTTTACCAAATGTTGCCCAGCTCCATCCCAAGCGTCCTCTATGGTTTAGTTCGAGTCTGGCTACATTCCTTATTAAGGGCCATGGTTTAAGCAATGAAACTCGCTTCAATGGGTATAGTACAGAATCCTTGCTGCCCCTGCAGGCAAAATGAAACTTGGGAGTACATTTTCTACGACTGCCCGATGGTCTTAACCAGAATCCAGCAAATATCGCAAGGTTATGAGCACCTCCAGAAGGTGATGAGCAGCAATATCGAGCCTTGTCTCGTTTTCCCAGGCAAATTCGCTAAAAAGAAACGTCTGTAGACCCAAGATAGCAACAACGCAGAGCCTCCACTATAAAAGAACAAAGGAAACCACTGACTTGAAATTATATACCTTTTCAAGTAATTAGCACTCTCACACCTTTTTCAGGATGAGACTGTAATCGGACTACACTCTTCTTAAACAAGACAAAACCTGGACTTGACACCAGACTTTGGATTTGATAAACCTGGACACATGTTCACGTACTCTTACCTCTACACTCATTTCTATGGACCGTGATTCTTCATACTTGAAATATAGGCATTAAACACACAACGAAATTTGGCCTTAAGTGCTAATGCATTATCATTCTGCCTCCCACACAAAAATAAATAAATGTTCCTGTCGATTCCAAAATTTTGGAACTTACCCTTACTTAGAATGTTCCCGGGGACCTTTGTTCCCAATTTAAAGAGGTTAATTTGTTCTGTGGGAGTACAACATCAAAATTTTAATAATTCTTCGTTTGGCTTTTTTCTGATTTTGATGTCGTGCCAGATGTTGAAATTTAATTACAAAGTCCTAAAAGCACTTATGGCACTTATAGCACTTATCTGTGCAATGTGTTTCTTGGTGCAGGCTCATGGAGTGAAATCAATTTCATGTTACACTTAAAAGACAAATGGAAAATCTATTCATTCGAAAATACAGGAAAATTTACTTCCATTTCTCAAAAGAAATTAAAGCTTCCAGTGACAAAAATATGCTTAACAGGACAATGTCCTGGAAACTTCATTCGCGATCTTAAAATTATCTTTCCAATCCTCCATCATAGGCCAATCGTTTTCGAACCCACCGGATTTAACTTTGTTTGGTAATCTATTGCTGGATCATCAGAGTACTAATTATAGTGGTAATTGCTGAGCAAACTTCCAAGCACGTTTACAGAGAAACAAAGTTCTTTCAACATTCCTTAAATTTTACATTTGAAATTGAAACGACACACACGTGACGGACTGGAAAAGAACAATAATGGGAAAGCAAAAGCAATTGTTTCTTTAATACAAAAGCTTTCCATTTAAAATGTTTTGCTAATGACTAGCACACTTAACTTTTATATTTCTTTTATTAAGCCAAAAATTATTTATCTAAACAGTAGAAAAAGCGAAGTTAAAAAAAAAATGAACCAAAAATAAGTTCGCTTAGGTTCATTTAATTAAGAATATTTCTTCTTATTCTCGTTTGTAGTAGAAACTCAAAATTAACGAAGATTTTCGGGGCATCTGCGTAACTAATGGCATTGTGACCCGACCAGTGATTATTAGCCATATTAATAATCGGGGGAGTTTCACTAAATGGGCACGCACGGCACACCGCAGATTAAGGCTATTTGTGGTTACGAGCTGCTGCTGATGATGAGGAGGAAAGGACAGCGCTAGTCTCTAAAGCCATCAGGGTTCACAACGTAAGACAGAGTTTCAAAATATCCCCCCCTTCGCCCATCGTTATCTTTCATCATTTTGTGTAATTAAGAGTGTAGGAGTTAAGATAAACCTTTTTTTTTTATTCGTTAATAGCTCCACAATATCGCATAATGCAGGGGTCGGCTACGTGTGGACTGCGAGTCATGCTAGTTTCACCACGATTTTTCACACAACTCTCAGCAAAAACACTGAAAAATTGCTCTTTTTTTTTCTTACAAACTTCAGAATTACACTTCTAGAGCAAATCTTGCGTTAATGACTTCAGACCCAAAGGAAACAAGTATGTACAAAGCTTGAATTTATTCGTCCGTGATTATTAGTGTAAGCGCAAATTTTCTCTTTTAAAAATATTTGTAAGTTATCAGGTGAAATTAAAGGAATTGAGCAGCGAAGAAAGCTGGATGAAATGCCCAACTTATTCAACGTGTTTGTCAGGCCAAACACTACTTCGCTTTATTCGAGACCTACAACTACTGATTCTCCAGAAATAATATGCCATCGATAACACATTTATTTGCGAGGAAATAATCATCGTAAATATGGATTCCTTCGCTGCTCAAATTCTTTAATTTCACCTGATAACTTACAAGTATTTTTAAAATTCCATCAGCACACACCTACTCATGATACATATATTGGCTTATCAGATGAAATTAAAGGATAAATTCGATGGCAAAGTTTAATGTAAATTAAAGCAAGTAAAGACATAAAGACCTTTTAAATGTGTTCCACTTTATGGATTGCTGACTGTTTTTTGAAATTGGATATCCAGTTTTCTCTGACTGCTACCTACTGGCTATGGTAGATGGCTCTGTCTTCTAACTTCTCTGCTAATGCAGGTGTTCTCCAAGGTTCATTTCGTTCTCCCTCATATATAGTAATTAAAACCCTCTTCCACTGACTGGAATTCCTATACATAATTTTGCGTGTGATAGCACGATGCATTCCACCTTCCAGCTTGAGAAGCCTTGCCATACGTGAACAGCTTTAACTTCTCGAATATCCTCCATGAAGTGAAATGCCAATTACCAAGTACTTCTTCAGCGGGGCAAAGAAAACTTTAATCTCTCTGAAACTCAGTCAGTCCTGTCTTATTTCTTGAAAAGAAGAGCCAAATGATCTTTTGTCTTAGATGAATGCTGATTTCTAGACAACACATCTCTATTAGACATTACCTTAACTTCTGATACCTCTCCCTCTCTTTCTTTTTCTTTTTTTCTGGGTTTTCTTTTTTGCTCTCTGCATTGCTTTTCTTCTAAACAACTACTCACTCTATAAATTTCCAAATCGGCCTACCAAAAGGTTGCTTCCACATCTGGAGTGGCACCCCAAAAATAATTAGGGAACCTAGCACCTAGAAACGAAGTTTGTGTGATGATGACATATGTCCCTTATGTAATTGAAACAAGTTCTGATCAGAGTACTTCGAAACCAAGTTCAGAATGAACAGTAACTGCTGCTGTACTGGAACATGATACATCAAGTGCAGAGTACTGTAAGTTTGTAACCATTTTGTATTTGGACGACATGTGCATGGACAACGACTGGTCTCCAGCAACTGCCAGACTTGTTTCGCACCTGCGATGCACCAATACAATAAAGAGACATGAACTGTTGCAGAATCAGTCGGCACTCATGTGCAAGTGCTGTTTCCAGCTGATTGTCTCCCAACAGTCCGGACGAGCTGTAATACGTTTTCCTAAGACTTCACAAACGTGCTCAGTAGGACTAAGGTAGGAGAAGCACGCAGGCTAATCCATACGGACGACAAGTAGATTCATCTTCCAACATATTGTTGGAAGATGAACCTGTCGTCCAACAAAACGAAGAAAGCCAAAAATCATCATGACGATGTTAAATTTGAATGGTGGACATATAACACTTTAAAAAATCCGGGCATCAAACACCTGCAGTGTATTCAACATACCGTCTTCTATTTCTCTGATGCCACACAATGAAAACCTGGCAATTTTCCCAATCCACTCTCCAGAAAAAAGTGTTCTGAATTGGATTATAAATAAATAAATTTTGTGTTTGTACACCGGGACAACCACGTAAGCTCAGAGTTCACAAGATAGGAAGAAAATACAAGGACATTACACCGTATTAAGTAATCATGCGGGCTTTAACCACGGTCACTCAAAGCATTTTTGTTCCTTCGCTTTTGACCACTCGGCTACGGATCTCGTGAACAGGATAGATGGGATTACACATCAGAAGCCAGTTCAAGTAAAGTGCCAAATTTCCCTAAAGCATCAAGAATTGGACGACTTAATTATGTGGATATAACCAAATCCAATGCAGCGCTCCTGACATTTCGTCTAAAAGAGTGGAACTTATTGGATCCCAGGTGTAATATTTGCAAATGCAAAAAAGACATGTCACTTATTCATTACCATGCATTTCGCTCGGCATTAGACATTTTAAATTGTTGCATAATTCCTGTTTTGAGTTGATCGGTCTTTATGAAGAAATTGGCATTGCACAATTCAGAACAGCAGCATCTTTTCAGAGACAATTAAAGCAGAATTTTGAAAAATGTGTTATTCACAATGGTGATATATACTGATGACACCTGTTGCTCATTCTGTTCGTATTAAAGAAGACTATGGAAATGTGAAGCAAGTGAAAGAGAAGATAAAGAATGTCCAGTATAAATGGAATGTCTGTAGACTTCAAATTTCCATGGCTCCTTCTGGGTTTGCAAAATGGTTTCACTAAGTTCCCTTACTTTCTCTATCTCTGAGAGAACAGACCAACGTTACACTGAGTGGCCAGAAATCAGGGGGAACCTATCTACCTAGTAACGGGTAGGCCCACCTTTCGCCCGGATAAGGGCAGTCATATAGCGAGGCATTGAGTCCACTAGTTCACAAAAGCGTTTCACAGGTATTTCCATCCATGCTTGCTGTACCTCTGTACATAATTCTGTCATTCCTGCTTGGAGGATCCAAAGCTCGAACGGACCCCTTTCCACAGCATCCCAAAGATGCTCCGCAGCGTTCATGTCCGGTGAACTGGGAGGCAAATTTTACCATGGAGGTAAAATTTTCGGAATGCTCTTCGAGCCATGTTCTAGTGACCACAGCTCTGTGGGGAGGTGCATTGTCCTGCAGGAAGAGTCCATTTCCCTGTGGATCCACGATGACCATGAACGGATGCAGATGGTCTGCAAAGATGGACACATAATCTGGACCGTTCAGAGATGCATCTAGACGTGCCAGAGGTCCCAACGTGTGCTACTTGAACACGCCCCAGATCGTTACCGACCGTCCATCTGCTTGAACAATTTCGTGTTGACATGACGGGTGCATAGTTTCCGCCAGATACGCACCCTCAGGTCCGCTCGAAATAACTGGAAACGGGGCTCATCGGACCAGGAGACCCGTCTCCGATCATCCAAGGTCCAGTGTCGATGTTCTTTCGCCCATTTGAGACGTAGAGTCCTTGTCGTGGTGCTAGCCACGGCAAGGATTCTACAAGCCATCCTCTTCAGAATGCAACACGCTTTAAATGAAAAGGCCCAAACTGACATTATATTCCTTGACATAAAAGCAACTTTCGATAATGTATCGTTACTTGCAGTTGAAAATATACTGAAAGTGTATTTCCGCATTGAACGCAAGCTATTAAAGATTATCAAGAACATTTTGAAGCCAAGGCACCTATTTGTACATCAAGAATTCCGTGCAGAATACACCTTCACTTGGGGAATACCTCAGGAGGTATCTTATCAGCTTTGCTATTCGCTGCCACCCTGGAACCCTTTCTAGCGCAGAATCGTAATTCTATTTATTATGCTGATGATATAAAGTATTTCGTTATCGCTAAGGAAAGAGCTCTTGTGTCTGACGTCAATAAAAACGCCAACGCCAAATTTCATGAACTGCATTTTTACTTAGATAAAATAGGTTTATGGGTGGTTGTTGTTGTTGGAGTGGGGTTTATTCACGCAAGGGCTGCTATGGCCAAAATGCGCCTAGGTTTATGTGTAAACTCTGACAAGTAAGCACAGCTGACAATAACAAGAAGATAAAAAATCAAATCGAATTATCTATTAATTGAGCAAAGGTGAAGAAAGTCAGCTCGTACACCGATTTGGAGTGACGTGAGACGAGGACCTCAACTTCCAAAGGCATTTTCAGAACACCAGATCAAAAACTCTTGCTGCCATATGAGCTGTAAGACAGAAGATAACCGGGATTCGAAACCAGCAACTAGTGACCCAATATATCCAACATGTATCGTTCCTGTATCCTTATATGCTTCGATCATTTGGTCCTCTGTCCCAAATACTTATATTAGGAAATTTCTCAGCTTGTAATACTGGCTGCTCCGGTGACTAAATAGGATTGCCGGGAAGCCCTTCAGAATTTCAAAATCCATACTGTATACAAACTTAAGCGTAGCTCAGTGGATTCAGGTGGTCACCCTACGTAACATCAGCACGCTGGCACAACTTTTGACTGGGAGCTTAGATGCCCCTCAAATTGAAAATCTTGTGGCCAGGCCCCGCCCGAGAGCACCGCTCCACTACCCCGTAGTCTCCGTAGCGCTCTCCATCACTCGAACTAAGGCGGCTGTTTCCTGCCAATACTCTGGAACTCTTTGGAGTCTTCAAAATAGACCCAGATAGGAACTGCCATGACAAAACTTACAGGAAGCTCACTGCAGCAGATCTATACACTGAACTACGAATTAATGAGGAATGTATTTCGAGAAAGATGAGTTTTGTTCATAGCAGAGGACTTCAAAGGGACATGAACTCATAAAAACTGTAATGAACGTTTTATGTTTGTTTGTTGTTTGTTATTTGGATTTTAGGAGCATTAGCAACTAAGTCCATATTGCTCCGGGATATGCGGTGGTCATTCCCTGACCTGTCCGCATCCTCCGTATTTGGTGGTGACGGGCTCGAACCCCGGTCTAATCAAGAAGCGTGTGTTACGCACTGCTGCTCCTTCCCACTTGGCTACGGAGGCGCCAGAACGTTTTATAGTGTATTCAAACGACTCTTAGAGGACTGGCGATGTTCCGTTCAGCAGAATGATAATGACATTCAATTCAGGTGTAAAATGACTGTGATTATTCTTATTTATTTTTTTCTAATATTTTATTTTATGTAACTATATGTGTTCCTATCTAATAAGTTATATTCGATGTACGTATGAGCCACCCTCCTAGATAACTTCTGTACATGGGTGTTTGATTAATAAACTAATAATAATAATCGCCTGATGGTCTTGGTGGAAACGTTTCCTGCACCGTCTCGTTGAAGTCTACGTGATTTGTGTCCACGGAAAGGTGAAGAGCATCCTCAAGTAGCGTCCACATAGTGTTAGGGTCAGGCGCCACCTGTGGTTTCCCGAAGCGTCCACAGCAAACATGAGACAAAAAAAATCAGAGAATAGCATTAGCATTAGCATTAGTAGAGGCATTTGATGCAAGAAAGCAAGCTTATGCAGCATCAGCCCAAAAAAAAAAAAAAAAAAAAAAACCACTTCCACTTCACCCCTCTGTTCGTTCAAAATACCTGTCCAGCTGAGCCTTAAACTTATTTAGGCTATCAACCTCCACCACAAGGGATGGAAGTCTGTTCCACCAACCAACCACCCGCTGGCTAAAGGCAAATTTCCGCACGTCTATCCTACATCTGTCTTTCCTCAGTTTGAATTTATGCCCTCTCAGGTGATTTTTCTGAGCTAGAGGAAGAATCCCATCAGCATTGAGCATGCTTAAACCATTCAAGGCTTTATACACCTCTATCAGATCACCTCGCTGGTGCCTAGTCTCCAGACACTGTAATTTGCAAAACTTAAGCCTTTCTTCGTAAGAGCACCCCTTTGTTCCATTCACTAATCTTGTTGCCCTTCTCTGTACTCGTTCCAGCAGCTCTACATCCTTCTTGAAATGAGGCCTCAAGACCTGTATACAGTACTCTAGGTGTGGCCTGACCATCGCCTTATACAATGGAATAATCACCTCCTTATCCCTGCTGGAAAAATTCCTGTATATCATTGACAATACTCCATGAGCTACTCTTGCAGCCCGTCTGCACTGCTCAGAGAACTTCATATCTGCCTGCACAACCACCCCCAAGTCCCTTTCATTCTCTACCACTGTCAGTGTAGTACCACAGAGTTGATACGTTGCTCTGGGGTTGCTGTTTCCCATGTGTAGTACTTTACATTTGTCAATGTTAAACTTCATTTGCCACCTCTCAGCCCATCTGCTCAACCTTTCCAGATCCTGTTGCAGCAGCATAGTGTCAGTAGTGTCCTTGACAACCCTGCCAACCTTTGTATCGTCTGCAAACTTGGACATTAAGCCCGATATACCATCATCAATATCATTTATAAATACCGAAAACAATAATGGACCCAACACTGAGCCCTGAGGGACTCCACTAATAACATCAGTCCACGATGAGCAGTGTCCATTGATTACCACTCTCTGTCTTCTCCCACTCAACCACCCCTTTATCCATAGCAGCAATTTGCCTCCAATGTCACACTGCTCCAATTTGTGTAGCAGTCTTCCATGTGCAACAGTATCAAAGCCTTTCTAAGATCCAAGTATATAATATCAAAGTTATTCCCTGCATCCAGTTCTTTTGTGACTGCATCATAGTATCCAATCAAGTTGGTCAGGCAAGACTTCCCCTTAACAAAACCATGCTGTGTCTGAGCTATAACTGAAGTCTTGTCTAAATGATCCTGCAGTGCTTCTTTAACCAGTGCCTCCATTAATTTTCCTGGAACAGAAGTTAGGCTCACAGGTCTATAATTACTTGTGTCAGCCTTTGATCCTCCTTTGTGAATTGGGGTCACATTTGCACATTTCCAGTCTATGGGTACCTCCCCTGAGTCCAAGGAAGCTCTCATAATTATGGCTAAGGGTTTGCTTACTTCCTTTGCTGCCTCCTTTAATATAACTGGATAGATCCCATCCACCCCGGGTGCCTTTCTTGTGTTTATCTTCAACAGTTTCTCTTCCACTTTACTCCCAGTTATTTCAAGATTCTGTAACTTACTGCTAGAGTTGAATACACCTCTGGCATTCCCCTCGCTGAATAACTCCTCATGTGTGAATGTCGATGCAAAATATTCATTTAGTTTGTTAGCTACCTCAGCAGGATCATCAATAGTTGACCCATCAATATCTGAGGAATCTTGAAATAACTGGGAGAAATAACTTGAAATAAATAGGAGAGTACTCGGACACATTGAAGCAGAATCTCCTTGCACTCAGCAAGAGAATACGCCGATAAAAAGAAAGCTCCCAGAGGAAAATAAACAACCGACTCTTCAATGAGGACCAAAGAGGCTTCTACAGGAATCTCGGAGAAGACGAGAAAGAAGGGAACGAACCACCCAAGAAGAAGACGATTCAGGAGTTCTGGGAAAACATATGGAGCAGGGAAGTAAGACATAAGACATAAAGGAATAAGTTATTTGAGCAGATTTGTTTGTATTTATAGTCAGATTGAGATTCCTCAGATACTTGATGATTCCGCCCATCTGTAAATTCGCATCGTGGCTAACCTTAGAAACGTCATCACAGGATTTGGAAATAATAAACAACTTTAGATCATCGGCATAAGCCAGCAGATTTGGATTTTCTTGTAGAAGTGGTTATAGAGATGCTGAAAATATAACACTGGAGAGAACACCTCCTTGAGCAATGCCTGTTGCGGTTCTGACGAGAATATTATCAGTATTAGTGGAGAAGATGAGATTTCTGTGATTTAGGCTGTACTGAAGATAGGATATAACCATTGTGTCAATGAGGAAATGATTTTTCAGTATTTCAATGGCTTTCTTGTGATCAATGTTGTCGAAAGCACCTTTGATGTCTAAGTAAAAGACATCGCATTGTGCTTTATCCTGAAACGCAGTTTGGATGTGCACAATGGTGTCAGCTAGGCTGGTTGTTGTGGAGCGCCCTGTAGGACCAAATTGCATGTTGTCGGGTGCATTAGCGAAGATCGCATCCCGGAGATATGGCAGCATGATCTTATCAATAATTTTAGCGATTATTGATGATACAGCAATTGGACGATAGCTTATATGTTTATTACTACTAGCCTGTTTCGGAATCAGGGTAATTCTAAAAGTCTTCCATAATCTTGGAAGGAATGGCTGGGAGATGCAACTGGAAATAATATGAACTAAAGTATCAATGATGAATGCACTGGACAATTTAATAAAAAAAACTAGGATGCCGTCAGGGCCTTCACTACTATCAATTCGTAATTTGTTGATAATTTTCTGAACTGTATTCTTGTTTACAAGTTGGTTGATTAGCTGATCTCACTAGGAAGCATTTCATGTTGAACGCTATTTGCGTGTTTATAAGAATTGAATTCTTTAAATTTGTTTTGCATATCTTCATTGCAGATGTCAAAATTGCATGTTTCCATATTGAATTTTATCCATTCCAAAGTCTAGTCATGCTGCAAGGTAGCTCTTGTTTTTGAAGAAAGTGCTCTTTTATTATCCTTGAGCCTGAAGGTTAAGTAATTTTTGTACGCCTGAATCTTTTTGAGCTAAAACAATGCTCTGCTCTTTTTATACTTTATGTATGTTGATGAAGTGCCATACTTCTTCCACTGCCTGTGGCATTTTTGTTTCCTTTTAAAGTATAGTTTTAGATGAGATTTGAACCACGGTTTGGATTGAAAAGAAAGTCTTACAAGTTTGGATACTGACTCTGTTTTTAATTTATTTAACCATTTTATTAGTAGAAACGTGGCGTCCTGAATAGCTATATTTTTAAGAGAATCCCATGGATAGAATTTTACGAGCTGCAAAAACTTTTCTTTATGAAGGAATTTAATTGATGATATTCTTTTAGTGCTTTCTAGAGGGGTGCGAGGATTCCCACATCAAACTGTTGCTTGCAGTTCTATACTTTTGTGGTCAGATCTAAATGTAATGTTGCTGCTACGCTTTTCTTGAAGTTGAAGATTGGAGTAAACTAGATCAAGCGCTTGATTACCTCTTGTAACAGGGACGTTGATACTAGTAGCTCCTAGAACTAATGAGTCGGACAGCAATTTCATTTGTAAATTATATTTGGGCAGGGGGAGATTAAAGTCGCCCATTATAATTATGTTAGACTGAGACTTATGAACAGTGATTATCCAGGTTATTACTTCGTTAATAATATCATCAGTAGGTCCAGGCGGAATATAAATATTATATATTTGAAGTAGTGAATCTTTAACTTGGATCAGAAGATAAATTCCTTCAAAGTTGTAAGAACAGGAGTTGTAGGTGTTAATAACTTTAATGTTGGGTTTTAAAATAATTACTGATCCTCCACCTCTTCCATTAATCCTAGATGTCATGTATGGAGTGTAGTTGAGATTTTTCGGCAGTAGAAAAACCTCCTGAAGAGGCTCCTGCATCCATGTTTCAACTAAACAAATTATGTCATGAGTTTCTTCAACCAAAAGTGCTATAAGCGTAGACAGTTTATTTTTTACGCTTCCTACATTCTGAAGAAAAATGTTGAGATAGGTGTTAGAAGGATGTTCGCAAGCATTAGGAGGAAGGATAAATGATGCGCTATGATGCGAACCCGGACTGGTATTCTCTAGCTACGCAAACAGCTCAACAGATTGAGAGTTAGACGTTAACTCCTCACTGAAGTTGTTGACGGAACCTAGAACAGTTCCATAAAATGGCATGACGAGTTGACCATTCGGCCAGATATCAGGATTTAGATACTTTTGAAGGTCATAATCCTTTAACTCAATTCTGAAGGATGCGTAAGTTGGATGTTTGGTTTTTATCTTGAAAGCACTACCCGGAATTTCCAGCTCCAATTGTAGCTGATCTATCTGCTGGAAGGTAGTATTGGGATCTAGTCTGCTGACAAAAATATATTATTACTTTTAAACATTAGACGATTTCTAATTTTAATACAAGACTGCGTATTTTCTGTTCCTATTATGCTACTATATTTGTTTCTTCTGCGGAGAACCTTGAAACTTGAGGAGTTTGAAGGCAAGCTATTATGGGTAGGCACTTCAGGATTAGGATCAGATGGATAATTTTGACAGTGCACGTACATACTGCCAGGTTTCTGATGATTTCTAATTAATGATATTTAAATTTCGAGCTTACAGGCCAGTAAGGCTCTTGGGGCTGATGGCATTTACCCTATAATCTTAAGGGAAGCGGCAATTGAGTGCATTGAACCACTGAGGCTAATGGTGAGAGCTGGACTCAGGAGAGATTCCGTAAGATTGGAAAAGTGCCAATGTATCTTCAATCCATAAGGGCGGTTCTAAGAGCGTAGTGGGAAATTACCGACCGATCATTCCAACTTCAGCAGTAGGGAAAATCATGGAGGCAATGATCAAGGGCGGAATTCAGGATCATTTAGAAAACAATGAATTGTGAAGGATACGCAGCATGGTTTTGAGGAAACATGGGGAACAGTAACCCCAAAATAACATAAAATTGGTGGAGTTGAACTAAAAGTCAGTAGTGGAAGAAAGGGACTTGGGAATTACGATAGTGTCAGAGAAGTTTTCCGAGCATTGTAGACAGGTTGCAAGGAAGGCCCATGGTGTCCTATTGATGTTTTATCGAACATTTGCTTGTAGAGATAATCCCATTTGCTTGTAGAGGGACGTCATAATCCCATTATATACTGGTATGCAAAACATAAGGACCAACACTATTTTTAAACGTTACAACCACAAAATCTTTACTTAAGGTACTCTTTACTGATGAGACGTCAGTCTAGACGTCAACTAATCTGGCGAGAGGTTGGCACACGGTATAACACCGCAAATATCACTGAAAGGGGTCGATATGGCGGTCGAGGTGTTCTCGTCTGGGGAGGCGTTATCTTGGATGGACGTACACAATTCCAGATACTGGAAGGCGGTACTGTAACAGGTGCACGCTACTGTATTGAGGCAATCCTTCCCCATGTGCGTCTGTTCTGAGGTGCCATTGGCCCCAAGTTCGTGTTTATGGATGAGAACGCCACAACCCATCGCACTGCAGCTGTTGATATGCTTTTCGAAAGTGAGGACATTGTTACTATGTATTGGCCTGCCCGTTCCACAGATCTAAATCCCATCATTTAGATCTGTGGAACACATATGGGACGCTCTGGAGAGACCACCAGCTGAAGATGGCGCTGACAGAGGAATGGACGATGTTACCGCAAGAACTTATCAACACTGTTCTAAGTATGGACAGGCGGTGCAAAGTCTGCATCGATATTAGGGGTGGCCATATTTCCTACTAAAGACCACCTCTTCCCTTTATTCCATCTTTGGCAGTGATGCATCTGTATCATGGCAGCCAGTGCTATGTTGCCATTTTTGAATAAAGTCCCTCTGTGCCGTTTTGTTTCCGTTGTTGCGTCGGTGTTGTTTCCTTCATCATTTCTGTACTTCACGAGGTTCCTTTCGTATGCTTTTCCCATATCTAGGCTATAACTATAAGAAGCTACAGGTGAAAACCTGACTGGTCCTTAAATTTTGCACTTAATTATAATTATAGAGTGACCCATGCGTATGAAGTGTATAAGATTATTGTTTATACTATATTTTACATCATAGTTTATCCATAAATTAAACAACGTACTTATTGTGAAGCATCGTTTTTAATTGTATCTCATATTGTGGCTACCTTCAATGAGATACAATTAAAAACGATGCTTCACAATAAGTACGTAGTTTAATTTATGGGTCAACTATGGTGTATCTACACCGATATTATATAGTTAATTTAAACTCCCATCATAGTATGCCTTGCGCAATGAATCTTTAAATAAGACTATTGTTAGACCACACTTGGAACACTGTGTGCAAGTGTGGATACCGCGCCTAAAAAAAAAAGACATCGAGATCCTTGATAGGGTTCAAAGACGGATAACTCGCATGGTGAGATCGGCAAAAGGACGTCCTTATGAGGAAAGACTTCGAATATTTGGGTTGCACAGCTTAGAAATTCAGTTGTGCAACCCACATATTCGCCTTTGGGCGACTTGACTGAGGTGTTTAAGACTCTGAGAGGCATAAGAAAAATGAATGATGGCGAAATTTTCACAGTTATAAATGATTCTAGAATTAGGGGCATAAATTCAAGTGACGGGGGGAGTTGTTTAGACTGGATTGCAGGAAGATTTATTTTAGCCAGCGAATTATAAATTACTGGAATAAGTTACCTACATTGGTGGTAGTGGCTGATAGTTTGGGGAAATTCAAAGGTCAGCGAGATAGTTATCTAAGGGAGGTAATCTGAAAAATAAAATTTGGTACATAAAATCAATCTTTTATACACCGAATTTATAAAAGATGTGAGGAAACACTTAGTGATTCTCAATCTGGCTTCCGACAACGACTGGGTATCAGGGAAGCAATGTTTGCAGTTCGGACTCTAATAGAAAGATGTCGAGATATGAACCAAGAGGTATTTCATCTGCTTCTTGGATTATGAGAAAGCCTTCGATCGGGTTAGACATTTTTTATTTATTTTTTATTTTATTTTACAGCTGATGTAATAATTTCTAAGAAAGAATGGGTTCTGAATAAGAAAACATTGAGACTGTATTACAAGACGATATTCTTACGTATTGTCTCGTATGCTGCAAGCGTTTGGCATCAGAATGTTGTTAAGGTTGCTGTGAAGAGGAAGTTAACATCAATTCAAAGATCTGTCCTTCTAACTGTTCACTGCATCCGTCGTACGGTTTCAAATAATCCACTCTAAATTCTTGGTGGTGAAATGCCCATAGATTTATATATATTATTTAGAGGCACCGTCTAAAAGTTAAAGAAAGGGATATCTACAACGTTTTTTGGGTATAACATCAGACCCAGCATATGACATTAAAACTGAAAAGAAAAGAATCTGGACTTCGATAACAGTCATTTGGCAGTCCAGATGGGACGAATCTGTTTCTGGATTGGTAACCAAAAAGTTCACTTAAGTGGCTTTTGTGACATCTCCAGGAATTTGTTCATGGTTCACAGCATCTATGACTACAACATATTTACTAACGGCTCATGGTTCTCTCAAGGCTAAGCGCCATGAGATGGGTCTTGAGCCAGATCCGTTTTGCACTTGTGGTCAGAACGAGGATTCGGAACATGTCCTGTTAATGTGTCCACTGTAATCGGAACAGAGAGTACGTCTTGTAAATAGGGTCCCTAACCTATCGGCGGATAATGTTCATAACCTTCTAGAAAATGAACAAAATTTTTACCGCCCTCCAGATCTTTTCAGTGTCAGTTTTTCGCAAGAGAACTGAACTTATGAATCAGCTTGGTTAATTAATTTGAAATCAAATTGGTGTACAAGTTGCATGAGTTGCATTTTAATGAAAAAAATTGCCTATTGTGATTTATTGGAATACCTAGTACACTTGTTGTAAATAAAGTAGATATCAAGTAAACAATGTAAATAATGTAAATCATAAAAATATCAATACTAGGAGGGAATACTAAACCAGGGCTGCACAAAACTTGCACCATCACAGATGAACAAGGTGGAGATGAGCAAATGCCTAGAAGCCACCAGCAATGCCACACACACCTACGAGAGGAGGGAAATGCATAGGTTGTCTATTTCCTTTTCTCTTATTATTATTTATTTTATTTTACTTTTGGCTTTTTGGTGCAGCATAAGCGTGAGGCTTCCTTGGACCATATGACCATTACTAATACTAAAAATCAGTTCTTCTGTGCTCCACCAAAAATGTCTAAGTGTTTGGTTATCATGATTTCTACAGTTTTGTGCAGGTTGGTACATTAGTGTTGATGACAAAACTGCAAAAAATCGAATATAAAATACTGAATTGTAGGATGATCGTGTGGTAGTCTTTTGAGCATGTACCAAGACTTGGGAGGCTGTATAAACGGCGAAATCATACCGATATTGGAGAGAGAGAGAGAGGCGCCATGATGAATGACAACGGAAAGCGAATAATAGGTAGCCAACTGTCGTTTATCGATCAGTTGCCACTTATATTACTTTCAAATATAGAAACCTCCTTCCGATGGACACCTCGTTAAGTGGAAACTCTCTAAAAATCGAAAACTATTTACTTATGAAAGAATTGAAACATGATAAAGACTTCAGCATTTTTCTCAGGTTTAGGACAATAAAAAATCAAAACAAAACAAGAATTCTTATATTGTAGATAGATTTATATCTTACATTTTTCAGCAGCTCACGTTAATTTTCATTCTTTTATGACAAGACAAAATTTTGCCATTTTTTTCGTTAATGCGATTCATTTCTCTAAAAGTATCGGAGACGAAGTAAAGAATGGTGAACACGTAATTAAAATTCTTCAGGCAAAATGCACTGCGTCGAGTTAGGTATTGAACAAAAAGATTTAAAATTACACAGCTTTAAAAGCTCGCCGATTTTTAAATTTTCCTGTATAAATAAATATTCACTGATAAACTAAGAATTCATAGATATTTCCGTTAACAGCGAACCTTGTGTGGAGATCACCAAGGTACGGAGGTCTTTGCTAGAAGAACTCTGCGACTTGAAGTTTATCGCTACACCAAAAAGGAATATTGCGATGTTAAATAACTAACTACGGTGTTTGAACTAAAGTTTGTTCGCAGTTGTTGTCAAGGTTTGGCACAGTTCCTATAAATAATGTTCGCAGCTCATCACCGCGATCAGAGTTCGAATTAAACGCCACCTTCAATCCCGTTGCAGATGCCCTCACCAGTGATCAACTGCGCTTGAGATGGAAGGGAGATCGCCCCGTGGGTATGACAGACAACATTGTGCTTCCAGACTTCACGGTGAACGAGATCCATACCGACACCTCGTCAGTGAAAGTGTCCACAGGTAAGCCCTGCCAATTAACTCAAAGAATCTCTCGTTTTAATTGGCTAATTATCATTTGGCTTCTAACTTGAATTCCTGACGAGGTCGCTAACTCTTAACGACTGCGAAGCCCTCTAGGGATTACAGTTCGTTCTGAGTTCCGACATATCTAGAGGGAATTACTCTGCAAATGCAGTTTCCTTTTACGATCAATAGTGCGGTCTAATTGGTTTACTGTTGCAGTAAATTGCACGAGCCACAGGCGATGGAAAATAATTCTGAAAACTTGTTATTCCAAACCACGATAGATGGCAGCACTATAATGATGCGACTTTTTTTCCCCTTTAGGTGAATACGGAAGACTCGAAGTTACCATCTCGATGAAGAGAAAGGCGGGATTTTACGTGACTCAGGTGTTCGTCCCATTTGCCATTCTGGTTATCGTGTCTTGGATTTCCTTTTGGCTAGACCAGAAGCTGTTTGGCCCCCGCGTTGTGCTCCTGCTGACCGCGCTAGGAATAATGGTCGTGCAGACTTCCGGTATTAATGCAACGCTTCCGGCAGTGTCCTACGCCAAAGCCATCGATGTGTGGACAGCCGCGTGTCAGTCTTTTGTGTTCGCTGCCCTCCTTCAACTATTCGTGGTGTACCAGCTGTCCAGGAAGGAGACCGCCGAAAAAAGGGACTTCAAACAGATAGTGGTGGATCTCGGGCAGGCGGAGGAAAACAAGGTAACGTATGACAGTATCTGTCGGCGAGCTGCGCTTCTCATTCAAGACGCACGCGCGTATGTGCATGCGTGTATTGCTAACGCATCCCAATCTCTTTTGCAGGGACCACCGAAGGAAAATCTGTCTCCGAATGTCAAAGTGCTGATGAAATACCTGCACAAATACTCCACGCTTTCCAAACGCATCGATGTTGTTTGCCGCTTCGCGTTCCCAGCTGTGTTTGCAATCTTTAACGCCATCTACTGGACAATGTATAAATCTCGAAGTGATGATGACTAATTTGTGTGTAATTCTGTAGGCGATTCTACGGTCTCCACTGGATCTTAAAAGAGGAGGGCTTGGAGTATTAAATAAAGAGATAGTTCAAGGGATGGTCGAAGGTGTACGTACTACCAGTGTTTATGAGAAATACTCTCGTTTTATTTAAATGCTAGATAATGTAGTCAGAGATGCTCTCTTCTGTTCGCTTACCTGAATACCCAGTTTGAGAAAGACGATGCTCTGGTTTGCACGACAAAATCGAAAGAAAGTGAAAGTACTCGCATCAACTGTTGCATACACGAAATATTTTAAACTGATATAAAATTATTACCTGCAATTACATTTAACTTCAAACCTTTCTATATTAGCTTTCATAATGGTTATTTATTCATATTCTGCCAGCAACGGTGAAGATTGACAACATTCAAATCTTCAATGAAATGAATGTGATAAAGTGTTGACATGAGGTCTGAAAAGCTGGCTTTCTGTCGAAAGTATCCCGAGAATTGGTACCAGAAAGACTGGTTTTGCCCTTTAACGTTTACATTTTCTTTATCTCAGCTTACCCACGTAGAAGTACCCTTGATCTAGCGAATTAAATATGAAAAATGTTCACCAGGTTTCAAGATTCAGTTTGGAATCAAACTGAATCTTGAAACACATATGGTAATATGGTAACACATATAAAGATATTGGGCCATGTGGTGGACAATCTAGAGATACATTTTTAAATATCGCTGCTTTTTCAGAAACTAATTACTAGTTATCGAATGTGTTGAATGTAACCATCAAATTCACATCTAAATGAAAGCTTCAACGCCTGGTTAAAATATCGTAACCAAATTAGCCAAAATTTAATTAGTGCTAGTCATAGCCAACACTCCAAAGTCTGCTTCTTGAACGTTGGCAATATTATAAGAGAATCAATCCACTGCATAATATACATGTAACCATTTCTATCTACTGGAATAGTAAATATAGAATACTTTCTACTGTTCAACCTGAAAACATTAAAATAGAAACTAGCCAGCAAATGTACTGAGTCAATCATTAAAAAAGTTATTTACAAATAACATATAAAGATAAACACCTCGTATTTCTTATGGTTAAACTTAATACTAGTCCTTAAAATTCACATGACACTCACAGTATTGTGATGAAACCTGATATTTACTAAAATGGCTTCTTCTGCATCCTTTCTATGTCATCAGTTAAATGATGCCGCAATACGATTTTGAATAAAGATTATATTTCTAATAAAGAGTGGATTGCGTATAAGTAGTGTTTGAAAAATTCATGTCCTCAATATGAAAAGGTAGTGGTACACTGTTAAATTCTCAACTTAACATGTAACACTTCGCATAGTAATCCACCACGTTTCATGCAGTTTCAATAACGTTTTTTTTTTTTTTTTAATTGCAGGTCTTGAGGTCAACAAAGCGTGTGATTGAGGAAAGATGGACAAAATTAGTCACCTCACAGTCATCCAATATTTGGAGGGGGGAATGAACGAACAGTAACGGCAATTCATGAGGATATGATTTCAATATTTGGGGAGGATGTCCCTCCCTGTTCCATGAAGTGGGTAGCAGAACAGGAAGGATAGCCTAGAAAATGACCCGCACTGTAGAAGACCTGCAACGAAGAAAACCTGTAGAAGACCATCACTCGGAAGTTATTGGCAGTGTGCATTATCTGGTGATGAGCGATCGATGAGTGACAGTTCGATACATTACCAGCACCTTGGACATCTCATCTGAAAGTATGTAACATAAAATAAGAGGTTGTCGCTATGAAAAATGACTCAGCACATTTGATCTGCTGTCAATGATTTCCCAAAGTTATTGACAGCAGATCAAAAACACACAACAGCTGTCAAACGAACATGAGTTCATCACTTTCGGCCAGAAAAAAGCAGGTCAAACAGCGGAAACACAACTCTTCTCCCCCTCCAAAGAAAGCCAAGTCGATTCCTTCTGCTGGCCATATGACAGCATTGGTTTATTTTGGGATGCTGATGGAACGTTGGTAGTGGATTACCTTCAGAAAAGCCAGGCAGTCACCAAAGCATATTATGCAGACCTTATGAGACGTTTGCATGAAACATCAAAGAAAAATACCGAGATAAACTCAGCAAAGGAGTCTTGTTCTACCAGGATAACGCGCGTGATCACAAGTCTGCCATTCCATGGGTACATTGCATGAGTGCGGCTTTGAAATCTTGGACCATCCCGATATTGACTAGATATCTAGCACTATCGGACTTTCATCTATTTCCCAATTTGAAAAATATTTGGCTGGCATCCATTTTCCCACCAACAGTAACGACATTGCTGCAGTGAATGCATTCTTGGAGTACCAAGGAAAAAACTTACATAGGCAAAAATCAACTATTGCAGTATCGGTGATAAAAGTAATCGACTACAAAGAGGACTATGTTGAAAGATAAGATGTTACAAGACTCTTGAAATAAATCGTTCATACTTAGGTCAGGAACTTTTCGAATGTCCCCTGTACAATAACGTCGGTATACTGTTCGAGTAAAATGTGTCCATCTAGTTATAGTCTTTTGCTTGATTGGAGCGATGGAAAGTCAAGTTCCGAAAAGAGGTGAAAAAAAAAACCAACGAGACAGTCATAAAAACAGCGTTATCCAAACAACACTGTGTCACTCTTCCTGACTGCAATACAGTCATATACTTTTATATCATTTGTTTCGTTTTACAATGTGCATCTGAGAATCTTGGAGTTAAAAAATCATTATTAATACAGCGATATTAAGAGAAGAGCATGAGTACAGCGAAGGTTTCGCTCTTTAGTACGTCCATCTGAGTGCTGAACAAAAATCCTTATTTTTAACTGTAGAGTTGTGTTGGAATTTGTACTGCAGTACTTTTAACTTATAAATGTTAAAATGAAACACTAATAAACATCAATTGCTAAAATTACAATTACACGAATCAATTATAAAACATTTACAGAGAGCAGTTAACTTTACAATTATAATATGTGCCATTCCACCAATTCTATTTGATTCCCAGACCAATTCTCAATTTTCAGTCGGTCTAATCAACCATATCTAAAGACATTCAAGTTAGCACGTCATGTTAATCAGCCACAGAAACTCGTGCGGTCAGCATGGAGAGTGTTCTTCAGCACATTTCAATATGTCGGCTCCGCTAACATCTATTCGATGAATTGCTGGGAGGATTAGATCTGGAAGGAATCGATCATCTATTTTTGATCGATGGAAAATCGGACGTACTGCTGGTCCTCTTAAAGCACGTGATGTTGTTGTTGGTCTAGTGAAAAGTGAACTCTAGAGAGAGGAAGCCACGGGTACCCAAGCAGCCAGTACTTTTAGAGTAAATGCTTTTTAAAGAAGGCTTTCCCTTTCTAGGTTGATGCGGATGATGGTTGTATCTCTGATGCGAAACACGTTGAATGGAGACCGCTGTTTCAAGTTGCTCCTTTGTCAGGAGGACTTGTTTCACACGGAATAGATTATACTTTGCACGCTATCTCACAATCCACATCCTTTCAACTAGAATTTCCATAACAATGACGTGTATGCTAACAAATTCAGCTTGTAGGTCAACAGTGTGCCCTTCGGCTTAAGCTATCTTTGGCCATGGCGAATAACTTGGCCACTCTTGTCGCTTCGACAAGGCGTAGTGACACAGTTGTAGCGGCATGGGATTATTTGGCGTGAAATTACCGATAGAATAGATTTCTTCAAGACTTGAAGAGGAAATTACGCTGAAGATATTGTCTAAAATGATTTTGTTGTGTTGGATTTTAGGCTTTCTGCAGTACTTTGTCCAGTACTTGGGACATACTCGATGAGTAAGGATTTCGTTAAAACTTTTCTCTAAAAATGTCTGCATATTTAAACATTTTAAAATTAAATAAAGAATTCTCTTGTAGCCAGCAGTTACTGTTAGTTCAACTAAACTTACTGCATCACAGATTTAAGGCCAATTTACTTTCACTGTTACAAGTGTTCGTATATCATAATAATCTACAGGGAAGGGATGATGGGAACTTGGAAATTTCTTGAATGGAACACTGTTTCTGTTTGAGGAGATATTGGTAGATTGATGGCGTATCTTGACGCAAAATGGATGACGCTAGAAGGAGACCAAGACTGGATTTTTGTGTTGAAAAGGAATCTGTTTGTCTGTCTTTTTTCAATATTGGGGTCTTTCTTCCTGTCGTTGTTTTCTAGCTTGCTGATATGCCGATAATCTGGTCTGAAGTTGACACTTTCCTTTCTGTTTATGGCTTTGTTGCGAATGCAACAAAGAAAAATTATTTCAGTGCTCTTGTACAACAGTTGATATCGATAAGCAGAACAGAAGTTTCGTGTAAGTGTCACTCCGGCGTGCATTGCAAGGCCAGAAGTTTCGGGTAAAATTTCTCGACCCTTCGAAACTGTCCTTTGCAAGTCCTTCTACTCTAGTATGAAGACGTCGGTGAGATTCCCCAATATACACCTGTTGGCACTTGAAAGTTGCATTGTGTATGGAACCCCCGGAATCTCCTGAACTATTTTTGTGGGTAGGAGTTTTCATTGAGCAAAGCCTGTATAACATATGGATATGTTATACTGATCAGTTACTTCAGTTATATTTTCGTTTATGACTGAAAAAAAAAGGAATCATTACACCTCCTGTATATTAGGTTTGTTGGTCTTCTCTCTTTTGAAGAACTTCGTAGTATTCGCAATCAAATTAGTGGGGGATATGCGTTTTCTGAAGCTATGGTTCTGATACGTTGGCGTTTGCTGCCAAGATTTTCCAGATTCTGACAGTTCTCAACACAGATCTAATTATATTTACTTTTGTTGAACGGTAGTGTTTTGAACTTTAATACGATGCTTTAACCGTTGGTTTTTCCCTAGACTGACTTTTTGATGTTAGATTCTTCCCTCGTTTGGAGTGCGTCCAGGAATGGGAGTTTGTTGTAACTTTCTTTTTCTGATTTGCTCTTCGGTTGTTGGAGGAGTGATGTGCAGAAGAGTTTATCTAAATCTTCTTGGCACGTGTATAAGCGGAAGGTTAAGTAGTTGGGGATCTTCTCAAACCTAATCATTAAATTATATTATGCGAAATGTAATTTAAGTAATCATATCATTAAACCTCAATAAAATCACCAATTCACGCTGCTCTTCAGTGCCTTTTTCATACTTAATATTAAGTGTAATATAAGTATAATATAAAAATACTTATATTAAGTATTTTATACTTAATATTAAGTACAAGTATAAAAAATAAGCCTTTAGATACAATTCTTAAAAATCGTTTAACTAACGTCTTCCTTGACACATTTAGTTTCGTTCTCGTTCCAGTTTCCTGACTACTCTCCTATTACTTATTAGCAAACTGCCAAGACATCTGTATTTATCCATAATTAATATCTACCTATCATCTATTTTGATACAGCAGTGCCTTACACAACCTTAGTCTTATCAGAATTCATTCTCATCCCATATTCTTCGCAAAAGACTCTGTAAACCATTTTCTGTGTCATTTATCAGCCCCATATCTGTAAACTTCATTGTTTCTACAATTTTGCCCTCTTGGGTAGCACAGTTGGTATAATCAGCGTCCTCCCCACACCGGGTGGAAAAGACCTGAGTTTGAATCCCGTCAATGACGCGATGAATTTTTATGGATTTTTTTTCACAACGTGGCTGAATTAATCGGTCTCAGACGAAGGTAGCTGGTTTTCCTTCCAGAAACTCGGGTTTTTCCTCCGGAAAACTCAGATTTTTCGTACAACAAACAGCAAATCGACCACAGAATACACGCAATTTACAAACATAATACCAGCGACTTACAGCGTAAGTTGGTGACGCCCTAAAACCTACAAACAACCTGATATCTTTCTGACAAAATTCTCGTTAATTGTACTTCGCCCTTGTTTTGTTTTTTTTTTTTTCCCCTTTTCGGAAAGGAACGACAAATGGTATATTTTGTTCTCTCATTTCTTCTATTCATCCCCCCACCTGAATCATCTGTTCCTTACCTTCAACAACATTTGCTTCGAACTAACGCTAAACTTAGCTGCATAAGTTAAATTTACAACGCTGTACTAAATATAATCTTCGTCCTCGGAATCGCTTTTAAAAGCTGCAGAAACATTTTCACATTTCCAATGTAGGGATGCATCTCATTATAATAGACAGGGATTTAGTGAACCACGCTGTTCCCTATGACATCACAGACTAAATCCATCAACTCCTCGTGCCTTAGTGCAGAACTTTATTAAGCTCGTCAGCGATCTGTTTTGGATCATCAGCTGTATTACCAAAGATATCAGGCAGTGTGCCAATTTGATTCTGCCCCTCCTTCCGAGGTTCACATATCCAACGAACTCTTCGGCCGGTAGTACAAGTTGATGGTAAATTGTGCTCTCTAAAGTAACTAAAATTTAGTAAAAAATCTAGATTATTACCCAATATGATAGATATCATCTTATAGTGGACGCCAAATGCTTTCCAATCATACGGGTCATGGAGGCACTGGACTTATAGCAGATAAGTAACTTTTAATTTTAATTTGTGTTTGAACAATTTTGTTAAAGCCGAAGCAAACTACTGCCATTGTCTTGACCGGCTGAAGGTCACTGGTGTGAAGGTAGCTTTTTGGTCGCTATATTGCCTTCGGCAGTAGTTGCCCGCCCGCGACCACCTGCAGTTAACCCAATAGACTTAAACGTTATTGTTCTTCCTACAACTCTACTGCAGAACAGTAAACTGACTACCCTTCCCCTATTAATGCTTGATTTGTCATCTGCTGTTTATAGCTCTGCATAATGGCTGGAAAAGTAAATGCACATCGTAGAGCTTCACTGCGTTCCTGCAGGCAACCGCGGTCAACCCAATTAAGTTGACACGCGGTCAACTTAATTGGGTTATAGAAGTGTCCCCCAGGATAAGGAGATTCCTACACAGCCAGGATAGAATTTTTCTGGGCTGGTCATCCCACAGATTCAGAGATTTTGTACCAGTCCTGAAATGCTACAAATGTCTTGGTTATGGGCACACCTCTGCTAAGTGTCTTAAAAAACAACCAATATGTGGGCATTGTGCTGAGGCAATACATCTCTACAAGGACTGTCCCAACAAAGCCTCACCTCCTAAATGCTCAAATTGCAAAGCAATTAACAAACCCTACGATCACTCTGTGCGGGATGGAGCGTGCCTTGTATATAGAAGAGCAGCAGATATAGTACGCAATAAGACTAACTATGGAAAATAGGATGCTCAACCCCCCCTCTCCCAGACTTCGTATAGCTCAAATCAATGGCCAAAAATCCATCTCAGTGGCAACACAGCTTCATCCCCTAATGGACGAGTTGAATCTAGACATTCTTCTCCTTCAGGAACCATACTGCGTCCGTGGAAGGGTCTCTGGTTACCCCCTGGCTTTCAGGAAAATCCAGACGACAAACCAATTGTGCCTCACTGCTATCATCGTCCGCAATCCAGACTTAGTAGTAACACAGATAGAATCACTCTGCACTCCCCACCTAGCGGGGGCTACAATAGAAGGCAGCTTCGGCCGTATTGCGGTCCTAACAGCATACTTCCAATTTGGTACAGATATCCTCCCGCACATAGCTCGACTAGAACAAGCTCTTGACCTCCTGGAGAACACTGATGTCATCATAGCCGCAGATTCGAATGCTCGGTCAACACAATGGTTCAACACCTCTACCGATGCAAGAGGAGATATGTTAGATGAATTCACTGCCTCACGCAGCCTTGAAATCATCAACAGACCAGGACAACCAACCACCTACTCTTCGGGAACTGGAGAGTCTAACCTGGACATCACACTAACTACTTCTTCTCTTCGCAATAGACTCCTCCATTGGCAGGTGCATGACACAGCCACTACTAGCGACCATCGCCTCATCACTTACAGTGTCACCGATTCTGCCCTCCCTCGTCAAGTGCCTATCCAGGATATTGTAAGATTCTCTACTAAAACAGCGAACTGGGACCAGTTTGACAATGTAATTCAAGATGCTCTTCATGACCCAGCTAGCAACTTCTGCCAATCAATGAACAGTGCGCAGAAAACAGACTTTGTGCAGAGTCTGCTCCTCAAAGCTTCAGAGGCTTCCATGAAAAAATGTTCCAGGAAACCAAGATCTGTTCCATGGTGGTCGCAGGAACTCACTAACCTGCGCAATTCTCTGAAGCGCGCTCGGAAAGAATACCAACGCAAGAGAAGGACTGAACCTGCTCACATTGCAGAACAGTATAGAGACCGATTCAAAGCAGTCCGCCGTGAATATACTAACAAAATTTACCATGCCAAGCAAAGCTCCTGGCGTTCCCTTGTCGAGACTGAGGGGAACCGGAATCCGTGGGGTTTAGTCTACAAACTCGTGAGGAATAAGCTGGGATCTACGGATGTCATACACTCTGTCCGCTCTGATGACTCGTCTGAGACTACACACTGGGAAGATACAATCAACCGGATTCTGGATGAACTAATACATCAGGACAACACCAACTCTGACACTGACATCCACAGGAAGATAGCAGTACAAAATTCCAGCTTCCAGCCAGACAATATGGAGGAACCATTCACAGAGGAAGAAGTCTATGCAACAATTAAAAAAATCAAAAAAGGTAAAGCTCCTGGTCTGGATTTTATTGAAGGCGAGACTGTGCAACGTCTCTGGGCCATAGCTCCAATGATACTTCTTCAGCTCTTCAACACCTGTCTGAATGAGGGTAACTTTCCATCACGTTGGAAGCTAACCTGAGGATCTTACCTAAGGATCCCACAGGTACCTCCAAGGCATATCGCCCGATTGCGCTGCTTCCCATTCTCGGCAAGGATTTTGAGAGACTGCTGCTCTCCCGCTTCCAACCCCGATATGAAGCCAGTGGTTTGGCATCCTCGCTTCAATTTGGATTCAAACAAGGGTGCTCTACAATTGATGCTCTATCTAAAACCCTCAAAGTTGCAGAACAGTCGGATGCAACTTATGTACTGGCAATCTTCATTGACTTCAAAGGAGCTTTTGACACAGTGTGGTGGCCGGGCGTTCTTCAGAGGGCCAGAATCTCTAACTGCACTTGGAATTTCTACCACTGCCTCAAAAGCTACTTCTCTAACCGCAAGGTCAGCATCAAAACAAAATATCACTGCATCACCAGACATCTAACCCGAGGCTATCCCCAGGGCTCCATCCTGGGGCCAGCTGTCTGGAACATGATACTCGACGACTGGCTCCTGAGGGACTACCCACACACTACTCAGCTTTCTTATGCCGACGACATGGTTATTATCATTGAGGGCCCCACCCGCGCCACCATAGAAACCCAGGCTACGGTTGTTCTCGCTGCTCTGTCCGTATGGGCCACGGAAAATAAACTCTCAGTCTCCACTGAGAAGAGCAAAACCCTCCTATTAAAAGGCAAACTGGACTTCTCCAGACCTCCTACCATACGTTTTAATGGCCGCCCACTGAAAAACTACCGATCGGTGAAGTACCTAGGAGTAATTTTGGACGACAGGAGAACTTTCATTCCTCATATCCAAGCTATCAAAGAAAAGATAAAAAATTACATCACTATGTTAGCATGCTTTACCCGCAAGGACTGAGGTCTTAAAGGACCAACTCAACGCCTTTTATACTCAGCAGTATTTATACCAATTGTCACATATGGAGCTGCAGTATGGTACCACCGAATGACTTTAGTGTATGCTCAACGTAAAATTCAGCAAATTCAACGACTTATGCTACTACAAATGACCCGCGCATGTAGAACGACATCAACTGCCCCCCTACAGCTACTAACAGGCCGTTCCCTTTGGACCTCCACGTCGCTTTTATCGGACTTTTTCATGCCATCAAGAAGAATAAGGAAGCTGAATTCCTCACTATTCAAACCCGTACCGATACCGACATCAAAAAGGAACATAAACGTGTGTGGCTACAATTCATAAACTTATGGCAAACCCGCTGGAATAACTCCACAACTGGTGCAACTACTAAACTTTTCCTTCCTGTGGTAACCTACATCAACAAGCAACGTTCCACTTGGTTCTTCCCTAACGTCTATGCTTCCTTCCTATTAACTGGCCACGGGTCCTTCAAGAGACGCCTTCTAGAATTCGGCCTAGTCGAGGATGACCTCTGTACCTGCGGAGAACCTGAAGACTGGGATCACGTGATGCACTCATGCAACGTATACTTAGATCTAAGTTAGATAGTATGAATCAGAGCTGTAATACTCAATATGTTCTACGTTGATAATAATATTAGTAAATTAATAAGAGGAGTTTACCTCAATATAGTACGTGGAACACTTCCGTATGATACCCTCCAGAAATTAAAACGGAAAAAACGAAAAAATCGACAACTTACCGGTACATTAATTGCGTTAATTTGAATTTTAATTGTTTTGAATTGATTTTGAATTGTGTTAAATTGATTATTTAATTACTTATATTTTACTTTAATTATTTAATTATTTATATTTTACTTTAATGTACCGGTAAGTTGTCGATTTTTTCGTTTTTTTCCGTTTTAATTTCTGGAGGGTATCATACGGAAGTGTTCCACGTACTATATTGAGGTAAACTCCTCTTATTAATTTACTAATACTTAGATCTAAGAAACCAACTACTCCTAGACCTCCACACTACATCACTTCGGCCAGAAACCAAGTTATTGGAATCTAATGATGCCTTCCGTGCACTGACCAGTTATGCCAACGAGGTCTTTCGTCGTCGCTGGCATCACCTGCAACTCCCGAACACTACTCCTGGATAACCTCCTCTAGACAGCAACTGATACCCAGCACCGGAAACTTCCAGACATGAAACTGCAAATGGCGGCCAGCCCTGTCGACGCCGCTCCGTGATTCTCCATTGTGGCGATCCTGGACTCTTTAATTTGAACTTTACCTATTCTCTTCTTCCTACCCACAGTCTTTCTCCAGGACTCCCACAACTGCACCTAGCACTCTTCCTGCTCCGTTTCGCCTGGGAGGATGCCTACGCTCTGTCATCCTCGCTATCTTGTCTGTCTTCCACTTTCCTGTCTCTTCTCCGCTCTTTCCTTGGCTCTCCCCACTCTCGCTCCTGCAAGAGTGTGGACGGCCCGTCAGATGTCTTTACTTCCTGGTCCGGCTCCTCGTGCCAGTGGACGAATGCTGGGAGGCTCCTTCCTGGTGATCGCGCCTCCCAGTAACGAAGAGGCCAGTCAAACAACACAAACAACACATAACCCACACTGACTGGCTTTGCTATGTTAACAGAGTATTTAACGCGGATTTGTGGGAAACCACGGGAACCGCATAACAAAAAACACTATGTCCACTATATCCAACGAACTCTTTACTACCATTTTTAGCCTTTTGCAAAGTCTTTTCTCGGTCTGTTTCAGCATATTATTCCGTAAGTAACTTTATAACAGACTAATTTATATTTGTTGTGTTCTGTGTTTCATGAAATGTTATGTATTCGTCCTTCTTTCTGTGTTACTGACTTCACGCTCAGTGGTCATCCACTTTAGTCTACCGCTGGAATGGTCACATTATAGGTTACAAAAATATAAAACAGGCCGCCGTAGCCTAGTGGTCAGGCACGCGGGTGCATAAGTACACGTTCCTTGAGTGACCGGGGTTTAAGCCCGTCACTGCTGAATACGGTGCTGTTTCTTGTATTCTGTCTATCTTGTAAACTCCTCTGACTGTTTGGTCGTCCCGGAGTATAAACATATTTTTATTTAAGTAGCTACTAGAATTACTTCCTGTACTATCATTGATACTCATTATGTGTCCCAGATGATCCCAATGAATAGAACTCAAATGACGTGTCCGATAATCTAACGCTATTCCAATCTTCGTCGAAAAAGTGGGAGAGAAACTCACCACGAAGAGCGAAAATTTTAAATAAACTAAATGTTATAGAGAATACTAAGGGTAAGAATATTCTTGACCTGATCATCATCTACAAACCACATGATATTATTGGACTCACTGTTCAAGAACCGTGTGTGTGTGCTATGGGTGTTTAATGGTGCATAAGCTAAACTGGCTATAGTGCGCCTAGTGCAAGAACCATTGGCATGAAGTGATCACAAAGTTTTAAGTTGTATGACGAGGAGAAAAGTAACAGTCGTTAAAAGGCAAAGGAAAGGGTTTTAACTTCAAGAAAGAATATTTTGACAGTTTAAGGTGCTATTGCCTCTGTAAACTGGGAAGAAAGCACACAGAGCGCGAATATATTAGAATTATGTACATCTCTAACGCTATGGTCACAGAAAATGAATGCATATAAGTGAGGATTAACAGATGGATAAATAATAAACTAGTCAGCTGAATAATCAGCAAAAAAGGGTCATTGGAAAGATACAGAGCGATGAAAATTTTGAGCACCAAAATTCTATTTCTGACTAAAAGCATAAAAGAATGGTCAATATTGAAAGGAAGCCTATGGCTTATGCTGCATCAGCCAAAAAAATAATAATAATAAAATAAAAAATAGGAATAATAAAAAGAAGAAAATTTAAAAAAAATAATAATAATTAAAAAGAGAAAAGGAAATGGACAACCTATGCGTTTCCCTCCTCCCATATGTAATTATTCATCTGACCTTTGAATTTCCCCAAACTGTCAGCCTCTACCACCCATTTAGATAACTTATTCCAGTAATTTATAAATCAGTGGCTAAAATAAAACTTCCTGCAATCCAGTCTAAACATCTCCCCCCGTAACTTGAAATTATGGCCCCAACTTCTAGAATCATTTATAATAATGAAAATTTCGACCTTATTCATTTTGCTTATGCCTCTCAGAGCCTTAAACAGTTTCCAAGCTCTGCAACCCACATATTCGAAGTCTTTCCTCATACGGGCGCCTTTTGCCGATCTCACCAGGTGAGTTACCCGTCTTTGCACCCTTTCAAGAAGCTCTATGTCTTTCTTTAGGTGCGGTCTCCATACTTAAACACAGTGTTCCAAGTTTCGCCTTACAATAGCCTTATATAATGGGATTATCACGTCCCTATCTCTACCAGCAATTGTTCGATAAATCATCGATAGGACACCAACCATGGGCTTTCCTTGCAACCATGTAGACATGTATAGTATCCTATGTAGGACGGCACCTGAACGAATGTTCAACTTCGCCTTTGTACACTGTGATGATTACAGAGCTCTGTAAAAGGCCAAAAATGTGTATAGTGATATGTTTTTGCAGTGTATCTTGTTTATTTGTTTCTGGCCGTTTTGTCACCAGGCAGGATATCACATGGAAAGCCTGCCCAGTGCCCGTCCACACCACGGGGAGGTAAGCCACAAATACGCATGTACCATGGCCAACCTCAACAGTCACGCAATGAATGTCTAAAGCGAGTTTGGAACCATTCAAAAGAACTCCGTGTCAGCAAGCCGGCAATAGCGTGGGCGCACTCTCTCTCTCTCTCTCTCTCTCTCTCTCTCTCTCTCTCTCTCTCTCTCTCTCTCTCTCTCTCCTTCCCTCCCTCCCAGGAGACAGGACAGCAGAAGACGAAGAAATAAAGAAGAAAATAGCATAAAGTAAAATAATAATAATAATAAATAATAATAATAATAAAAAAATGTCTTTATCCATGTCTTTGTCCACGGTGACTGTACACCAGAGAAAAAGTGTACAGTCAAACAGCAGTAATAATATCATCCAAAAACATGATCACCAAGGCAGGAACAATTCCAGATATAAATCTGTTCTGTTAATCTGGAGTGGTATCAGAAGTCACTGGTTGAAGACGGTATCACTGTGCAGAGGAATGATTAAGTTGTGGAGAGTCTTGATAAAGGATAAGCCAGAAAATGCAACATCTGTCAAAATCTTCGAATATTATTGAAAACCAGCAAAATTTTGTAAGTGACGTCACTCTCTCATAATACTCATAATACACATAGTTGTATTATGATTTATGATTTGTTTTCAGTTTGATTTCTTGAATTAACATTGAGGTTGAAACTATTCCTGCGATTAAAAGCAACACTGCAGAAGGTTTGAAGGGCCTGGAAATTATTGATAGATATGAGTATCTCCTCACATCCAGGAGACAAGTTTGGGACTGTTACCTTAAGAGCCGATCTTGGGTCCTCGTAAATGGAGCATTCGAAAAGGACGTAAGAAGAGTCTTCCAGTAGCCCACATCGACAGGATACTGCATTAAAAAGACTGAATTGGTAGTTTTGCGTTAAGCGAACCATAACCAGTTAGTATGTAGGAGGTAAACAGTGAGGGTGAAAACCATTTTCTGGTGGAGGATGAAAGTAGTGCAGTTACGTCGGGAACGAATTTTTTGGTAATAGCTCCTTTTTCAGTACAATTCCATCTATTCTGCCAAGTGTTCACTAACAAATTCCATCATCGGGTTCGTTTAGTTTTGGGATCATCCTCAGGATTGACAAGGAATCCCTGAAATTTCGTAGAAATGCTCGGCGGAGGTAAAAACAAAGACCCCTCTAAACACAACATGCAGGACCAGTGGTATAGTGCCCGAAAGCAAGAGTCCGTAGAGCTAGAGTTGATGCAGTCGGCAAACGTTAAGTAGACCAAGGAGAAAACAATTCAATAGTGGATAACTTAGTTTGTACAGTTTTGTCTAAAGTGCAGTATGTCTAAACCACAGACTGGCAGCATACTATTAGTATTAGCCACATGGTGCGACGAAGCCTATGGCTCATGCTGCACCAGCCAAAAAAAAAAAAAAAAAGAAAAAGAAAAAGAAAATAATAATAATAAATAAATAAAATAAAATAATAAGAATAAAAACAAATTAATAAGAATAAAAATTAATAAGAGAAAAGGAAATGGACAACCTATGCATTTCCCTCCTCCGTTAGGTAATCCAGCTGACCTTTGAATTTCCACTGTCAGCGTCTACCACCGATGTAGGTAACTTATTCCAGAAATTTATAACACGCTGGCTAAAATAAAACTTCCTGCAATTCAGCCTAAACACCCTCCCCCCCCCGTAACTTGAAATTATGGCCCCAACTTCTAGAATCATTTATAACAATGAAAATTTCGACCTTATTCATTTTGCTTATGCCTCTCAGAGTCTTAAACAAGCCTCCTCTAAGGTGCCTCGTTTCCAAGCTGTGCATCCCACATATTCGAAGTCTTTCTTCATATGGACGCCCTTTTGCCGATCTCACCAGGTGAGTTACCCGTCTTTGGACTCTTTGGACCCTTTCAAGAAGAACGTCTCTTTATTTAGGTGTGGTCTCCATACCTGAACACAGTATTCAAAGTGTGGTCTAACAATAGCCTTTAGCTATTATGGAATAATGACGTCCTTATCTCTACTAGCGACTGTGCAATAGGACACCATGGGCCCTCCTTGCAACCAGTCTACAATGCTCGGAGAACTTCATATCTGATCGTATCGTAACACAAGTCCCTTTTCTCCATTACCGGCTTTAGTTCAACTCCGCCAATTGTATAAGTTGTTTTGGGGTTACTGTTCATCAGTTGCAATACTTTACAGTTTGTTGGATTAAACCATAGCTGCCATTTTTCTGACCATCTCTGAAGTCGAAGTCTATCTAGATCATTCTGAAGAAGCTCTGCTTGACGGCAATCATTAACTACTCTACCAATCTTTACATCATCTGCAAATTTAGACATCATGCCTTTATCCCTTCATCGATGTCATTTATGAAAATCAAAAACAACATTGGTCCTAATACTGATCCTTGAGGACCCTCACTTCTTACATCAATCCAATCTGAGGAATAATCATTTATCACAACCCTCTGCCTCCTGCCCTGAAGCCATCCTTTTATCCATCTAAGGATTTTCCCAGTGATTCCAACCTGTTCCAGCTTATAAAGTAACCGCTCATGTTGGACTGAATGAAATGCTTTGCTGAAATCCAAATAAACAACATCGAAATTATTTCCTGAGTCTAGCTTTTCAGTGACCCTGTCGAAATAGCTAACCAGAGTAGTTAAACATGCTTTTCCCTTTAAAAACTATCATTAGTGGAAGCAACTGATGATGATGTTACCAACAGCAAATTCAAAATGGGAAGCATTCAAAGAATTTATTTTGGAAGCTACTAGGCTTTACATACCAACTAAGAAATATTGTTCAAGGTTTAGGCCTAAATAGATGTCAGATGAACTGATGAGACATACGGCAGAGAAGAAAAATGCATGGAATACATATAAATTAATGGGTGACATGGAAGCCTGTAATAGATATAAGCTGGTCTCTAGCCAAGTCACAAAGGAGATTAGGCAGGCAAAGGCAGATTATGAGAAATCCTTGGAAAAGGATGCAAAGAAAAACAGAAAAGAGTTCTTTACCTATGTAAACTCTAGAAGGAAAGGGATGAATCAGATTGGTCCACTGGATATTGATGGTTCAACTGTTGATGATCCTGCTCAGGTAGCCAACAAACTAAATGAATATTTTGCATCGACATTCACACATGAGGAGTTATTCAGCGAGGGGAATGCCAGAGGTGTGTTCAACTCTGGCAGTAAGCTAAATAATCTTGTAATATCTGAGAGTAAAGTGGAGGAGAAATTGTTGAAGATAAACACAAGAAAGGCACCCGGAGTGGATGGGATCTATCCTGTTATATTAAAGGAGGCAGCAAAGGAAGTAAGCAAACCCTTAGCCATAATTATGAGAGCTTCCTTGGACTCTGGGGAGGTACCCGTAGACTGGAGATGTGCAAAAGTGACCCCAATTCACAAAGGAGGATCAAAGGCTGACACAAGTAATTATAGACCTGTGAGTTTAACTTCTGTTCCAGGAAAATTAATGGAGGCACTGGTTAAAGAAGCACTGCAGGATCATCTAGACAATATTTCAGTTATAGCTCGGACTGCATGGTTTTGTTAAGGGGAAGTCTTGCCTGACCAATTTGATTGGATACTACGATGCAGTCACAAAGGAACTGGATGCAGGGAATAACTTTGATATTATATATTTCGATCTTAGAAAGGCTTTTGATACTGTTGCACATGGAAGACTGCTGCACAAATTGGAGCAGTGTGGCATTGGAGGTAAATTGCTGCTATGGATAAATGGATGGTTGAGTGGGAAAAGACAGATAGTGGTAATCAATGGACACTGCTCATCGTGGACTAATGTTATTAGTGGAGACCCTCAGGGTTCAGTGTTGGGTCCATTGTCGTTTTCTGTATTTATAAATGATATTGATGATGGTATATCAAGCTTAATGTCCAAGTTTGCAGACGATACAAAGGTTGGCAGGGTTGTCAAGGACACTACTGACAGTATGCTTCTGCAACAGGATCTGGAAAGGTTGAGCAGAATGGCTAAGAGGTGGCAAATGAAGTTTAACATTGACAAATGTAAAATACTACATATGGGAAACAGTAACCCCAGAGTAAAGTATCAACTCTGCGGTACTACTCTCACAGTGGTAGAGAATGAAAAGGACCTGGGGGTAATTGTGCAGTCAGATATGAAGTTCTCTGAGCATTGCAGACGGGCTGCAAGAGTAGCTCATGGTGTCTTGTCAATGATATACAGGAATTTTTCTAGCAGGGATAAGGAGGTGATTATTCCCTTGTATAAGGGAATGGTCAGGCCACACCTTGAGTACTGTATACAGGTGTGGAGGCCTCATTTCAAGAAGGATGTAGAGCTGCTGGAACGGGTACAGAGAAGGGCAACAAGATTAGTGAATGGAACAAAGGGTTGCTCTTAGGAAAAAAGGCTTAAGTTTTGCAAATTACAGTGCCTAGTCTCGAGACACTGTAATGAAAAGCAAAGTAAAAGACTTTGCTTTTCGCTTCCATTAATTATAGAAAAACAAAAAAATTCAATTCTTTTAAAAAAATAAAAATCTAACACTCTTGAAAAAAAAAAAAAAAACACACTGCGTACCTTAACTATCTTGTTTAAAATAACAAGCTGCTCCTAACTACCCATAAGTCATTTAATACATCTGTTATTCTCATGTATCACATGATCTCAAAATATGTGCTTCGCAATTAATAGCGAAACCCTTTCTCACAAATTGTCCTGTTTGTCTTTCCTGTGCACAATTAGCATATCATGCTCATATTCAATCTCCTTTTAACAGTCCCATTGTATTTTTATTGATTTTCAAATCCCTAAAATTCATCTGTGGCCCCTCGAACGTTAGTGTACAATTAAGCGTCGGACTTCTGACAGTCTTTTTAACTCCAGTATATCCCGTGACATTTTTCACTGAATATGTCAACGGTTATATCTATCACGCCTTGGTTAGTTTTTCGCGAGATCCCTTTTCTTCAATTAGAGCGAATTACCCTGAGAGATACCGACTGTGTGCTCCTCGCAATTTCTCTTCTAGTTTAAGATAAATGGGCGAGGTTTATGTCGTGAATTCTTTCGCATCACTTGAAACTTTCCACGTTTTTTTGCTCTTTAATATTATTAATTTCGTGTGGATGACCACAGGCACTCTCTCTCCATAAGGGCAGGGGCCAGTAAATTATCGATTGCAAGCATATTTTGGTCGATCGTGGTGCATAGAAATAAAAACGTAATTTTCTGCAGAACGCCAGTTCCATAAATCGTATTAATTATTTTCCACGTGTAGTTTTATTTTCATGTACCCTACCTAATGTGTTTTTATAATAAAAAATCACAATAATTATATAACCAGCGCATTTTATTTAAGACAGAAACAAACTTGTAAAAAAAAAAAAAAAAAAAGAGGGAAATAGAGTGGGCCAGTAAATCAGAGAGTCTTATAATGGAAGATTTTAATTTCCCAGATATTGACTGGAGTTTGGGGGCTGGTCACTCACACACTAGCAGGGCTTTTGTGGATTTATTGGATGATTGTTTTCTACATCAGCATGTTCGGGAGGCAACTAGAGGGAGTAATACTCTTGATTTGATTATCAGCACTGATTCTTCATGCATTAAGCATCTGCAGATAAAGGAACCACTAGGTGGCAGTGATCACAGTGTGCTCAAGTGGGATTTACTCAAAGAGGTAACTACCATTAGGGGTAAAGGGAAGGGTTATTGCCTCCATAAAGGCGACTACAATGGACTGAGACAGTATTTAAATTCTATACAGTGGGACCAACTGATGATGTTACCAACAGCAAATTCAAAATGGGAAGCATTCAAAGAACATATCTTGGAAGCTACTAGGCTTTACATACCAACTAAGAAATATTATTCAAGGTTTAGGCCAAAATGGATGTCAGATGAACTAATGAGACATGTGGCAGAGAAGAAAAATGCATGGGATACTTACAAATTAACACATGACACAGAAGCCTATGATAGATACAAGTTGATATGCAACCAAGTTACAAAGGAGGTTAGGCAGGCGAAGGCAGATTACGAGAAATCCTTGGCAAGGGATGCAAAGAAAAACAGCAAAGAGTTCTTTACTTACGTAAACTCTAGAAGGAAGGGGATGAATCAGATTCGTCCACTGGATATTGATGGGTCAAGTGTTGATGATCCTGCTCAGGTAGCTAACAAACTAAATGAATATATTGCATCGACATTCTCACATGAGGAGTTATTCAGCGAGGGGAATGCCAGAGATGTATTCAACTCTAGCAGTAAGCTACAGAATCTTGAAATAACTGGGAGTAAAGTGGAGGAGAAACTGTTGAAGATAAACACAAGAAAGGCACCCGGGGTGGATGGGATCTATCCAGTTATATTAAAGGAGGCAGCAAAGGAAGTAAGCAAACCCTTAGCCATAATTATGAGAACTTCCTTGGACTCAGGGGAGGTACCCATAGACTGGAAATGTGCAAATGTGACCCCAATTCACAAAGGAGGATCAAAGGCTGACACAAGTAATTATAGACCTGTGAGCTTAACTTCTGTTCCAGGAAAATTAATGGAGGCACTGGTTAAAGAAGCACTGCAGGATCATTTAGACAAGACTTCAGTTATAGCTCGGACACAGCATGGTTTTGTTAAGGGGAAGTCTTGCCTGACCAATTTGATTGGATACTATGATGCAGTCACAAAGAAACTGGATGCAGGGAATAACTTTGATATTATATACTTGGATCTTAGAAAGGCTTTTGATACTGTTGCACATGGAAGACTGCTGCACAAATTGGAGCAGTGTGACATTGGAGGCAAATTGCTGCTGTGGATAAAGGGGTGGCTGAGGGGGAGAAGACAGAGAGTGGTAATCAATGGACACTGCTCGTCGTGGACTAATGTTATTAGTGAAGTCCCTCAGGGCTCAGTGTTGGGTCCATTATTGTTTTCTGTATTCATAAATGATATTGATGATGGTATATCAAGCTTAATGTCGAATTTTGCAGACGATACAAAGGTAGGCAGGGTTGTCAAGGATACTACTGACACTATGCTGCTGCAACAGGATCTGGAAAGGTTGAGCAGATGGGATGAGAGGCGTCAAATGGAGTTTAACGTTGACAAATGTAAAGTACTAGACATGGGAAACAGCAACCCCAGAGCAACGTATCAACTCTGTGGTACTACACTGACAGTGGTAGAGAATGAAAGGGACCTGGGGGTGGTTGTGCAGCCAGATATGAAGTTCTCTGAGCAGTGCAGACGGGCTGCAAGAGTAGCTCATGGTGTATTGTCAATGATATATAGGAATTTTTCTAGCAGGGATAAGGAGGTAATTATTCCCTTGTATAAGGCAATGGTCAGACCGCACATAGAGTACTGTATACAGGTCTGGAGGCCTCATTTCAAGAAGGATGTAGAGCTGCTGGAACGAGTACAGAGAAGGGCAACAAGATTAGTGAATGGAACAAAGGGGTGCTCTTACGAAGAAAGGCTTAAGTTTTGCAAATTACAGTGTCTGGAGACTAGGCACCAGCGAGGTGATCTGATAGAGGTGTATAAAGCCTTGAATGGTTTGAGCATGCTCAATGCTGATGGGATTCTTCCTCTAGCTCAGAATAATCACCTGAGAGGGCATAAATTCAAATTGAGGAAAGACAGATGTAGGATAGACGTGTGGAAATTTGCCTTTAGCCAGCGGGTGGTTGGTTGGTGGAACAGACTTCCATCCCTTGTCGTGGAGGTTGATAGCCTAAGTAAGTTTAAGGCTCAGCTGGACAGGTATTTTGAACGAACAGAGGGGTGAAGTGGAAGTGGGTTTTTTTTTTTTTTTTTTTTGGCTGATGCTGCATAAGCTTGCTTTCTTGCATCATATGCCTCTACTAATGCTAATGGTAATGCTAAAGAAGTGATACGTTGCTGTCGAGACCTTGTTTTATTTTTAAAGTCAATCATATGAATTGGAAAAATTGCCAAACCCTGCTTTACAGGAATATAATGATCTTGATTCAATCTGAACAAGCCAACAACACTGGGAAATATCTTTTCGAAATAACTGCAGATTGGACAATTAGATGGCTCTTTAGCAGTGAGGCCTACCGGAGACTTACCGGATTATTTTGCATGCAGTCATTTTGAATTTTTTTTTTTTTTTGTTTTTTTTCTTTTAAACCAGGGCATCTAAGCAGTAACACTCCCGTCCTTTTCTTTTTATGAGAAAGGAAAGTTTACGTACATTTAAAAAAAAAAAGATTGGATAAATCCCTTTATTGGGAAGGTTTATCGAGTTAACTCAGAAGAAGTCGGTGAAAGAAATCTATGAGGGCGGCCATGGTTACAATTAGAAACACTTTCGTGTTGTTACTTTTTTAAAAAGGCTGATGCTTCTTCTTTTCATTCCTTCATTAATACTAGAAAACACGTACGAACTACACCTGTAAGCGGTTCAGGCACGTAACAAATGAATACGCCTGGATATTATGATAGCAAGGATGGTAGAGTAGCATGTTCTATTCGGAGAAATTTAATTCCACGAGACGTGATAAGTTATGCGATCAATTGATAACTTGGAAAATACAAGCTACAGCCATCAGGTGGCGCTGCTTTTTAACTACGAATATTCGCAATTAAACTTAACGGCGATTTGGGAAAGGCCGTAATAAAGTTCCAAGGAGATCTAGGCGAGTACAATTTGGGAACCCCTCGGGAGAAGCAACAACGCCACCGTCCTCGTGGGAAAACAGCGCGTGTTTGCTGACATCCAATGTTCACCCGGGTCACCGAGGTGTCTGGACTGAATATGATCGACGGCCCTTGGCAGACACGAACTGATAACGAGAATATCGCGATTGCTAATGAAGGTCCCTCTGGCGGCACTCTTCCTAGCCCGATAACATCAGAGAGGATAATCAACCCACAGAAGGATAATCCGATACATTTCCAAAGTTCACTCATTAACGGAACGTTTCGGCCGATATTTGTTGAACCCATTTCACCCACGCGGAGAAATGCGAGACCACTGCCGAAAGGAGAACGCAAAAGAACCTCACCTTTTAAGAGAGATGAGGTTTGACAACGCACAGGCCCGCAGTGGAACGTAATAAAGCGGAAAAACAAAATTATTTGTGCGCGGCAGTCCGAGACCTTTTCCGCTTTTGATCAATGTTCCCGTCGCGTGCGGGTGCGCACTGCCCGATTAGTAGGCGGGTATATTTATTTCGAAACTATTGAGAAAATTCGGGCGAAGCGGAGTTTGAGAATTCAGTCACCGTTTCGGGTCACACCGATGACCTCTGCGGCTTTAGAAGTGCTCTAATTACGCCGGTTACGTGTCTAATTAGTTAATTAACTGCGGAACTACATGAGCTCGTGCCTGTGCTTATGACACACAAGCCGGAAATGCTGAATATTTATCAACAACCTTCGTCATTATTATTATTATTATTATTATTAACCATATGGTGCGAGGAAGCCCGAGACTTATGCTGCACCAGCCAAAAATAAATTCCCGAGTTACCCTGAGAGAGAGAGAGAGAGAGAAGTAGAAAGGAATCACCAAGAAAGAGAAGAATGATGATGTCATCACTCATGTTGGAGCAGTTCTTTCCATTCTAAGATTTTCGCGCAAAGACAAGAGCTCAGTTGATGATACGAACAGTCAAAATTCAACTTGCTTTTATACTTCTCACTTTCACACGCATACACAACTCTCTCTCTCTCTCTCTCTCTCTCTCTCTCTCTCTCAGAACGTGTGGCTAATTTATGTTTCCTCAACAAAGCCTGAAACCTGTGCCGTGAGAACAAACTCGTACCTGCAGTTTTTGCAACTATAGTGTTGACCTCACTTAAACGCCGGATTATCTTTTTTTTTTCTGTAAAATTTAAAATCGAAGGCTCGCCTCTTTACACTACCAAATGTGATCTGTTGAATCTATAAAAGTGAATTATATTTTCGAGCGTTGTGTGGTGAAGTGAGAATAAACTAGAAATTTGCCACTAGATGGCAGTACGATAAAACAGGAAGTTTCATTCTTCCCACAACACACGCTTTATTAAAAATTGGTTCGCCAATAAAACAAAAATAAGTGGGAGCCCGAAATCTTTCGAAATATCTGTAGACGTTAGGAAGTCCACAGACCGAAACGCATACTGACATCGCGAAAGATTTCTCATTCCCATCCGTAGGTGTGGAGCAGATTCCTTCCCCTTCGGCACTCGGCGACAGACTGGGTCCCAATTTCTCGCGCTTCTGCCATTTATTTCTTTTATTTTCTGGATTCAGTGGCTCCAATGAAGCAAATCGTTGGTGTTTGCAGTCAAAGCACTGAAGGCGCTTTGGCAACGTTTCAGAAATTTCTAGACGTCTACCATTTGGACGTAGACAGCAGAGAAATACCAAAGTCTGTCGTCTTCACGGGTGGCCAACCTCGGGTCATTTCCTCCTCTCGATAACCTTCGAAAACCCCACCCACACTACAATTGCTTACGAGTTGCTGCATTTCTTTCTACGAACAGAACGAAGGTACGATTGCTCGCAGTTATTCGCCTAAAACAAGTAACACAGCGGGAAGAAATAATAATCTTCGATCGGGTCAAAACTTGGCACCTCATCAAATCAGACACACACACACACTCTTGTGAACACATCCGGACACGTATTTATCAAATATTCAAAATAGAAAGTTCAGCGCAGTTTGACAGCACCCAATTCATGGTGTTACACTCCACCAACTTAAATGGAAATTAATGTAATATCAGTTTTACAAGTCCATTTAATGTGTGGCAAAGGTCATGCGCCACTTCGCCCTTAAGGTTTGCAAGCGATGGAACACTCGACAATATTCGGACTCGACGAAATTACTGGAAATGTGGCAAACAGAATAATTTTGAACATTTTATAGCAATTTATTGATACTCTTTCGAGTCCAGTTGCGGATGCAGCTGAAGAATATTTCTCGTGTGACCAAATCTCTATGAACTTTTGGTTTCGTGGTTTTTCATCCCATAAATAGGCAAACAGACCACAGAATCTCTCTCTCTCTCTCTCTCTCTCTCTCTCTCTCTCTCTCTCTCTCTCTCTCTCTCTCTCTCTCTCTCGTCAACAGGGCTTCGGATACAGGAATCCTCGACTGGAACTCGCAAGGAAACGTAGATCGATAGTCTGCGCGCGCATTGGAAATGAGAGAATTCTTATCAGACGTCCTTCAAACTCTTGATACGAAATCTTACCTAACTCTACATGTGGTGAAAGAGTTCAGATGTTATCGTCTCGAATCAATAGCAACGAGCCGCACTGCGCTCGTAGATAATAGTACGGGCTTCGATATAACTGCGGTCATGAATAGCCACGCACTGATGTATGAGGTGCCGTGGCGACTATTTTGGTTATTGACCTATTTTCTCACAGAGAAACGATTAGCAACTACCAAGTGATCCACATACGTGGCTTACAACGCCCACTCGCGGCTAAATTTTATTAGTTCTCATTAACATCCCCAAATTAAGCTCGAGAGAGGGCCATATGGTATTTTCTTTTTACTGGAAATGCGGCATTTCATCCCTCAAAAAGCACACCGACTGCAAAACTAACGCACATTAAAAAAATATGCCACGCATGTTTAAAGTTATTTAATTTCCGTGAAATTTTAAACTGACTGACATTTTCCAACCTATAAGTAATGGATGAAGTTTCCTGAAAATTTGTGCGCATAATTGTGACATATATGAACGTAAACGATTAGCACATTTTCTAGTGCGCCAATAAAACTGATTGGCGCGCTAGAAAATCTAATAATTTAATTTAATTTAATAATCTATCTGTTACTGCCCTGACAAAGGAATCAGAAAGCGGTATAAAAAAAATGTGTTTAAACGTTAGCAAGCAAACAACAGAACAAGCGAATACCCATATAAGGTGACGTTACGCACAGCCGAAGGACTTTGAAAGCGATGGGATCACTGGACTGTCAGAAGTTGGATGGCCAATACGGAAAAGCGCCGTTTATGTACGCCACGATGCACACACGAACGGTGATTGGCTCTTTTTCGTGTTCGAAAAGGCACTTGAAGATCTCCCTGAAGATATTTGAGGAACTCGAACCCGAATCTGCATAGCATCGCCTTGAATTCCGTTATGAACATCATCATGTATCAAAGACATACGTGTCATGTACGTATAATCCTGTTGCAAGGTAGCACCCAAACATGCGTCCATCTCCACCTATTTAAAATGTGGGCAAATGATCTCGTAAAAGCAGCCCGATGTGTCAGAGCAGTGGTTTTCGCCTAGGGTGCCGCAACATCAATCCAGGTGTGCCACGTAATTTGGATTTAAGCTACTTAAACTTTTTTTTTTTTTTTTTATTAAATGTATATATTTATTTCATTACAAAAAAGTGTACGTACGGTATCTTTTTAATTTTGTGGTGATCTATAATTGATGTTTATTTAGTGCCTTTATATAAAGAAGAAAATTATTATATATATAATTTGTATTAATAATTGTAATTTTGTTTATAGCTATATTATTGTAATAACTCTCATATAACATATTTTAATATATATATATATATATATACACACACAGAGAATCGGATCTAACAGGCAGGAAACTGAGTAGGGGTACCACAAAATAAAATGAATTACTTAGGGGTGCCGTTATTAAATAAATGTCGAAAACCACTGTGTTAGTGTGTGCAGGCATGCGTGTGTGTAATATAAATACAGGCTACTTTGCCACTAGGTGGCCGCCACCACATGGGCAAATACCACCTGGTACCTGTCCCTGGCACGAGCAGCCAGCCAGTTGTTATTTGGTTTTGTTGGGAGCCTTAGCAACTAAGACCATATTGCCGGGGACATGCGGTAGTCATTCCCTGACCTTTCCGCATCCTCCGTATTTGGTGGTCACGGACTCGAACCCCGGTCTAATCAAGTAGCGTGTGCTGCGCACTGCTGCTCCTGCTCACCTCGCTAGGGAGGCGCCCTCACCCACCAGTGGTTGTGTAAGACTGATGGGTGCCAGCAATCCCGCTTCTAGGTTGCCCACACCAAGGAGCCGGCAAAAAAAAAAAAAATAATAAATAAATAAAATAAAATAAATATAAAAATGATAAACAAAAAAATAAATAAAACCCACCCACCGGAGAATACTCCTTATTGGGGGTATCAATCATCCCGCTTCCTGTTTTCTAACCTGGAAGCATGCAAAACTATAAATGTCGAGAAAAAAAAAAAATAAATAAAAACAGCACCCACCGGAAAAGAATACTCCTTACAGGGGATGCCAAACATCCCGCTTCCTGGCCAGTAAGGACCAAGAAGTGGAATGACTAATTATTTAATTATGATTTTGCTGGCTTTCTGACCAGATAGCCAGCAAAATCATAATTAAATTAAAAAAAAAAAAAAGTGTACAGATATATCAAGTAACATCTGCAATAACAGGTATTCGTCTCCTTTTATTAAAAAAAAAATATCTGCATTTGACAACCACATGGGTTCACAGTCCCTATCAAGATTTGGTACACAATTAATCAACTCGCCTCTGTACTCCTCATACAGAGAACAATCAAATAACATGATCCGATGTTTCGAGCCTACCACACATACAATAAGGCTGCTCTTCTAAACCTAACTGGAATAGTTTACTTTTTAGAGACCCATGCCCAGTAATTATACAGGAGGTCTCCATGCTCGGGTAAAACCATTTACGAAATTTAATATTTTAATTTAACTCTACTTTGGGTATAAATAAATAAGTTGTTCTACCGTTGGGCTACGATCCCAACGGGCTTGCCACATTCCAACCAATTTTGAAATAATATTTTTCTTCTGCTTACTAATTGCTGTGGAGAGTTCATTAGTAACCCTCAAGAATGTTATTTGCCTACCCTTACGTAGGAAGTAGCGAAACGCCCTATAAACAGCAGCCAGATCAAGTGGTAATACTCCAGCAGTAACTTGTAAAGCGGTGGTTGAGACTGTCTTGCACACTCTTAAAATTATTAATAACATAATTCGTTGTATAGACATTAACTTCAGCCGGAATTTTACATTAATTGTATCCAAACAGAGGCAGCAAAAGTCACTACAGGAATAAAGATAGTTTTATAATACAGATGTAAAGCTCTTTTACCCAAACCCCATTCTTTCCTCGTAATTCTTACTATAGAAGCAGTATAATTTTTAACTTAGGTAATCCAAGTGTGGCGTGAACAGTAATTTATCATCCAAAATAACTCCTAAACATTTAACTTGTGAAACTAAAGAAACTAAAATAAATAAATAAAAAATAATAAATAAAATAAATAATTAAAAATGAAAAAAAGAAGAAAAATAAATAAATAAATAAAAACAAAATAAAAATAAATAAAATCGTTATCCATTTCTTGCCCACGTCTTTATGCAGTGCTGCCCAAAGTGGTCCACAAAGAGAAAAAGGTGTTCTGTCAAACAGAAGTAGTAATGTCATTCAAACAAGATCAGCAGGAACAAGTTGTGATATAATTCTGAATTCTGTTAATCTGGAGTGGTGTCAGAAGTCTCTGGTCGATGACAGTATCACTGAACAGAGGAAGGATTTAGTTGAAGAGAGTCTTGATAAAGGATGAGTCAGAAAAGTGCATCATCTGTTAAAATCTTTGCGCGTTCTTGAAAACCGCAACAATTTTGTATATGACGTCATCAGGACGACAAGGCAGCGCACAGTTGTATTATGATTTATGATGTGTTTTCAGTTTGATTTCTTGAATTAGCATTGAGGTCGAAAGCCTTCCTGTGATTAAAAGAAGCCATTGCAGAAGGTTTGAAGGGCCTGGAAATTGTTGACAGAAATGAGTATCTTCTCACCTCCGGGACACAAGTTTGGTACTGTTGCCTTAAGAGCCAATCTTAAATGGAGACTGGCTCTTAAACCTCGTAAATGGAGCATTAAAAAAAAGTACGTGAGGAAAATCTTCCGGTAGCCCACATCGACAGGAGACTGTATTGGAAAGTCTGAATTGGTAGAGTTTTTCGTTAAGCGAACCATCACCAGTTAGTATGTAGGAGGTAAACAGTGAGGGTGAAAACCATTTTCTGGTGGTTGATGAGACTAGTGCAGTTACGTCGGGAACGAAGTTTTTAGTGATAGTTCCTTTTTCGGTAGAATTCCATCTATTCTGCCAGATGTTCACTAACAAATTGCAGCATCTGGTTCTCTAAGTTTTGGGATCAGCCTGAGGGTTAACAATGATTCCCTGAAATTCCGTAGAAATTGGGCAGCCATTCACCGACTAAAGATCTCGGAAGAGAAAACAAAATCTATATTGCTCAAGGGAACGCTGCAACTACGAAGACCACCAGTTATCAAAATTGACAACACCTCCATAAGATTATACCCAGAAATCAAGTATTTAGGAATCGTCTTAGATATGAAGCTAAATTTCCATCCTCACTTGAAATATATGTCACAGAAAATAAAAAAAATACTCGGTCATGATCATCCGTATAAGCCGTGCAGACTTGGGCCTTAAGCGCCGGGCTCTGGCCCTCATCTATAATGCCATATTTGTCCAAATAGTTTGCTATGGAGCCTCAGTATGGTGTACTAGGGCCTCCCTCGACCGAAATCGCCGTAAACTAGACTCCATACAGCGTTCTTTTCTTCTTGCTGTAACAAGGGCGTGCCATACAGTAAGCGCCCCATCTCTACAGGTACTAGCTGGATGTATACCACTACACCTAGAGGTAATAAGAAGAGGATTGTATCAACGGTTGAAGAAGAGTATTCCCACCGAAACAGCAGTCATCACTCTTAACCTTGATAACAACCGCAAACAGGAAAAGAAGAGAATCTCTGAAATTATGTACAGGACCTGGCAAGAGACATGGGACCCCACCAACAAAGGATTAATAACCAAAAAGTTCATTCCATCTGTGAACCTCATCAGTCCAAAGCCTCCTCCCTGGTGCTCACCAGGCCTCCATACTACATTTCTATTGACAGGCCACGGATCCTTTAAAGCGAAGCTAACATCCCGAGGCACAGAATATGATCCACTGTGTCACTGCGGAACTGAAGAAACGTGGGATCACGTGATGTATTATTGCTATCAATATAACGAGTTTCGGCTAAGGTTTGACACTAAAATGCAAGGAAATCCCCGGAATTGTGAGCACCTGATTATAATGGACGAGCAGCGCTATGCCGCCTTTACAGAGTTTGCGCAGTCTTTCTTCACTGCTAGACGGGTTCGGCACCCAAACACCAGCCATTGAAGATCAAAGTAAGAAACTTCCTGGAAATGACAGTCCTCTCAGGAGAAAAATAAAAAAAAATAAAAAAAAAACCTCCTTCCTTCTTCCGTCCCAGGAGTGACGGAACCCACCAGCACAGCTCAGCTGCTGCCATTAGGGCTCCCGTGCGTGGTCCTTTGTTTCCACTGCCCGGCGGGAGGGGGAGATTACCCCTGGTGTCCTCTCCCCCTCGCCACCCCTCTTTTTCATTCTGGTGGGGCATGGGCCTGTTCCACTGACTTAGGGTAATCTTCTCTATGGACCCCGCATCTCTATATTTTCCCCCCCAGTATTCAGTCTCCCTCCCCTTCTCTAACTTACAACTAGCGTCCGAATCAACTCCAAATTGCTTGAGCCCTACACCCAAAAAACTTAACAACATCAAATCGCCCAACTAGTACTCCCTTTGTTTTGGCTGACCCCTATCTATAGCGAATTTTTTTTCTTTTTTTTTTTTTTTAGGTCCTTGCCACTGAAATCTCAGGAAATTAGGTGGCAGGACCTGCCAGAGTAAATAATACTCGTGTACCTGGTCTGCTTCCACGGGGCGGAGTGGGGCAACGTTGGGTTCCATTAGGGGCCCAGCGGCTAATGACGAGAACCAGATGAACAACGGTACACGACACTACACAAATACAAAATCCATATACTTTTAAACCTCTGGCATTGACAGTGTTCTGTTTCACACCCACAATGTATAGCATGCGGAGATGGGGGAAACCCCTCGTGCCGTTTGACACTAAACACGCTCTACACTCTTATCAAATCATATCAAACCTACGTCACACGCATATCTGTCCCATTTGTAGTGATACTGTTCTTCACAGAGATAAGAGGCGCAGTTGAACAGACGTTCTAGGAGCCGCCCTGTACAAAAACTCATGTCCACATGTTATCAAATCATTAACAATTTACATTCCATTATACATATTTGACTCCTAGAACATCTTCTAAGCAACAGAATAGAAATTCATTACTCCAAGGCTGGCCTTCACTCTGACAACCAATACGGCTTTAGAAGGGGATACTCCACGGTGGACGCCTTAGAGAATATCGTCAAAGCAGCTACCACTACCAGCCATAAATACTTCCTTGTCATTTCAGTGGATTTTGCCGGGGCGTTTGACTCCCTCTGGTGGCCAAGCGTCCTTGGCAGACTCCGGAAAGCAAAACTACCAGCTAATTTGTACAATTGTATAAAAACCTATCTTGCAAACAGAACAGTAACCGTCAGTGCTCCGTACTGTTCAGTCACACGACCAGTCTATAGAGGATGCCCACAAGGCTCAGTACTTGGCCCACTTCTCTGGAACGTGGTGCTCGACAGCTTTCTAAACCTCGACCTTGGTAATGTGCGATCGCAGGCCTATGCGGATGACCTGATCCTGATGCTGGCGGCAGACTCAAGAACTCAACTAGAGATCTCTGCAAACCGTGCTATAAATATCCTACAAGACTGGGCCACCCAAAACCACTTAAAGATATCCCCAACAAAAACCTGCTCCATCCTACTTAAAGGTTCTCTCAATATCAGAAGGCCTCCCCAGATAAAGATTCAGGAAACAACAATTAAGCTTTCCACTGAACTTAAATATCTTGGTATTCTGCTGGATAAAAATCTGTCATTCACACCCCATCTTACTTACCTCAGAAGCAAAATCAAAAAATACTCCGCACTAATAGCTAGAGTCACTCGTCGCGACTGGGGACTTAAGAAGAGGACCCTAGCCCTCTTCTATAAGGCAGTCTTCTTACCAGCAATAACATACGCATCAGGAGTCTGGTTCCACAAGGCGGTAACAGCAGTTAACAAAAGGAAGCTAGAGACCATTCAACGTTCAGTCCTACTAACAATCTCGAGAGCCTGCTGTACTGTAAGCACCCACGCCCTCCAGGTCCTCTTGGGTGCTCTCCCCCTGGACCTGGAGATCGTCCGCTGTGGGTTGCTTTATCAACTATCCAAAGGCAAATCAATCACCTGCCTAGACTACACAACTGATCCGGCGAACGATCGTAAACTAGAGAAAAAACGCCTTCTCACCCACCTACAGCAGGCCTGGCAAACCCGCTGGACGACTTCGACAAAAGGGGAAGTCACCCGAAGATTCATACCGGATAATCAACTAGTGTTTCCCCAAAGCCCAAACTGGTTTTCACCGGGTCTGCTGACATCTTACCTGCTCACGGGACATGGCGCAATAAGAGCAAAACTCTCCAGTTTCGGATTGAGTGACACCCCTCTCTGCCACTGTGGACAGCCAGAGACGTGGGAGCACCTCATGCACCACTGCCAACTATATGAAGACCTCCGCTGCCTCTTAATAACTAGAATACGTTTCTCACCAATAAACCAAGAACAATATCTCCTGGAGAGCGAGGACAACTATAAAGCCTTAACGCAGTTTGCGCAGGATCTTTTTACTAGAAGAAGAACATACCCACAACCTTAGCAGGAATTTTCCCACAAACTAACCACTCATCATCCATAATAAAGATCCTTAGATGTGTCAACCAAACAAAAACCTAACAGCTACAATCTGAAAAACTAATCATTAACTTAACCTGGATCTGACCACTGGCTTAAACTGGAGTCATTATCTGGATTTGACCACTCACACGGACGGAACAACATGTCCCAGGAATGGCGTACGAAGACCTGACAAAGACATTATGCAGTTTGCTGCCGAAACATCATTAGGCGATCTGAACCGGGTACCCTCACTCGGTTCACTTTCTTTCCCTTTCCTTGGCAGGGGATGGTTACTCTGTACCCTCCCCCCTGCCATCCCCTATCTTCACCTGGTGAGGCATGGGCCTGCCCCACCGACTTTTGGGGTTATCTTCACTATTGACTCCATATTTCTGTCTTTCACCCCCCAGTCTTCAGTCTCCCTTCCCTCTCTAGCTATCTTGCGACTAGCGTTTGACCCTTGCCAAAACTACACAAGCCCCACACAAAAATTTAAAAAAAAAAAAATAATAAATAAATAATAATAATAATAATAAATGAACTATAACCCGTATAACTTATATCTCTTTCGGTCTGACCCAATTTCTAGCGTTTCTCCTCCCCCCTCCACTTTTTTTTTTTTTTTTTTTTTTTTTTTTTTTAGGTCCTAGCCACTGAAATCTCAGGAAATTAGGTGGCAGGACCTGCCAGAGTAAATAGTAAATTTCTAAAATACTGGTGTACCTGGTCTGCCTCCACGAGGTATAGTGTGGGCAACGGTGGGTCTCATTTGAGACCCAACGGCTAAAAGACCAGATGAACAACGGTACAAAACATTACACACTACAATATCCATACACTTTTAAACCTCTGGCCTCTACAGTGTTCTGTATCACACCACAATGTATATTACGCGGAGATGGGGGAAACCCCTGGTGCCGTTAGACCCTAAAAACACTATACACTATACACTATACTATACATATTTGACTTTTTTCCTTTTTTTTTTTTTTTTGTATTTATTTGTCTTGGGCGGCACCTGGAACGAGGCGGAGATGAACTAACGTTCCAGGTGCCGCCCAAGACAAATAAATACAAAAAAAAATACATACATACATATTTGACTGTGGAGAAAAAACAACCAGAGGCCTCTGCACCCTTGGACCCCTCCTGGCCAGAGGGCACATTGTTGGAAAAAACTCAAATCCTGCGTACCGCCCTTGAGGATCTGATGAAAGACTCTAACAACCGGATAACCACTGGTGTTAGGGGACAGATTGTTTCCCTCTGGACAATGTCGGAGACAATTCTCTACCAGACAAACCTAAAATATGAAACAACTGCTGTGAAACTGGAGGCAGACCTAGATGGTGGGGCAAACAAAATGCAACAGCGTGCCCCATCTTATGCACAAGCGCTGAGGACGTCAGCCGGTGAATCAGCAATAAAAAGCAGTGTACCTGATACAACAAAAAAGACCTTTCCAAAACAACCACACCTGGTGGTGCTCCGACCAATAACCATTGAGGAAAATCAAACAAGCGAACAATTAAAGATGCAAATCATGACCAGCCTAAAAGAAGAATTCAAGACAACCAGAATAAAGTCGGTCAGGAAAACTAGAAATGTCGGAGTACTGATAGAGACAGAAACAAGGGAGGAAGCACAAAAAATTATCACTAATACCAAAATCACTGAGCTGGGACTCACAGCGACTACCCCTAAAAGAAAAGGGCCCTCAATAGTTATTTATGACCTGGATAAAGACCTGACCCCGGATCAACTAACAGAGGAAATCTATCAAAGAAACCTGATGTCCGCTCTCCCAGAACACAGAAGGGACGAACTGCTGACACCAAAATATTCAACCAAGTCCAAGAATGGCACTCAACGAAACTGGATAATTGAACTTGTGCCTGCAGCATGGAAAGTATTAAACACCCAGAACAGAGTATATGTAAATTGGGGCAGCCACTGCTTCCGTGAACATGTGGCTGTACCCAAATGCTTCAGGTGCTGTAAATATGGGCATACAACGCACACCTGCCTGCACCCAGACTGACCCCACATGCGGCCACTGCTCGGCAAAAGGCCACACTTACAAGGATTGCCCAAACAAGAGTACTGACTCAATCTGCACCAACTGCAAGAGTCTGAAGCTGGACTGCACCCACTCAATCAGGGATAACAAGTGCCCCACCTACCTGAAAATTAAGAGCTTGTTCCAATCCAGGCTGGATTATGGGAAGCGCCTTAGAGGATACAATACTACAGAGGTAAAATTTCTGCAGATCAACGCACAGAGTGCCAGAGCAGTAGCGGATCAGATCCGTATCAAGGCTGAAGAGGAGAATGTAGATGTCATGATAATACAAGAGCCATACTCACACATGAAGATAGTCAGGGGATACCCCTTGACCTACAAGATAGTACAATTCGAGGACGACACCCCCTGGGCCGCAGTCGCGGTCAGAAATCCGGATATTACGGTGACCAAAATCACACAGCTTTGCACAACCTGGGCTGCATGTGCCCACCTCACCACAGCTCTGGGGGCATTTTATGTTATTGCCCTCTACTGTCGACCGGGCGAAGACATAACTTTCGCCACAAGATACCTCCAACTGGCTGCTGACACCCTTCCCAACGCTAAAATTATAGTAGGGGCAGACGTGAACTGCCGGTCACCAATGTGGCATAGTCACACGCCAGATAGACGTGGCACCAGAAACGGAACTATATTGGAAGAGTTCCTTGCAAATTCAACGTTGACAGTGTTAAACCAACCAAACAATCTGCCCACATTTAGTAATACACTGTGGGAAGCCACCATAGATGTCTCCTTGGCTTCCAGGAACATCGCTAATAATACTACCGACTGGTTCGTCCAAGAGGCCTGGACAACATCTGATCATCGAGCCATTACATTCCAACTCAACAGATCACTGACTAGAGTACCGGCAGCTAGACAAACCACTCACAGATACTCCATATCCAAAGCAAACTGGGAACTCTTCCAAAGTACCTTAAAAACCAGCATACAACAGAGACAGAGTGAGCTTGAGTGCCTCGAAGACCCAGATCACCTCCAAAGCAAGATAACAGAGATCATAACGCACACAAGCGACATCGCTATTAAAAAGAAAAATCCAACCCCTGGGGCTGTGCCGTGGTGGAACCTAGAACTGCAACGACTCCGGAAAGAAACACAAACCAGAAGAAAGGCCTTTCAGCGGGCAAGGCGCTCCTGGCCGACGGCAGAGGTTGAAGTACTCCGACAACGCTACAAAGAAGCAAGGAACACTTACACAGCCCAAATCAGAAGCTGTAAACAGCAATCTTGGGAACGCATGGTCTCCACTATGGGAAACGAGAACCCCTGGGGAATCGTCTACAAACTGACCATGAATAAACTCCCCCGAGGGGAAGTTATTGCCGCCACCACATTGACCCAAGGAGGCATGTCCACAACCTGGGAGCAGACCATTTCCAATATCCTGTACACAGTCTTCCACCCGGCTGTACAACCAGAGACAACAGAGCAGATACAACTCTGCTTAGAAAATGAAAGCTATCAAACAGCAACGACAGATCCTCACTTCACCATGGAGAAGCTCAAGAGTGCTGCCACCCTCATTAGGGGAAATAAATGCCCTGGACCAGACCTCTTGAAGCCCGAAATCATCAAAAAGACAGTACAGTGTTCTCCGAACCTGTTGCTCAACCTCTTCAACCTCTGTCTTCACTGTGGCACCTTCCCGACTTCGTGGAAGAAAGCAAACGTCAAACTAATCCTGAAAAATCCGACCAAACCACCACACCTCCCAGAATCGTACAGACCGATCGCACTTCTCACAGTTGCAAGTAAACTACTTGAACGCCTTCTCTATAGACGAATAGAGAAATATTATGACAGGGCTGGCCTGGCCTCACCCAACCAGTTTGGCTTCAGGCGGGGTCGCTCAGCCGTGGATGCCTTAATACACCTACAAGAACAAGTAACAAGATGCACCAAGAAGTATTTCCTTGTGATTGCCGTGGACTTTGCTGGGGCCTTCGATGCACTTTGGTGGCCAAGCATCTTGGCAAGGCTTCGGGTTGCTGGGATCCCAGGCAACCTCTACAGGGTCATCAAGAGCTACCTCACAAACAGATCCATCAGGATTGTTGCTCCCTATGGGACCCTCTCCAAGAATACATTTCGCGGCTGTCCACAGGGTTCGGTCCTTGGACCACTACTGTGGAACATAGTAATGGACTCCTTCCTAGCTATAGACCTTGACGAGGTAAAATCGCAGGCCTTTGCTGATGACCTCTTACTGACAGTGTCAGCGGACTCAAGGACACAACTGGAGACACTGGCAAACCGGGCTCTGTCCACCCTTCAGGAATGGGCAAAGAAAAATCAACTTAGAATATCCCCTGCAAAGACAAACTCCATTCTGCTCAAGGGGTGCCTCAACCTCAGGTGGCCTCCACAAATCAAGATTGACCAGAAAACAATTAAATTCTCAAAGCAGCTGAAGTACCTAGGCATGATTCTAGATCCAATTCTATCTTCTGTCTTTCCACCCCTTTTGTACGCAAATATTTCAGGACCACCTGAAATATTTGCGTACAAAAGTCAGACGATACACTGCATTGGTTGCCAGAGTCACTCGCAGAGACTGGGGCCTAGACAGACGGGTGCTACGTCTTTTCTATAAAACCATCTTCACCCCAATAGTCACGTATGCATCTGGCGCATGGTATCAAAAAGCCACAACTGTTGTCAATAAACGAATCATTGACTCGATTCACCGATCAATCCTTCTGGCCATTACTCGAGCTTGCAGCACAGTGAGCACGCATGCCCTGCAAGTCCTTGCTGGTGTCCTTCCACTGGACTTAGAGATCATTCGACGGGGCCTCACGCACCACCTGGACAAGGGTATCCCAGAGACATGTTTGGGATTCACCACCGACATCATCAATAGCAAGACTATGGAAAAGAAAAAGCTGCATGCTCACCTGCTGCAGATGTGGCAGGATAGATGGGCCACCTCGCAAAAAGGCGAAATCACCAGAAAGTTTCTGCCCAACATTGGCCGGGTTTTTCCGAACTTCCCACCCTGGTTTTCCCCGGGCCTACAAGTCACATACCTATTGACAGGACATGGAGCTCTGAATGCAAAGCTATCCCTACTCGGAACACAGGAAGATCCCACCTGCACCTGCTGGGGGCTGGAGAGCTGGCAGCACCTCATGCATGATTGCCAGCTATATGACGACCTCCGCAGTGCATTCATCACCAAAATACAGTATCTACCATACGGCCAGGAGCACCACATCTTGGATACCAGGGAAGAATATCAGGCTTTCTCCAGCTATGCACTGGCCCTGTTCACAAGATGGAGAGCTCTTATCGCAGCAAATCGCAATCAACCACTGACACAATAAGGAAATGAACAAACCTCGAAGGAAATCATCCCGTGGAAGGCGCCTGAACCCAGTGGCCTCCAATAATCAAGGCACTAAACCCTGAAGTGGACCTAAAGTTGAATAAATGAGAAATGACTCTATAAACAACATTGACGCAAACCCCCCACATGGATGGGAAATGTCACAAGAAAGACCCCACAAACGCCGACAAGCAAACCCGGACCTTTTGACGGTAAAAGACTGCAGAACGGACGGGAACCACCCCATGACCGATCATGCTTCGGTCCGATCGCTCCTGGAAACTGACTAGAACCACTAGCCGCTCCGCTGCCAAATGCTATATGGCGAGCTGAATGGGGTACCCTTACCCTATTCATCTTAAATTCCCTATCCCCGGCAGGAGGGAGAGGAGACATGCTCTCTTTCCTCCCTCCCCTGCCAACCCATCTCTTCGCCTGGTGAGGCATGGGCCTGCCTCACTGACCACCTGGGGTCGCCTTCTCTATCGTCCCCATGCTTCTGCCTTCCCCCCAGTCTTCAGCCTCCCCTTCCTCCCACTTTTATCTTTCATCTAACGTATAGCCCGCACGTCTAAATTTAATAAAAAAATTCTGCCCGACCTATTAGGCCTTTTAACACATCTTTCTAGCGTTCAACCCCAACCAGCGATTTGCTAACAGCAATCTCCTTAAGAATTAACGTCAAACGCGTATATATATAAATATATATATATATATATATATATATTTTTTTTTTATTATTATTATTTTATTTATTATTATTTTTTTTATTAATTTATTTGTTTTTTAGGTCCTAGCCACTGAAGTCCCAGGAAACTAGGTGGCAGGACCTGCCGGAGCAACTCGTCATGATGCTGGACACCCGGCTAGCCTCCACGTGGAAAGGTATGGACAACGTCGGGGCCCACCAGGGGCCAGGTGGCCAATAAGCCGGACAAACAATGGGCACAACAGATCACACTGCACAGACATGACCCGCACACTTTCAAGTCTCTGGCTTGACAGTGTACTGTCCTCGATACAGCGAACATACGCGGAGATGGGAGAAATCCCAGGCGCCGTCTGACACGAACATACCTTATACCTTATATCTTATATACATATGGTGTATGCAGACAAGTGAAATGAGTATATACATGTGCATATACATACATATTATGATTTTTTTTTTTTAAGGTCCTAGCCGCCGAAATCTCAGGAAACTAAGCGGCAGAACCTGCCAGAGTAACTAAGTCTACTGGGTTCCTGGTCTGCCTCCACGGGGCGAAGGTGGGGCAACGTTGGGCTCCAACAGGGGCCCAGCGGCCAAATGACCAGATGAACAACGGTACACGACATTACACGTGTACAATACCCACACACTTTTAAATCTCTGGCATTCCCAGCAAACTGGTACACCCACAATGAAAGCAACGCGGAGATGGGGGAAACCCCTGGTGCCGCTTGACATCAATATACCTTACACCTTACCTTATACATATACAGTAGTACCTATCGTCCCTATTCTTCTATCTGTTTTCCCGCCAGTCTTCAGTCTCCCTCCCTCTCACTAAATAGACCGATGCCGCCAAATTCTAATCAACGTCTAAATTCTGCCGGTTTCGTGTAAATCTCTAAGACAACTGACACTATTAGCTTTTATCTAGCGTATAGCCTCACATGTCTAAATTTAATAACATCAGAATTTTGCCCGACCTATTTGGCCTTGAACACATCTCTTTAGCGTTCAACCCCAACCAGTGATTTCCTAACAGCAATCCCATTAAGCATTAATGTCAAACGCAATTTTTTTTTTTTTTAATAGGTCCTAGCCACTGAAATCCCAGGAAACTAGGTGGCAGGACCTGCCAGAGCAATTTGTTGTGATACTTGATACACCCGGCTAGCCTCCACGTGGCAGGGTATGGGCAACGTTGGGCCCCACTAAGGGCCTAGCGGCCAATAAGCCGGATAAACAATGGGCACAACAAATCACACTGCACAGACACGGCCCACACACTCACTCTGGCTTGACAGTGCACTGTCCTCGATACAGCGAAACACACGCGGAGATGGGAGAAATCCCAGGTGCCGTCTGACATGAACAAAATTTAAAAAAAAACAGAAGAAAGAGTTAGAGCGGGTGGGCTTTAGAGTCAGGAAAGGGGGGACAGGTAGAAATATGTGGGATGAAGAAGAAGGCATCCCCCAGGTACAATGGAATACATCCATCAGGCGAAAGTAAGGGATGGAAGTGGGAGAAAAGTTGCCGTGCAAGAGAGCACAAGCGTGATCGCCATTTGGCAGAATCTTCTTGTTCTTCTCATTCAGGTCCCGTCGTGATGTCAATTTCAGTGGTGATGTCATCCGGTGATCTGTGTCTAAGTCAGTAGGGATATAAATAGGAATGTAGCTGTGGTTGTCCTATACTGGATCTTCTTAGATTTGGTGGTGGTGTAGTCTCATTTGCTGGTAGGCCTCTGCATTGATTTCCAAAATATAGGTGGTTGTCTTCTCTTGGTTTTGACGATCATCGGAATAGTGACTATATCCATGGTAGGGTCTTCCGTCGTGCGAATAAATCTTGTGCGTAGCGCGTAAAGGCGACATAATCTTCTTCTCTTTCGAGGATGTGCTGTTCTTGGTTTTTAGGAAGGTAATGTATACTAGTCAGGAGAAGGCATCTCAAATCTTCATATATTTCGCACTCGTACATCAGGTGGTCCCAACTTTCGAGGGAACCACAGAGGCATTGTGGGTTTTCGGTGATCCCGAGTGCAGTGAGCTTTCCTCTGATAGATCCATGGCCAGTTAACAAAAAAGTGACGTATAGGCCAGGGGAGAATCATGTGGGAGATTTTGGGTATACTCTTGCTATTGTAGGAATGAATTTTCTTGTGACTTCTCCTTTTGTAGACTGTGTCGACCTAGACTGCCAGACCTGCTGCAAGTATGCAGTGAGGCGCTTCTTCTCGGCCTTGATCTTATTTGAGGGGTCGGTGGTAAAATCCAGACAAGAGATGGCTTTACCTTTGGAAAGCATATAAAGCAAACCACATTTGATGATTTCTAGATCTAGAGGTAGCACGCCGGCCAACATTTGCAAAGCATAGGTGCAGCAGGCCCGGGTGATGGTGAGCAGGATGACACGCTGAATCGAGTCAAGCTTCCTCTTGTTAACTGCTGTGGTGGCCTTTGGAAACCAGATACCAGATGCATAAGTGATTATGGGGGTGAACATAGCCTTATAAAAGAGGGTGAGCGCGCGTCGCTTCAATCCCCAGTCCCGACGTGCGATTTTTGCCACTAGCGCAGTATATTTTCGAATCTTGGTATGTAGACATTTCAGGTGTGGTGTGAAAGATAGGTTCCTATCCAAGATCACTCCAAGGTATCTCATCTCAGTTGTTAAACGGATAGTTCTCCCTTGGATTTTGATTTGCGGTGGCCTCGTTACGTTCAGAGAGCCTTTAAGCAGGATGGAGTTTGTCTTTACTGGTGAGATTTCCAGGTGGTTGTGCCAGGCTCAGTCCTGTAAAGTTCCAAGTGCTCTATTTGCTGCAGCTTCCAGTTGGGATCTAGTATCAGCGGCAAGGGTAAGGACTAAGTCGTCTGCATATGCTTGAGATTGGACATTCTGCAGGTCTACGTTCAGGAACTTATCAAGTACGATGTTCCATAGTAGGAGACCAAGGACAGAGCCCTGGGGACATCCTCTGTAGATTTGGTGCGTAACTTCTACAGAGGATGTCCCCAGGGCTCTGTCCTGGGTCCCCCTACTATGGAACATCGTACTTGATGGGTTCCTGAACCTAGACCTGCAGAATGTCCAATCTCAATCATGGACGCAGTAAGAAATAGCTCTGGATAGCAGCCCTGAATGAGGAAGAAGTAGAAGGCCCTTACGAAAAGATCCCGCCAGAATATAGAAGTAAGTGCCAAGTTAGAATAAGCACACTATAGATTATTAGAAGGACTATAGGGAGATAATAAGAAAATTAAAGAGGAAGGTCATATGACTAATATACCCTAAGATATATGTAGATGAGTTGAACGTAGAACTATTAGAACGTAGTAATGAACAGAGAAATAGACGGAGATAAATTAAATATGAATGAATGGATGTAAAGTAGCTATATTAGACGGGTTAAATCAAAGAGATGATTAAGGTGAATACTAGCATATAAGGTGATCCAAATGTATTATGGCGACTAAGACAGGAAAGGTTTTGCGTTTAGTGCCCGTATAAAACAGATAATTAGAATAACTAGCATATAAGATGGTTAAAATTGTATTATGGTAACTAAGCCAGAGAAAAGGTTTTGTGTTTATAGCGCAGCTATAAAATAAATTGTATAAGAAAGTCGAATGAGCAATTGAGTGAGATCCCTAAATGGTTATACATTAGAGAAGCTATAATAATGGAGATTCGTGGAAAGTGCTAATAAGCATCCTTGTTCTAACTAAACGATGTATATTAATATCAATTAATATAACGCGACAGTTCATTTAATGCACCATATATGTTGTGTTATCTTACCATATGATGCGCATAATTATCTTTAACTTTATTTCATATATATGTAATATATATGAAATTTGCTGCTACTACTACTACTACTGCTTTGTAGTAGTAGTAGTAGCAGCAGTGGCATTTGATGCAAGAAAGCAAGTGTATGAGCTTATGCAGCATCAGCCAAAAAAAAAAAAAAAATCACACCATTCCCTCCAAATGCCTGTCCAGTTCCTCCTTAAATTTATTTAACCTATCAACTCCACAACGACAGATGGAAGTTTGTTCCAGCAATTAACCACCCGCTGGCTAAAGGCAAATTTCCGCACATCTATTCTACATCTGTCTTTTCTTAATTTGAATTTATGCCCCCTTAGATTCGTAATCTGAACAAGTGGAAGGATCCCATCAGAATTCAGCGTGTTCAACCCATTCAAGGCCTTATATACCTCAATCAGATCACCGCGCAGGTGCTTAGTCTCCATTCACTGCAATTTGCAGAACTTAAGCCTCTCTTGGTAAGAGGATCCCTTCATTGCCCTCACCAATCTTGTTCCCCTTCTCTGTACACGCTCAAGTAAATCTACATCCTTCCTAAAATGAGGCCTCCAGACCTGTACGCAGTACTCAAGGCGTGGCCTGACCATTGCCTTATACAGAGGGACAAGCACCTCCTTTTCCCTGCTAGCAAAATTCCTGTATATCATTGACAAAATCCCATGACCTGCCCTGGCAGCCTGTCTGCATTGCTCAGAGAACTTCATATCTGCCTGCACAATTCCTCCCAGGTCTTTTTCATTTTCTACCACATTAAGTGTAGTACCACACAGTTGGTACGTTTCTCTGGGGTTACTTCTACCCATATGCAGTACTTTGCATTTGTCAAGGTTAAACTTCAGTTGCCACTTCTTAGCCCATCTGCCCAAAATTATCTAGATCCTGTTGCAGTAGCACACCGCCATTACTGTCATTAACAACCCTGCCAACCTTTGTATTGTAAGAGAGAGAGAGAGAGAGAGAGAGAGAGCGCGCAATTATACAAACCAATTCAGAATAACTGCTAGCTTGGGGGGATACAAGGATTAATAGATTAATAGATTAACAGTAGCCACTGGCAGAGGTGAAAGTGATTCTTGCACTGCTTCTATTGGAGTGAGCAGCAGCCTGGAAAATAAGATGCAGGATATTTCAGAGACTGCTGGGAATCATTGGGGTACAAGTAAACAGATGGGTTGTGTTACGGTAGCTAAGAATAGGAACAGGTGCATGTATACTTGCGTGTACACCAATGCTAGGAGTTTGGTAAATAAATTTGATGTATTTGAGGTATTGCTCAAAACATCAAAGGCAGATATTGTTGGGATATCAGAGACGTGGTGTCACACAGATATAAGGGATGCAGAACTGCAATTTGGGGAGTACAACGTCTACAGAAAGGATAGACAGGATAGGAAGGGGGGAGGGGTTATGCTATTAGTTAAGAAACACATAACAACCAAGGAAGTGAAGCCAGTGGACATCGCTGGACAGTGCAGTGTCGAGTCAGTTTGGTGTGACAAATGCATTGGGAGATCAAAATTGAGAGTAGGAGTGTGCTATAGGCCTAATGACTCTGATGAGTATAATAAGGAACTGTACAGGGAAATAGAGTGGGCCAGTAAATCAGAGAGTCTTATTATGGGGGATTTTAATTTCCCAGATATTGACTGGAATTTGGGGGCTGGTCACTCACACACTAGCAAGGCTTTTGTGGATTTATTGGATGATTGTTTTCTACATCAGCATGTTCGAGATGCAACCAGAGAGGGTAATAATCTTGATCTGATTATCAGTAGTGATTCTTCGTGCATTAAGAATCTGCAGGTAAATGAACCACTAGGTGGCAGTGATCACAATGTGCTGAAGTGGGATTTACTCAAATAGGTAACTACCATCAGGGGTAAAGGGAAGGGTTACCACTGATGGAACAGAAGGAACTGGAAAGGTGCTGGAGAGGCCTTCATCCTGCAGTGGATTGAAAATGGCTTATGATGATGATGATGACCCATGATGGTAGTTCATCAGGGGTAAAGGGAAGGGTTATTGTTTTCTTAAAGGTGGCTATGGTGGTCTGAGACAGTATTTAAATTCTATACAGCGAGACCAACTGATGATGTTACCAACAGCAAATTCAAAATTGGAAGCATTCCAAGAACTTATCTTGGAAGCTACTAGGCTTTACATACCAAATAAGAAATATTGTTCAAGGTTTAGGCCTAAATGGATGTCAGACGAATTAACGAGACATATGGCAGAGAAGAAAAATGCATGGGATACATACAAATTAACACATGACACAGAAGCCTATGATAGATACAAATTGATATGCAACCAAGTTACAAAGGAGGTTAGGCAGACGAAGGCAGATTACGAGAAATCTTTGGCAAAGGATGCAAAGAAAAACATCAAAGAGTTCTTTACTTATGTAAACTCTAGAAGGAAGGGGAGGAATCAGATTGGTCCACTTGATATCGATGGGTCAACTGTTGATGATCCTGCTCAGGTAGCTAACAAACTAAATGAATATTTTGCATCTACATTCGCACATGAGGAGTTATTCAGGAAGGGGAATGCCACAGATGAAGTAAACACTGGCAGTGAGCTAGATGATCTTGTAATAATTCAGAGTAAAGTGGAGGAGAAATTGTTGAAGATAAATACAAGAAAGGCACATGGGGTGGATGGGATCTATCCAGTTATATTAAAGGAGGCAGCAAAGGAAGTAAGCAAACCCTTAGCCATAATTGTGAGAGTTTCCTTGGACTCAGGGGAAGTACCCATGGACTGGAGATGTACAAATGTAACCCCAATTTACAAAGGAGGATCAAAGGCTGACACAAGTAATTATAGACCTGTGAGTTTAATTTTGTTTAATCTGTTACTTTTAATCTGTTTTAATCTGTTACTTTTAATCTGTTTTAATCTGTTACTTTTAATCTGTTTTAATCTGTTACTTTATTTATTTATTTTTATTTTTATTATTATTTTTTTTATTATATTTTTTAAAAATTTTATTATTATTATTATTATTTTTTTTTTGTCTCCGTCAGGAAGCTCAGGCAACCCTGGCGGAGGCCAGCCAGAGTATAATGGGCAGCCTGGCTCACCTCCCAGTGGTGGTGGAGGGCAACGTGGGGTTCCCTTAGGGGTCCTGCGGATAAACAGCCAGGGACAGAACAACAGAACACAGCACTACTCTGTCACAAACCAGACACCACACTTTTTCTGGCTTTTACCGAGATACCCAGTATTGAAGTTTCTGACATCCCTTCTTCCGAATAGAATCATCCAAATGTACATAGGAAAACAAAGGTATACTAGACAAATACATGCAGGCGTTCCACAAGGAGGAGTCCTGTCCGGAATTCTTTTCACTGCTATCATCTACCCACTAATACACAATAGAACAGATATGATATCATATGCAGATGATTTAAAGATCTTCACAAAAATTAATTTGACCGATGAAGCCAAAAACGCCACAGTAACCATCGACAAGACCTTATCAGAAGTACAGCAGTACCTCAAGAATTTTGACCTGCAAGTGAACCCTGAGAAATCTGCCATCATGGTATTCTCTCTTAAACCCGTACTAACCATAATTCAGCCTGCGATTGACGGAGTCCCGATCCCCTGCGTTGAAAAGCAAAGAGATCTGGGTGTAATCTTCGACAGAAAATTACGATTCCATCACCATATAGAAGAACTCTGTGCTAAATTCAACAAGAAACGGTGGGTTGCCAAGCAGCACTTGCTACACATTCACAACAGAAACCTGATAGAAATGTATATCAGGATGATGATTTTTGGAAGTGTACTGTATGGAGTAGAGTTGTGGGGGCTCAGCTGCAGACACCACAATTAAACCATTAAAAGCCGCTGAATACTGGCTCCTGAAGTGGGCAACCTGGAAGTGTCATCTCCCACCACAGCAGCGCACAACACCGATGGCCAACGCGCTGAATTTAACCAGGTTTTCAGCATTAATGCACGAGAGAAGACTCATCTTCACCGTAAAAATGATTGCCGGGAGAGTCTCAGCACCTAACGTTTGGGACACCGTGTGCTGGTGGATTCCCCAACCAGGTCTCCGCTCCATTCCCAAGCTTCTTGCTCTTCCTTCGAGACTACATTTGAAAGATCGGTTCTTCCCTTATCAGAAGCTCCACCTGGTTCAATCCCTGGATGCTGACTTATTTAAAATCATAGATGATAAAAAGTATAGACGGATCATCCTAGATCTGCACGTGGTCTCCAGAACTACCAACTGATCTCAGATCGTTATGGCGGGGCAAGAGACTCTCAGAAAACTGGACTTGAGGAAAAGTTTTTGTTATCACAATTTGTTATTTTTGTTATTTTGTATTAGTTTTCCTTTCAAGTCAATGTTATCTGCTATGAGTACTTTTTTTTTTATTTTTTTATTATTATTTTTTTTATTATATAATTTGCTTATAATTAATCTTTACAATTCCTTTATTATCTCTGCCGTTTGTTAACCCCTGGCATGGTGCCGTGAAGGGTATTGTATGGTCGTGGTACCTGCGTGTACCGGTGAACTGTACAATAAAGATCTTATTTATTCTGTAAATTCTTCACAAAGTAGCATGGTGCAGATGTGGGAAACCACCGATGGCGCCTTCCACAAAACACTATGCCACTATGTCTGAACAGTCGTAATATTCATTCACCTTCCACAGTTGAACGTCCTCCGTAAAGGAGAAGAGATCGTTACAAACCTGAAACTTTCTGTGAATACACAAGACGAGTCACAGCACAGACCGGCAATATTGTCTTACATGAGAACCTTTGTGATCTATATTGGACTCATTCTGCTAAAGAGGAAACCGATCATGGACTACGTCCAACTTACAGGAAAGGTTTTTTGATGCCTCATGAAGCCGCAAATTCTAGAACACCCTGACCAGAGTCCAGATTGATCTCTTCTCTTTTTTTCTTTTTTAATGGAACGCGAACCATGACCTTTTTTGACCCATGCTTACAATCTCTGATGCGAGATTTTTTGCATTTACGGATCTCATAACGAGTTTGTGGGTTCCACTCCCCCCCTCCCTTGCGCAAGGACGAGCTCATTTTCGAGATGCAATTCATCACCTCGTGTCAGTGCGCGATGCCTTGTTCCTCTTAGGATTTTCTCTATCGCAACTGCGCTCCATCTACGTGTCAGGAGTTGACAAAAACTTAATTTTCTAGCGACATGGTCAGTAATAAGATTCAAATAATTTGCGCAGTAAAGGAGGATTAATGATGGATTGGTTCGCATTAGCAGTCCCTACTAGACCTTCTTCGTCCGAGGTGTTCGCTGTCCAACTTGCTGTTTATTTATTTGTGCACGAGGGGCTCACAAGAGGCGTCCTAATTAACAGCCACCTGGATAACGTTTACAAAGGGACTGTTTACGTGGAAAATATTAACATTAATTTAGATTAAACAGGATGGTGTCGAGGGGAGGTATCTCTCGCAACAACCACTGTATTCCCACGCTTCCCCTACCCGTTATACGTAATGGTCTCTGCTACCTTCAAATTGATATTAACCAGAGGAAACTCCTTCGATTCTTTGGCAAACGATTTATCAAAACCTCTGCCGCAGTTTGATGTTCATCGTAGCTCGCTGCCGGACTGAACAACCAACTCCAATTCAGAGCGCGACCTTCTTTGAAGTTTGTGAAAGTCGAATCTAATTGTGGGCCTCAAACCTGTTCTGTCATTTTCAGAAACCCTCTCGGTGGCCGCTGACGTTTTGTTTGCCGTAATGAGTTCATTGCCGGAACGGGAACATGCATCATCTATATCGATAATCGGTGTAACTTCGAGAATAATCGTTTGTCACGCTCGGTGCAAACTGACAACGTAGCCTCGAAACCAGGTCTATCAGTCGCTTGCAAAGCTTTCATCACAGCGTATCCGAGGATCGAAGTTACAGTATGCTTCTCTTATTGAACAATAATGCATCGAAATATTGGTACAGCGGAAATAGTTTGTTTGGCTCTTTTCGGGACACAAATAATCGTTTTCTTCCTCCCACCCCACACCTCTCATTTTATAGGGGATTGCTTTCGAACAAAATCCTTCAATAAAAAAAAAATTGCAAACTGGATCTTGAAATCGAGAGTTAATTATTAATTCTGCCAACAGATGGCGCAGTCTTAGACAAAAAACTAACTTAAATCTTACAATAACCTATACTGGTGTTGAAAGAAAGTGCATCACCCCTTAAAATTCTAATTGTCGTCCGAAAAACGTAAGTATATGGCAATATTTCTTACAGATTGCATTAGATAAGATTGACACGAGTAGATGATGACGTAATATTGCATCATCCGTTACTTTCAGCTATATAAGCACGCTCTGCAAGAGTTTCAGTCATTCATTGCTTGTGTCAGGATGGCCAGTTACGTGCACTTGAGACCACGATGCTTGTTATTTGGTTTTTAGGAGCACTAGCAACTAAGGTCATATTGCTCCAGAATATGGGGGTGGTCATTCCCTGACCTTTCCGCATCCTTCGTATTTGGTGGTGACGGGTTCGAACCCCGGTCTAATCAAGAAGCGTGTGCTACCACTGCTGCTCCTTCCCACCTGGCTACGGAGACACCGGACACCACGAAGAAAGAGTGCTATCGTTGCTTTACGTGAGGAAGGATGTTCTTCCCGTCTTATTGCTTAGAGTGTCTTGTAATCAGTACTGCGACAGTGAGTAGATTTCTTTCCAAACTCAACAATACTGGTTCTGCTGATAGGAAAAACGGAAGCGGATGCCACAAACGAGTCTCTACGCCAAAACAGGACCGCGTTTTGAAGTGCTTATGCCGTAAAAACCATAAAGCTGCTTCGTCTGAGCTGAAAAGAGAACGGGAAGAACATACAGGAGTGGTAGTAAGTGTGGTAATAGTCAGAAGACGCCTCTTCAAAAATGGACATGTCGTCTTAAGAAGAAGCCCTTCCTCACACAAAAAATGAAAAAGGAGGCCCGATTAATTTGGTGTAAGGAGCGTGTCAAATGGACCCGCTCCACCCCTGAGCAGTGGAAGTCAGTTATTTACTCGGATGAGAAGAAATTCAAGACACCACGCCGTGGACGTGGTGAAGAATACCATCCAGAGGGTATGGTGCCTACAGTGAAATTCCCTACCAGCCAAATGATATGGGGTGCATTTCGTGTCACCTGCATTTTATAAAAGGTTCCTTCTGGCTGCCAATGGATACCTGGCCATATTGGAAGGCAAATTGCTGCCAACCATTAGAGACCATTTCAACCTGCCAAATAACTGCATCTTTCAGGACAACTCTGCTCCTTGTCATCGGGGAACAAAAAGTGTAAAGAGGCACTTATGTCTGTAGTTATTTTCTGCATTAGATGTTCGACAGTAATGTGTTTACATTTGTTACAGGTGAAAAAATGGTTGGAAGAATGATCCATTATAACTCTTAGGTGGCCAGGAAATAGCCCGGCTGGACTTGAATCCTGTAGAGAACTGTTGGCATTGTGTGGAATGTGCAGTTGCCAGAAAGAAACCAAAGAGTCTTCGTGAAGTTCATAATTGGTGTTTGGAACCACGAACTATTGGTTGATTATCTTCAGAAATTGATCTTGTGAATGCCTCGACGGTGTGCTGCTGTCATCAGGGCCAGAGGCGGTTCAACTAAATATTAGTTTGCACCTGATGAACTTTTCATTTTGTTTTCCATTTAAAATGATAAACTGAAGCAAATTGAGGGCTTTTGATAACATTTCAGCCATAATTGTCGTGTTTACCAAAACTGTTGTATAAAAGTTGAAATGCGCATTCTGGAATATTTCGAGGAGCACCTGTCAAATATTACTTAGCTTTGCCTTAACTATTAATAAATATCTTTTGTTTATATTTCTAGTTTTGTCATTAATGTAACACACCATCGCGAAAAAGGGTTAGAAATGTGAAATTCTTATAGGTGATGCACTTTCTTTGAACACCAGTGTATAAAGGCAATAATTAGGTAGGAAAGGGATAAAAATAGCGGAACGCGGCCATGCTCTCAAGAAGGGTGGGGAACATGCTCAAGGAAATCAGACAATTACCAGGATGTGAAGAAGTGCAGTCATAATGAGCTTCCCAGTTGCGACTTCCTTCCTGTCCACACACCAAGAAGAAACGAATCTTCCTTCTTTCCGTGCAGTTCCTTTCGATGTCCGGTAGAAGAAGGGATTTTATCACGTTGGAATATGCTTATTGAGAAACTGTTCATATAAAATGCCGGATCTGATCTAGGAACTGCCTACAAATGCGTCACCGAACATCCTGGCGAAATAAAACTAGTTTCCTCTTCTGCCGGGAATATTTACAAGGAAATTTAAATTCTAAAAAACTCTTTCATACTCGTACATGCATCCTCGAGATTTCTGCACTCGCGTACAAAAGACAAAGCGGAAATGATGGAGCACGCGAAAAGGCCTTCTGCAGAGATGCATATCGTTGATATTTCTGGTAAGCTTACGCTTGTCTCTTGCACTACTATAATGGATAGTTCAGTTTCAACACCTCGATATGTTATCATCAACCTTGATCCCCCACCCCAATTTTTAAGTCATTGAAGGAGTTAATACCACACCATCTGTTAGGCTTATTCATTTTGACCAATCACGCCTGCAAATTGGCAATTCTGAATTAATTACCATTCCCCTTTCTCAGGGAATTAGTCAAGATACCGAGCTGAAAAAATGGACTCAGTGGGACTCCAAACTCCTTAAACCAAGCTATGGCTCAAACCACTACTCAGTGTAGTCCTGACCGCACTATAGACAAGAAAAAAAAAAAGTAATAACCTGAAAATCTGCGCTAGTTCCACATTGTGATCTCCCTCTTAAAAAAAACCTGCAGCTAGTCTATGGAAAGATCTAGAAAATTTCTTGTTTAGTGACTCTAGCAAAGTAACGAAAGTGGCTGCCAGACAAATTCTTTGGAATTGAAGCGAGCTTGAGCAAACTTGTATTTGAAAGTGAAAAGTTGCAGGTGCGAACAGGTGTATGGGAGCAGCGAGCTGCACTCTCAAACCACAGGTCCTACATTAACTTTTGCTGATATTACACACACAAACAAACAAACAAAAAAAAAAAATTACCACTGCTGCCTCTACTTCCGAACCTTCTGTCTATAAAGACGCATCTCCTGTCTTCGGCGCTTCACTGCATTCTGATAGAAGAAGCACCCTGCTTCTTCTGTAAGTAAGCAAAACTTGAGCTAAAGAGGGATCCATACTGAAACCAATCTACAACGTGCGTGCTGAAGTTACTAAACTGATGGAAAATTTCGAAACGTGTGAAAATAAAAACAACGAGAAAGACTAGATTCGACAGTTTAATAATCGAATCTGACTCTGAGACCCTATTCGCATTGTATCTGACTGCTTTCTCTGATGCCGGAATTGTCTATGACTTAGATAAGGATTTAACTAAAGAATAGATTCTATTGGACATTTTCTATGTCTTAAAGACTAATTTGACCATGGATAATACCACTTCGTTTACTACAAAAATTATTGTGAAAAACTGTAATCATTGGGATTTAGGGCTATCGCCCAGAATTCATAAAGTGGTAATTATGCCGCTCTATGCACTCTACGTAGGACATGTGGACATGTGTTTTTGTAAAGGGCGGCTCCTAGAACGTGAGTTCATCTCCACCTCATATCTCTGTGAAGAACAGTATCACTACAAATGGGCCAGATATGTGTGTGACGTAGGTTTGTGTGTATTATGTGTGTGTTCTCTTGTTCTGTTCTGGTCTCTTGGCTACCCAGAAGCATCAGTCACCTGGACAGATGATTCTGGGTACTCGTCCCCACCACGGGAAGGTGGGCCAGTCCCAATGGAGCACGTACTGTCTCGATACGAGACTATGAACCACCTGATGTTGCCAAAAGGTGGGGCCAGATTTCTCTCGGGGCCCACTCTAGAGAGGGGAAAAAAAAATAATAATAAATAAATAAATAAAATAAAAAATAAAATAAAATAAATAAATAGTAGGTTGGACTGCACATAAATTTAGCTTTTCTTTGCAGTCACCTAGTGATATACATGTCTCGGGTACGGGCATACAAGGCAAAGAAACATCGACCTGCAGCCATTACTCGCTTGTGAGAACGAGCAATGGCAGCAGGAGAGTGTATGGATAGTGCCCAAATAAAAATGATACCCTAATTGGGCAAATTCGAAACATTCAATACGTGACTCCAAATTGCCCAGGGTTTGTGTTCCATGAAACTCTTAACATAGCTGACCAATTATGGATAAATTGACGCTTACCCCCTCATCACCTGCAGATAATTCAATCTCTAAACGATTGATGGCCAACGAAGTTCGAAAACTAACCGATGAAATTTAACATGATATAATAGCCTTACAAAAAACCCCATCATTTCCTGAAAAAATAACTGGATACCCTATCTCTTTTAGAGTTATTGATCCGTTAATAACTTTAATTATATTAAGTTATTAATGGTTAATATAACTAATTATGTATCCAATAATTTTCAAGGAGACGACCAGAGAGTGTATCGAACCACTGAGGTTAATTATGACTCGGGTCCACACCAAGCTAATAACGAGCCCAAAATTACTTAACATTAGTAAATGTCTAGAAGCAACCACTGCAATTCCTTGGAATGCGCTTGAGCAATGTGATAATCAACTTGCCTTAGATCTTTTAACTTGCTGGCTCGTCACAATTTCTAATTATGCAACCTCAAAGAAGATAAGGATCTCTGAATATACGAGAGGATGGTGGACTCCCGAGCTGAGCAACAGCTTTAAACTTTCAACAGAAACTTTACAAACAATGGAAAATGACAGGACTAATTCTGGACCGAATTGCGTACTCCAAAGGACGAGCAAGCTTCAACAGCTTCAAATCTCAAGCCATAAAACATCACGAAATTACACTTCGTAAGGACAGCCCATCATACCCACAGAGATACTGTGAGCTCCCCCCTACAGTTTTATCCTGAAGTGTGGAAGGACTTCATTGCACGAGTTCAGCAATATCGCCATGTCTGATGATGATGTGCCCACAAATGGACTTGAAACCATCGAATTAACATGACAAGACCATTTATCTGCGATTAATAAGTTACCTGCAACTGGTACAGCGAGAATCGACAAAGTACCATAATTTATCATTAAATATTTGAGCCCATATTAGTATTAGTAACGGCCGCATGGTGCAAGAAAGCCTATGGCTTACGCTGCACCAGCCAAAAAAAAACCGAGAAAAACAATGATAAAATAAATAAATAATAATAATTAATAAAAAAAGGAAATTAAACCTATCATCCTATGCGCTTCCCTTACCCGAAAGTACTATCCAGATGACCTTTGAATTTCCCCAAACTGTCGGCCCTACCACCTATGAAGGCAACTTATTCCAGTAATTTATAACTCGCTGGCTAAAATAAAACTTCCTGCAGTCCAATCTAAATATTTCCCCCCGTAACTTGAATTTATGTCCCCTAGTTCTAGCATCATTTATAATCTTGAAAATTTTGTCCTCATTCATTTTACTGATGCCTCTCAGAGCCTTAAACACCTCAATCAAATCTCCTCTAAGGTGTCTAGTTTCCAAACTCTGCAACCCACATATTCGAAGTCTTTCTTCATAAGGACGCCCTTTTGCCGATCTCACCAGGGGAGTTACCCGTCTTTGCACCCTTTCAAGAAACTCGATGTCTTTCTTTAAGTGCGGTCTCCATACTTGAACACAGTATTCCAAGTGTGGTCTAACATAAGCCTTATATAATGGGATTATCACGTCCCTATCTCTACTTGCAAAAGTTCGATAGGACACCATGGGCCTTCCTTGCAACCTGTTTACAATGCTCAGAGAATTTCATGTCTGACCGCATCGTAACACCCAAGTCCCTTTCCTCCAGTACTGGGTTTAGTTGAACTCCATCAAGTGAGTAAGTTATTTTGGGATTACTGTTTCCCAGGTGTAATACCTTACACTTTGTTGAATTAAAGCATAGCTGCCATTTTTCTGACCATTCCTGAAGTCTATTTAGGTCTTTCTGAAGAAGCTCAGCTTGACAGTGATCATTAACCACTCTACCAATTTTAACATCATCTGCAAATTTAGACATTACGCCCTCTATCCCTTCATCAATGTCCTTTATGAAAATTAAAAACAACAAGTGGTCCTAATACCGATCCTTAGGGAACCCCACTTCTTACATCAACCCAATCTGAGGAATAGCCATTTATCACAACCCTCTGTCTCCTGCCCTGAAGCCATCCTTCTGTCCATCTAAGGATTTTCCCAGTGATTCCAACCTGTTCCAGCTTATAAAGCACCCGCTCATGTGGGACTGAGTCAAAAGCTTTGCTGAAATCTAAATAAACAATGTCGAAATTATTCCCTAAATCCAGCTCGTGAGTGACCGTTTCGAAATAGAGAACCAGATTTGTTAAACATGATTTTCCCTTTATAAAACCATGCTGGGTATCCTTGAGAATTTCAATTCGATCCAAATGATCCTGAATTCCACCCTTGATCATTACCTGTATGATTTTCCCTATCACTGAAGTCAGACTGACAGGTCGATAATTTCCAACTTCACTTTTAGAGCCACCCTTATGTATGGGAGATACATTTGCACTTTTCCAATTGAAGGGAATCTCCCCAGAATCTAGTGATGCTCGCATAATTAGCCTCAATGATTCAATGCACTCACTTGCCGCATCTCTTAAGATTATAGGGTATATTCCATCAACTCTAGGAGCTTTACTGGTCTGTAGGCTCGAAAGTTTTTTCATTAAATAATCTTACGAAATTCCAATATCATTAATTACATATTTTTTAACTTCGCTCCCACAATTTCCCTTTGCCACAAAAGGATTTTCATTTGTAAATATCGATGCAAAATAACTGTTGAGTTCATGTGCAACGGCAGCTGGTGTATTTAATACTATTCCCTTTCCCTTAAATAAAGGTCCGATCTGGTTTGTCCTGCTCTTCTTGGCATTTATATATGTGAAGAATTCTTTATCCCCCCTCTTTGCTCTGTTTGCTAGTGATTTCTCATAAACTGCCTTTGCCTGTCGAACCTTTTCTGTGGCTCTATTACAGATCACCTTGTATCTGTTATAGGCTTCAGTACTTTTTATTGCTCTGTAACCTTTCCATGCCACCTTTTTCTGCTCAAGTAATGCGGCAACTTCACTATTCATCCAACTTGGAACCCTTCTCGTTTAGTATTTTTTAATGGTATATACACATTCAAGGCATCTGTGATTAATGTTTTAAAAGCGTACCACAGTTCAATTGTATTCATTCTCTGCGCGATATCTACCCAGTTAATAGAGGCCATGTAGTACCTTAAGGCATCGTAATTTCCTTTTCTGAAATTAAAACCCATTCCTTTGCCTTTTACATCTGCTACCTCTCTCTCTCGTCATCATCCACCGTAGAACTCCGTGATCACTTCCTGCTACTGGTTCCTCTACTGTCAGCCCTGTTATGTCATCTGATTCAATGTGATGATGAGGTCTAGGATATTCTTTTCTCTAGTACTTTCCCTGACATGTTGATACAAATAACAGTCATCTAGTTGATTTAAAAATTTTGTTCCCCATGTCGAGTTTCCTTCCCATTTACTCCAATCAATTAGAGGCAAATTGAAATCACCCATAATAAGGCATTGACGCTTACTTGCCCATTCCATTCGCATGTAGAGGCTTTTGTCATAATCTTCACAATCACCTGGTCTGTAGATTATTCCTACTCGCATTATACCTTTGTTTCCAACTATCTCACACCATACAGGCTCTATAATAGCATATGAAATGTCTGAATCCGGGAAAGCTATCGTCGCACTCAGGCTGCTTCTGATAGAAGCATTACCCTACCACCCCTGCTATCTACCCTGCCCTTCCTAAATATATTATACAAGCCGTACTGAAACTCATCATATCTAAGTGATCCCCTCCGAGTAATTTTTAATACCATATTAAAAGGAGAATAGAATTTTTCCCTCCAATATGGAATATGTATTCTGTTAGATCACTCGCAAAAGTTTCCAAGCCAACTGAAGCCAAACACTTTAGACCCATCTCTCGTTCCTCGTTTTCATTGAAGTTGCTTGAACAGTACTGAAAACACTTACCACGCACATTCTCCCTCACAGGTATCAGCAAATTCATTATGCTTTGCAAAACAGATCAACAGTTAGCAACCTGATTATGACTACGAATGTCTCCTTGGATCGTTTGAGGAGAAAGAAGAAATGGTAATCACATATCTTGAACTACAAGCTGCGTTCGATAGTGTCCACATCCCAGCCTTGCTTAAACTCCTATGAAATTACTATCACATCACAGGCGAAGTATTGAAGTTTCTGACATCTCTTCTTCAGAATAGAACCATCCAAATGTCCACAGGAAAGCAAAGGTATACTAGACAAATACACTAGTGGGCAAAATTTAAGGACCAGTCAGGTTTTCACCTGTAGCTTCTCATAGAAGTGGCCTGGGTATGGGAAAGGCATACCAAAGGAACCTCGTGAGGTACAGAAATGATGAAGGAAACAACACTGACGCAACAACGGAAACAAAACGGTACAGAGGGAAATTATTCAAAAATGGCAACACACCACTGGCTGCCATGATACAGATGCATCACAGCCAAAGATGGAACAAAGGGAAGAGGTGGTCCTCGGTAGGAGATATGGCTACCCCTAATGTCTTTGCACTGCCTGTCCATACTTAGAACAATGTTGTTGATACGTTCTTGCGGTAACATCGTCCATTCCTCTGTCAGCGCCATCTTCAGCTGGTGAACATTTTCTGGTTGGTGTGGACGTGCCGCTAGGCGTCTCCCCAGAGCCTTCCATGTGTGTTCGATGGGATTTAGATCGACGGTAGAACGGGCAGGCCAATCCATACGAACAATATCCTCACTTTCCAAAAGAATATCAACAGCTGCAGTGAGATGAGGTGTGGCGTTATTATCCATAAACAGGCCAATGGCACATTAGAACAGACGCACATGAGGAAGGTTTACCTCAATACAGTAGCGTGAACCGGTTACAGTACCATCCTCCAGTATCTGGAGTTGATTACGTCCATCCAAGATAACGCCTCCCCAAACGAGAACATCTCGACCGCCATATCGATTTCTTTCAGTAATGTTTGCGGGTGATACCGTCTGCCAACCTCTCGTCAGATTAGCTGACGTCGAAAATCGCTGATGAGACCGAATCTACTCTCATCAGTACAGAATACCTGAAGTAAAGATTTTGTGGTTCTAACCTTTAGAAATAGTGTTGATCCTTAAGTTTTGCACACCCTTGTACAAGAAGGTGTACCACAAGGAGGTGTCCTGACTGGAATTCTTTTCACAGCTATCATCTACCCGCTAAAACACAATAGAAGAGATTTGATTTCACATGCGGATGATTTAAAGATCTTAACAAAAATAAATTCGACCGATGAAGCAAAAGACACAAAGTACCCATCAAATAGACCTTATCAGAAGTACAGCAGTACCTCACGAAATTTTACCTGCAAGTTAACCCTGAGAAATCTGCCATCATGGTATTCTCACTTAAATCTACACCAACCATAATTCAGCTTGCGAATGACGGAGTCCTGATCCTCCGCGTCGAAAAGCAGAGAGAGAGATGTGAGTGTGATTTCCGGCAGAAAATTAAGACTACATCATCATTTAGAAGAATGTGCTAAATTCAACAGGAAACTATGGGTTGCCAAGCAGCACTTGCAGAACACAAACCTGATCAAAATGTATATCAGGATGGTGATTTTCGGAGGTGTACTGTATGCAGTAGATTTGAGGGGCTCGCCTGCAAACACCACAATTAAACCATTAAAAGCCGCTGAATACTGGCTCCTAAAGTGGGAAACCTCGAAGTGTCACCTCCCACCACAGCGGCACACAACACCGATGGCAAAGCGCTGAATTTAACCAGGCTTTCAGCATTAATGCACGAGAGAAGACTCATCTTCACCGTAAAAATGATGGCAGAGTATAAGCACCTAACATTTGTGACATCGTGTGCTGGCGGATCCCTCAACCAGCTCTCCGCTCCACTCCCAAGCTTCTTGTTCTTCCTTCGAGGCTACATTTTAAAGATCGGTTCCTACCTTATCGGAAGCTCCATCTAGTTCAATCCCTGAATGCTGACCTGTGTAAAATCATAGATGATAAAACGTATCGGCGGCTCATCCTAGATCTGCACGCGGTCTCCACAACTACCAACTGATTTCAGATCGTTACAGCTGGGCACGAATCTCACAGAAACCGGACTCAAGGAAACGATCTTTTGTTATCGCAATTTGTATTATTTTAGTTTGTATGATTTAATCTTTATGCTTCTGGCGAGGTTATTATTTCTGCCGTTTGCTAACCCCTGGCATGGTGCCGTGAAGGGTATTGTAGAGTCGTGGTACCTGCGTGTACCGGTGAACTTTACAATAAAGATCTTATTTATTTATTTATGAGAGCACCTTTGGACTCGGGAGAGATTCCTTTGAATTGGAGAAGTGCCGTCATGTCGCCAATATATAAAGGCGGTTCTAAGAGTTAAGTCAGTAATTACAGACAGTTTAATCTGATTTCAGTGGGAGAGAAATTCGTTGAGGCAATAATTAAGAGTGCAATCCAGGAACAATTAGATAGATAAGGCATTCTGAAGGGCACACAACATAGTTTTGTTAAGGCACAATCATGTTTAACTAACTTAGTAGGCTATTTGACACACTCATGAGCTGGAGGTAAGGAACAATTTCGACATAGTCTATTTGGATTTTAGGAAAGCATTTCATTCAGTCCCTGAAGAGAGATTACCGTATAGGCCGGAATTTCTGCGTCTGTCCAAACAGTCCTGAGGACTTAACTATCGTTCCCTGCGGTGGTATTATAAAGCTGTGTTTTGTCAATTTGTTCCTATAGCGCATGGTTCTGGCATATTAAGAAAGTTACAGTCTAGTCTAAATTCTACCTCATTCAAACTTCAAATGCTTTTGGAAAAAATGTGCAGAAACCGCAGGACTGTATCTTGAGAATATTGGCCTATCCATAAATCCGACCAAGTCAGCACAAATGTCTTTCACCAACTTGAAGAAGAAGATGAACATAGACATCTACATCAATGGTATTAGAGTCCAAAAGGTTTCTCATCACACTGATCTAGGGCTCACCTGGGATGGAGGCCTGACCTTCCAACAGCACTTCGCCAACACTAAAGCAAAAACTCTGTCAGCAATGTGGGCGATAAGACAGGAACTTACTGGTGTAAACAACCAAAAACTTGCCACTCACTACATACAAACATGTCTTGTTCCGATTCCCATGTATGCCTCGACGATCTGGTCCTCTGCTTCCCTCACTAACATCAAAAAATTCATGGGTATCGAATACTGGATTTTAAGGTGGTTGAACCGTGTTAATGGCCACCCTTTCACCATCTCGAGATCAGTCATGTATGCTAACCTTGGTTGCACCCCTTGGAATCAGTTGCTCATCAGAGGAAATCTGCGTAATCTCTGCCAACTCCTCACCGATCGCTTTGATTCTCCAAATGTCCATAATCTTGTTGCAGGCCCTAGGCTTTCCCGCGCCCTTTGCAATAGTGCTTGGAATCCCCTAAGAAGCTCATTACAGAATTTAACTATGCTTAGACGATGTTTTCCGTCAAACATACTCGAAACGTACAACACCCTGAAGATTGATCCCCACAAGTTCTGTGATGAGAAAGCGTACAGATCTGAGAAGATACAACTGTAGCAGTTTCCTGATTATCTCCTTCAGGATGGAATCTCCCATGAACTCTACTTTACTGATGAATTAATTTGTTTTAAATCATTATGTGTTTTGTATGTATATGTATTTGCTGTAAATGCATATATTAGGACGCGTATGTTTTTATATATCTCTATCTTTTGCTTGTGTCATTGTATATATTTATATCTGCTTTATTTGCTCACTTTAGATGTACGATTTCTGTTTGCTCTCTAACTTATAATGTATAAATGTATATAGGCACCCTCCTAGCTGAAGGCTGTTCAGGGGTGAAGCATATGTAATAAAATGAATAAATAATAATAATAATAATTCTGCCTTGCTGGTCCCTAATCAGTCTGTCTCTTGTTCGGCTCCTTTTTTTTTTTATGTGAACCCCAAACACGAGAGGTACTATAACCTATAGTACTTAATGCCGTGCTTGGGTTGGAGGTTGAGAAGACGAAAGAAAATATTTGTTGACATTGGACTTGAACTTCTATAGCCTGTAACTTTCAGGAAATACGTATGAAGGAAGATTGTTCCACAAAACAGCAGTTGAAAGAATAAACGAGGAAGATGAAAAGTTGGTTCTATGAGTTGAAGTTGGACAGTAAATGGATGTTGGCGGCACGTGTTCGGACTGTTTTGAAAGAGAGAGCGGGAATTATAGAAGTCAATTCAGAAAAACAGTGCCCATGGAAGTATCTGTAGAAGAGGCATGCAGCAGAAACAGTACGTCTATGAGACAGCGAGTGGAGAGACTCTGTTAGAGATGAATCATTAATTAACCTAACTGTCCGCTTCTCAATGGAATCAAGAAGCTTGAGAGAGGTTTTGGGGGCACCACTCCAGATGTGGGAACAATATTCCATGGCAGGGCGCATTTGTGATTTGTAAAGAGTGAACAGCAGTTTGGAAGAAAAGTAACCTTGACAGCGAAAGAGAAAAACCAAGTTTTTTAGATGCAGAGGAAGCAATATTTGTAATGTGCTTGTGCCAAGAGAGTTTAGAAGTCAGGGTAATCCCCAAAAGAGATATATCATTTTTCCTAGAAATCGGAATGTCACTAAAGATAAGCATAGGAGCAGAAGAATCCTTTTTGCGAGATATAAGACAAGATTGAGTTTTAGAAGGGTTGAAATCAACTAAGTTGTCTTTGCCCCACTGGAGAATTACCTGAAGATCGGCGTTTAAGGAATTGGCAGCAGATTTTCGAGAACTTGAAGCTGATTGAGCTGGACAAGGTTTCTCAAAATGGAAAGTGGAATGCAATGTGCTATCATCGGCAAAACTATGGATTGGATTTCCACTCAATGGAAGAAGGTCATTAATATACAAGAGGAAAAGAGTGGGGGAAAGAACTGAAACTTGGGGGACACTGGCATTAGTGGAGAAGTTAGAAGACAGAGAGCCATCTATCATCACCCTCAGTGAGCGATCAGAGAGAAAACTGGATAATCAATTACTAAAAACAGTTGGCAAACCATAAGATGGAAGCTTATTTAGAAGACCTTTATGCCAAACACGATCGAAAGCCTTTGAGATGTCAAGAATAACTGCTTGTGTTTCACCGAACCTTTCCATGGAATTAGTCAATAAATGAGTAACATAAGCCAGAATACCACCAGTGGATCGACACTGACGGAATCCATACTGGCGATCTTTGATCAGACGGAAGGTTTCTAGGTAGTTTAAGAGTTGGTGGTTAATTGATTTCTCCATTACTTTAGAAAGAGTAGAAGTAATTGCAATGGGACGATAACTGGATGGGAGGGATTTGTCACCCTTTTTAGGTACTGACTGGATATGAGCAAATTTCCAAGCAGGAGGAAAAACACCTTTGGAATAAGAAGTAAAAAAAGGCGGCAAAGAACAGGCGTAAGTTCAGGAGCACAGGTTTTTTGAACAAGTGGAGAAATACTATCGGGACCTGGAGCTTTCTTAGCGCCAAGGTTCGTCAAAATTCTTTTGACGGAAGACCATTGAATGGAGCGTATTGGGAATGGTGGGAGGTGTTTTTCCAAGATCATTAATTCATGAGATGGAAGAAAAATGGGATGCTAGCAGGTTAGCTTTATCCTTGGCTGAAGTGACAACGGAACCATTTGGTATGAACAGAGGTGAGAGCAGAGATGGGCAAAAGTTGCGGCCAATAGCTTTGGCAAGAGACCAGAATGCTCGGCTACCATTAGGGCAAGAAGCAGGTTTTCTGCTCTTAGCTTGTTCAAACTCTAGTTTGGACTGATTAATAACTGCTTTACAATTGTTGCGAACTTTGGTGTAGGCAGAAAATGAGACTGAAGAATTGGAAACAAGCCAGTTACGATATGCAACATTCTTCTCTTGAACAGCCTTAGCACATTTATTGGAAAACCAAGGTTTAGATGAAGGACGAGATTTTAAAGTGGTGTGTGGGATAAAGGATTCCACCTGCAAGAATAATTTCACTGACATGATCTGAGCAAACGTTGACATCAGAAGTTTTGAAACAATAATCTGACCAAGGAAAAGAATAAAAGAAATCTCGCAGGTCATCCCATTTTACATTCTTGTAATGCCGAACAACACAAGGTTGGGAATAGTCATAAGATAAAGGCTCCATTGCAGAAGAGACAATCACCAAGTTGTGATCTGAAGTGCCTAAAGGACCTCTCACTTCGACCGCGTACTTAGAAGGGTTGTTTGTGAGAAAAGGATCAAGCGTAGTGGCTGTATGATTAGGATTGTCCGATATTCGTGTAGTTAAATAAACAATCTGTGCAAGGTCATTAGTAATTGCAAAAGCCTCAGCATCTCGACTAGCTAGGTCGGTGTGACCGGAAAACGGAAGCCAGCTGGAGTTGTGAACATTAAAATCACCAAGAAAAATTACCTCACTGTTAGGAAAGTTGGACTGGAGAAAGTCAAGTTGCAAAGAGAGGAAGTAAAAGAGCTCCAAGTGATTAGTGGAGTTGGGAGAAAGGTAGAGACAACAGATGAATTTGACACAATGAGGTAGAAAGATTTTAAGCCAGAGAAGATCAAAAAGAGGAGATTCCAAATACTAAGTCTCTGACTAGGAATATCAGAACGGACATATGCACAAGTACCACCTTTGAGGCGAAAGGAATCATATAGCAAATAATTTGGACATCTGAGATGAGCAGTAGTTGAATCAACTGATAACTGAGATTCAGTCAGAAAAAGTACATGGGGTTTGGAAGACTGGAAGTGGAAATGGACATCGTTGAGATTGGAATTGAGACCACGTATATTTGTGAAATGAATTAGGAAGTCCTTGGGAGGTTTAGATCTTTTCGCAGATAAGCTTGCTCTATTATTTTGACAATTCATGGTGTATTCAATAGTGAGAAAAAGTGGATGGGACATGCTGTATGAAGTAATGAAATTTTTGGATAGGACGTACACATGGTACGTCCTATCCATGTGTACCCAGATATACCCAGATCCTTGACATAACGTGGCCTCGACAATGCTCCGTGCATACTCGGACTCCCTCCTGTTACTATCTAGCAGAGTAGAGGAAGCAAGATTATACACTAGCTGATCCGGAAGCCTCCTAGAGAGTTACCAATAGGTTCGGTCCGGTGTACTAAATAGCGGCCGGCCTGCGAACACCATTTTTGAGCTGTACCCTCGAAAATCATAACCTCAAAAGTCATCAACCATAATGCATTATGGAAGAAATGGGGAAGGGTTGAACGGAACTGAGCTCTGGATCTAAACATGGGTTCTACCACTTCAAGCTTCCAATAAGCAAAGTAGTTTTATTGCACCGGTTGATGAGAGTCATCTACCAACTAGTACTGCTACACTTCGAACCCTGCTTACGTTGGTTCACACCTGGGTGATCACCCACCATGTGCTTGTGCATGGAGGTTATACCCAGGATTACTAACAGTCCCACCATCGTGAAGGTGCAAGCAGAGGATTTGGCTGTTACAGACCGTCCGGACTTAGCCGAAATTGAGTCCACTTGTGTTGAGTGTCATCCGAATATCAGTTTCATCAGCGTTTTAGACTCCCAGGTTGCAAGTTCAGCTTGTCTGGCATATCTGAGAGAATGTCTATGACAACCTCAAGGACGCTTCAACGAAGTTAAGGATGTCAGTAGCACTTGGCCATAAGAAACAAAAAGCCAAGCATCCTTAAAATTAACCATGCTTTTTTCCAACAAGAATATTGGAAAACTTAGGTTTTCTTTTGGAGAAAACTTTTTTTCTCCATGATGTTACTGATATTTATTATGTCTAACAAAATTTGAAATAACACTTCTGTTGAAAAGTAACTCTGTTGGCCACAGAAGCGTTGTATTAAAGAGTGACCAGCTTTTACCGAGGCTTGCTCTGCTACATCAGATATGTTCTCCCTGTGACCTTCTTGGGTATTACCATCAATGACTTTGGATCACAAGGCGGAGAAAATACGCTGTTGGAATATTTTTATGCAGCGTTAGCAAAACAGATGGTCCACTACCTCTAAGGGTCTTGTTTCGTTAAAGTTTATCCCTAAATCACCTTTTACAAGTTAGAGTTTGCTCAAAAATAGTTCCATCCTGGTCTGTACAGCCTGTACGTATTCTTTGGTCATGGTTATCTTATTGCGAAGCTTACAACTTTCAATCTTGTTGAGTCAACACTCTATTCTTGAGGCGCCTCAGACGATTGGGAACATATTCCATACTACTGTCATCAATACCTCTATCTTAGACAGAAGCTGATTCTCTCCACACTGGTGTCACTGTCTCTGGAACTGAACCGGATATCCTGAGTACCACAGAAAATTTCCAGTTTCTGCAATCATTTGCTCGCCATGCCTTTGGTCGCCGGAGATGCCTTCTTATTCCACTACGGGATACCTCCTTGCCTTCTTAGCAGGCGACTCTACTGACAGCGCAGGAGACTCCACTGCCACTTTTGGCCAGAGCAGGATTTGAAAAAAAGAAAAGAAAAAAATAATATATATAAGGTGAAATTAATAGGTCTGTTAAAAAATGTGAAGATGGAAGCAAAAATTACACAAAATGCCATAACTAATAGAAGGATATGGATGAGTAATTTTGGTTACAGGTACAAAAAAAAAAAAAAAAAAAAAGGGTAGAGCAAATATAAAATTCAAATTTGATATTAGCCAAAAGTTAAAATTAGTATTAGTATTAGTATTAGTAACGGCCGGATGGTGCAAGAAAGCCTATGGCTTATGCTGCACCAGCCAAAAAAAAAAAAAAAAAAAATTTGTAGTTTTGCCTCTGTGGTGTACTGACGCTTCATGATTTTAGTTCTCCTGAACAAATTCTGAACTCCTGAATTCAACCAGATGTACTGTACAGTGTTAATTCTGATACTTTTCAGTGTAAAAACGGTTGTGAAAATTGGATTAGAAGCGGCTAGAGGGAGCTAAAATGCATTTCATCATGTGTAAATATCTACTTTATGATTATCGATTACAGCACCATTTAAATTAGTTACTTATCTTCTAAGTATGTTAGGAGAGAGTACTCCTTATGTGGTTAAAGCTATTCATAACTTTAAGGGAACTAATAATGATGAATTGTGTTTCAAGAAAGGGGACATCATTACAGTAACACAGGCATTGGATGGGGGCTGGTGGGAAGGAACACTAAATGGTGTTACTGGTTGGTTTCCAAGTAATTATGTGAAAGAACATAAACAAGATTTTGGAAAATCTGGAAGGAGCCCCAGCAGACAGGTGGAAATATCAACTGCAGTTAGACAAGAAAACATGAAGATGTATCGGGGCATTGTTTTTAAGGATATTGTTGATACTGAAAATACACATGTTAATGAAATCCAGGGTTTGTTGAAGAGTTACCTACAACCACTCCATCAAGCAAATATATTAAATGACCAAGAATGGAAAATATTAGTAGGTAATATAGAAGAAATTTTAGAATGTCAGAGAACACTGTTATCAAGTTTGGAAGATATAAAAGAGCGAACTCCCAAAGAGCAAAGAATAGGTGGAACCTTCATAGAGGATGCACCTCAAATCAAAAGGGTTCATCTTATGTACTGTTCTAATCATCCAAAGGCTGCAGCTGTTATTGAAAGGCATAGGGATGTTTTAAATAAATTTATGGAAGAACAGGGAGCGTCATCTCCTGGTATCCTAACGTTAACAACTGGTCTTAGCAGGCCTTTCAGGCGGCTAGAGAAATATCCTGCTCTTCTGCAAGAGCTTCAAAGGCACACTGAGGAAAGTCATATTGACCGTGGAGATACTCAGAGAGCAATTTTTGTCTACAGGGATATCGCTGCTGCTTGTCTTGACATGAGAAGACAAAAAGAGATGGAATTAGAGGTGATATCTGGAAACATCAGAGGCTGGGAAGGAGAGGAGGTTAGTACACTGGGAGATATAATTGAAATGGGACAAGTAGTTTTTCTGACTGAAGATCAGGAACGCAAGGATCGTTACTTAGTTCTTTTTCCCCAAACTCTAGTCATTTTGTCAGTCAGTCCTGGCATGAGTGCCTTCATTTATGAGGGAAAATTGCCTTTATCAGGAGTTTCTGTAAAGAAACTGGACCCTGGTGACAGTTACCAATATGCATTTGAAATAACAGGCAACATGATTCAAAGAATCATTGTTATTTGTTCAACTCAAGAAACAACAGACATGTGGCTTTCCTTACTACACCAACAAATTCGGACTAGTCACTTTCCATCAGGTGTAGTCCCACCAAAAGGAATAGCTAGTCAGTCATTTGGTACTCCAACCCATGGTAGTCCTTCTCATATTTCTAAATTGCATGTCACTTTGTCGCAGAACTCCACTGGTCAAACAGCTCAACCCCCTCCTCCTCCACATCAAGTTGGAAGTAGCTCATTTGTTCATGACAACAGACAGGCACCTCAAAAAGGAACCACTTCTGCTAGATCTCCCAATAAGGTTTGGTCTACTTGGAGTTTAAGACCACACCCACCTCTTAGGCCATGTTTAACATTGGCCAGTAAGGGGGAAGTAATGCTAAGAAGAGCCAATAGTCGTAGAAAAGATAAAGTTTTAGAAGAGAAAGCATATGAAGGGGATATGAGAATACTACAGGTCATTGAAGCATATTGTACAAGTGCAAAAACTAGATACACCGTTAATTCAGTGGACATTCGCCACTTAATGGCGTTACGAGGTGTGGGGAGGGGTACTATGGATCCAGACTATGATGATTATTCACATGTGCCTTCTCGGTCAGCTACTTGGTGTTGTGGAAGTTTTGCTCTGAAAACTGTGAAAAAGTTTTTGTGATATATTTTGATATTAATGTTGATACTTCCTGTTATTGCTTTCATGTAGTTAGATGTAAGCAGATTTGAACTTTTTTTATTTTGTTGTATTAAATGGACAAAGGAAGTTCATTATAATTGGATTTTTTTAATATTAAGATCATATGTAAAGCACAAAAAAAAAACCTTTAATCATAAAATAGTGTTACTTTTGATTTCTCAGATAAAGCAAAGTAGGTTCGTAATATTATCATGTTTGAAAGTGAGGCTTATGTTAACTGTTAGATTTAAACATTCAGAATTATGCATTATAGCAGTTGCTAGTTTTATGCAATGTATGATATTGATATAATTAAGAAAGTTATGTGGATGGGAAGGGCGATTTAATATTTTAATATCACTGTTGAGAGTCATGAAATAAATTTCTTGTAAATTTTGTTTTATTTTAAAATAGCCATGGTTTATTTCTTTCCTTCATTTTGTTTTTTGTTATACACGTTCATGTTGCTTATTTAGAAAATGCCAGAATTAATATTGGGCAATTGGGTTATCAGTATCAGTGAAAAAATTATATTGCTGTGACTATTGATGTTTATTAGTATTTGTTGCAGTACCAAATTTACACTTTTAGACACATTGTCATTTATCTTGTGATATGATGTCACTGCAAATTTTTTATAGTGCCTACCTGAATGACATGTGATATTAATTTAAATAATTGAACTGCCTTGGCTTACTTAGACATTGTGAAATTGATAAAAATATTATAACAGTTTCTTTCACTTTCATTAGTTTCTGTGATCTTTTCCTCTTAGTGTTATTTTATTCAGAGGTCTTGGTACCCTTTTGTAAATGACTGGAAATTGATACATGATCAGATACGTCATCAGTGGACTACACTCGATCATGTATCAAGGACTGCGTTTCTATACTACTTTACCCCTCTTTTGGACTCACTCAGTTTGATTTTTAAATTTTCTTATCCTCCACAGGTATGGACAAGTATAGAAACGCAGTCCTTGATATATGATCGGGTGTAGTCTTCTGAGGAAGTATTGGTCATGTATCAATTTTTACTTTTAGCTAACATCGGATTTGAATTTTATTTTTGCTGTACTTTTTTTTTTGACCTAAAACCAAAATTACCCATCCATATCTGATGCTGGCTATCACTCCTTATTTTAATTTAATCATTTTTACTTAATCATTTTTTGCTCTGCTGTTACCCTCTCTATTTGGCTTTTCAATTCGGCCTATAATTTTGCTTAATTCAAATTATAACAAATAGGATTTTCACATTTTTTTCTCTTTTTCCTACAATATTTCCTTTTTGTGCTATCCTTCTCCTATTAATTATGGCATTTTGTGTAATTTACGCTTCCGTCTTCACATTTTTTAACAGACCTAGATATATAAACTTTTGTATCCTTTGCTGCTGCTTTGCGCGCTCAGGTGCATTTTTCATACCATCTTGATTCTCTTCGTTGCCACTTTTTTACCCAATATACTTATTTCAGGAGAACCTCATGGTATTCGACCTCCCTTCATGGCGAAACACAGCCAGTATACACAGAATGACCGAAACTACGGAAAGAAAAACACTTTTTAAAAAAAATCAGAATTACTGTTAGAGAAACTGGTTAATGCCCCCGCATCAGACAGACAGATGACAGCACCGAATAACGCTCTTCTCGTATATAAAGAAGCGTAAACGAATAACGTCCAGGTGGTACAAATTGCTAATGTTTTTCAGTAGCGATTCTTTCTTTCTTTCTTTTCTAATCCAGTGCATTTAATATTCCAATTCTTTATTTTAGAATAAAACTGCATTTGTCACAGTGTGTGTGTGTGTGTGTGTGTGTGTGTGTGTGTGTGTGTGTGTGTGTGTGTGTGTGTGTTTAAATCCTCATCTTTATCAAAATGTTGCCCGCTCACCATTATATTTCAGGATTCTTCAACTATTTCTTTGATTCAAATTACATTTCAGTTTGTTTATTCAAATTTCCGCATAAATTAGTAAGGCCAACTGATGTGAAGAAGCAAAAATTTAACCTCGATTAAAAACCGTGCCCGCTCATCATACATTGATTCATTATAATTTTTAATTAAAATCAGTCGGTTCACATTCCTAGGGCTTTTATCATTCAAAAATAAGGATTCTCGTATAATCTTACTGACAAAGTTTGAGGGTTAAAGCGCTGAGCAGCTCAAATATCATCACTGGCACCGCCTCAAAAAGCTAAGACTGAACACCGATTCTCTCTGATTTAACTTATATCTTTAGGGTCAAATCCAAAATCAAGTTGGAACAAATTAAAATCAGTGAAAAGTGTTTGTACGCCTCCAAGCAAAATATTTCGCAGTCACTGAAAAAAATTGATTAATCTGTACAATGCGCAAGTACAAAGGGATAATCACCTCCTTATCCCTGCTAGTAATGATATAGTACAGAAACTTTGCTTTCAGGGATAACAAGTTGATTATCTCCTGCACAAGGCCACGATTAAGTCGCATCTGCAGTACTGTATGCACGACTGGAGGCCTCATTTCAGGAAGGATGCGGATCTGCTGAAGCGGGTGCAGAGAAAGGCAACCAGATTGGTGTAGGCAACAAAAGGGCGCTGTTTTTGTTGCCTTCACCAATCAGTGAAATGATTGGTGAAGAACTGAAGCATTTCTAGGCTCTTACCTAGAAATGCTTCAGTTCTGCAAATTGCAGCTTCTGGAGACTAGGTACCTGCGAGGAGACCTGACTGAGGCCTTCAATGGATTGAGTAAGCTAAATATGAATGGAATTCTTCTTCTTTCTGAGATTAAGTTGAGGAATAAAACAAACCTTTCTCCATTGCATGAGCTTTGTACTTACAGGCACTACCCGAGCCGTCACTGTGTATACTGCGCTGAGGCTGATCGGTGACGTGGGATACGTCCACTCCGGAAGACAGGGATCCTCAAAGTTTTGAGTGATGACTATACTGTACATTAATATACGAATAGACCTATACGAACTTCTACAGGAGCGTATATTCAAGGGCCGATTTGCAAATAGTGCGGGTTGGAAAACCTCTACTCCCTTCGCCTGAGATAGGTGAACTATAGCCCCTCAATTGAAGAAAAATTTTTGAAATTCTCTCCAGTTGTCGAAGAGAATCGAACCCAGATCTCACCAAACGAGTAACAATTGGCGAAATATATCTGCCGCAAGCGGTAAGTCTCACACTGAAATATGAACAACTGAATTCGTTGTTGTGAATCTTCCAGAGTGCATTGAAATGTAGGCCGGCTTTATTCGATGGTTAGCCGGGCTGTTGAAAATGAAAATATAAGATAAACGTTTATAAACCTTAATAAAATAAAGCCAACATTGTTGGCAAAGACCGATAATTCAGAAAGGCTCCTCACGTCTCCGACGGACAATCCTTCAACTTCTGCTGACGATGAGTGAACAGAACCAAGACAATTTCCACTCGATGTGGAGAGACCGACTATAATTCTGGACTACCACACAAGCTAAATACCTCGGTAGAAATGCATGGGGTTTGTGTTCAGAAGGTAACACAAACTTGGATTTTATGCAGGTGTGTAATCGCCAATTGTGATTTATGAAATTGTGATCCTCGGATGGGTAGCAAAAAATTAACGGTCCACAGGGTAAAACACTGGGACGATGAATAAACGTTTCGTGTAAAATTCAATTCTTTTTCGCCAATAGAGATTTTTGGGATTTGCTGGTTGCGCTTTAGTCCTAAACAATGTAATTCTGGAAAGACTCCTGACATCCAACCCTGATGGATGTCATCAGTACATGGAATTTGCTTTTGATGAAATACCATTGGCTGGTTAACGCATTAAGGGCTTTTATCGAAGTTTCATATAAGCATCGCGTCTAGATTTCCGTGAGCGCTCATCCCCGCCTTAGAGTACTCTGACGATAATGCAAAAACAAGTTTATTTTTGTTAGGAGCGTTGCTAACTGTATCGCAGATCTACTTAAGACAATGGATCTTTTGTCTTCGCGTTAGGACAAAGGGCCCATTGTCTTAAAGGGGCGTACATAACGCGAGCTTCTATAGTTATTTATTTTGTCGTTAACAACTTTCGACTTCTTTTTTTTACACTCTTTCCATCGCAAATCCACTAAATTGTCTTAGAGGCACATGGAATAGTCCAGTTAATCATTCCACGATGATCAAATTGACCAGTGCGAAAACATTTCTTATTTCTCTCAACGTCCGAGTTTTAATTTCTGTAATTCATAACGCCAACACGAAAACAAAAAAACATTTCAGAAAAGTGTATATTATTCCACCACGCTATCATATTTAATAATCAAGATGTTCCGCTGTTGTAAACATAATCTTAAATTTATGCTTTCATCTTTCTTGACTGCAACTAACTGCTTTCGTTTCTAACGGGGCCTAAAACTAATCATTTTAATTAATTTAATTACCTTATTACTGGCTTCCTTAAATGTACTATTAAGTTCTAACACACTCTTGAAAGAGATCCACTTAAATAGGAAAACTGAGTATGAAAAAGTAAATGAATATTTTTCCATCACAAAAAAAAAAAAATTAAAATGATTCTTGCACCTCCCTAGAATTTCGTTCCTTTCATAACGAAGGATAAAAAAACTATTTAATTGTAAATTGGACGGCTGTTAAGAGCTGGGTTAACTTTGTTAGCGGCGAATCTTCCTTGAAGACGGTGTTAAGAACAGTTCTGGATCACGTGTTCAATTTCCTGAGGGTCGGCAATAATAAAATACCGCCACCTGTTTTGAAATTTAAAGTAGCAGACGTTGCTGCGAAAGTATTCTGCGCCACCAACTTTTTAATTGGGCTGAAAATTTTCAAAAAGCAGACGAAAGGTACAGCGAAGCGGGGGGGGGGGTAATAAAAGGTATAGCGAAGAGTAACCAGGAGTTATTAACATGAAAAAAAAGTTCCTATAAAAGTACAGAGAAGCCAATTTTGGTACTAATACCTTTCCTTTTTGAGTTTCAAAGTCTAGAGACCAGGCGTCTGGACTTGATTAAAGTACTTAAGACTTTCAGAGGCCTGAATAAACGATAGGGACAGCCTTTTTCTTTCGCAGGTAACACAGACTAGAGGACATGCGCTTGAATTAAGGATAGATAGTTCAGTCTGCCCGTACAACATTCTCCTTAACTCAACAGATTATTACCTGTTGAAATACACTGCAACCTAATCTTGCAGAAAAAAAAAAAGCAATTTATAGGTATTCGAGGAAGGATTTAAATACCTAGATGAAATAAGACAATCTATTTTAGAGCCCTCTTAACTTAAAATGACTCTTATACATTTAGGTTACTGGATGCACTCCTTCTATGATAAGCTGAATCCAGTATCATTCCCAGTAAATTAACATATTTGGAAGAGACTGAGCTATGCTCTGCAAGAAGCGAATTTAAGAAAAAGCAGTTGCATTACTACATCCTTCTGGAGAGAAAATTATGTAGTAAGATTCATCCGTCGACAGCGAGTCCACAGAAGGAGGCATACTGACTCAACATGTCCTTGTGACCACGCTTTTAGATCAAGTGGTCACTCCAAAATTCCTATGAATCTTGCCCCGCATATAGCAGATTATGTCGTAACAGACACATCATCCATAAGAAACACAAATATGGGCGTGAATAATAGGGATGGGATGTCGATGTCCACTGATGTAGTAATATAGATGCTTTGAAAACTAAAGAATTTTTTTAACCAAGTTGCTAAGTGCTTTCTAAAACTTTCCTGAGAAACCATTATAGTATAAACAGGGTTCATGAGCGCGAGGTGTACAGATTCAAATGCTGATCTCGAGTTCAAGGAATACGGTATGAAGGACTCATAAAATGAATTCGCTTCATTATACTCTTTTCCTACGTTCAACTTAAGAGTCAAACATTATTGGCGGTTGTGGCCTAAGTTTCAGCTGAACATGTGAATCCGCTATGTATTTACAAATTTGAGTCACCGCTGCCAGGACAGCTGTTTCGAAATTACTGGCTTCTGATCAGTTGGCAAGTCATCTCTATTTGCAAACGTAATAGAGAATAGAATTTTATCTAACTGAAAAGCCAAGTGGTGGTTGAAAGTTTTCCACACATCCTGCTTCCGATTCAAATCTCACTGGTGTATGATGAAATGTGTGTGTATACACGCACACACCCTCTGTAATCGAGTGTCTCTTTTAGGAAAAATAATAAAACAAGAAACTATCGCATAAAGCCTTTACGGGTACCACAGTCGCATATATTACGAAAAAAAAAAAAAAAATCGAATCCCAACAAGACAGGAGCCCTCGCGTGTAACGCCATCCTCTTCGCACCGGTGGAAAAGACCCAAGTTCGAATTCCGTCAATGACGTGGAAACGTTTTTATAGTCCTGTTCACAAAGTGGCTGAGTTAATCGGTCTCACGCGAGGGTAGAATGCTTTTTTCTGCAGATAATTGAGATTTTTCGTCTAGCAAACCGACCACAGAACAACCGCAATTTAAAGATATAATATATACGGCGCAATATGGCCTAAGTAATATGATATTGATGATTAATGATATACCTTCATCAACGATATTGATGAAGGTATATCAGGCTTAATGTCTAAGTTTGCAGATGATACAAAGTTACCAGGATGATTAATGATAGTAATCAAGGTAATCTATTGCAACAAGGTCTAGGAAAATTGGGTCAATGGGCTGAGAAATGGCAATTTGAAGTTTAACCTTGAAATATGCAAGGTACAGCATATGGACAGTAACAATCTCAGATTAACATGCCGACTGTGTGGTACTAAAATCAGAGTAATGGAAAATGAAAAAGACTTGGAGATAACTGTGCAGTCAGATATGAAGTCCGCTGATCAGTGCAGATAGACTGCCAGGAGAGCTCATGGGGTTCTGTCAATGATATACAGGAACTTTGCTAGCAGGGATAAGGAAGTGATTTGTACAAGGCCATGGTTAGGTAGCATATTGAGTATTGTATACAGCTCTAAAAGTAGGTTAGGTTAGAATTTCAGGAAAGATATAGATCTGCTGGAAGAATTGATGAAGGCAACAAACGGGTCTTGCCAAGAAAAATATTCAGTTCTGCAAACTGCAGCCTCAGGAAACTAGGCATGAGGACATCTGATTGAGGTGGTTAAAGCCTTGAATGGATTAAGTAAGCCAAATGTCAATGGTATTCTTCCACTTGTGAGATTACACACATGAGGGGGGGGGCATAAATTCAAGTTGAGGAAGAATGGTTGCGGGATAAATGTGCGGAAGTGCCCTTCAGCCAGCGGGTGGTTGATTGTTGGAATGGAGGTGGGTAGTCTGAATAAATTCAATAAATAACTAGACAAATTATTGAAGAGGCTGGATAGGCCAGCCATATTGGAAATTTTTTTTTTTTTTTTTTTTTTGCTGATGCTCTATAAACGTTTTTCTTGCATCATTTGCCACTACAAATACTAAGATACTAATCCGCTTAAACTATACAACAAAGAAACAAGCCAGGAGGTATTATTGGATTCTGCCTCCCTTATATTGGAAAATTAGTTGGTTTCGAACCAGAATTTGAGTTTTAACTCCAAAGGACTCGATGAAAATATTATTCATCCAGAAAAAAACTACGTAACCGGACAATATACGCTCTTTGTAGTTTGTGGCTTAGTGGTGGGTTAAGTGCCAAAGCAACTACAGCCATGAGGTGTTAGCATAATTGACGTGTATTCTTCGGTCAGAATGCCTGCTTGCTGGACGAGTTTCAGAAGATAATACCATGGAAGGCTTGCTTTAAAAAAAAAAAAAAAAAAAAGCCGATAAAAGTTCCTGGCTTTTTCCACACGGTGTGGAAGGATTATAATGATTCTGCTCGTCACGTAGGAACAATAGGAAGATTGCAAAAGTAATACATTGTCGTTCTCAGTCTTAATTGCTTTCGCCCAAAGACAAGCAAACAGCCCGAGACCCAATAGTTACAGAAACTTGATCATGTGTGCACTTACCCAAAGAAAGACATTGTGCTTCTTGAAAGGGTCCAAAGACGGGTAACTCGCCTGGAGCGATCGGCAAAAGGGTGTCCATTTGAGGAAAGACTTCGAATATGTTGGTTGCAGGGCTTGGAAACTAGGCACCTTAGAGGCGACTTCGTTGAGGTGTTTAAGGCTCTTAAGAGGCATAAGTAAGCTGAAGGAGCATGAAATTTTCAAGGTTATAACTTATTCTAGAACAAGGGGCCATAATTTCAAGTAACGGTAGGAGATGTTTAGACTGGATTGCAGGAAGTTTTATTTTAGCCAACGAGTTATAAATTACTAGAATAAGTTACCTACATGGGTGGTAGAGGCTGACAGTTTGGGGAAATTCAAAGGTCAGCTGGATTCAAAGGTCACCTACGGGAGGAGGGAAACGCATAGGTTGTCTATTTCCTTTTCTCTTATTATTATATTTTATTTATTTTGGTTATTTTATATAATGTTGTTATTATTATTATTTATTATTTTTTTGTTTTCGGCTGGTGCAGCATAAGCCATAGGCTTCCTTGCACCATGTGGCCATTGCTAATACTAATAGGTTCCCGAGAATATCGATGGTGAACTCAGAGAAATTTTTATGGACTTTATTTATCGTACTTTCTTAGTGTGTGTGTGTGTGTGAGAGGGGGATAGACTGAAAGACCCGAATGTACCCATTCTTCAGTCTGAAGATAGGATTTGGTATAAAATTCGGACATGGAGATGATTGTTAGATTTTAGAGTTTTTGTGCGCACTGTTCTACACAGCTTTAGTAAACAGAATAAAACTAAAATTATTACGCTACAAGTGATCTCAATGTCTTCCTGTCATAAAAGAATAGATCAATGTCATGAATGCGACATTTTATTTTAACAATGCGTAATCTAGTGTGCAAAATTTAAGGACCAGTCAGGTTTTCACCTGTAGATTCTCATAAGAGTGGCCTGGATATGAGAAAAGCATACCAAAGGAACCTCGTGAGGTACAGAAATGATGAAGGAAACAACACCGACAACAACAATTCTATTAGAATAAGTAGCGACCTGGAGCGTGGGGTGTTGGGGGTTTCAGGGACGAATGGCAGTCATCCAAAAATAGGTGGGTATATGGGATGTGTTAGTGTAACTAAGAATAGGAGTAAGAGCATGTATGCTTGCATGTATACCAATCTTAGAAGTATAGTAAATAAATTTGATGAATTTGAAGTGTTGTTCAAGACATCAAAGGCGCATATTGTTGGGATATCAGAGATGTGGTGTCACACAGATATAAGGAATGCTGAACTGGAATTTGGGGAGTACAATGTGTACAGAAAGGATAGACAGGATAGGAAGGGAGGAGGTGTTACGCTGTTAATTAAGAAAAACATAAAATCAAAAGAAGTGCATCCAGTTGATATAGATGAACAGTGCACTGTTGAGTCAGTTTGGTGTGAGATAAGCACTGCGAAAGGAAAAATAAGAGTAGGAGTGTGTTATAGGCCTAATGACTTGAATGAGTACAATGAACAATTGTACAGAGAAATAGAGTGGGCAAGTAAATCGGAATGTCTTATAATGTGGGATTTTAACTTCCCAGATATTGACTGGAACTTGTGGGTTGATCACTCACACACTAGTCAGACTTTTGTGGATTTATTGGATGATTGTTTTCTGCAGCAGCATGTTCGAGAGGCAACCAGAGAAAGTAATACTCTTGATCTGGTTATCAGCAGTGATCATTCATGTATTAGGAATTTGCAGAAAAAAGAACCACTAGGTGGCAGTGATCACAGTGTACTGATGTGGGATTTACTTAAAGATATAATTACCATCAGGGGTAAAGGAAAGGGTTTTTGCTTCAGTAAAAGTGAGTACAGTGGTCTCAGACAGTTTTTAAATTTTGTACGGTGGGATAAACTAATAATGTTACCAACAGTAAATTCTAAGTGGGAAGCATTCAAGAAATTAATCGTGGATGCTACTAAAGGTTTCATACCTATTAAGAAATATTGTTCAAGGTTTAGGCCTAAATGGTTATCTAATGAACTAATTAGACTCGTAACTGAGAAGAAAAATGCATGGGATGCATATAAATTATCAAGCGACTCAGAGACCTATGGCAGATATAAGCTAGTCTGTAATCAGGTGACAAAGCAGGTTAGGCAGGCGAAGGCAGATTACGAGAAATCCTTGGCAAAAGATGCTAAGAAAAACAGCAAGGATTTCTTTACTTATATAAACTCTAAAAGGAAGGGGTTGAATCTGATTGGTCGACTTGACATCGATGGTTCGACTGTTGATGATCCTGCTCAGATAGTAAACAAACTGAATGAGTATTTTGCATCTACATTCACACGTGAGGAATTATTAAGGTTTGAAAATGGCAGAAGGTTATCAAATTGTAGCAGGATACTTAATGATTTTGTAATAACTGAGAGGAAAGTGGAGGAGAAATTGTTGAAGTTAAACATAAGAAAAGCACCCGGGGTGGATGGGATCTATCCAGTTATATTAAAGGAGGCGTCAAAGCAACTAAGCAAACCCTTAACCATAATTATGAGAGCATCCTTGGACTCAGGGGAGGTCCCCACGGACTGGAGAAGTGCAAATGTATCCCCAATTCACAAAGGGGGATCGAAAGGTGACTAGAATAATTACAGACCAGTTAGTTTAACTTCTGTTCCCGGTAAAATAATGGAGTCGCTGGTTAAAGATGCATTGCAGGATCATTTGACAAGGCTGCAGCAATAATTCAGACACAGCATGGGTTTGTTAAGGGAAAGTCTTGTCTGACAAATTTGATAGGATATTATGATGTGTTTACAAAGGAACTGGATGTAAAAAATAATTTTGATATCATATATTTGGATTTCAGGAAAGCTTTTGACACTGTTGCGCATGGAAGACTATTGTACAAATTGGAGCAGAATGGTATTAAGCGTAAGTTGCTACAATGGATAAAAGGATGGTTAAGTGGGAGAAGACAGAAGGTGTTAATCAATGGGTGCTGCTCTTCTTGGACTAATGTTATTAGTGGAGTCCCACAGGGTTCGGTGTTGGGTCCACTGTTGTTTTGTATATTTATCAATGATATTGATGAAGGTATATCAGGCTTAATGTCGAAGTTTGCAGATGATACTAAGGTTGGCAGGGTTGTTAATGACAGTAATGGCAGTGTCCTACTGCAACAGGATCTAGATAATTTGGGCAGATGGGCTAAGAAGCAGCAACTGAAGTTTAACCTTGACAAATGCAAAGTACTGCATATGGGTAGAAGTAACCCCAGAGAAACGTACCAACTGTGTGGTACTACACTTAAGGTGGTAGAAAATGAAAAAGACCTGGGAGTAATTGTGCAGTCAGATATGAAGTTTTCTGAGCAATCCAGACAGGCTGCCAGGGCAGGTCATGGGGTTTTGTCAATGATATATAGGAATTTTGCTAGCAGGGAAAAGGAGGTGATTATCCCTCTGTATAAGGCAATGGTCAGGCTACGCCTTGAGTACTGCGTACAGGTCTGGAGGCCTCATTTTAGGAAGGATGTAGATTTACTTGAGCGTGTACAGAGAAGGGCAACAAGATTGGTGAGGGGAATGAAGGGATCCTCTTACCAAGAGAGGCTTAAGTTCTCCAAATTGCAGTGGCTGCAGACTAGGCACTTGCGCGGTGATCTGATTGAGGTATATAAGGCCTTGAATGGGTTGAGCACGCTGAATTCTGATGGGATCCTTCCACTTGTTCAGATTACGAACCTAAGGGTGCGTAAATTCAAATTAAGAAAAGACAGATGCAGAATAGATGTGCGGAAATTTGCCTTTAGCCAGCGGGTGGTTAATTGCTGGAACAAACTTCCATCTGTCGTTTTGTAAGTTGATAGGTTGAATAAATTTAAGGAGGAACTGGACAGGCATTTGGAGGGAATGGTATGATTTTTTGGCTGATGCTGCATAAGCTCATACACTTGCTTTCTTGCATCACATGCCACTGCTACTACTACTACTACTACAACGGAAACAAAACGGTACAGAGAGAATTTATTCCAAAATGGGAACATATCACTGGCTGATATGATACAGATGCATCACCGCGAAAGATGGAACAAAGGGAAGAGGTGGTCCTCAGCAGGAGATATGGACACCTCTGATGTCGATGCAGGCTTTGCACGGCCTGTTCATACTTAGAACAATGTTGTTGATAAGTTCTTGCGGTAACATCGCCCATTCCTCTGTCAGCGCCATCTTCAGCTCGTGAACATTTTCTGGTGGGTGTAGACGTGCCGCTAGGCGTCTCCCCAGAGCCTCCCATATGTGTTCGATGGGATTTAGATCGGAGTGGAACGGGCATGCCAATCGACACGAACAATGTCTTCACTTTCGAAAAGCATATCAACAGCTCCAGTGAGATGGAGTGTGGCGTTATCGTCCATAAACACGAACTTAGGGCCAATGGCACCTCGGAACAGACGCACATGGGGAAGGATTGACTGAGTACAGTAGCGTGCACTGGTTACAGTACCGCCTTCCAGTATCTGGAGTTGTGTACGTCCATCGAAGATAACGCTTCCCAAGAGAAGAACACCTCGACCGCCATATCGATCCCTTTCAGTGATGTTTGCGGGTGATACCGTGTGCCAACCTCTCGCTAGATTAGCTGAAGTCCAGAATCGCTCCTGAGACTGAATCTGCTCTCATCAGTAAAGAGTACCTTAAGTAAACATTTTGTGTTTGTAACCTTTTGAAATAGTGTTGGTACTTAAGTTTTGCACACCAGTGTACAACGTGCATCCTAATGTAGTACTGTAATGGCAGTCAGTGGTGAAATTACGATGAATACGAATGGAATAATGATGGGGGATGAATCAGTAGCCAAGATCAAAGTCATGGATGGAATGTACTGCGATCAGGAGGAGCTATGGTCCCCTCTCTCTCTCTCTCTAACTACACTATTTGGCTCACAGCAACTGAATTCTGTTGAAGTTTTCAAGTAGTATATACAACAAGAACGCCCACTGCTCCATAAGAAAACTTTTAAGTTTTGGTGAGATAGTAGTAGTAGTGCCATGTGATGCAAGAAAACAAGTGTATGAGCTTATGCAGCATCAGCCAAAAAAAAAAAAAAAAAAAAAATCACACCATTCCCTCCAAATGCCTGTCCAGTTCCTCCTGAAATTTATTTAACCTGTCAACTTCCACAACGACAGATGGAAGTTTGTTCCAGCAATTAATCACCCGCTGGCTAAAGGCAAATTTCCGCACATCTATTCTACATCTGTCTTTTCTTAATTTGAATTTATGCCCCCTTTTGTTCGTAATCTGAACAAGTGGAAGGGTCCCATCAGAATTCAGCATGCTCAACCCATTCAAGGCCTTATACGCCTCAATCAGATCACCGCGCACGTGCCTAGTCTGCAGCCACTGCAATTTGCAGAACGTAAGCCTCTCTTGGTAAGAGGATCCCTTCATTCCCCTCACCAATCTTGTTACCCTTGAGATTGTGGGGATGCTCGGATGACAGTAATACGTCTCCCTAAGCAACTCAAGCATTGTACATAGAAGTCTGGTCGGAAGATCGCGACAGCTGCGGCATATGATGACATCTCCAATATCGACCAACCAGTTTGGAGAGATGTGGTTAGATACTATCATCCAATATGATGAAATTTTTCCCAATCTCGCCTGCACAAGGTCCAGCGAACGATGTATATTTTTCATTTCATTGTTGTTATCGATGATAATGTATAATGCCAATGGGCATAGGCTTATGTACTATGGATGTTGTTTCGATGAGTGACAATTATCAGCAGGGAGGGAAAAAAACTGCATAAACCAACATCAAACACGATAGTTCATAACAAGATCTTTTTCATTCGTGCACTGTTCATTATGTGCAGATTTTTATGAACGACAGTGCTCCCTGCTAACACAAGAAAACAACGCTAGATCTGCATTAATTTCCAGATAACAGCATCATGCAGGTTCCGCCAAAATCTCTGGAAAGGAATCAATCGAATATCAACGACCTATCTCATATCATTAAAACTAATAATGGATCCAAGTGAAAGATGTCGAGACTGGCTCAATCTGCTTATACCCAGATCGTACTACACCAGGATACGGCCCTATATTATCAGTAGATCGGAAGAACCAATTAAAAGGTAATTATCTATAACTTAAAGCTGTTTAAGTTAATTTTATGTTGAAGAAAGCGATGAACATAACGAAAGCGATGAATTCGCTATTGAAAGAAGCTTATTTCAATAAGCGAATTCATCGCTTATTGAAAGCGATGAATTCGCTATGATTTGTTAATTCTATGCATGTTCTATGAATTCTATAGATGTTCCTATGCAGTTTTTCTATTTTAGCAGTTAAAATTTTGTGAATAAAAAATGCAATTATTATATCTGTAATTGACGCCCGCAACGTCGGCTTAGGGGACCTTGTTTGGCGGATCCTCCTTGTTCAAGTTATCCACACGTGTCTTAACTGTACATTGAATTGTGTGAAATACTCTTCACATATTCTTCAATGGAAAAATAAATCTGAAAACGCGCGCAGAAATGCCTATGGACATTATCGTGGAGCAGGCGCACACCTTTCCCCATCTTTTTTTCCTTTTATAGCAGCACATAGCTTTATGAGGAGGCTGGAATAATACTTTGTCGTCATAGCACAGCCATTTGAGGCAATCTGTTAGTATTACACCAAGCTAATCCCAAAAAACTGACAATATCGCCTTGCCTACAGCTTTGCCTTTTTTGAGGTTGGGGATTCTGTCTGCTTCCACTGTTTTGACATTTGTTTAGTTTCGGGGTCATAGTGATGGACCAAAGTTTCATCCATGATGACTAACCTTAAAAAAAAATAATAATAAAAAAATAAACTCTTGCTTTTCTTGGCACGCCGAAACATTCCATGTGCATATTGGACTCTTCCTTTTTCTGGTAAGTTTAGCAGATACTTTACTCGTATGCAACTGTTAATGGGACGTTCTCCACAAATCTTACACTCATTTGTTCTGCAGCTAGTTCTTTGACGCTAATGCTAATTAATGCATCAATGCCACAGTTTATGCAACATTCTTCTGTTACAGCAATTGCTGGGCGTCCTGGGATTTCTTCTTCATGCACCGAGGTTCTTCCACATTTCAATTATTAATACCAATGTCCTAGAACACTGTAACCTGGGCAGTCTGCTCCATAAACAGCGACCATTTCTTCATGGATTGTTTTTGGTGTTTTCTCTTGCAGAAAGAGGAACCGAATCGCTAATTTGTATCACACTCTATCATTGTGACACTTCATTCAGCAAAGAAAAGAAATTGTCAGATCGAAACCAAAATTTGTGTCGTTGCTACAGAGTTTAAGGTACAAAACAAACAAAAAAATTCTGTCTATCGCAGGTACTTCTGGGTGAATATAAATCTTTTTTGAACCCACCCCCATAATTTAATAAGTTAATTTTAACGGTGCAGCGCGAGATTCGCTGTTACTAATATTTACACAGAATCTTGAGAAGAACCTTGATGATTTTTACGAATGAAGTTGGTTAGTTCGGATGTATTGTCTCTGGAAAGGGGTGTTCTGCGAGGTCCACACTTGGCCGACTTCTTTTCAGTGTTAACCTGAACGATCTTTTTCATGTTTTAAGAATTCTTCCGTCATGTTATCGTCATATACCGATGACATAAAACTTGTTTGAGCTATTGGTACATCCAAGGACTTTGTAAGTTTGAATTTTTCCACTCAATTGCTGTTTGATTGGTCGTCAAACAACAGTTTAGAATGAAATATTGCAAAATGTAAGATATAATTTGCTCATCCTAACAGTAAAAGTATTTGTTACAAATATATAAAACTTTGCTATATTAATAGTTTCCAAACAGAAAGATTTGGGGATTTTATTCACCTCTAATACTTCTTTTAGTGCTCACATTGCTCACTCAGATCGGCCTACAAAATGCTAGGCTTCAAAGATTTCCAGTTCTGTTTAAGAATATAACCACACGCCATTATCTATATGCCACTCTGGTTCTTCCACTACTGGAGCATGGAATACCTATTTGGTCCTCAGATGGTGTTACGAACGTACGACTAAGAGAGAACAGGACAAAAATTTGTTCCAGGACTGACGGAACCCCCGCCTTCCATAGGTTTTATGTAATTTATTTACATATATTTTCTCTATCACCATTATACAATAGAGGTGTTTTAATAAAATTAAAATTTATATAAAGTTGTTACATCAAATGCAGGCTTAATTTTTAATATTTCCAAAAAAAATTCATAATTTAAATTAATTTTTAGTAAAATATAAAACGGAATTCGGTAAAAATAGCTCACTTTTAAGTCCTATAAGTATTGTATAAAAAAAAAACAAAAATTACATTTCTTAACCTTGTAGATGGCAGAGAAATGAACCTACGGTTTAAAAATTTTAATATAATCACATTGCCGAAATGAAGTACAATTTGTAATCTAACTTTTAATTTTGATGTCAAACGTTGTCTTGGATTTATTCTCTGTTAAAGAAATAAAGATGTCGAAGCGAACCTCATATGGGGTCATCAGAACATCGAGGCTTTTAGAAACAACTTGAATCCTCAGCTTCAGATATTGTAAGATGCTCCCCACTCCACGGCGACTGGAGGTGGTAACTTTGAGGTCTCTGGCGTAATGTCGGAGTTAATTCAACGCACGTTCCAACCTTCTAATATCTTCGATGGCGCGTACCAAGTGACATCTGTAATGCTGTTTACCAGTGTAGACTGGCTATAGTACGAGTAGATTCCAGGCAGCTGTTAGGATGTCCTTCAAGGACATCCTAGGCTCCACTTGCCGGATGCTCATTTTGCGTCCATTTCGATAGACCTCAGAAAAACATTTGGAAACAATTTTTCTCTGTCCATCACTTGTTTATGTAAACAGTACAAGGGTCTTTATCATTTCCTTCTTGGCTGGCAATTATCTTTTGTAATGTAAATCTTAAATCCTAGGTAAATACACGAAACCACATTGGATGTCACGAGAAATAAGATTTTGTTGTTGCACTTGTATACTCCCAGCGGGTTGACAATATCTAACCTTTCTACCTCTATAAATCCCGATAGTTAATCCTCTCCCTCCACACCCCTAGCTCCCCAAGATATCGTCGTACATTTCCCATCTTCAAACTATTTAATTTCTTTTAAAGACATCGCAAGAATGAATAATAAAACCAAGTGACAGATGTCCGGTGAAATCTGTTGCAAACATCAGATGGCGCCACGTGCCACTTTTTCCAAAACTCGATGTTTATCAATTGTTTTGGCCTTGAAGCAATTTACTATTATTTACGTTGCATCGCTGGAGCACTCCTCGTTCCCGAGAGGATAAACACATTACGCGTGACAAACAAAAAAAAAAACAAATTATTTTTGTCTCCTTCCTGAAACGAAACCTGGAAGGGCAGGAATATCCGCACACCACCAACGACGAGGGATGTCGCTTCGTTCGGGTAGATGCAACACGGCGTAACTGTGCTGTGTACGAGTCCCTGCGCGGATGTACCCGGGAAAGAGTTAGACGCGCTATAGCAGCGCCCTCTACGTCAAGACGCGCAGGCTCAGAGTATTCGGAGAGCCGGTTCTGCAGAGCTACAGGAAGGTTTAGTGCGTGTGTCTCCGCCATCTACTTCCTTTCGGCGTTCGGACCGTTTTTCGTTTCGTTTCTTTTCCTGAGGGGTCACCGAGAGGGGCCACAGAGAAGCTCCGTTCGCCTCCCGCCAACGACAAGCACAAGGGAAGCGAACGACGGATGTACTAGGTCGAACAGTCGAGCCCTCACCGGCTGTGTAGCTTTACTGGAGAGCGGGCGGCCATTGTGGCTGCGGCCTATTCACCAGGGGTGGTTTGACGTCAACAGAAAGGGGCGGTAGTGCGGATAGGTCGCGACCTTTCCGACGAGAGAAACAGAATTGTGTCGTCTTTTGGCCATCGTTTCATTTTCGCATCGGAGTTTCCGTAGTTTCGTATGTCTTCACCGCTAATGATGTACCTTCTAGCGACCTTAGAAATCCTCGGCTGTTTTCTCGCATCTGCCGTTACAGAGACCGTGTACGAAGCCCTCCGCCAGGATCCGGAACTCACCCAGGTGAGTATATTTTGTTTTCATTTTGAGCGAACGTAGTCGGACATCTTGTGCGGGTGCGCATGTGTACATTTGCTCGAGGGACGGACGAGTGATCGATGAAATGCGAAACTCCGATTGAAATCGCGCAAATTCACTCGCTCGAAAATTTTAATTTAATGAAATTATCGAGGCACTTCTCTATTAAAAATTAGTCCATTAAGGGGACGGTCGGGGCGAAGTTGATGGCTTACATTTTACTTGGCGGATTAATTTCATTATTTTATTCTTTCGCGCACTCCCGTCATTTCTGCTCTTTACCCGTAATCTCATTTCTATCCGTGGGCGATCCGTTAGTAACCTCCCTCCCGCTAGCATCCGCTGTAATAACAGCCTTACTTCCATCTGGACCCACTAGGGGACCACTCGGATCATTAACGTCAATTAAACAGCGTTCGTTACGTCACGTGGTGAAGAGAGCAAATGGGCACGCACACACGCAACGGAAGGAAGAAGGAAAAAAAAAAAAAACGATAATCATCTGAAGCAGAAAAAAAAAAAAAAAAAAAAAAAAAACTTTCCCTTCACCATTGCAGCAAAGCGAACGGTGTCGTGAAGCCAGTCAGCCCGCACACCCCCACCCTAGTCGGGCGCCACAACGGTCATTTTCCGTTGATGACGTGCGGCCGACGACAAGTGACCATTACTGCTCCGCCCTCCCACCTGGCCGCGCTCTGACTCACTCGCCCGCATACTGCTCCCAACCCTGCTCTCACTCTAAGGAAACGTAATCGATATCGAGATTGACGAATCCCCCCATTCCGGTATCGATTTTTTTGCCAAATCTAAAAGCTTTTTTTAATTTTATTTATTAATAATTATTTCGTTGTTTCGTCCATCTCGTGGATTACTGCGGGCCGAAAAATCGAGTTCGCGAAAAATTAACAAAAATAAAAATGCACTTCCGCTGACTCACGACAGCTGCTCAACGACAGCCTTCACATTAAATTGGGAAGCGAAGCAAAACGGAAAAAAAAAGGCAAAATTGTAAGAATGCGCAGCGAGGCTTAAGCATTTTAAACTTACTCGAGGTGTTCGGTCGCTAATTCGTTTCTTTTCAATTAAAGGAGAATCAGAAGCCGTCCCCGTTCGGCGGCCCGGCATAAAACACTCGAAATGAGGACGTCCACAAATAAAACCGTTCATTTTTTAAAAATCCTGTTCTGTAGATGATATTAAAAAGTAATAACCGTTTTGCAAATGGCTTCCCGACGTGTTCCGGTAATGGTGGCACTTCTCGTGACTTTTTCACGCGTTTAACTGCACGCGCCTTACTTTCCAAAAGTGGCACGATTCGAATTTCCATGACAACAGCCAGTAAACTCGCGCATTAATCGCAACGTCCTCTGCCAGTGAGAATCGAAAACTGTAATAATTAATCCCAAATTAAAACAGAATCGCGTACACGATTTTTTCAAATAAAAAAATATAAATATTCAGGGATTGAGTGTATTCATTTTGTTATTTGTCCACCTTTGATAATCAACGATGCGAAAGATTTAACGTTATTAAAATATTCTGAAAAAAAAAAAACCATAAAGATGTACCTAATAATGCTTCGAAATTAAGGCGTCGTTTAAGTAGCTCGAAGGATATATATTACTTAGTATTTAGCGGTAATAAATCCAGTTATACAAAAAAAAAAAAAAAGTGACCAAAAAATTCAAAATGCGTTTTTTTCCCTTTTTCTTTCTCGTGCTTTACAGTTATTTAATATTAAGGGATTCCAGAACATCGAAAAGAGTCTGGTTTTTATTTTATGGGAATTACAAAAAACTAATATTTCTTACCAAAATAGCTTTATTACTAGTTCTGGTTCTTCCCAACTCAACCTTTGTTTTAAAAGCAAACAGAATCGCATTGTCATGTCTTCATACTTCAAATCAGCTTAAAGATAGCTGGATATATTTAAAGTCTTCTTCTCCCTTACTGTATTGGTTAAAAGAAAAATAAAGTATTCCTCCTGTCTCTTCACGCACCTTACTGAAGGAGAGTCGTACAGAATTCAATTGCACGTACAACAAACGTTCAAGGGACTGTTCCTAACAAAAAAAAAAAAATAAAATAAAGACTTATTTCTCCTCCTCCCTCTCAAAAGTGCCTGTTACCCCCTTTACATTTATCTGGCAGAGTTTCAGTGTGAGATAGTGCAGCTATACACTAAGGGCTGGTCGCCAGGGGAACGAAGAAGTGGATGTATGACCTAATTCTTGCATGCAGAGACATTACATACAACCCGCTCACGGCGACTGCATTCCTCCGATCGATCGGTGCCGCAGAAACGGAGCTTTTCTTTTTTGTTATTTTTTCTTTCCTTTTTTCCCCCATTACTTTGTAAGAGAGCAAACGAAAGTCATTGTGATACTTGTTCCGTGGATTATAGCAGCCCCGTATGTATTACTTAAGGCTTATCACGATGCAATATTGTCACACTGCGGTTCGATGTTAGACCTAAAGGTCGCACAGGGCCCACACTGCACGCGCTTATAGGACTAACAGAATCTGTAGATACAAGAAAATTATCTCATTTTCGCCTTATTAAAATTTCACTCAGAACAGTAGTTAGTAACATTTGTACAAAGCGAAACGTACAATATATAAAAAAAAATTTCGACTTGCTCGATTTAAAAAACCGCTGCTGATCATCCAATGCAGTAGGGAACAAATCATAGAAAGGCAAAAATATTTTAGGTCTCATTGGATTAAAACAGTTCTCCGACAATCATTTGAGTATAAAGCTAAAACTGCTTTGTACTCAAAAAATTAGTTTTAAAACATTCATGGGCTATACATGAATATAGTTCATTTTATGGGTTCACCGCGTCGCGGGCGTGGCCGAAGAACGCGGTGATTGTCCGGTCGAGTTCTGTGATTGGGGTGAGTTTTCTTTCTATTCAAGTAGTCATTTTTGTTTAATGAAAAAAGTTTAGGTTTTTATGCGACTTCGGGAAGGATTCAGTCAAAAAACCGGCCGTTGGCCACGGCCAGGACTGCCTTCTTTCTCGCCGAAGTACGGAGGTGTACCCATAATTTGGAGTATAACCCATTCATGATTTTTTGGTATCTCGCTACAAATTTTTTTCAAAGGATTTTAATTTTGTTATTAATATTTAAAACCAGTTATTTTAGAAAAAAAGGAGCCTTTTAATTTCTGCACTATATATTTTAGCAATGGAGCATTGGTCCTCAAAGCACTGGAGTTCTTGAGATAGCGCAATGGATTGTTAGTATTGATGTTCAAAGTTCGTGTTATGTAACACTTTTTGAAGATTGATCAAAGTGACACTTGGAGTTATTTTGGACGATGAAAGGGTCATAGGATAACATACGAAATTTTAAATAACCCAAAGCACAATTTATTGCTTTTTCTTTTGAGTTATTTAAAAGCGTCGTTGTTGTTATGGAGGTTTTATGGCGCATAAGCTGCTATGGCTATAATGCGCATTTTTAAAAGCGTTGTGCATAAGACACTCATCAACACTTACATCAGCCCTACGATTCATACTTGTTATACCATTCTTATTGACAATTGACCGAACATTTAAAAATGTATGACATTCATTAAGAAGTTGCCACAAAAATGTACCCACCGAAATCAAATTTGAAGCGCAATTGCTTTTCGAATAGAATCTTGAATGAAGAAACCGTGTTGCTATTTTCAAGGTTTTCTCAAAACGAAAATTCATTTTGGCGAAAACACAAAACGTGATTACCGAGAAAGAACTATTGATTTTTTTGCAAAGAAGCACAGAGCTAATGCAAGAGGAGAAAATTCCACCCATTTATAAGTAATGCACTGTCTTTACTCTCGGTGGCGAAGAGATACTTGTCACTTGACATCGTACGGTGACCCGCGCCAGCGCACATTTGGTGTTTGTGCAGGTTTAAGAATTCGGGAATGATGGAGTTAGGATTGAGGTGTTTCATCCTTTTTCAACTCCGAAGTTCCGCTGTTCGGGTCGATACGGTAGATAAAAAATTTACTGAAACTCTCACTGTTACTTTATCAGCATCTTTGCACTCCGATTTGTCCGTTATTTTTTGCAACTTCTACTATCTAGCAATTCGAAGAAGGAACGGAAAGGATAAAAAAAAAAAAAAAAAAAATCATGAAAGGAACAAAGAAAGCCGGGAGGGAAAAAAATAGCTTCGATTCCACAGACGTTCTGCCAATTTTACGAGCGAATGACTTTACCTTCTCAGGGAGTAGCAGCGACCCCTCCTGGGAAATGCTGGTATAAATGAATTGCTTTGTGCCTGCTTAGGGCTTGCTTACTGAGATCCAAAAAAAAAAAAAAAAAAAAAAAAAAATGGAAGCAGATTATAAAGACTACGAATCCTTTTGACGTTTCCCGTTTAATTACTTCGCTGTTTCCAGGTTAAGCAAACTTTTAAGAAGTCGTTCTTGCACACGATACAATAATAGGAAGTTCCATACAACAATAAACTGGACTTAATGAAAATACAGATGCGTTTTTCCCAAATGGACACACGGGAGTGTTCTGTTTACAGAGATTAGCCACTTGAAATGAGAGAACGTTTCCTTGAGACCCCCGCAATTTTTTTCGACGATTTGATAGGCTCCATCTTACAAATGACGGCTCCATGTAGAGAAGCAAAGAATTCATACCACATCTGAATGCATAGGAATTACCCAAATTCGACTTTTGGGAATTTGGACAGTATCAGATGGAGGGACTGTTTGAAGATAATAAAGCACTCAAAACCTACGTTGGTATTATTATGTTTATTTCCGAATTATGTATATTTCTAAAGGAATACTTCAATAGAGAACATTTTCATATGCAAATAGTTGAACAGGGAGATGGTGAAACCGTCATATTTATCCAACAGATATTTGCAGATGGGTGATCCCAATTTAATTCTGATATTTATCTCAGTGTGTGTTTTCAATTCAATAATCAATGTACAGATTATCAGTTTAAATTATACCCATTTGCCGTTTTATGTGTGAAGATTTCACCAATAGGTGCCGGTTAATGATTGCCGATGAGGACTATCTAGATTAAAAGTGCTTAGATAAGTATCGCCTTATTTCGTCTCTTACAGTGAATTAAAAGAAACGGCCCCCATTAGAAGTAATCCGACTTGTTAACGGTATTAACCCATATCGGACCTAACAGTGCTGTGTGCAAGGTCGCATTCCAGGAAAAGAGAATTTACTGATCAGTAAATTCATTTTTCTTGCAAGTAAGTAGCCTGCTTCGTCTATCTTTGAAGGACATCAGCTCGATGTGAGTTTTGTTTAAGTCCACGTGTATCAGAGAAGGAAAACTGCAAAAATAAACGCATTGCAAAATTCATCATCAGCGGTGAGCTGTTTATAAAACTGCTGGTGAATACTGTACTGTATACAAACAGAAACCACAACCTTTTAGTGTAATTATTTCAACTTCATTATGCAGTTTGAAGAATAAATCATGCATCTGCACTAAAATAAGCGTAATATTTTTGGAAATAATGCAGTGCCACGCAAGAAATACTGAACTTCCTGCGTTAAATATTTCAATTAATTTCATTAATGGCTGTTACAAATAAATGAAACCTAGTAACCGGACAACTTCGTTATCGCTGATGAATTTTATGGCATATAATCTCCTACAGATCTGTCTGAAAAATACACTCAGAGTAAAATTATAATGGTAGCCAAACACTGCATATAAAAAAAGCACTAGAAATAAAACTGTGAACTGTTAATTTAAAATACTTTGAAATTGCTAACCATAGCAGAAATCAAATCAAGCACGACATTATACATTAAGGTGAGGGGAGAAAGAGGGTTAGTCAGTATGCAATACTCGTAACTTCTGATGTGAATGGAGTCGTTGCACTGATAGCTGCAATAACTTGGCACGTGCTTCGTTGATATGCAAACACACTGCCTGGGGGTGGTGAAAAGACCGGTAGCGAGAAGTTTGTCAACGAAGAACCAGAAGCACGCACAGAAGCAGAATGTCCGTCGCCTAAGAACAGAATTAAATGCAGTATGATCTTCCTAGTAATCCGTGTTTCTCGCTTCTGTAGATGGTTTAACAACAACAAAAAAAAGTTAAGCTGAAGTCAGAACTGTGTATGCAAAACAGCTGATAAAACAGCTCATAAACACAGCTATACTTAATTGCATTCTAAAGGGGACACTTACAATTCAGCAACCAATGCACGCAGCTAATTAGACAATTTCAAAGTGCACGACAAACAGACTGGATAAATACTGCTCGTAAGTTAATAAAAAAGAGATGTGCCACTTAGGCAAGCGTTTCGAATACTAAATGGCGAAATACAACAGCTTCAAAAACTAAAAGCAGAAATCTGCTTAGTAACATATTTTCCATAAGTTGTAAAAATGCAGCGATCGGTTCATTTTCACGAAACGCACGCAGAACAGTAGCATTAATATGGCCTGACCACATGCTGAAACCAATCCAGAATACCCTTTACAGAGCAGTTTCTGGATAGGCAGGACTTAAAGATTTCTTTACCAATGTATTAAGTATGAATAAAAGGAACCACGTGCTTGAATATTGGTCTGAAGAGCCATTGTAAAGCTGTGCAGTCTCATTTCAACAGAAGGGAACCGGTATACCTAGAGAGCAGTAGTGTGGTGATTTGGGCAGGCATTTCCTCGTGTCGACGTTTGTATGCCATAAGTTGTAAACATGCGGCGATTTCAGGGAATGCAGCGACTGCGCAGAGGTATAGATACGGTACGAACCCTATGTGAGACCTTCCTTATTCAGAAGCAGTAGGGATAATAAATAAAATAAATTTTCTGTTTATACTCCGGGACGACCAAACGGTCAGAGGAGTTCACAAGATAGACAGATTACAAGAAACAGCACCGTATTCAGTAGTGCCATGTTGCAGGTCAACATTACTCCAAACTGGTTAACCACTGTCCTATTAGGGTGTGACCAGACCGATCTCTCATCCCCAGTCCTGTAGAGCTGTTCAAGGAGTATTGTATTGCATTCATAGGCATTCCCTCCCTGTTGACTAGCCCATGTCGCCCTCTCTTATTTGCGTATGTCTCATTGTCGTGTTCAGTTTACCGATCTGTAATACTCGGTCAAAATCATCTCATATTCGATTCGACTGAAACCACTGTCGAACATACAAATATTTCCTAGAAGTTCGGTTTTTTTACTGTTATTTTCAGTTTCGGAAACCCAGTGTAATTACATCTAATAATGGTAGGAGAGAAAGAAAGAACATAAACTGAATGGCGAACTGTTTGTCATTTTTGTATACAACTCACTAAAGTATCATGTGACTTTTCCGCACAGAACTAATGACCCCTACTTTCTGAATGTTTGTGTGTCCAATCTCGTATTATACTGATCAGTAGGGGTGGGGTGGTGTTGCAACCAGTGAATTCCCCACTTCACCCAAAACTAGTCGACTAAGAGATGTTGAAGGGGGGGAAGAAGCTTGGGAAGCTTATTATTATTCACTTGCTTGTGAATAATAATGATAATGGCAGACTGCACATGTCTGAGAGATTTCTACCCACAGAAATGTTAACTTGATTCTTGTTAACATTTCTGGACGTGGATCTGAACAAGTTCGCCTGTGACAAGCAGTACAAGAGAAGGATCCTAATGCAAGTACGTGATCAGCTCCCTGCCCAGTAGTGTTCAGTGGAAAACTCTGCCTGTGAAACCCATATCCTCTTATCTAGATGTAAGGAGAACTGGCTCACGTGGTATCTGATCATGGATTTTTATTTTATTGATTTATTATTGCTATTTTGTTATTAGCATCATATATTGTGTTACTCAATATCACTATTTTGTATATTTATATTCTTGTGAGACCCCTGCCAGCACGTGATGAGTATATTGTATGGTATCTTTATGTACAATAAATATTAATTAATTGTATTAGACCAGGGATATAAGTATGTGGAGCAGAGAAGAATTTCCCACAGGCTGTGTCCTAGCCATTTGCATCCCCTGCTCTTCACGTCCCTTTCCAACGTCCTTGGAATAGGCATTCAAGATCCAGTAGAGTAATGAGAAATTGGCAGCTAATGAAAGATTAACGAGCCACTATAACTAAGCTCCTGAGACTTCATCATAACGTTTCTATTTGAATGTGTTCTTTTGTCAGCTGGCTAGTTTTATAAGAAGATAATGGTGCAACTCTAGTTCGAGACTGACTAACTGTTCCACGGCGTAAACGAGTTCATTCCTTCCCTATGAGAAGGAATTCAAAATCAACAGTTTTCATAGTGTAGAAAAGCGAGCGAACGCGCGCACACAGCGATTTTATACGCTGTTCTTGCCAACTTATTGCTACTGCTGTAGCCAAGGGGTAGGTATTGCTGTTGATCAGAAAAAGCAAAATCTGTTGGTACTAGTTTAAAATTAATATGGGTGGAATCAAACTCTACTTGAAATATTATATTCTCCGTGTTGGACCCTATCAGCCGTGTAATTTTTACAGTAAATTCTGACATCCGGCACATTTTGAAATAAAAAAAAAATCCTTTTACATTCCGGAAATCTTAAAAAAGCAATTCGGCACTCATATTAACAATCCCATTTGTCTTTAAAAATCCCAAAAATGAATGACATTTTTTCCTTTTTAAGATGCTTGCATGTTTACTCTGATTTTGGGGCGAGCAGGATTTATAGCAGATCAAGCTTGTTGTTGCAACGAGCAAATTTAAATTAAGAAAAGACAGATGTAGATTAGATGTGCGGAAATTTGCCTTTAGCCAGCGCGTAGTTAATTGCTGGAACAAACTTCCATCTGTCGTTGTGGAAGTTGATAGGTTGAATAAATTTAAGGAGGAACTGGCCAGGCATTTGGAGGGAATGGTGTGATTTTTTTTTTTTTTTTTTTTTTTTGGCTGATGCTGCATAAGCTCATACACTTGCTTTCTTGCGTCACATGCCACTACTACTACGAGTTGCCCTGGTACTGCACCACTTTCAAACAGATGGTCTCTCCAAATGGTTAAGCGAGAGCCGGATGAGACTTCTGTGACAGCAAGTTTCAGCACTTTGTTTTTTGTGACAGCGCTTACACAAAACAGTTGTTCAATGCGAGCTACCATGCGCATTACAAAATCAGTTTTCAAAGTTGGAATATTGCTAAAAAAATGTAGTGCAACATCACAGCAACTGGTTACAAAAGGACGTTTGTGCTGCTGTGAGAATTAAGACCATAGCAATGAGGGACGGATCCAGGCACGGCTAATAAAGCCCCAAATACCTAACCTGTATTTTTTTGTGTTCGGGTATTATTGTTAATTTGTAAAACATTTTTTATTTATTATTTACAGTGTGTACAGACACTCCTGACATTCGAATTTTTTAATGATTAACGGTTATTACGACCTTTAAAAATTAGGACCCTTACAAATCGCGAGATTTACATGATCAGAATGGTATAATATGATGTGTCGACGCTCTTATTATTATGTTTATTTACAACAACGTATGGAATATTAGTGAGAAAGGACCTAAGAGCTCTTAATTGAACAATTATATTATTCGAGAAGTGACCACATCGATTTAACTGATTGTGCAATGCACGTTACACTAGCATCTAAAATGGGCCCACTAAGAACTCAGCCTGGTCCCCCAAGAACATAGATCCCCCTGATTGCAGTATCTATGCGGTGTAAATCCTGCTGCCCCCAAAAACAGATGAAAGGAGAAGATAATCATTATAAATGTTTGCACAAAAGTTCAATTGTTTTGTGATATTATTTGGCATCTCTAAACTGCTCAGACACTAAGTACACTTCTCTAAAATTCGACACTTCTCAATCCGGGGCTACTGGATTTTTTTTCAGTGATAAGATGCTCTCTCCTGGCGAAATTAAAATTATATGTTTGTGCACAGACCCTCTAGAACCGTTGCACCCGTATTTGACACGAATCCCCCAAACAGAATTGGTTTCGCTGCATATTTGACAACCGTCACCTTGAATCACTTCCCCAAGGTCATTGTTTTGCCATCTTTCCGCATTGCAGTCATCGTAGCAAAGCCCAACCATGCGATGGACAGTTCAAGCGAGAGTAATTTTCAGAATAGATTAATTGTGGGATGTGACCAGCATCCGTTTATAGAGCTGCAATGAAACAAGTTGAGATAAATATTTCGAGTTGTTTGGACAAAGTCCAGTTACGTTGCTGCTTACATTTACAAGGCCGACAAATCTCTCAAATTTCTGTTATTTTCGACACGGTGTTTGTTTGTTTTTGAATATTACACCGATTGCCACAAGGGAGCGCTTCATTCGCAAAGAATATCTATGTTTAAAAAAAGCTATTGCCCGTTTATTCTGACGTTTTATTTGTTTTCGTGGGTGCGGATTTTGCAACCAATAAACCTCAAGCGTCAGTAAAACTCAACTACAGAAAAGTAACTGAAAATTTTGTCCCATGAGTCTTATAATCCCCCCACTGACCTGGAGATTGATGCGAGGGATTTCTGTACGTTTCCTCGACTTAGTGGAATTCATTTTCCGTTCAAACTGATCAAGGCCTCCCTGGACTCTCTCTTCAAATAAATCGCGCGAGATTCCACTTTAATTGCTGGACTTATGGTCTTGCGCAGTGCGGCACCGAAATAAATAATGGATAAAAGTCACTGCAGCGTTCTTAGACGTAAGCATCGGCAGCAGACACGGTGGCCTAAAACGTCCCCGCCTTAAAGACGCTGAAACGTAAGCATTAATTTCGTGTCGCACTCTCAACGAGGGTTTCTAACGAACCGGATTAAGCGAAGCGCGAGACCTCGCTTCATGTGGCGCGGCGGAACAAAGAAACGCGATAAGAACATCCCCCTTATTTGGAACTGACTAAACAACGCCTCCATCGACCTATCACTACTGCGTGAAAACTTTTTGTTTCTCATTCATTTCGCCATCTCTCTGTTCAGAAATGTACGCTCGTGTTGCACCCGGAAGAATCGTAAAGCAGAATCACTTGTCACTGGGGAATGCTGAGCATTTGGTAATCATCTTATAGCTTTAATCTTCCAGTACTCTGCCGCCCCCTACACACACAAACACACAGCCCTCTCGGAATGGACAAGTAAAAAATCTTCATAAGATCTTTGTCTTTCGACGCACTCACACGTAAATTTTATGGCACTCTGGGAAAATATCGGTTCACTGGCCCTAAACTGGCTCGCCCAAGGTCTGGTGAACATCTCCCCTCGTTCCCTTCCCCCACGTTGCCTTGGTAACCAACCCCAAGATCGTTGCAGCATCAGCAAGTGCACAAGCAAGTTCTGTATTATACGTTTCCATTCCACTGAACGCTAATTATTCGTTCGCATGGGCCAAAACAACGTCCCTATAGAGAAATGCCCCGAAGGCTTTAACTCATCTTGAGTGGGACTTTTCAGCTGTTGAATATCCTCAAAATGGAGGAAGTGCAACAAGGGGAAAGCGTATTAGACTTTAGTGGGCGTTTTCCTCTCAGACTTGTTTAGCAAGCACGTTAAATTATTGATTCTCTCACCTGTTTTAGGGCAGCTGTTCCTTTTACAGAATTCTCCCCTTCCCAAAACGCACCGTCATGGAAAGAAATCCTTATGTAATATCCCAGAAATCGTATTATGAAGCTAAACAACGCCCTCTAGAAGGCAAGAGCGAAGCAGAACGCAATGCTGTCACTGATGCAGCATCTTTCCGTTCCCCAATAAATAACGTGAGACCCAAGCAGGTGCAGGAGCTTTAGAAAGGCAAAGGCAGATGGGGGGGGACCCTGAAATAAAGAAATTAGATTTTCATTCTCTCTCATTTATTTATTGGGGCTGGTTGGCGAGGGGGGGTGGGGTGTTCGCGCATTCCTCCAGCTTAAAAGATGGATCGTGCCCGGTAGACAGCAGGTGAGGAATGGTGGAGTGAACTATGCGCGCCTGTTTTCGCCTTTTGATGGATGGAAGGAACCCGAAAGGTGAGTAACGATTGCAGCCTTCAAATGTGTGGAACCACTTCGCCAATTTCACTTGCATAACGTCTCGAAGAAAAACCGTGTACGCATCGCTGGCTTATCGTCACAGTAGGGCAACTCTCGATTTTTCTTTCTTACCGGATCGAGACGAACGTCTCCAGGCCACGGCCCCGAAATGCTTCTTTTCGACGTCTTGATCCGCGCGACCCCAAAAAAAAAAAAAAAACAAAGTTCGTGCAACCACCACATTCAACAATGACTCCATTATATTCACGAACGATTAAATCACGCTTCCTCCACGTGCCAACTCACGCAAAGGTACCATCAGGCCTACGACAGTGACGTCATGTCCGACCCAGCACGCGACCTGATCAATGGCCAAACGTAACAGGGTCGACTGCTGCCACCCACCAGCTCTGGTTAATGAGTACGTAATTAGCGTCAGTAGACAGCGGCACCTGTCCAATGAAGGATGAACTAAAACGCCGATTTTATGACGCAGCCCTTACTTCCCCTTCACGGTAGCCATTTAAAAACCCTTATCCGGCTACGCCCTACGCAGACGAGTTTCTTTTAGGGACGATATTTTCATTTATGATGCTGCAAGGCTCACATGCCCTGTTTGCGGGTCAAACAGCGAGGAAGGCAAACCCTGTTCCTCGTGCATAGTAAACCGTTCTATCACTAAACATTTGCCCAGAAGTATTAATAAATGAGGAGAGTACTGCGTGTGTTAAGCACGGAGGTAATTAAGGCCATAAGGTATCAGTATACTGCGTCTGTTATGACGTACATCCGGGAACGAAGGCCCATTTTCGAAAGATAAAACCGTACAGCCCTCCCGATGCTGGCTAACTGGGCCACGTTGTGGAAAATACCTTTAAAACATATTTGTTTATCCTCTGGCACGACCACTTGGTCAGAGGAGTTTATAAGTACAGTAATTACTTTCACAATGAACTCAATCGTTCAAAGTTCATCTCATTGAGACTGGATCCGACTCCATGCCTATTTCACACGCCTGGTGTAGGACAGTGCTCGTAACGCCATAACCATAGCGCTAGCCACAAGGGCGATGCCGTAGTGCATGATGGGTGTCTGCGTGAGTTCTGTGAACGTATGAAGCTCGTGGAACACGAGAAGAATTTTCTTCCTTACAATGGACGTCAAGGCTCTCTCGAGATAATTTCTTCGTCCTTCGTTCATAAAGCGGGTTGAAGACATCATTTAGTGTCTTAACCTTTAAGTGTGTAATTACCGGGGATCGTGTAGGGGGAGAATCGGAGTCCAGATAACTCTTTTGTCTGCTACTGAAAATTCGTCGTCAGTGGGTCACGAGAATAAAGGAAAGGATTAGAGCCGTAACTGATGCGGGAGTCTAGAGAAAAGACTCGGTTTCCTGGGAACCACGCGCTGATAGAACGAAGGTCGGGAGAGGGGATGGGAATCTTCGAGACTGTGCGACACAAAAGCGAGAAAGTGCTCCTGGAATAGTTTATATCGGCGCTTCTCCGGAGGAACTATCGGCATTTCCTTCCTCCTTTCACCCCACAAAATTCCCACGAGGGAAGCGTTCAAGACCGACCCCCACACTCCCAAAACTCTCGCTGCAGGTTTAATTAAAGTTCATTACGTGTTCGTTGCGCTCGCTAGCTGAGATTAAGGATCTTCCCAGCGACGCCATTATGTGCCTTAATATGAGCGTTTGAAGACATCACTTAGGCCTTCGAACTGTTAAGCCAGAACTGCAACAGTCACCGTGTTAATAACTTGTTTGTTGTAAGTTTCAAGGATCATTACTTATTCTCGTCATCAGAGGATTTGTAGCAGAACCCTTCAAATGCAAAGGTCTCAATCATAACAGAAACGTAATTATTCTGGAAACATCACTTCCTTCAAATAACGTAAATTAATTACATTCGACATCGAAGACAGCCTTCACTTCCATTTTAAGGGAGAAAATTCTTCTCGTGTTCCGTGAGCTTCATTTAATCTAAATATTCTCTGCCTCTTAAGACATTTTTTTTTTCCATTTTACACAAACCATGCTGAATGAAAAATGTTCCCCACTGTGAGTTATTTATATTTATTATATTATATTAACTATGTGATTATTATTATTTTAAAATATATTTAAACATAATTAAATAAAATAAGAGAAGGTGTACCAAAATAAAATAAGATTTATGTATGAAGTAGATAACAAAACAGACTAATTATGCGCGTCCCTCCTTCCACCTAGGTAACTGTCCAGTTGACCTTTGAATTTTTTCAAACTGTCACCCTCAACTGTCTGCCATTTGTTGTTGTTGTTGCTGAAACAGCATCAGCAGCGTAGGCCAAATTTCCTCATATTACGTCTGTAAATTGCGTGTTCTATAGTCGATTTGCTGTTTCTGGATGAAACCCTCAGTTTCTGGGAGAAAAACCATGCTATCCTCGCCTGACCCGCACCGACTGACTCATCCACGTTGTGCAAAAGGCCCACGAAAATTCCTCCCTTCATCAACAAGATTCAAACTCAGGTCTTTACCACTCGGTGTGGGGACGGCTATGGGTATACTAACTGCGTCACCCCCCTAGGGCTTCCCAGCGGAGGCAATTTGTTCCATTAATCAACAAACATCTCGCCTTCTAAAAGAAAACTTCCTACAGTCATGTCTAAATCTCTTTTCGGGCTGGCCCCTGATGCATGTCTACATGTCTACATGGCCCCTGATGCATGTCTACATGGCCCCTGATGCATGTCTACATGGCCCCTGATGCATGGAAACTCATAACAAAACAAGAGAGACTATACATCAAATGTAGCTCACATCGCTTCAGGGAGCACATTGCCGTGCCAAAGTGCTTCCGGTGTTGCCGATTCGGCCACACCACTCACACATGTGCTCAACGGGAGGCAACCTGTGGACACTGTGCTGAGAAAGGGCACAACTTTGGAAATTGCCCCAACAGAGAAAATGATCCAGTCCGTGCAAATTGCAAGTTGCAAAAGCTTCCCCACCCACATTCAACCAGAGATAACAAATGCCCTGTCTATATTAAAGCAAGAAGTGCCCAACAACTAAGAATCCATTATGGGGACTCTGCCTAAAAGACATAACACCAGTTGCATGAAATTCCTCCAACTTAACGCACACCGAGCAATTGCTGTAGCTGGACAGATCAGACAGAAGGCTCAGGAGGAAAACCTCGACATCCTCCTGCTATAGGAACCCTACACCTGTGCGGGCGCTGTCCGGGGATATCCACCTAACTACATGATCGTCCAGTGGATGGTGCAACCCCCTGGGCTGCGGTGGTGGTCAGGAATCCGGATATAACGGTCACTAAGATCTCGCACCTGTGCTCTGAGTGGGCCTCCTGTGCACACATCGTCTCCTCCCTAGGGGAACTCTATGCGATCTCACTATACTGCCATCCAGGGGAGGATATCCTTCCAGCAATTCAGTACTTACAACAAGTCCAAACTGAACTCTCAGGAGCAAAACTTCTTGTCTCTGCTGACCTCAACTGTCGCTCGCCCCTGTGGCATAGCGAGACTCCGGAGCGCAGAGGCTCTAGGAACGGCCAGCATATGGAGGAGTTCCTGGCAAACAGCAGCTTTGTTGTCATTAATCTTCCTAACAACCTTCCCACATTCAGCTCAACCCTATGGGAGGCCACCATCGATGCCACCATGACTACCAGAACCCTTGCCGTTCACTTGACAGACTAGACGGTGCAGGAGGACTGGACCAGCTCTGACCACAGGGCCATCACCTTCACCATGCAAAGATCACTCTACCGAGCTCCAATAAACAGCTTCAAACAGAACAGGTGCGCAGTTAACAAAGCCAACTGGGATGTGTTCAAAGTCGCCATCATCAACAATGTATACAATCTGACAACCGACCAACTACAGAACCAAACCCTGGATCAACACCAACGTGCGGTCACCAATGCCATTGTGAGTGCAGCTAATCAAACAATCAAGAAGAGGATCCCGATGCCCGGCGCTGTCCCATGGTGATCGCAGGAACTCGACATGCTCAGGAGAACCACGAATCAGAAGAGGCGCGCCTTCCAAAGAGCCAGACGAACTTGTCCCCCCCCCCCATGAGGTAGAGTTCCTCAGGCAACAGTACAGGGAGGCCAGAAACACATACACTGCAATGATCAGGCAACGGAAAAAGCTGTCCTGGGAGCATCTAGTTTCCACTGTGGGCAACTCGAGCCCATGGAGCATCATTTACCGAATAACTACAAATAAGCTGACCAGGGGAGAGGTGATACCATCCACCATCACCCCCTCCAAGGCACTATGACCAACAACTGGCAGGACACCATCAATAATATATTAAATGCCAATTTCAAACCTGTAGAAGGAGACAACACCTATGAACAACAACAGATATGCCAGGCCAATGAGGCCTACCAGTCGCCCCAGGTAGAGGATCCCTTTACTCACCTAGAACTCCAAATTGCCATAAACAAAATTAGAAACAAAAGAACCCCTGGACTCGACATGCTTGAGCCAGAACTGGTCAAGAAGGTGGCCCAATTTACCCCGGACCTGCTCTTGGAACTGTACAACCACTGTCTTCACTCTGGCGCGTTCCCCTCAGATTGGAAAGTTGCTAGCATGAAACTAATTCTCAAAAATCCAACTAAACAGCCACATTTACCAGAATCCTACCGACCAATTGCACTCATCTCTGTGCTCAGTAAAGTGCTAGAACAACTGCTCAAACAGAGAATCGAAATACACTACTCTACAGCAAATCTTCCTGCAAACGGACAATATGGCTTCAAGTCAGGAAAATCCACCCTGGACCCACTGGAGCGCATCCTGAACATGGCAGAAAACTGTTCACAGAAATATCTACTTCTCGTCTCTATCGACTTTGCGGGGGCGTTCGATGCCCTTTGGTGGCCGAGCGTCCTCGCAAGACTCAGGGCAGCTCATCTGCCGATAAATCTGTACAGCTGCATAAAAAGCTACCTGAGCGGAAGAAGGGTCTTGGTTCAGGCGCCATACTGCAGGGTCGAGCGCCAAGTACACCGGGGACCCAATACAGAGCCCGCAGGGCTCTGTATTGGGTCCCCTCCTGTGGAACTTTGTCTTGGACGAGTTTCTCCACCTCGACCTAGGGGACGTACAAGCACTGGCGTATGCCGATGACCTTTCCCTGGTGCTAGCAGCAGACTCAAGAGCCCAAATGGAAATTCTTGCAAACACAGCGCTAACCAAACTCCGAGAATGGACGGAAAGGCACCGTCTCACAATCTCGCCCACCAAAACTCAATCCATCCTACTGAAGGGTTACCTAACCCCAACCAGACCACCACAGATTAGAATACAAGACAGAACTATCAAGCTAGATACTGAACTGAAATACTTGGGAGTTATCCTGGATAGGAACCGGTCGTTCACTCCACACGTAAAGTATGTGCAGAATAAGATAAAAAATTATGCAGCCATGCTCGCCAGAGTTACACGCCGAGACTGGGGGCTGAAAAGGCGTACTCTGGCTATCCTCTATAAAGCAGCAATCATCCCGGCAATCACATATGCCTCTGGCGCATGGTACCACAAGGCCTCAATCGTGTAAATCGCCGACGGCTTGAAATTATACATAGACCGATCTTATTGACCCTCACCCGTGCATGCAAAACAGTGTCGACCCATGCACTGCAAGTGATTACCGGGACTCTGCCCCTCGACCTCGAGGCTACCCGAACAGGCATGCTGCAGCAGCTTGGACGGGGAAAAGTTACAACATATCTGGACCATACAACAGATCCGACAAGCAATTGGAAAGCCGAGAAGAACAAGCTTCAAACCTACCTCCGATCAATCTGGCAACAGCGCTGGACAGACTCTGATAAGGGAGAAGTCACGCAAAAGTTCCTTCCAAATCTGGAGCAAGTGTACCCTATATTTCCGACATGGTTTTGCCCAGGACTGCATGTCACCTACCTCCTTACAGGACACGGATAATCCGTCACAAGCTTCATCTCCTTGGAATCGCAAACAATCCTGCATGTGCCTGTGGCTCCCCCGAGACCTGGGATCACCAGATGCATGAGTGTGAACTGTATGATGATCTACGTGCCCAGCTGATCACACAAGTGCGCTGCAACCCTAAAGACCAGGAGCATCACCTGCTGGAGGATGGGAAAACCTACAAAGCCTTAACTGAATTTGCTCAGAGCCTATACACTAGACGACTAACCCTTCCACTGCCTCCAAATCACGAACAACAAGGACAAATGTAGTACTCCACGCACACCAAATCTGAAAGCTCCATGATCAAGTGGAAACTTTTATAATTCCATCCATACTAGATTACTGGGGTAGGACCATTAAATATCCCAACTCATCACCAACTATAACCAAACGGAACACGTGTCACAGGAGGAGTATGGGGGGAGAACCTCCCAATTCTACCCCAGTGGATAACGCTGGACATTATGGCAGAACTGAAACTCACCTCAACCATACTCACTTCCTTTTCTCTGCAAATTGACTCACCGACGGGACATGGCTCCCAAGGGCAACTTCCAAACAAAAGAGCAAGCACAGCCTCCGTGCACAATATACAACCCGGACTTGCATTCTGGTTGACAGATCCATTCACCCAAACAACAACGGAATCCTCCCTAATGGACAATAAATCCTACTCTTCCAAATATCCATGGACGGGACATGGGTCCCTTGAGCGACTACTCAACAAATGCTGCATTAACTGCACTGAATTGATAGACTTATTGAACCTACATCTCCAGCATCAAATGGACCAGGATTTGCTTCTTGAATACTCAATCTTGACCTACAGACGGAGTATACACCAAAAGCGGCGAGCAGCCCTCTACGCATTATCCTATGGATGCTAAAATCTGATTTAACTGGACGGGTCCCATTTCCAAAGAGCGACCTCCAAATAGGCGACCAAACTTGGCTCACACGGACATCAGAGAAGAGGAGTTAAATCCTACAAGCGGCTCAATCCTACTAGTCACCAAATGCCACATGAACAAATCGCAGTCTCTGCATGCACGCCGTATTGGCGACCTGAGCCAGCTCCCTTGCCTGGCTCAACTATTCTACCCCTCCCCGGCGGGTGGGGGAGGTGACGGTTCCACCGTATCCCCCCACGCGCCACCCCCATTCTTACTCTCTGGTGGGGCATGGGCTTGCCCCACTGTAAACTGGAGCTGTCTTCTCTATCGGCTCCATGTCTCTGCCTTTCTCCCCCCAGTCTTCAACCTACTCCCCCACTCTACCTGCACTCAATGCCCCACACAATCTAAAATCACCTTCGCCTACTACTTTCAGCCTCTCATTCGTAGCGCCTCCCTGCCACGCAAGCGCATAGAGGGTGTGTATATGTGTATATATGTTTGTGTGTGGCATGTATATGTATATATATATATACACCTGTGTGTATTATGTATGTATGTATATATGTATATATATACACCTGTGTGTATTATGTATGTATGTATATATGTATATATATACACCTGTGTGTATTATGTATGTATGTATATATGTATATATATATACACCTGTGTGTATTATATATGTATGTATATATGTATATATATATTTTTTTTTTATTTTTTTTTTATTTTTTTATTTTAAAAGGTCCTAGCCACTGAAATCTCAGGAAATTAGGTGGCAGGACCTGCCAGAGTAAATCTTAGTCGACTGTTGTTTCCTGGTCTGCCTCCACGGGGCTAAAGTGGGGCAACGTTGGGCTTCAGTAGGGGTCTAGTGGCTAAATGACCAGATGAACAACGGTACACGATCCTACACGTGTACAATTTCCATACACTTTTAAATCTCTGGCATTTCCAGTAAACTGGCACACCGATCACAATGCAAGCAATGCGGAGATGGGGGAAAACCCCTGGTGCCGCTTGACACCAAACACACTTTACACTTATTTCAGTTTATGACCAGAAGTCCTGAAATTCTTTATAAGAGCGAAAATTCCGTCTTCGTTCATTTAATTAAATTGGACTATTCTTTGCTGCAGTCTATGATAATACAGAATCGTGTGATGGTTCCATGAATGCCACATCCTACATTTTATGTTTCTCCTGGTGTATACTAGACTCTCCCTGCGACCAAGACCACGAAAAACATCCCCAGACCATGATATAAAACAGTGATACGTTACTCTGTAAAGCTAGATAGTGTGATATTGTTTGTATTGTGTGGTATAACGTTGGGTTACGTTATTAATCTGGCGCTTAGCTCAGGGACCCGTGGAACACCACCTGGTTTCCATCCTGAGAGCGGGGAATCGGGCCAGTAGGAACGGACTCAAGTCCTAGACCATGGTATTTCACTTCTCAACTTTAGAATTGGGAAGGACAGATTTAGTTGGAACCCTCAGGTAGTAAATGTTCTCCTTGCACCCATCGTACCTAAACTCGCCATCACACTAAAGGATGTAGCGTGAATTGTTGCTCCACAGGATCGATTTCATATTGATCTATCTAATTCCCCCCCCCCCCCGTCTACCTTTCAACCACTCAACGGCGTGCAGTTTATATTATGAAAAGTTTATTGACTGCAGCAATTCTGTAAACGTTGATAGCACACCACTACATTTCGTGAAATCACTTGGGTTTGCCTATGGCCACCCAAATCTCCGAACTTTGTTATTATTATTATTACTGCTCTTATATTATTTCTCCCTGAGCAATACCTCTTGACGGGTATTGCTACCAAGTACACAGGATGGTTGTTGCTATGTCTGACGTTACTGTTGGTCGAGGAACTCTCTCACTGTCCTACAGGTGTTCAGGATTGCGACTTCTGGAGTTCCTTGTAGGTGTTCGCTGGGAGACCTATTGCTGCTAGGCTGTTATGTAGGGTCTTTGGCACAGTTCTTGTTAACAGTTCTTGAGGCATTCCTTTCTGTAGAGCTTGTCCTCACAGAACTTATCAGGATTGATGCCCAGTTTATTGTAGATTTGAAGGCAATTGGCCGGGAACATGCCCTTAAGGAAATCAATGTTTGTAAGTGTAAACCACAGAGGGTGGCAGGAGTCGCGGCGTTCACCTCTTGTCTTCTTTGGGCAAGAGATTAACGGGGATATAGATGGAGCATCTATTCGGCTGTGATAAGCCGAGCTAACATGAGTACATTTCTTGTCGTAATGAGAAGTCTCCAGGGAGTGGTTCCTAGATTAGCTTGAATGATGGATCTAGAGACAGTAAAAGGGTGACCCACAACCCTGTTCATCCATCTGAGCAACCAATATTCCAGACTGAGGTACTTTTTTGAGGAGGCAGGAGCAGATGACCAAATTTCAGATGCGTAGAGAGGGGTAATGCACCTCATTAGGGATAGGGGTAATGCACCTCAGGATGTACCGACAAAGCAACGCTGGCTGATGCACACCAACGAGCTCCTGACGCACTGCCCAAAGTGCCGCGTACGTCTTCTGTCTCATCCTGACAAAGTGAGGCTGGAAGGTGAGTCCAACATCCCAGGTGAGGCCTAGGTCTGTGTGGGAAGTTACCCTTTGCACCCTTTCCCCGCCAACGAAGATTTGAACATCATTTTTAACTCTTTTTTTTTTTTTTTTTTTTTGGTTATCGGTAGTTGAGCAGATTTGGAAGTGGTCCGATGCAACCCAATTATGGCTAGATAGTTTTCCAGTTTCATTATCTGTGTAGAGGCCTGTTGGTTAATATCCAGGATCTGATCAGGATGGTTTGAACTCACGTAGAACTTCAGATCATCGGCATAGGATACAAAGTTAGGATTACATGCTAGGAAAGGTTCCAAAACTGCTGCGAAGGGAATTTTTGAAAGCACACTCCCTTGCGGAATGCCTCTTGTGACATCGAAAGTTACCTGGAAATCGTTGACAGTAACAGACAAAGGTCTGAGAAGTAGGATGGACTTCAAGATTTGTAGCAAGGTATCTGCCAGACCGAAGTAGTGCTTCAGAATAGTAAAGAGAACTGGTAGGTATATTCTATCGTATGACGATTTAATGTCCAGGAAGATGTGAATCTAGGGTTTGTTATTGATGGCCTGTTGGATTCTGAAGAGGGTCTCTAGAAGATTTGTTTGATTCTCTACACAATTCTAGGTTGTCTGGGAGCCCTGGAGCATATTTTAATATCCCCTAAAATAAGGTTTCGGGATCCAAGAACCAGTAATTATATTGTTCCGGGCCTGCATCCCACCTTTCGACCCTGGAGCGCCTTCCTTAATAATTTTTGCCTTGTCTTGAGGTAACCACCCGTATCAAAGTGCGTCGACTGGAGTTGGTCTGTGTTTTATGTTCATCTGGTCATTTCTTGGGTTCACTACACTGGGTTAATTCTCTGGACGTTCTTTTTTTTTTTTTTTTTTTTTTTTTAACACTTTGCCAACTGTGTGCTTGGAGAAGTTATTTTCCAAAGCAACAGCCACCAGACATTTTCCCCCACATTGCATATAATTATCTTTCCCTTCAGAAACTCTGTTAATAACAGTTTCCCTAACTTTTGCCAGAGAGTGTGCCTTGTAATTACAAGGATGTTAATTTGCTTAAACGTGATTTTTAGGAAACGATCCTCACCTTTCTGAAATTTGTATTTAGATAAAATTTGTTTTTAGATTTTGGAAAGAGCACACGCGGTCAAAGTATTTCACAAGATGTCAATGCAGACATCTTATTTATTCCAAAAAATGTCAGCTTTATATAATTAATTAAAAGACTCATCGAATAGAGGGAGGAACGGGTCCTATTTCTCATTATTTAGGAGCGAGCGAATGCTGATTAAAATAAAACAGTTTGATTTCTTTCGGTTTTGTAGGCAAACATGTTTTGAGAGCAGCACCTCAAACGCAATCTACTCGCTGCTGGCTGCCACTCTTTGCAGCCATTAATTAAGTGAAATATTTCTAAGGGTTGACGTCGACTGCAGCACCATCTGTCTCTCTCTCTCTCTCTCTCTGAAAAAAAACACAACATCCTCTCGACAAGTAAAGTGAAACGTTACTTCAGCTGTGTGCAGGACAAGTCGGATTAAGAATCTCGCGCTGCCAGTGAACACGCGTTTCTAAATAGATTACCTTCAAAGGATCCCTTGTGGGAATAGAACGAAAGGCGAACAAATCAATTCCTCTTGTTGAAACCTTTAAAAAAGTAACCAAAAGGTGCGCCAAAAAGCTTTATCAGTCAAAAGAGCCCTCAACCCGGTCTTGAACAAAATCAGAACAATTCAAATTTTTATTAATTAAAAAATTAATAAACAAAGCTACGCCCAGAGTAGCATTTCAGTTTTGATAATGATTTTCTGTCAGCTTCCAAGTTCCTAATTAAATGAAGACTATTTTCTTGCATCTACGTAACGCAATTACGATTCTCTTCCCAGCGAGAAGCCATCTTGGGAAAAAATCAAACGTGTCTCAGTAAATCCGTATTAAGAACGTAAATTTAGAATTTTCATTTTTGTCAAATGTATTTAAGGCAACCAAGCTTTAGAGAAAACGAAGGACCAAAAGAGAAAAAAAAAAAAAAGGAAATTTTATGTTTTTCGGCCGTGGCCGAGTTAGTCAGTCTCATGAGCAAGAGCAGCATGGCTTTAAAATTTGCACTTACCTTTGCAGTTGAGTTTTGTTTTAAGAAGCTTTCTCTGGAAGTTTTAAATCGTGCGCATTACACAAAAACTGAACTTTTTATAGAAACCAAAATTTTACTTCATGGAATTTAACTGTCATTAAAATAAAATTCATCCAACTGCAGTAGATTTTCATCACGGGTTTAAATGAAAGTTATAAAAAATACCAATCTTATTTCTGCTTTCAAATGGAACCTCCATCCTACTATTATTATTCAGAAAACTCCTACTATATTTTCCAGTAACGTAAGTAATGAGGTGAGGTACCAGTTGTGTAAGAATTTCCAAAAAGGCCACATTACATAAGTCGGTACAAGATGCTTGAAAATATGTGACTAGGCACCTCGCAAGTGCGAAGTCACATGACTTCAGTACGGCGTATGATCGAGCCTCCTCCAACGGATAAGCAGGCCTGACAGGTGAACCACGCTCAATATAAGGGTGTCTATAAGATTCAAATTGCAAGATGCCATTGCTGCAAATTGCAGCGTCTGTAGACTAGGCACCTGCGAGGTGCATAAGACCTTAAATGGGTTGAGCAGACTCAATGCTGATGGGATTCTTTTTTTTTGCTCAGATTCCGCATTGAGGGGGCATAAACTCAAATTGAGGAAAGACAGTTGTAAAATGCATGTATAGAAATTTGCCTTTAGCCAGCAAGTGGTTGATTGGTGGAACAAGCTTCCATCTGTCTTTTTTTTTTTTTTTTTTGTGGAGGTTGATGGCTTAAATCAATTCAATAAAGAACTGGACAAACTTTTGGAGCAAATGGCAAGTTTTTATTTATTTATTTATTTTTTTTTGGCTAATGCTGTATAAGTTTGCTTTCTTGAATCATGTGGCTTTACTAATGCTAACATCAGATATAATTGATATAACTTTCCTTTTCCTTGAGGTGTCCCTCAGGGCTCTGCTCCAGGACCAATATTTTTTTAATATCTGTATCAACGATTTAGTACATTTCCAGATATATCTTTCTTTGCTGATTGGTATGTCCTTCCTGTCCATGTCAAGAAAGAGACGCAGAAAGCCCAAGAAGAATGCAAACAGCTTTTCTATAAGGTCCGTAAACGTACTTTTCCGATTTCGACAAACTGATTTTTCTATTAATGCCATGATTTTAATCAAACGTCTCTGTAATTCCGTTCTGCTCATGCTTCTTTTTATTATAATGTAAATTACATTGTACAAGGAAATGTAAATTAGAAGGAAATTATATTGAAGTAATTTTTAAGCAAACTTTACTTTGATTCAGAATTACCCCTGTTACAGAAAATGTAAAAGAGGAAATTTCTTCAAGTATGGTAATATTTCATTGCAAATACTTATAACTGGATTAGATATCTGCTATGAAATATTACCGCTCCATCAGTTTTTAAAAGCGATCTCAACTTTTTTCTGAGATCTCTCAGGCTACGGGATTTAGCTGGAGCCCAATCGTGCACCGAATTCTAAAATATGCAACACCAGTGATGGTATACTTGAATTTGGCCAATGAAATAAAAAGTAATGCTTGTAAAAATGGAATGAAAGGCTACAAATGAATACCAAAATTTAATAATCATCAGAGATAATGAGTATTACTACATTATCTTTAGGATGCGTCGCATCAGCGATGACTTGAGATTGCTCAGTGGTAGTAGTAGTAGTAGTAATAACAATGGAAAATGATGCAAGAAAGAAAGCTTATATTGCATCAGTCAAAAAAAAAAAAGGAATTTCACCAATCCATGCCCTCCAAGAATTTGTACAGTTCTCCACTGAATTTATTCAAACCCATCCACTTCGATAACAACAGATGGAAGTCTGTTCCAACAATTAACTACCCGCTGGCTGAAGGCAAACTTCCGCACCTCTGTACAGAAACCATCCTTCCTCAACTTGAATTTATGCCCCCTCATGTATGTGTATCTCAGCAAGTGGAAGAATACCATTAACATTCAGCTTTATCAAGCCATTGAAGACTTTAAACACATCAATCAGATCTTCCTGCAGGTGCCTAGTGTCGAGATGCTGCAATTTGCAGAGCTGAAGACCTTCATTGTAGGAATACCCATTTTGTTTCCTTCACCAATTTGGTTGCCCTTCTCTGCACCTGTTCCATAAAATCTACATCCTTCCTAAAGTGAGGCCTCCACATTTCTATGCAGTACTCAAGATGTAGCCTAATTATGACCGTGTACAATCACCTTATCTCTGCTAGCAGAGTTTCTCTATATTATTTACCCGTGAGCTGGCCTGGCTGCTCAGAGAATTCCGTGTCTGACTGCACAATTACCCCCAGGACTTTTTAGAAATCTTTATTGCAATAATTCTCCATTATCCTGAGTGTAGTCCCACACACTTGATAAGTTACTCTGGGATTACTGCTGCCCGTATGAAATACCTTGCATTTGTCAATGTTAAGTTTCAACTGCCTTTTTTCAGCCCATCGACCCAGTTCTCCTAGATCTTAGTGCAGTTGATCACCCTGCCAACCTATGTGGTGTCATCTGCAAACTTAGACATTAAGCCTGATATACCTTTTTCAATATCATTTATAAATATTGAAATCAGCTGAACGCTAGGGAACTCCACTGATAACATTAGTCCACGAAAAGCAGTACCAATTGATAACCATTTTCTGTCTTCTTCCACTTAACCATCCCTTTATCCATAGCAGAAATCTATGTATATGATGTCAAAATATTTTTTTTGTATCCAGTTCCTTGGTCACTGCATCATAGTAACCTATCAGATTGGTTAGACAAGACCGCCTATTAAAAAATCCATGCTGTGATTGCATGCCTGTCCAAATGGTTCTGCATTACTTGTTTAACCAGTGACTCCATTATTTTCCCTGGAACGGACGTTAAGTTAAGACGTCTATAATTACTCGTTTGTTATTTGGTTTTTAGGAGCATTAGCAACTAAAGCCATATTGCTCCGGGAATATGCGGTGGTCATTCCCTGACCTTTCCGCATCCTCCGTATTTGGTGGTGACTGGCTCGAACCCCGGTCTAATCAAGAAGCGTGTGCTACGCACTGCTGCTCCTGCCCACCTGGCTACGGAGGCTCCTGTAATTACTCGTATCACTCTTTGATTTATCCTTGGATTAAGGGTTTGATTACCTCCTTTGCTGCCTCCCTTAATATAATTGGATGGATTCCATCCGCCCCAGGTGCTTTTTTTTATGTTCATCCTCTACAATTTATCCTCCACTTTCCTTTCCATTATCGGCCATTTATTTATTTATTTATTTATTTATCAAATCTTTAATCTTTAATCTTTATTGTATACAAACATGGTATATATACAATAGACCCTTCACAGCAACAATGCCAGGGGTTTTACATTGGTTGGTGGACAATAGCCTTGGGGGAACGGGGCCCACATCGAAGTTCGGGCTCATCCCCCAGAGCCAACAATAAAATAGAATCAGTGTCAGATTATTTACAGGACATTTTATGCTTTTGACAGTATTTACAATGAAATAATAAAGATATTCAGATTTACATTATGTTATATTAATATTTATATTCATAAAGATATTCTTGACTTTATTTACAACACATTCATAAAGACATCGTGCTTTGAACATTATTATGCTGCCCTTATTAATGTACACTTTGCCTGGCCAAGGTCAGGCTCTTAAGGATCTGTCTTCGGTACCTCCGATCCTTCACAAACCTACAGAGGTCGCCGTCAATTGAAACAATTGTGGGGAGCATCTCCCTGGGGAGAAAGCGGTCGCTAAGCGATAGTCTGTTATAGTGAGCTGTGAGCGTGGGAGCTGACCTCAGTCCGGGTAGAGGGATCCTCCAGCCACACAGTTCCCAGATGCTTGGCTCCGAGACCATTCCGGTTGTCATCTTGACAGTGAGAACGAGGCGTTTTTCAAATACAAGATCTGGAAGTCGGGCAAAATGAAGTGACGTCGCCATCGCAGTTGTCCTTTGCTGGGGTGGATGACGATGTTTTTGCGTGATCCAACGAAGGAGCCAGTATTCGGCGGAGTACACGCACTTGATGTTAGTAGGGGCCGCGGACCCCCAAATTTCTGAGGCATACAGTACGACGGAGTATACTGAGGTGTATACGTATCGACGAGTCACAACCAGATCCCTAACGTGGAGCAGTTGTTGTTTTGTGGTCCAGCGCATTTGACAGAATTTTGCTCTGAGCTTGTCAATGTGGGGGTTGAAGCTCAGTTCATAGTCGAAGACGACTCCCAAGTCTGTATGCATCTTGACCACTGGGAAGGGAATGCCGTCGAGAGAGGCTTGGATTTCAGTGGGTTGGCGCTTCAGAGAAAAGACAATTTGTGCTGATTTGGCAGGGTTAATGAGGAGGCCAAATTGACGGAGATAGGATCCTAAGTTATGTAATTTTTCACAGATCTTTTTATTGATGTTTGAGAGATGTTCGCCGAGGTTAATCTGAGTATATATCTTAATATCATCGGCATAGCAGAGTATGTCTTCTCTCTGTTGCACAAACGGAAGAATAACTGCGGTGAATAATGCTCCGGAGAGAACTCCGCCTTGGGGAACTCCTGCAGTGATCTTTCTCCGGATTGTGTGTTGATCCGCTTTAAGAAGAATGGTTCTCTCAGAGAGCAGGGCTGTGATAAACCATAACATCTCACCTTTTATGTAGAAGTAGTTTTCTAGGAGGTGAACAAGTGAGGGGATACTGATGGAGTCGAAAGCAGCTTCCAGGTCGATGTAAGTGACAGAAAGCTCTGCTTTAGCTTCTAGTGCACTGAGAATGGTGTTGGTTATCGATGTTAAATTGGTGACTGTGGATCTACCTGGAATGCCATAGTGAATCTGTGGGGGTTTGTGAGGCATGATTTGATTGGTGATGGTGGAAAGTAATGTCTTCTCCATGAGCTTCAAGAGGCTGGAAGAATGAGAGATTGGCCTGAACTGTTTAATGAGGGTTGCAGATTGGCATTTAGGGTGTGGCCTCACAGCATATCTGTTCCAGAGAGGGGGAAAGTAGTGCTGCGTTAATATACGGTTAAAAATTGATAGTATCGGATCGATGATAAACGAGCTAAGACATTTAATCATGAATTGTGGCACAAGATCGGGGCCTGCAGTTGCAGTGGGTGGCAATCCATTTATAGCAGTTATAAGCTGCTTCCTGGTGATGCGAACGGTGGCGAGCATATCAGTAGGGACGTTGTTGATGGGTAAGTTGCCTAGATGCATCGGGGCCACAGTGTTTGAGAACCGTGCAACGTGGTCCATCCACAGTTCAAGGTCCAGTGTCTTAGGAATTCCTGTGTGCTGAGAGTCATAAAACGATTTGCCTTTTCGTAGGGTTGAATTTAAATGCTTTTTAATTGCAAATATTTTCTGACGGTTGAAAACTGCTCGGGCTCCAGAGAAGGCAATACGATCTTGTATAGCGCCTGATTCTTTCCATCTCTTATGCAGATTTTGTTTTTCTTGAAAGCTGTTGTTCAGTGCTGGTGTCCACCAAGCTCTCGAACGGGGAGTGATGCAGACAGTCTTTGTAGCACCATAACTTGCAATGGTTCGAATCCATCTAGTCATGAGGTCCACAGCTAGCTCAAGATCACAATTATTGAGAGCCTCCCAAGGTATCGAGGATGCAGCTTCGAGACATCGTGGTGGATCAATGAATTTGGGTGCTGTGATGTCTTTTTTTCTTTTTTGGGCCTTGGATATCAAAGTTAGGTGCGGCTAAGTGCAGGAGTAAGGCAATGGGTTCGTGATCGGATTGAAATAGGTTTTGAGGACTGTCTTCGAGGTCGCATGGTGCTGAGGAGAATATCAGATCTAAGAGATTAGATCCTCTCGTGGGGTGGCAATTAAGTAGGGCGATACCCAATGAATTCATACTTCTAATGAGTTTCCTACTAAGATGTGTGAGAGTAGGTGGAAGATTGAAGTCTCCACAAATAATGTGCTTAGCAGAGGCATGAAGGTGATTTACCAGCCAGTGGATCACATCTTCAATGATGTCACTGTTTGGGCCTGGTGGAATGTATACTGTTGCTATGTCTATCAGGTTGGCATTGAGCTTGAGGGATACCATCAGTTCATTTAACCAATCAGTTCATTTAACCAATACATCTGTGGTGCACCCCTTACACGGCTGTTCAGTCAGGAAGGTGATCAGCAATGCAATTAATTATCTACAACATATAAATTAATTTTAACAAACAGTAGATTTTACGAGGTAAACTTACATAAATAGCTGCTATAAATAAGAATTATTTACAAATTTAAGTAGCAGATTTAAAAATTAGTTCCTCGTTAGAGTTTGATAAACTTCTGTCCTCTACTTGTCGAAAGAATTCCTCACGCTTGAATGTAGATGCAAAATACCCCTGTAGTCACATTTACGAAAGCAAAAGCCCTTTCCTTTAGTATTTATGATAGTTACATCTTTAAGAATTCCCACATCAGTACATTGTGATCACTGCCATCTAGTGGTTCCTTTATCTGCAGATTCTTAATGCATGAATAATCACTGCTGATAATCAGATAGAGTATTTCTCCCTCTGGTTCCTCCTCGAACACATTGCTGTAGAAAACAATCATCTAGTAAATCCACAAAAGCCTTGCTAATGTGCAAGTGACCAACCCACAAATTCCAGTCTATATCTGGGAGGCTGAAATCCCCCATTATGAGACAATCTGATTTGGTGGCCCACTCCATTTCCCTGTATAGTTGCTCGGTACACTGATCTCAGTCATTCGGCCCATAACACACTCCAACTCTCCATGTTATTTTTCCTGTGCGTATAAGGTTTTCATTTGCAGGATTATTTATTTATTTAATATCTTTATTGCAGGCAGTGAATGGTCACATGATTGCCTGATGCAATAATACCCACAACAGACAGCGACAATGCTAGGGGTTTAATATGAAATAACTAATCCAGGAAGAATTACTTAAAACATATATTAGGACATAAAACGTATAATTACATTTAAAATTGATATTAACATGGGAAATGAAAAGAGGATGGCAGTCACTCGGTTGAAGACGAAAGCTGTTCCCTGATGATGCGTCTTCTGTACGATTTTCCTCTATGAACTTTATGGAGTCCACACCCATCTCCTGGACGTTGTGGAACAACTCCATGGGCAGGAATCTATCCCCTATCCTGAGCCTCCACGCCACAGACTGCAGGGAGAGGGCTCTTAACGGTTTTGGATTTGGCCTTAGTTGCTCTTGTGCCGATAAACTTCCATTAAAACCAACCAACCAGCATATAAGGTGGGGTGCCTCATCTAATAAAATAGGATTGAGTGCATTAAAATCTTTTATCGAGAGAAAGAAACATGATCTAAGTGCTTTTTAAAATGCTTTTAAATGAGACATTATTCAAATTTAGAATCATTTCCACGTAGATTGAAATCTGCACACCATTTACGTTAGGGAAAGGGGGGGATGTCTAGAAATTTGTTTAATAATTGTTTACTGTACCACATGGTGACTTCTATACTCATCCCATCCCCCACTCCTTGAATAGTTTTTTTTTTTTTTTACTGCAACAACTGAATCATTAAGTTTCGCACGCTTCTTATAGATTTTAAAGAAAAATGCTGACGAAAATTTAATTTTCCTGTCGCGTTTGCGTATTATAGAAATGTGAAATTATGGATCTGCTAGAAAGAAAGAAAATTCAAAATAAATTATTTCAACTGTATTAGCCTTCGTACAATTGGTTCTGAAAACTGCAACAAATTTTGGTCCGTTGTTCCATCAATTCAGCGGCCGTTTTTTTTTTATGAAAACCCCAAACATGAAAAGGTATCAAAACCTATAGTACTTAGTACCGTGCATGGGTTGAAGGTGTATGGAGGGGAGGGGGGGATGCCGGAAACTTTGCTCTAGAGACTAAACATGGGTTTCACCACTTCAAGTCCCCAATAAGCAAAGTGGTGGTATTTCACCGGTTGATGAAAGTCATCTACCACCTAAATTTGGGGTAGTTTCGGTGTGACCCGAAGCTACTTTATAGTTCTGGGGGAGGCGGTTAAGGTCGGAGGTTTATACAGGTCAATGAAACTGTGTACCGCGATTCGTCACCGAACTCACAGCTTTCTAGCGTTCCAGCGGGGTCAACTACGATGACCTATGCACCAATGTGGTCTCTTTGCCATTATTCGATTGAGATTGATGGAGTCTGCGTATACCACTCTTCTGAGTGCCCTTTGGTCTGTTTTCGTCAATTTATGCGTCTACCCGGCCGTAGCAACACTTTGGAGATTACGTCAGTCATCGTGGACGGAGGGTGCTGCAGTTTTGCTGCAATGGCGGGAACATATTGATCGCTATGATGACACCTAAGTCTCTGAGCTGAACGCCCTGACGTACCTTGTGTATTTCGTTGACCCTCTTGCTTCTAGATTGATCGTCTTGTTTTATACTCGTTCCTGGCACTCAAGGCACGTATGGTCTTTGTATCAAATATGAGAGAACGTTCGGATCCTTTTGGTAATATAGTGTACATAGAGGGCCATTCAGAATTGCCTCTCATAAATGAAGCACGGAAGGTATTGCGATCTGTAGCACCGTGCGCGGTTGGGGGACAGAAGACATTACATTTGAAGTTCAGTGGACTGTAATATTAGGGAACGCGTGAAGGAAGGGTGCAGCAGAAACAGAAGTTGAAGGGATGAACGAGGAAGAGAAAAAGTTCGTTCTGCGAGTTCGGAGAGCCCCCCCTCCCCCACCACGGTCTCGTTTCTGTTTCTTAGAAGAACGCGTTCACATTTCAGACTTCGGTAAAAACGCAAATTCCTCGGGAGGGAGACGTCGGGCGGGCGCAAGTTTATGCATGCGCAGTAACGGGGTAAAATGAATCCCGAGATCCAATGACGTCTTCATTGCCCCTTTGACGTTCACCACTTTAACGCCGCGTCGATAAAAGCGTTTGGGGAGGATCGACCCTCGTCAGTTTCTCTTTCGACGACGTGCCTGTTCCACCGGAGGGTCGAGACCCCTCGTGGATTGAGCCTGCGATGGCAGAAAGCAATTTCCCCGGCCACAAAGACGCATCGTGTCCTATTCCCGCGTGTCTTGTCTCCTTTTTACGATCCACTCCGTCATCAACTTCTTTCGGGTTGTGTGCCCGGAAGGAAATGATGAACGCATCTCCGCTCGTGATCGTGGTTGTCAAGACGACGTAATAGAATCAGTCGCACTGCTGAGTTTTCGGAGAGCTCTTCGGGCGAGTCATAAAATATGAACCATCCCAGACAATGCACGCTGACGCTGGCAGCGCCCTCTGGTGTACATAGCGTGTCTCTTACCGGAAAGAAGTGACCTTTTGGAGGCCACGTTTTGAGGTCCCCCGAAATACGCGTCGTGTTTTTTTTTTTTTTTTAATTTATTTATTTCCCGACAAGCGACGTAAGCGCGCGCCCACACACACACCCCATCTAGTGGGAAGTTCGCTGTGTGTCGACACGTGTTATCGGGGCACTTTCGTCAATCGACGAGAGTCTTTGTCCTGCCGTCACACTCAGCTGTCCCCCGAACTGTGGGAACGGAGGAAAATGCACGCTCAGCTGGATGCGAACCCGACGCAGAAAATGCGAGCTCGACTTCTCTTTCTCTCAGCGCTCGTAAGGCTGTCGGGATTGCCTCAACTCGCGCGCGAAGTGAGCCACGAAGTCAGTTAGTCCGGCTGTCGCCACCACGATTTTCAGAAAGGAGTCAGAATGACGTTCGAGAAGTTCGTGCGTGAAAATTAAGGGGTCCTTCCCTCCCCCAACGCAAGGATTATTAACGTACAATAGGAGGAAGGATGGTGTAAGAAGGGCTGTCTAAAAACGCCACGTAACGCGTTTTGCGTGGACAAATCCCGCCGCTCTGGAGAAGCAAATGTACAACGGGGGAGAGGATGGAGAAGGGGTCGCATTGGAACGAAGAGGAAACAGGAGAGAGAGAGAGGGAGAATCACTCTAAAGTTAATTAAGTGCCCACTTAGCAGATAGCCTTTCAGCTTGAAGGGCCTCCGACGGCAAAAAACGAGGTAATTACGCTAATATGAGGTTCACTTGTCACTGGGGCTGACGTTGGAACGCCATCTGGTTGACAGAAAATTAACTGCCGAAAAAATTGAAGTAATTCGCATTTTTGGAGCGGCGATGGGCTCCCATCTGCACGAGCCGCTCTTTATTTATTCCGAAGTAAGTACGCGCCGTTCTCTCCGTGCTGGAAGGTGGGCTTCAGGACGGGCGAGCACACGAGAAGGCGCGGTGAAGTTCGCCTCTAAAAAAACTTCCACGTGATCTCGTACGCGTACGAGGTTTCTTCTCGTCGTCGAGGGCCCTTGCAAAGAGAGAGTGGCCCGCCCGCCCGCTCTACATTGCTGTGGCCTCACGTTCCGTAGCCCCGATGTCTTCCCGCAACCCCCCCCCTCGGATTCGCCCTGCTGCCGAGATTAAGGATACGCACGAGCCGAAGGAAGCCAGAAATGAAATGTACGAAGTCATAAATAACCCCCCGGGACATCGCTTGCGAACAATGGACGGCATGAAACAGGGGGAAAGGGGGGAGGGGTCCGATAAGGCTCGCGATGGGTTCCAAGAAGAACACATTTCGGCAAATGGAGTGCCGCAATGCCAGCACGAATGAAGGATGGCCCCACGCCGGTGTCTCTGCGAGCGGATCCCCTCTTTTATCTCGTGTTTCAAAAAATCGGTTCTTCTACGACTGGATTCGATCCGGAAGTCATTTACTCGAAAATGATCCGAAAGGCAGCACTAGTGGTCGTTGAAACAACTATGGTAGATTGTTCCCCTCCCCTCGAGAATGTTGTTGGCTCTACTGGAAAACAGAAAAGGGAGAGCTTATCGCCCAAATGACGTTCAGCTTTAAACGACAACAACAGCCACTGTGGCACTAAGCCGGCAGTGTGTACGAGCGCGAGCACACCGTGTTCGTTCGTTCGCTCGTGTAAAAGGCAGGGTCTCATTTGTAGAGGGACCGTCCGGGATTCGCAGTTCTACACCGATATCGAGGACACTCGCAGGATTTGTAACAATTTCCGAGAACAACGCCAGCAAAAGCTCTTCGGCCCCACGAGCCTTACTGGGACACCGTGGAAGACTTCCTGGATGCGGACGGGTGCGTTCGGTGCACGTGCTCAAACGTCCCAGTAGCGGTAGCGAGCTGGCAACCTTGAAATCGTAGCCTAGTAACCCGGCGGGAGACATCGATCATCGCGAACAGAACCAGTTCGGGCCATTCGCTAATTAGCCGTAATGAGGGCCAATTGTCCAACGCCACGCAGGGAGAGCCGACGTGATCGTCGCGAGCATCCTCCCGTTCGTTTCAAGGCCTCCAGCATTACGAATAAAACGGAAGGGGTGGAAGGAACAAAATGACCTCACTGGTTTACGCACTGCGCTTTCTATTATAACTGGAAAGATCCTTAGGCAGTTTAGAGAATTAACGCCACCTATCGGTCAGTGCGTTTAATGGAGCTCTGAAAGGGGGGGGGGAAAGGTGTTTACGCAGCAGATGGCGACTGCTGGAATTACCCGAGAAGCGTTGGATGTCATTCTCTAGCAAAGGTCGCAACTGGCATTTCGCGCGTGCTTTGAATAATTTCTACCGTCAACCCTCCTCCAGCAACCACCCCGCACCTCCGGCGGCAATGTTTTGTGTGACCTCGCCACACGAAACCGGCAAGGAGATTTGGCCGTACGTGCGTTAATCCCGGTGGAAGGGTAACTCTTTGTCACCCAAACATGGCTGCCAAGGAAGTGGAGGTAGGTCAGTGGGTTGCTTCCTCTTCCGGGCTCGGCGCCATGACCCACTGATCCGCTTCCGCTGTCATTCCGGGGTCGGTCCTTGGAAGACGTTGGAAATGTCGGTGGTTGCTTCGTATGGTGAAATTGGTTTTCAATTTAAAAATTTACAACTTAAAAGTAGCTCGCTGCAAAGAAGGTAATGAATGTCAAGTTTGTTGAGGGTGTAGTAGTTTTTTTTTCCAGATCACCAATTGGGATTTTTATAAATTGTGGCATCCTACACTTCGGACAATCAACATTTTCCTTTTCCACAGAGCCTCTGACGCAATATGACAATATCGCGTCTGGGGTTCTTGCGCAAATAAACTGTATTACCATCGTGCCCCTCCCCTCCACCCGTTAGTTTAAAATCAGTCTGGGCAAATAAAAAACCACAAAAAAGGCGTGTCCCTCAAGCCCTAAAGTTATATTTCATATTGAGACTGCTTAACACGGCCTTTCTTACAAAAGCGAATTAAACACTGTCTTTGGACGGGCTCCAGCAAGGCTGTACGAGTGGGGAAAAGTCAGGCGTTCAGATAACATCCTGAACTCGCTGCATGCAGGAGTGCAATAATTTCATTTTCTGTTGCGAAACTCTTTTGGCATTTTAGAAAAATATCCACAAAATTTGCACGAAGCATATCGAAAAAAAGATGGATCGAACTGTATCCCGCGTTCCTTTGTGCAGACTGTTGCAGAAAATTTACTTGTCTTAATCCGCGAGTTGGTGCAGCACCCGTTTAAATCGCACATTGAATCCGTTGGAACTGGGTCGGTCCATTAGTAGCCAAAAACCGAAGCAAATTCTCGCAACCCTCAAGCTCCCAAAGAGGATCCTTCAGGGTCCCAGTGCACACACTTCCGGAGAGTACACTATAAGAGATACGTTGGAAGCACAGCTTGCAGTCCAGGTAAATAACCAATCAACATAAGCGGGACATGGCGAAATTAAAAACAAAAAAAACTGGCGAGATCTGTACATACTGTGTGTCTACCTGAAAGCTTTCATCCAAACGGATTGAATATCACTTGGAACATGCACTGAAAATAATGTGGCTAACTTACTATTCAAATAATTTTTTAAATTTTCTACGAATTTGTAGAATACACTCGTGAGTAATGCTACATTCACGCGTGTTGGGCCGCCTTTCTTCGTGATATCGACTTCACGACACTGCGGAGGATGTCCTCAGGTACCCTGGACCATCTGAACAGAAGGATGCCCTGGAGGTGGCAAAGGAGCGAGGCATTGGCGTGGAATGGAAAATGCGATTTTCACAAGTCATTTGTGAGATGCTCTCCACGCATCTCTCAAATGTTCGATGGGATTGATGTCGAGGAATTGGGCGCCCACGGGGAGCACACGAAATGCTTGGACACGATCCTCCATCAATGTAGCCTTCTGACAAGGGGCGGTGCCTGCTTAAAAGAGTCCAGTGTCGTCTGCATATACGATCACAGTGTAGAGAAAAACTCGATCCGAAACAAAATGCAGAGGTGGGATCTGACATAGAGAATGTGTTCAGTGGGGATAAGGGGAACCAGTGATGTCTACAAAAACATCCATCAAATCTTGATATCATGATTTGCTGGTTCGGCTACCCCATAGGCCTATCCGCAATAGCGTCTGCTGGATGGTGTGCTCGGGAAAGTTTCTCAGTGTGTCCTGCTTGCAGCGTGCCGTTAATTGAGGAATCGTGAACCATCAGTTGTCCTGAACAGCAAAGCATATTCTTGTTATTTATTATTATCTTTATTTCTCCTAGGCGACATCCGGTTACAGCCATTGACTAGGGGAGGGGGGATAGATACATATTCTGTTATGCAACAGAGAATAATATATTCAATTTTACATTATATGTAACACTCGTTACTAATACACGTAGCACTTATTATCAGAATTATACGATACATTAAATAAATAAATAAATCTTTATTGTGAAGTAGAATTACAGCACAGTATCCCATCACGGCGACGAGCGCCAGGGGTTCACATATTAATAACTGTAATCTACTTACGACTTACTTAATAAATAAACGAGAAAAATTTTATACTGCTGCGTTTAAAGCATAACATCACCATATTTACATTAGCACGGATATTCGCAGCAGAACAGAATACAATTTAATACAGAGTAAAATGTTCATTTTTACTGTTTACAGCAGTCTGTTTCTTCTGTGGGAGTAGAGTGAAATAGGTGAGACATATCCAGGAGGGTGTTTCCAGATGAGGTCGGGATTCCTGGCAGCTACTGTATGGGAGGTTCTTAGTGCTGTTTATTTTTTCTTACATCTTTATCTGCAGGTAGCAGTTTTCGAGAACTTGTTTTCTGTATGTTTTGCTCGTGCAGAGTTTTTCAGGGTTGAATTTTAGGGTATTAAACAGCTTTAGAGTGTTTGCTGCAAAGAATCTTCCCAGACTATCCAACTGCGTAAATGCGGGCTTGAGTTGCTGTTCCTTACCTGCAACTCGTCTTTGTTTTTCTTCGGGTATTACTATCCACTCTCGACCTTTCGGTGAATCCAGCCGTCCCGTTAAGATCTGAGCAAGTGTCATCTTATTCTTTGTAGTGATCGTTTGTATCCAAGGAGTGACTTCGAAATTGGAGTATAGTATACCTCTTGAGATGGTAAAAGGCTTAGCTGAAATCAGCCATCTCAAGAGCCAGTATTCTATTCCTAGAAAAGCCTTGATAGTGCTTTCGGGGGCTGAAGACCACATTTGTGACGCGTACAGAGGAACAGGGATAACACATCTATTGATATACTGAATCATTAAATTGGGGTTTCTAATACCAATAAGCTCCTGCCTGGTTGTCCAGAGCGCCGCGTATGTTTTCCTACGGATGTAAGCATAGTGCGGAAGGAAATTCAGTCCTTCGTCCCACTTGAGTCCAAGATCAACGTGTGACTGAACCTTTTGGACAAGGATGTCGTTCACGTATATTCTTATTTTGTTTGGATTTATTTTATTTGTGACGGTCATTTGAGCAGTCTTGTCTTCATTTAGGTGTAGCCCGATAGAGTCGAGGTATTTTTGTAGTTCTTTTATTTTGGCGTTGGCCACTTGGTTGCAGTAGCTTGCAGATTTTTGGTGTTGTGAGGTAATAAAAAATTTCATATCGTCCGCATATGTTATAAATAAATAAATCTTTATTTGTCGTACCAAATTTAAATATAGGTTTACATTGGTAAGTGACAAATTCCCTTCACGGCAGAAAATGCCAGGGGATTACCATAAAATGTGAATAAAAGAATGTCTAAAATATACAAGAAAGGGCAACAAATATACAATAAATATACACGAAAAGATGACATATAAATTGCATTACTCTTCACTACATTTCTGTCTAGAGTCCTGGCAATTGTAATACAAAAGTTCATCTTGACATCGCATCCACTGATCAACTTGTGAGAGATATACATTGTTCAATTGCACACACACAGTTCTTGACAGAAATTCACACAACTAGTAGGCAACAGTAGCCTCAGCGAACCACACTGCGGTTTGTTTTCTATATTTTAGATCTTCTGTGAGCCTTAGTAGGTCAATTCCTATACGTGTTAGGCACTGAATTGATTCTAACGCACTAGCGGGTATAAACCTGTCGGCCATCTTCAGTCTGTTGGTCTTCATTCTCAAGGATTTTGTACCTCTTAATGCAGATGGCGGGATGTGCTACTCACAAAGCTGCCAGAAGCATAGTGATGATATCGTGCCAGTCATCATTTTGATTGCGGTTATTAATCGTTTCCAGGCAATGATGTCTGGTAAACGCTGCAGTTTAAGCTGTTCAGAGAGCTGCGTGGTCCTTAACTGTTGAGGGAGATGGTGCTTATGGTTTGCCCACTTCAGCAGCCAGAATTCACTCGCATATATTCTCCTAATGTGGGTACGGGTGGCTGACGCCCACAATTCAGCGCCATACAAAATGGCCGAATACACTGTGGTTCTTAAATATCGTGCGATTGTTGTTGTCTGTTTCACGTGCAAGAGGTGCTGTTTTGTTGCCCAGCGTAAGTAATTCATTTTCTTTACAATCGGGTCAATATGAGACTTGAACGTAAGTTTAGTATCAAAAGTTACTCCCAGATCTCTATGCGTCTCAACAACTGGGATAGGTTTGCCATTAAGTTTCGGGTGTACGAGCGTAGGGGATTTTTTGAGCGAGTACACCATAATTACAGTCTTCTGCGGATTTAGGGCCAAGCCAAATTTGTCTAAGTACACGAATAAGTTCAGAAGCTTATAATTAATCTGTTCACACAATTCACTATTGGTCATGGACGGTTGGACGGGTGTTAGGATCTTAATATCGTCTGCATAAGTGCATACATCATCCCTACCCTTGCAGAACGGGATCATCATGGCGGTAAAGAGGAGTCCAGATAAAACTCCACCCTGTGGAACTCCTGCATGGAGTTGGCGTTGGAGGATCTGACTATCTGTGCGGTAATAAATGGACCGACAAGTAAGTAGGGCCTGTAGGAACTTCAGCAAATTTCCTTTTATTTGGAAGGCGTGTTGGAGCAGATGAAGTAAGGCATGTACATCCAGGCTATCGAAGGCTGCTTTTATATCGGCATAAATTACTGCAATTTCCTTTCTGGCTTGGAAAGCATTTAGTATCGCGGCTTGAACTGTGAGGAGGTTAGTAATTGTTGATCTTGCAGTTATTGAATAATGAATTTGTTGAGGCTGCCCAGCCAGTATCTGATTCGACAACTTTGGCAAAAGAGCTTTCTCTAGTATGAATCGCTTCCTGATTTGAGCTAAGAAGGGTTCGATGGCTATGGCAAAGAGTGTGGCGAACAATACGCCGCCTTGCGGGACTCCTTTATTGACTTGGTACGTAGCGCACACATTCCCGTTTGTTATTGTGATTTGTCTGCGCAGAAGAGTGTTCGTTAAAAAATGGACATTTCCCGTAATGAGGAAGTAGTCCCTCAGAATAACTATTAGAGCTGGGATGGATTATGTTGTCGAATGCGGCTGCCACATCTTGAAAAACAACATCCAGTTGCTGCTTGTTATTTAGCGCTTGCTGGATCCTTAGTAGTGTTCCCATGAGGCTGGTGATGGTCGATCTCTGAGGAAGTACTGAGTGCAGGTATTCCGGTCTGTGTTTGAAGCAATGTTGGATGATGATGTCCAGGATTTTTTTTTTTTCGAAGATTTTTTGTAAAGAGCATCCAACAGCGATTGGTCTGAAGTCTTTTACACATTTAAGGTTTTTTATTTTGGGGGTAGGTTTTACGTAATAGCTTTTCCACAGCTTCGAGAAATCCTCTTCCACCATTATTCTCTGAAATAGAAGCTCTGCGCGCTGTTAATTGTTCAATGCGGCTTTATCAGGTCATTCGGAATTACTTTAGAGACAGGTTTATCCAAGTGTCATTTAAAAACCAGACAGTTGGTAGATCTCTCTCTCTCTCGCGTGGATGCCCTCAAGGATCTGTCCTGGAACAGATTCTGTTTTGGAACATTGTTTTAAATAGATGGCTTATCAGACGATTTGAGTTTACTCTCTCAATTGCCTACGCAGACTACTTGGTTCTTGTTGTTTCTGGATGTTCAAGAACTTAGATTGAAATCAGAACGTCTACAATCCTTCTAGACCTAATTGCTTGTACTAAATGAAACAAGCTTACTATATCTCAGGCGAAAATCAAGATGATGTCATTTAACCATCAGTTTAATCTGGCCCACCTTGCTATTATTAACACTGATGGCAAAAAAATACCTTACGTCCGTAGGGTATTTGTTTGCTTGAAATATCTTGGTGTCGTGCTAGATGACCGACTAGACTTCACTCTACACATCGACAATCTTCTCGAGAAGTCAAGAAATTTACTATGGAAAAGTAAATTTCTTCCAGTTCTCGAGTATGGTTTCCCTATATGGTTTGTGCCTGTTAAAATTGTCAAGTTTCGACTTACTCCCTTCAGTCCTCAGTGTTGCTTTGCATGCTATGTGCCTGCAAGACAGTTTCAACGGATGCCCTACAAGTAAAAATAGCTGGGACATTTCCGTTAGATCGTTCTGTTACCGTCTCAATCACGCATTGCCGATGGAATTTGCTAGTATTACTGCAAACTCTTCAAATGATTTTAAGCTTGGACGGAGGCGTAACTTAATAACATCTGGCAAGATCGTCAGCCAAGGGCAGAATGACATACAAGTTCATCGACAATATACTGTTTGCTTCTGATCGGCAAATTTCACCTTGGTTCTCTCCAAATATCTACATGTCTTTTCTCATCACTGGGCACGGTTCCATCAAATTGAAACTTGTTCAGTTCGGTTTTTTGGTGCACTATGACCACAGATGCCGATGCGCCTAATAAATCCCCAAAGAAAAAAAAAAAAAAAAAAAACAGTCAGCTTGCCTTTGTGAGCAGCGGGAAGACTGGGCGCACGTTGTCTTCCACTGCCCTTATTATTGTGATAAGGGCAGTGGAAGATTCTCGCAGTTCTCGCCTGACAATGTAAGTTTTGATTGAAACTATCTCCAATTGCAACCATTTTCAACTGTTTTCTTTGACGTTTTCAACAGAAGGCAGTTACTGACAACTTCCACAGCGAGTTCCAACGATGCATCATTGTGAATGGATGCTTTCTTCTTGCATCCTGCTTGCCTTTCAGGATTTCTTATTCTTATTGATTTTCAAGAGGCCATTAGTGACTTATTCTCTCTCTCTCTCTCTCTCTCTCTAGTTTGGACAACTAGAGAAATCTGCTGGCACCCATCAATTTAGCACTGCCTTCGGTGAGTGCCGGATGGCTCCTTTTTGGGCAATTAAGTTAATACAGGCCTGCCTCCTCGTGTTGAGGATGGGTATCCCTTTGCTACTGCCTGGTTAAGGGGGAAATACAAACTGTGTGATTTCCATTTTGCCAAACTATAGCATTCTGTAAACAATACGATGATAACTGACGGACTTGAACTCTGCTCCAACTGCACTGAACAGTTGCTTCTATACACGTATACATGTTGTTCTTTAGTCTTTGAGTGTTTTATTGTTATTTACGGATTTGTATGAGATGGTCTATAATCAGAAGGAGTTTCCCAGCAGGAAGGAGTTTCCCAGCAGAAACGGATGATTTAAAAGAAATTATATATGTAAATGAAAAAAAAAAAACAAAAATGAAATGAAAATGAATGATGTAAGGCTCTACATTTCTGAACGGTAACCCGAAAGTAACTGATACACTTGGGGGATTGGAGCTGGAGGGTGTAGATGAAGAACGACACTTGCGCGTTTAATGCAATCGGATGAAGATTGGCATGCAGCCAGGAAGGCGTGCGTCTTATCAATAATTTACGTTGGCATTGCAGGGTGCAGGAGAACTGTAGTTCCATCATACGAGTTAGGAAGTGTCACAGATTAGAATAATGTGTTCAGGTCCGGAGGCCGCATCTGAAGAAACACTTTTTGAATCTCTAATATTACCAAGATTTTGTTTGAAATTCAGCCAGAATGATTTCGGCTTGGTTCGGTGTTTCTTGAAATTGTTCATCCAACGCAAACTTCCTGGTTTGATGTCCCTTAAAGACTTCAGCTTTGTCGCAGGTGAGAGGCATGAATTTATTCTAACCTACTCACCAATTTCATCGGTTACTTTCCAGCCCTTCATCAAAGCCCAGTTTCACGTGAGGTGAAGATTACAGTACTCGCTTAAGTAAACCAACCCATCAGAGTGCGTTTGGGCAGCAACATCGTCTTCCACTGTTCACTTTTGGCTGCGTGTCCGTTGAAACACTTTTACCACTTGAAATAAGAAATATGATCTACTGAAGCAACTTGAGAATCTGCTACAAACCGCTGCGCAGTCTTCTCTTTAAGAGGTGGTTGGTTGACTTAACGTGTCTGCAGAATTCAGCTAACTGCTCCATTCTTTTAAACTCGTTCGTGCTCAATTTAGATACACATCACAGATAGCCAGAGTTACACTCGCCCAAACACCAACAGACAGGTCGATAGCGAAAGCGGTTTTTGCAGTTTGATCAAGTCCAGGTGAGATGTCGCCTGGAAACGGTACCTTCATTCATTGTGCGGGGGGGAGCTGTGACCGGGAGGGTGCATAAGCAGTGGCAGGTTAGTAGGGTTGCTAATAACAAAGCCATCGTTGCTCAGCTCGGTGCGTGTGTTTCCGCGCATGTGCAAGCACGTTCGTTTGGATATCGGTGTGATGTACTTTCCTTTTCATGTCGCGACACGGTAGATGCGCACGTGAGACTTTCCATTGCCTGAGTCAGCGCGGGAAAAGGAGATACGAATTCGCGGGAAAGGGGGAGGTTGCCATCGAGTCGTTGAATGGGCTACAAGAGAGACGCCATTAGTGAGCGAATGAAAGTGGGGGTCCCTCACTGGAACTGTTTTGTTCAGTGCAGATAACGGCAAGAGAACTTATCGTAGGAAATGAATGCGCTTTCGGTGATATGTTGCCCGCAACGTCTTCCCCCCCCCCCCCGATAATCACGCTTCTTTTTGTGTCATACTGTGATGCACGGACAGCAGAACTTCTGAATACAAACCACTGCACCAGTACCTCATCTATTTTGGGAGTTCTTTCAATTGGAATTTGTCTAAAAGGTTTAAAACTTCTGCCATTGTTTAGGGGCTGTAATTTGTCTCCCACGAAAGGTGTAAATGAAGTCCACATGATGCGGGAATACTATAATTAGATGTGCGTGGCTTTGTTAAGGATTGTCGACGAGATTTTCAATTTACATTCCAATTTTGGAATTAAAATTTTGACATTGAAAAGACTATTGGTGGTGCTTGTTTCTGTTGGTGGATATTGAATTTGTATTTTGCTGATTTGTATATTTATGTGGAAAACGTCACATGCGTGCCTCGTGTAATGATGATGATGGACAAGGCCAGATCCTCGAGGAACTGTTGTTAAAGCAAATACCCGTCACAGATAAAAATAGAAAGATATTTAAACAACGAAAGTAGGAACAGCCTCTCAAAATGGTTGAATTCGAGGTCGTGGACGAAGTTCAATAAATGGTTGGGAAGTGGTTGAAATCTTAGGAGGGTCTGGCACTGGAGTTAAAATATATAGCGAGACAGAGAAGATCAATGCAGTAGAGATATTTATAAACGCATTGAAGAGGTAGTGATGAACCTCTATAACCAATTGGGATATCTGCCACCTTTGTAATGGATTACAATGGTGGCATGTATTGCGCGACTCTGACACGGAATCATTGCTTGGCTGGTAATTCGGAGAATCATCAGAAGGCATCGACGGAAAGCTCTGCTTTCTGATAAGATACTTCTTATTATCCTCAACACCACAAGACTGATAAAAAGAAAATCTGTAGAAAGTTGAGTAACTGAGAAGAATGTAAAGAAGTTGAATCGTTCCTTTTAATTTTTCAATTAACATTGCGAGCGGTTGTCGATTGCAAGTTACAAGAGAGGGGAATGTTAAATAAAGAGAAACCGGAGAAAGAGAAAAAATTCCCTGACGGCAATTCGATGCCGTGTATTCGTATATTCGTCACAAACCGTAGCAAGTATTGGTCCATTTCACCGTGCGATTTGGCAGTTGTTCAACGTTCTCGCAATCCCAGAATGACTCAGAAGTTACAGAGCGTTTGCTGAATCTGGTGAGCAACCAAATCTGAAGAAGACAGAAACGTTTCGAATTTCTCCCATTGGAGGATGTCCCGTCAACTCCTCCCAACCTCCTGCCCCAGCCATGCCGGGGGAGCACATTAAATGACATACATCGTGCAGGTGGGTCTTTTAGTCTTTCCACCCGCAGGTACATTTGGTTGCCATTGTAAGGTTTCTTCGGGTCTGTTTTCGCCCAACCAGCTGTTTTATCGCCAGCTGAAGCCTTTGTGGGCCGTTCCCCCTCCAAGGGGCCTTTTAAAATTGTACTCATATTGCGATACGTTTTCTGAACAATTATGGTGTTGGGATGATAACTTCTGCCCAAAAGGCCGAATTCTTTTCAGCCTTTTCACGAGGTCTGTGCACGTTTCGTTGCAACGCGCACTATCACAACATCCACTTCTGTCAAAAGTGGAGGGAAGGGGGTTTAACAACGGCCAAATATTCGTAGAAACCTTTCGAAACGAATTCTTTAAATTGCCTTTTAAAACTGTCGTCTTCGTGCTCCGCTGGCACGTCGGACCTCCTCATGTTTATGCAACGACGAATGGCATTTAATCAAGCCCCTGCACGCGCCAGCGGACATCCTTAATTTTAATTGCGTTTCGCGTAAACTAAAAAGGGAAGCTCGAAAAACGCTTCCGCAGCTGCGGACCTCGTGAACTTTTGGCGCCCCCTCCTCATTAGACGGCGCATGAAATCAACGCGGGAAATTCGTTAAATAAACATCCCTCGGTTTTTTTTTTTTTTTTCTACGCGCGAAACCTGTCGGGGAGGTCGCAAACATCGCGGAGGAAATGCAAAATAAACTCGGCTTTCAGCGCGAAAATTGATAGGATTGGGAAAAAAGTTAAGAACACCCACTTTGGGTGTTTGAGAACTTCAAGTGTTCTGTTTAGATGGAAAGACAGACAATTAATCGGTGGTAAAGAACTGATGCCGAGTAGAAAAGATTGACTCGCGTTAGTGATATTGGCTGCACCCCTAAGTGGAGGGAGGGGGTGGAGTAACTCAATGAATCGTTAACTCAATTAACGAGGGACATTCTGTCTACGCAAATTAAAATACGCTTCCAAATTAGAACATCCTCGTATTTTCCACGTTATTGGACACTTCGGATACTTGGGGGAGGGGAGGGAAAGGGCTTTTTTGTGTTGATTACTAGCAATTAGCGTATTAGCGCGCTGTTTTGGCTCATTGCTTCTAGTTTTTCGAGCTAATTTCTACACTCGGGTTTTCGGTGTTCAATCTATTTGTTTTTATCTGCTGCCACTGCCAAGATGACGATCCTATTGAACCTCTTCCCCCCCGCCCTTCAGCCCCCTTCTCTGTATTGCTTCGACGCTCTATCTAAAAAAAAAAAGAAGAAAGATCGAGTTGTTGTGTGCGAGTAAAAAATGGAGCAGCAGCACCAATCTCGAGCCTTATCCATCACAATTTTATCCAACTCCCAAGTAAATTGCAAAATCGATTACTCAGATGCATCCTAATAGCGCATTCCTATTTTTAAACTTCCTCTGGTTTCGAATAAGTCCACGACGCGTTAAATGGTAGGTTTGGCGAAACGGGGCCTTCGGATGCATGCGCGGAGGGGGTCGGGGGAGTGCGAGGAGGGGGAAATCAATTATGTACCAAAATCGTCAATGGCAGTCCTAAAAAATCCGAGTGGCGGTTTGTGGCTCGTGTTTGCCAATAGAACTGCAACTTTAATATTATTATAATTAATGGACCGGTAAGTGAATCTAATGGAGGGCTTGATAACAGCTCGCGCAAATAAGGCCGCGGCACTTTTGGAGATCGAAGCACAAACACCAGAAGCTGGGGCTAATTCTTCGGGATAACTTAAAGAAAGCGCCTTCGCTTCCTCCCTATTATCAGAAACCGATCCTTTTAATAAGTTAAGAAATTTTTCACGCATGCGTATTCACAGTCGATTCGTGGACTCAAAGAAGCTTGGCGTTCGTTCATTCCTGTTTACTTCCAAAAAGCGTTGCTGCGAAGGAGTAAAAAATTATCTTTTGACTATTAAAAATGTCATTTAATTGCTTTACTACTGACCAGGTATCTCTTTGATGCATTATCGGCTAGTTCTGTTCGTTTGATCTACGTGTATAATTGGCTGCTTCTATTATTTTGCAATTTGGTCACCTGTACCTTAACTTTTTTTCATCGGTATATTTAAGCAGCAGATAGTGGCTCTTCGGCAGAGCAATAAACAGATTTAATAAAAATAATAATAAAGTAAAAAATAAATAGTTGGCAAAAGAGTAGAAAGAGAGCATTTAAAGACTGCTTTGGATCAACATTTCGAGTTTGGTTTCTCAGTAGGATCCAACCGAAAAATGCAGTTTAAATTCGTCCACTTACAAAAGACAAACTGGTGAGGGGGCGACCCGTCAATATCAACATGAACCTTGTAGAATGTGAATATTCAAAGTTAGAATCAGTTACAAGATCAACCGCGTTCACAAATAAATAATCCGACCTCGACATCCGGAAGTAGCAGCCGGAATACGAGTGACCTCGCATTGGTTAGAAATTATGCGTTCAGGGCTCAGAGGGGCACAACAGACACCATCCCACAATGTGCCTCGGCACATCCGCTCACCTGCCAAACGAAACATCCCTTCGTGGCGCCTTGGCCGCCAGCTAATTTCGAGCCGCAGTTGGATTGGTGCTATTCGCACGTGAATGCTCCCGCAGATGGAATTCACAAGCTGACGCGGATGGGTTCGGTTGCGGCCGTTCTGCCAAGGCCAGACACGGGCGACTTAGTGCGAAACCGTGTTCGAGTGCTCTCCCGGCACTAAACTTGGACGGTCACGAGTGATTGAGCACGCTTCCGAAGCGTGTGCTCGAGACGAGAATCATTGGGCAAATTGATATTTTCGCTAACAGTTGATTACGAGAGGTAACGTACGAATGAATTCACGTGCCAATAGCAACGCCTTTGTCGTTCGTTCCGGGCAGGAATCTCGTAAAAGGTAATCCTCGAATCCGCTTAATGTCGTTTTCAAGAGGCAGACGATTTTTTAAGCATAAATCAGCCGACGATGAAAGCGTCTGAAACAGTCGACGCAATGCAGACGACTGGCTTTCTCGAGCAGGATTTTTTTTCGGTTGTATCGTTGGCAGTTCAGTTGTTGTCAGTTGACAGAAACAAACGACGTATTTTTTTCACTTTTTTTTTTGTTTTCTTCCATGTTTCGGCAGGAACAGAAGCTGGATACTACAATTACGACACGCCCACGCGACAAAGTGTGTTGTGGACTTTCTCAAAAATCGATTGCGCCGACACCAAAATTGAAAAATAAACAGTTTATTGTCCGTGACATTTCGACAGAACGACTCCATCTTGCTCAGCTACGGCGCTGCGGGACAAGAACAAAGCGAAGGGCAAATCCCGGGACAGATCGGTTGGGGTGCTGGCGAAATCAGTTTGCGTAAAAATCGCCATCGATGCCATCACGGCCTTTCTTTCAATTGGCCGGTCTTTTGAGGGTGCTCTCTGCAGTGGTAGCGGTCGAACGCTTCTTTTAATCTGGAGATGGATTTCCAGAAACTCTTCTTCGGATTGTGTCCACATCTCGGTTGAAAATTCAGGTCGGGTTAAAATTGGAGCGTTCCGTTTTAGACGCGAGCTTCCGAAACAAGGAGATTTTTGTGTTGTATATTCATGTCGCTAGGTGGCTCCCAGACTTACGTCTTTCTCCACCCGTGTACTCTGTTGGCAAAGGAAACGCAGTATTTTGACCTGAAAACAAGGAGAGGATATCCCTACGGAGACTAAATCGATTACGTTATCTCCGAATTATGTCTCTTCCCTCCAACCCACCCCACTGAGGATCCCTGCTTTCTGTGGCTCAGTTAAACGCGGACCACACGACCATTGTCGTTCGTTCTCTCACGCACGTCGTCTGCTTGGGGACGGAGTTGCGAATCGCCTCCTTCCATCCGAGGATCTCCTTCTTTCCCGTCCGCCGCACTTCGCCTTTAATCCGACACGGAAGGGCAGTTTATCGAGTCGGAATGTCGCCGTGGACTTTCGGCCATTGTTTCTGTCGGCGGCAAGCGAACGAGTCTCGTGCCACCACGCCCTAAGTCGCCGCACGGGCCACGGAGTTTCGTTGTTTACGTTCCATTTAAGACAATGCGGGGGAGTCGCGCGTGCACTCCGACCAGGGTTCAACGTCTCGTGCGACAATTCTTGCTCGCAGTGTTCCGCAGAATCGGATTATTGTCTACATGTTGTACGGCAGATCAGTACACTGCTGTGGGAGGAACAAAAGGGAGGTCGATAACCCGAAGCATGGCCAACCTGACGGGCGACACTGCGAAGAACCCAATTACTCCGATTCGCCGCTGTAATTTCTGCAATCGCGTTCGTTATTTGATTACAACGTTACTTCGACCCCTGCAGCCGGAAGTTGAGCTTGAGGGTGACAGTGACTCCATCTGGCGGTTAATTAACTCCACCTTGATTTAATTTATCACCTTGGCTTAATTAATCGCAAGGTCCCGCGCCTCAACGTAGATCATCCGAGAACTAAGATGAGAATTAAAAGTTGCGGAGAAGATGAAAACAGAGTCCAGATGGCCGAAGCAGAACGGCACGTCCCCACCACCAGACCATGGAAAAGCCTACATCCACGAACCAGGTCTTATTCAAACGAGACGTTGCGCTGGGAAACTCTAAAACTGCAACGTGCCAAATATTTCGGTTCTGTGGACTTGTCCGTCCATATTGTCTCAAGGGTGGTCTGCCCATCGCTGAATTCTCTAATCGTGTTCAATCAGAATATAAAATGATTTCGTTGAAAGAGGATCGAACCTCCCATCCTCTGGGTGAGCTGACGACGTTACAGGCGACTGGAGAATCCAATTTGTTGAAGGGGACGATGATAATGACCTTTGTATAGTCAACGGGACAGATATCGCCTTGACCTAATTAATTACATTATAGCAATTTCGATGATCCGTTTACGCTTTGTTCCAATGACTTATGCCATCGCTTCTATCTGTTGTCATTCCATTTACTGCGGTATCCTTGCTCTAGAATCTTAATATCTTGACCTAACCTTTCACCATATTCTCCACTCACTACCCCAAGGTTCTGTGGAACGTATTCAAGATGGCTTGAATACGTTCAAGAAACATTTATTTAGATCTTTATGTGTCCTACCAAATTAAAATCTAGGTGTACATTGGTAAGTGACAAATTCCCTTCACGGCAAAAAATGCCAGGGGATTACCATAAAATGAAATATAAAAGAATGTCTAAAATATACAAGAAAGGTTAAATATACACGAAAAGATGACATTTAAACTACATTACTCTTCACTGCATTTCTGTCTACACTCCTGGCAACTGTAATACAAAGGTTCATCTCAACATCACATCCACTGATCAACTTGTGCGAGATATTCTTACTTACTTATTATTCAATTGCGCACACACAGTTGTTGACAGAAATTCACACAACTACCACACAGCCTCAGCGAGCCACACTGCGGTTTGTTTCCGATATTTTGAATCTTCTATGAGGGTCCTTAGTAGGTCAATTCCGATATGTGTTAGGCACTGAATTGATTCTAACGCACTGGCGGGTATAAACCCATCTTCAGTCTGTTGGTCTTCATTCTTAATGCAGATTTGGTGCCTCTTAATGCAGATGGAGGGATGTGCCACTCACAAAGCTGCCAGAAGCATGGTGATGATATCGTGCCAGTCATCATTTTGATTGTAGTTATTAATCGTTTCCAGGAAATGATGTCTGGTAAACGCTGCAGTTTTAGCTGTTCAGAGAGCTGCGTGGTCCTTAACTGTTGAGGGAGATGGTGCTTATGGTTTGCCCACTTCAGCAGCCACAATTCACTCGCATATATTCTCCTAATGTGGGTAGGGGTGGCTGACGCCCTCAATTCGGCGCTATATAAAATGGCCGAATACACTGTGGTTCTTAAATATCGTGCGGTTGTCTATCGAGGGATCAAGCTTACTGGAAGGGAGAAGACAGAAGGAGGTCATAAATGGAGTAGCACGTGGGGTACGTCAGACATCGGTGCTCGGACCCCTCTTATTTCTTATCTTCATAATGATTTTTGCGACGGAACACTCGGGAAGGTGCCGAAGTTGACGATTTCCATTATAGGAGTTAGGTTAACGATTGCAACCAGGTTTCGCTGTGCTACAAGGATTTCGATCGACTGTGAGTAAAAATGACAATTGAAGTTTTATGTTACTAAATGCAAAGTATTACACGGGAGGTTTTTTTTTTTTTTTTTTTGATTTGGTAGTTGTTGGCGCATCGGCTTCTGTGGCCATATTGCACCTCCCAAGGTTTTTGCAGTACTTTGATCCAAGCCCGAGGCGGGAATCGAACCCGCGACCTTTGGGTTGCTGGGTAGGTACTTTACCCACTCGGCTAGTACACGGGAGGAAGAGAAACCAGGGTACTTTACAGATTGGAGGAGTGGATTAAGGGATGTTAATGATGAGAGGAATTTGAGGATTAATATAGAGAAAGATAGGCGGAAATAAGGGTAAGTGGTTATTGTGCGAATTATCAGACAATTTTTCGAGTAGAGAGAATGTCAGTAACTTCTCTAAAAGGTAATGGTGCGGCCACACTCGTATTATTGTATTCAGGTCTGGAGGGCCCCATCAAGAGAAAGACAGAGAACTGGAGGAGGAGCGCAGGCGGCGGCTAGCTTGACGAAGCATATCCCTATGAAAAACAGTTTAGAAGATGCGGTCTCCATAGATTATTAACTGGACATCTTGTGGGGAGGGGATTTGATTGAAGTGTATAAGGCCTTGAGGCCGGGGAATAAGTAAAATGAATGAGATAACACGTTCCCAAAATTCCTTTTGAGTTCGTCATCGGTTTTCAATTAAACTAACTCTGGCATTTATTCCTGGATCCCCCACCAACTGCTTTCATTTAGTGGGAGAGGTATAAGTGCTCCTCGTATTTCTAACCCCCGCGAATAAAGATCGTGCAACATCGATATAACGCGCCTCTTCATACCCTCTTTGATCATTTCCCCCAAGGCGAAGTATAAAAAAAAAGTATATAGCTTTATTGCAATTAGTGAATGCTACATGGATGCCTGATGCGATGCCCGTAACCGCGACAATGCTAGGGGTATTCAGATAGTGTGTTCAAGTTTGATCCTTCCAAGCCTACTATCATGGTGAGCTATTTGTTGGTGTTTTCAATTGCTGGTGTTGTGAACTCCAAGACGTCGCATACAATATTGGCTTGTCGTGGGAGAAAGTGGGCTCAGCAGCAATTGAACACTGTTGGAAACATGTAGTGGAAAAGACGAGATCACTGATTGCAAATAACCTTGAATTGGCTGCATTTTCGGAACAAGAAGCAAAGGCTGCTGGAACGTACTTGGTGGCAGTGTTGGAGCAAATGTGACCAAGCTGCTTAGATTCGGGTGGATGCGGAAGCTCTACTCGCGCTTTACTTGAGCGAAGAAGTCGCAGCCTCGGGGAACGGCAGGAAGGCAGTCGACAAACAGAAGGCCAATGACACGCGCAATGACTCAGAAGATAATGCGGATTACTCGTGTGAGCAAAAAGCGCCAGAAATCAGCCGAGTGCTTGGAAACATCAATGGGGTGATGCTTCCACACAGTGACAGTGAATATCTTCATTGATTGCCCTCCACTTAAGAACTGAAAGAATCTTGTCATGATATGACCTTTAACACTGTGTGCTCTCAAAGTGAAGCGCATTTAGGTTTAAAAAATAGGGGAAAAAATTCGGATATAACGCGGGCTTTAAGTTGATGCCTGTTACCCGCGTTGTATCGAAGTTGCACTGTCCCTAGTTCGGCCTCGCGTCATGTCTCGCACGTACGGGTCATCGTTTTGACCCCGCGGTCTTAACTGTACGCTGCTCGGGCGAAAACGATGCTGGGAACGCAGTTACCATGACAACGTTCTCTAACAGTTTTAGACGGCAACCGAACTACGCATCGGATGTTCGTTTATCGCCGGACCGACAAAATAAATAAAACAAAATAAAAAATAATAAAAAACTGGCTCGTGAGAAAAAAAGGGAAAAAATGTAGGTGATCGTTGTGGTTAGCCTTGGCCACGTTGCAATAAGGTCACTGCAGACGCTTTATTTTGTGTCTCGGTCTGTTTATCGTTCACATCAACTGCTGCTTCGCTCGCTGCGCAACGAGAAATAGTCCCCCTCGTCATGAAGCACTGACACGTTTTCCCAAGGCTGCAATGTCCCGGGTGGTTTTATAATTCCCCTTCGCTGTCGCCGTTACTTTACCCCAAAAGTGATTTCAGGGTGGTCTAAACTGCAGGGGGAGGGGACCTAAATGTCGATATTTCTATAAACCGGGGTGGGGGACTACGAATATTCCTCGCCTTCTTCCACCTCCTCCTCCTTTCATTTCTCGGTCAATGCCCGGCGGTGTTGGTCGTACGGTGGCTCGCTCTCCCGTGCTCTGACCGTGGCCCGCTCTCCCGACGATTAACTGATTCCTGTCGCCTTTTTTTCCCCCGACGTTCGTTTCACCTCCGAACACAAACGACTAATGCTCGCGTCACTAGAACGCGCGCTGGTCTCCTTCGGAGGTGGAAAGCGTTCGTTAGGGGTCACAATGGGAAGATTTGAAACGCTCTGACGGATTGTTACGCGTACGACAACTTATCGCCGAGCCAGATCCCCCGCGACGTATTTCGCAAATTCCTTTCCAAGTCCTCGGAAACTTTCTTTCTTTGGCCCGAAGTGTTCGCTGAAAAGTAGGCAAATGGCAGCGAGCGCAGCGGTCGCTCCCTGGAGACGACCCCCCTTCTTGCGAAGTTTAACGTTTGCGACGAAACTTCTCGAAGATATTTTTCTTGAGGAAAAATACGAAGGAAATGTCACATCCGCCACCTTCTCTGATGACACGCAAATCTCAAGAGTACACGCACACTGATGTGCCAAATAAATAGACGATTCAGGTTAAGAAAGAAGGCGCGTGTTCGCTCGAAATCCATTGGAACTTCACGGGGCAGCATTCAGAGTATTGTTTTGTCATATCTTTGTCTACTTATGGCTCTCAAGAAAGATCTGAACTGAGTATTGTCTCGCGCAGCTCATTGAGGAATTTTTAAATGTGTTATATTTTAAGCTCTCTTGTACACAGAGGACAATTTATTTTATACATTTATTAATACACACAATTTACATACATTCATTTCATATATATACAAAACTTATATAGGTTTATATACAATTATATATACATTTCCATCATCCAGGTGTATGTGTGTATTTATGTAGGTTACTGGCGGTTTCCAGGGTTCCCCCTATGTCCGCCGTCTATTAAGCGGTAGTTATTGCCAGCAGAATTGTAATGATTCATCTAAGGAGAACGACTTGAATTTTGAATTTTGAAGTGACTATTTTGAGTTTAATTTAGGTTTAGCCGCGTTTTGCTTTGGGATTACTATTTACACCCGCGCGTGCGAGGAGTTTAAGTTTAGCGTTAGTTTAGTATAGGGTGACATGAATGCACTAGGGAAGAATTAAGTTTATCGCTAGTTTAAGTTTTGGAAGTTTGGAAGGCGCGAGATAGAGTAGTATGGCGTATTAGACTAATTTAGTTTAGGATTCTTAATGCTGATGGCACTTAGATCTTTGATGTTCATTTTAGTGTGTGTGGAGTGTTGTATATGTTGTTGTGGCTGGCATCTGGCATTTAGCAGCAGGGGGCTGAAGGCAAGTAGAGCCTCAACCCCCGCTCCCGTCCCTAGCCGCGAGGAGGCAGCCAGGTTCTACTATCTTGTTTAGAATCAGTTATCAATAACACATTTTGTGTTAACTCAGCTTCAATCTATATAGTTGTGCACCCGGATCCGCAGGGCCCAATCCTGACCTAGATCACGGGACACACCCATAGTATTTTAAATTCAACATTGGCTCTACATGGTTTGGAGTGTGCCCAGTTCCCGTAGGGCCCAATCCTGTCCTGGAACGACCACACCCTTAAATTTTTTGGAATTACTGAAGTAACATGGTTTGGAGTGCGCCCAATTCCCGCAGGGCCCAATCCTGACCTGGAGTTGAAGCGCACTCAATTAATACGTTGATTTCGTTGATTTACATTGATTCCAATACAGTCTGTAGCAATGTTTATTCTTGTGTTCCTAGTTTCCTGTGGCTTGTATTCTCTTTCTACGGGAGAATACCTTTTCCGCGAAGGTGGCCAGCGCTGAGAAGGACTCGGGGCTGTCGAGTAGCATTGGCAGGTCATTGGGGTTGTAAACGTTTGTTACAATTTGGAGTTGTGTTCTAAGGTCCACGTAGTAATTGCAGTCAAAGATGATATGGGACACCGTCTCAAGCTCCCCGCAAGCACAGTTGGGGGATTCAACCAGGTTGAAAGTGAAGAGCTTGGCATTTATGCTGCCATGTCCTGTTAGTAGAAACATTGTATAGAGTCCCGGGTTGATCCAGGGCTTGCTTGTTTTATTGATTTCTATAACTTCTGGCAAGTATGTAAATGTTATTCTGCCAAGGGGAGAATCGGTCCAGTCCCTTTGCCAGTCAGCTAAGTACAATTGTCTGAGCCGGTTATTATCTTCTTTAGTTGGTAGGGCAGCATCTATGCTGTATTGTGCTATGCTCTTGGGAATGGGCTGTTTTCTTTGGTATTGCAGGAAGGTGTCAATCACATCGTATATTACTGGACGTTTCCCACAGATGACACTTAGGGCAGCGGTAGAGATGGTCCGGCAAGCCCTGGAGGTGGCCAGGAGGAAGAAGCGTTGGGCTCGCAGAAGTATTTTGCGGACTTGTCCTCTGCTCAGGCTCGGTGCCCAAGCTCCTGCAGCGTAGCAAACAGTGGGGAGGAAGAGGGTATTATAATATAGTCTTAGCGTTGATGGCTTTATCTTCCATGATTTCCTGGTTATTTTCATTAGGTTTCCTGTTAAGATTTTGGTTTTCCTTAGCAAGTACTTAGCATGAGGAATGAAACTGAGCTTGTTATCCAGCATTACCCCCAAGTATTTGTATGATTCAACCAGTTTGATTGTTGTGTTCCTAAGTTTGATCTTTGGTGGCCTACGTGGGTCAAGGTGGCCCTTTAAGTGCAGAGGACAATCAATTCGTTCTCCTTTTATGTGAATTCTGTATGGAACCTGGAGGGAGGGAGGGTAGGGCTCGTATTTCTGAATAGCATCGGGAACGCCATCTCATATTTATTTACTTTGAGAAAACATCTTTAATGATGTCAGTTTTTCACAAATTTCAGTCTTTTATTAATATTTATCGCTTTCTGAACTGTGGGGGGGAATGAATATCATCCCAGCCCTAACGTACGAGTTACGTTGGAAATGAAAAAAACAATCCTCGGGTGGTTACCACGGCCGTATTTGTCAGAAATTCTGATTTCAATGTAATTTTAGTATTTTTGAGAAAAACAAAACAAGAAACTTTATCTTGCCAACTGTTTACGATGGTCAGACGAAAAATCGATTAAATTGTGTTAGAAACGCCAATTTTCCTTCGAAATCCCGGAGTTGTCAACCGTGCAGGGAAAGGTCTACCCCTTCTTGGATTCTGCGGATGCGTAAAAAAGATTAAGAAAATTTTAAGATGGTAGTCGGTTATTCTGATGGAGGCTGCACGTGTAGACATTCGGCAGTTCAACTCTGCCTTCGTTAGTGCACGTGATGAAAACAGAACTCTAAAAGGCCACAGATGTGCGTTTGTGCCGTGCGTTGTTTCTGGCCACTTTGCCACCAGGAAGACGATCACCTGGAAAGCCTGCCCAGTGTCTACACCGCGAGGCGGTGGGCCACAACTGAGCGAGAAACGTAGTCGACGACCCCAGGCAAGATAATCACTGCCTGCCCTAATGGCCGAAATCCCGCAGAAGATGGTGCCGTACCACTGACGATGGAGGTCAGCTGCTGTCTGGTGGGAGCGGTTCAAATTAAACCCGATGTTAGCGGTATTCTAAAAACAGAGGGACTGAACTGGGGCGCCACCTGGTAATTATTCCTCTTCCGGTATAAACATCTAAAGCGAAACCAACATTTGGATCCAGCAGACTGGTCACGTCAACTTTCGACAGCCTCTCTGCAAGATCTGAACCGTACAAGAGGGAACCACGAAATTATTCGGATGGTACCATTTGTGCGGAGATAACCGAGAGATGTCCCTGGCTCAACCCGTCGATCACCTTTGTACCCGCCGTGGCGCCTCCGTAACAAGTATCATTAGCGTAAGGCAATATCCTCCCCATCCCTCCCCTCCATTAGCTCCCGCTTCATCCCGTTGCCAGGTTACAATATACACGGACATGTGAACGCGATCAAGAGCAAACGTGCACGCGGAAGACAGCACACCCTCGAAGACTACACCTCGTATAGACACGCGCTGCGGCTGTCTGTTGCGAACTGCTTGGCGATCATCGAGCAGTCATTCCAGGAAAGGTTTCGGAGTCGAGTGGAGCGATCGATGAGTTCTCGTGCATTTCTTCGGCGCGTGATCACGAGTGAAAGTGAAGCGAGCGAGAACACAAAGGGGACCGAATCACGAAGGGGGTGTGCGTCATCAAGCGTGGAGATCTAGGGGAAACAACAACTGTCGGGTGACGTTAACTGGAAATCGAATTCGTATCGGACTCGCCCAGAAACGGACGGCAATTATTTTCGCAGAACCGAACCGGGGCGTCTCCATTTTGTGTCCCTGAAGGGGATGGTATTATGCGCGAGGTACACCAGAAGCGCACACGCACATTTTTGAGAGCGTCCCTTTCATCTTGCGTTTGTGAATCTCGTGCGCTGTTGCTGGTTTAGACCCCACAATAAAAGTCCCCGACAGAGGAGGGACACACGATTTTTTTTTTTTTTTTTTTAGATTCGAGCATCTCGTGCCACGCATTGGACGGACGCCCACAGCATCTCTCTCTCTCTATTATTCACGTCTGGAGCCTTCAGTACCGATCCACCGGATAGGCCAGTTTATTTCCGCGTGCATACTGCAGAAGGATTTTTACGACGCCATCTGCTGCTCTGCGACTGCACAAAATCGCCCCAGGACTCATCTTACGTTCTGAGAAAACCGTTTCAAGTTTATGGGACGAGTCCGTGCTCGTATGCCGCTCTTAATCCCCGAGAAACTGTAATGGCATCGATCGCTTCCCCGTTACGCTGCCTCCACTCGTCCCCCCCGCTTACAGTAATCCATCATTGAGATGCCGGAGTAATCCCTCTTCAGGTTCGTCTCCAAAATTGTCCATCCCCTTTAAAAGAAATTACGTCTTTGGGATTAAAATAAATCCGGCTGCGGATAAAAGTAAACAAAGCTTCGGATTACTGCGTTACGTTAAGAAGAATCGGGATTAAAAGGAACTCCATCTTCGGGATTACAGCGAAACAAACTGTGGATTAAAATAAAACTTCCCTCCTCGGCCAGGAGAAAAATGGAGAGAATTTTTTTCCCTCGAGCGTGGAACTTTCGTTTCTTTCAACGAACGTGAAAATTTATGCCAACTCAATCAGTGGGGTGATCGTTAACTGGCGCTAGTCCGTCCCCTTTGCGTTTAATTTCGCGAAACATTAAAGCGAGGATTCCGTATCCCTTCCTCGACCGGGGAAAGCGACCCCCCGCGTGTGTTGGCACGCTTGGATTCGCGTGGTCCGACCACCGTCATTTCGCACACAAAATGGGAGTGCGGGAAATCCCCACCTGACAGGGGTAATGGATGTGAGTGTGTGTGTGTAGAGAGCGTGAAGCAAAGCCCGCCGGATGTAAGAAGCGTTACCACGAGGTTGTTCTTTCGCAGAAAGCAATCGTATTTTCACTTCCAACCAAAATGGACTCCCTTCCAGTTCGTGCCCCAGTTGTAGGTGCAGCGTTTAGTGCTCCACGCTCGCTACGACTTAATCCATCATAGCCGCGCAACCCTTGCGATTCCACGGCCTACCCTGACTTTGGAGTTACCTTCGGGATTTTCTCTCCATTAGTCTGCCAATCTGTTCCTCTCAGCATCCACCTCTCCAGCTGATAATCTACCTTTTGACTCTTCGAAATTACCTTCTGAAAAATTGCCTCTACTGCGCAAAATCACAAAAGGGGAGAAGCCCTCAATGGTTATAATTTTTATTTTAAAGCCCCGCTTTAAAATACAAATTATAACCATTGAGTTATCACTTTTTGATATGCAAATGGAGCGATATTCCATCGCTTGATATTCCACTCCTAAAGTGGTTGATGTTACAGATCTTAGCATCAGGAGCACCAGCTCTGAAAATTCGAAACGATCTCGTCATTACCAACCAAGCCCACAAAGCGATCCAGTGCATCGTGAGGAGTAGATGCCACTTCAAATACTTCGGGTGTACAAATCCAGTGCTCTCTTCTTCGTCTTGTTTACGCCTCTTCCACTACTCGACCCCCGCAGTAGCACGGTAGTTACGATCGTCACTCTTCTACCCCGTGCAGTGAAGGTGGGTTGGAGTCCCCCTCTAGACGCAAGAGATATTGGTATGGGCCTTTTTAAACATGGCCGAGGACTTTGAGGTTTGTTTCATTCTGGAAACTCAGGATTTTCAACCAGAAAACAGATAAACCAACCGAAGAATGCGCGCAGTTTTGCAGACACAATTCCTCGTGGCCTTAATTTCCTGTTAAATTCCAAACAATCAACAACCCTCTCTTGGAGTCTCCTGCACGAGTTCCTTTACTGCACAATACTAAGGGGGTGTTCCTAATAAGCTGCCCACTCAGTATATACGCCGGCTCCATCCGATGTTCGTTGCTGTTCTGTCCTTTCTTCGACTTCCGCATCTCAGCTGCGCGTAACCTGCGCTTGTGTCTGCTTGTCGCTGTTCGACAATTTCATGCTCGGGGCAAGGGGGGATGTTTTATTTTTATCAACTCCATTTAAAGCAGATAACAGCGCCACTTAATGTGGCGGGAAAGTGCAGCGTGTGTCGTGAAAAAATTTAGCAACTCAGGTGACTTCAACGATTTAGGAGTTTCCACAGCAGAAGTTTCCCCGCAAAATTAATCCGCTCTTGGCGGGGGGAGGGGGGGAAGAAGCAAAGGGTGCCAAATTTACGCGTGTGCCACCTTTTCTTGTCGGTGCCAAAGCATATTCGGTTCCAAAAATGGCTCAGTTCCTAAGTGCCGACCGGGCTAGCCGGGTGGGTAAAATGCCTGTCTGGCAACCCAAAGGTCGCGGGTTCGATTCCAGCCTCGGGCTTGGATCAAAGTACTGCAAAAACCTTGGGAGGTGTATTATGGCCACAGAAGCCTATGCGCCAATAACTACCAAAAAAAAAAAAAAGTTCTTAAGTGTGTGATCACCACTTTGCTGGACACGGAAATATTATATTTTAGTAATCCATTAGCTCCAACCCGAAGCTTTTGGTGGAACACTTTCTTTTCAGATCATTTTGGTCCATATTGTTTATCGAACAATTTTTGAATGCAGTATTCCTGTATCTCCCCCCCCCCCTTTCTTTGCTAACTAATTCACTATCTTTCTTTATTTATCTCCTTCCATCTGCCTTTTTCGCTTCTCCACTGTGCTCTTTCCTTCCCTTGTCTGAGCTGCGTTGTTATCCCGTTGTGTTCGGTCGTCTTGCGCGAAGCGAGCCCCCCCCCTCCGCTTGTCATCGTTTGAAATGTCAGCTGCCGTCAAAGTGTGGCAGAAAATTCTCTGCAAAATCGATCCTGACATTTCCGTGTCTGTACTGGTGCAGAGCTTCTCCGGCGATCGATAGGGGCTGATTCTGCGTTCGCTATTGCTACTCGTCCTTCCCACCGAGCACGGGGGGAGGGGGGAACTAAATCCCGGTGAACTCATTTCCAGGAATAAGTGAAGGGAAAGATCGAGCAACAACCCATGCCATGAATGGAACAAGTTGAACAGCGATGGATTGTGCGAAACTTGTTTATGTGAACAATTTTTTTTTTTTTTTTTTTTTTTGTTTCTGAGAGTTCACTTCGAATGATCTGTTGATCAGCCCCGCCCTCCCTCCGTCCTAGGATCAACGCGAACACACTCAGAATCAACCTCAAAAACTTGCTGAAGATTAGACTGAAACAAGAAGACCAACCTCCGGTGTTGTTATGTGATTATGTCATTCAGCCGCTCCTATTCCTCGTCCAGGAGATATCGAAGAGGGTTTTGGGCATTCGTACGTTTTAGTGAGCTATCAGATGAACAGACATTGGCTGTCGTAACTCTCCCTATTCCCTCACCCCTTTCAAAAGTACATTTCTGCTTCATCCCTAGAAAAATATTCTGACATCGTCCTTGAGGTTTGAGTGCGTTTTCTTAGTTGTAGATCAATACAAGTAGAATTGCTGAAATCGAGTCAAGCTTCAGTCATGAGTAAAAGTTTCTTCTTCTGCGCAGATGCGAGCTGACGGGATTATACCTTTTCAGTGAGAATAAATTTACACTCATTGCGTGTATTCTCGCTGAAACGTGAAAATAAATGTGCACTCCTCATCTGAAGAACCAATGGAAGAGTGAATGGACAAAAAATCGAGCTCGCCTCTGTCCCAGCCTCATTATTCATTAACACACTCTCTCTCTCTCTCTCTCTCTCTCTCTGCTTTTAAAACAGCACTTGAAGCACGATCTGAGCTATCCTTGAAGTCGCTCGTCTCCCGGGCGCCACCTATATATCGATGTGACCTTGGCGAGTCTTGACTTTCAACCACTTCTATTCTTAGAATACCCAATAAGACGTCAGTGAGGCTGTCGTGGAGAGTAAACCACAGGGCGAAGCGGGAACTCAGGTAACATCCGGGTGCCAAGAAGACGGTGGCTTCCGGTGTTGGACTCAAGTTGTGATCTCTCAGGAAATGCCGGTGGGGGGAACCCGTTAAGTACGACCAGCTTCCCACGAGGAGTCAGAAATTAGCGTTTAGCGGATGGGACGAAATCCCACGAGATAATCGAACACCCCCAACCCTGACCTGGACGTCAGCGATCATTTCCGCTGTCAGTGAGATTGCTTTTTGTTTGTATTTTTCGGAATGATGTATAGGAGCGCATCCAAGGGCCAGAGACATTCTACCAGCCCACGTGCGATGATGTTAGTCTTCTTGCAAGCCGTGTCAAAGGTCGCCGGATGTCATAGAGCGACACTCGGTAAGAAAACTGCGAGCTATTATTCGTCCGGGTGGAGACTGATTGAGGGGTTGTATAAACATTGTACCCCTTTCATCGGAAGTGTCCGACACGCCCGCGACTCACTCAATCTTGCAGCCCTTCCACTTCCTCCGTAACACAATGGCGTCACGGTTTGTAAGACGGAGGAGATGGCGACAACCGGTCGAAAGAAAAGTGACGTGATTTAAAGGGTGTAAACTTACAGCACGCGCTGGGAGATGTTTTATTTTATTTGAGAAAAACGCGGGGAATCCATTTACCGTGTAGCGGAGAGAAAGCAGAATTCAGTTAAGACGCCGCAAGGTTGAAAATACGTTGAAAAATGCGTTTGAAAGGACAGCGATTAAAACCAGGACGATAATAATCTCCGCAGGAAAATATTTACAAGTTGCCACGCCGTAGCAATGTAGCTTTTGAAATTGTCGATGATTCGTTTGGTTAGCCCAAAGGACAAAGCGCTTTTAAGATATTCCTCGGAGAAGGTACCTTGTAAAGTTGGTAAATTTTCTGAAAAATCGACACTACCTTTTTTTGTGTACAACGCGCCTTCCACTGTCTTTATGCACACGCGTAGAAGCCCTCAAATCGCATTGGACAAGCCGAAATAAATTTACCGAGGGATGGATTAAAATACACGTAAAATATGCATCCGGCCTCCTCGTCATAATTTCGTGTTTTTGAATTCTTTGGGAGTAAAAAATGTAAAAGAAGCTAAAAGTAATAAACATCAGTTGAGTGTCGTATTATGCACGATTATATTGCTAACGTGATTTGAAAAACGTCACATTTTTATAAAATTTCCCTTTCAAAATCACATTACTACGATCACCCTGTGGGCATATAAAAACTCGGATTCAATAAGCGCTTTACATCGGCAAATAATTTTGCCTTTAGCATAGTGCATAGTGCATAGTGTTAGGGTCGGGCGCCACCTGTGGTTTCCCACATCTGCGCCATATGTACACTGTGAAGAAATACAGAACACTGTAAATGCCAGAAAAAGTGTTGTGTGTTGAATGTGTGGTTTTGTGTTGGGTTCTGTTGTATGTCCTGGCATTTGGCCGCAGGGCCCCTGATGGAACCCCACGTTGCCCGCACACACCACTAGGAGGTAGCCAGGCTGCCCATAGTTCTCTGGCTAGTCTCCGTCAGGGTCGCCTCAGCTTCCTGAGCGGAGACCAAGTTAAAAAAAAAAAAAAAAAAAAAAATATATAAAAATAAAAAAAAATAAATAAAAAAAAAAATAAAAAAAAAAAATAATAAAATAAAATAAAAAAAAAAATAAAAAAAAAAAATAATAAAATAAAATAAAAAAAAAATAAAAATAAATAAATAAATAAAAAAAAAAAATTAATTAAAAGAAAAAATAATAATAAATAATTAATTAATTAAAAAAAAAAAAAAAAAACAGCGATTAGATAGAGTGAGGTAGTACAGGGTGTACAGAAGAGGGGGAATGAAAGTAAGAGTAAGGGGATATAGGCGAAGGCGTCCCCAACCAGTCAATGTACACTCAGTCAATCAGGTGAAGGCGAAGAAAGGGGAAGGAATGGGGTCGAAAGTGACTGTACAATTGAGCACAGATAGGATCGCCATTTGGCGCCTCTGTCATCGACATCGGGTGGTGTCCAATCCAGGGGTTTAATTCGATCCAATGGTAGCTTTCAAACTTCAATCATCAGATAGTTGTCCGTTTGATGGTGTGGCGGTCAAGTTCATGACTGTCTAGTCTGGATGAAAGTCCATCATGGTCTCAAACCGTCTGTTGTCTTCCTTGGGACTGCTGTGGCGCAGGTACAGGAACTGTAGATAAGGATTTCCTTCGGCTGAAGAGCTCTTGTGCGAAACGCGTAAAAGCTGTATATTCCTCCCTACAATCAAGCAGGTGTGTTTCTTGGTCTTTGGGTATGTAGGTCAAGGTAGTGATGAAGGTGCAGCGAAGATCCTCATACAGGGGGCAGTCATACATAAGGTGCGACCAACTCTCAGTCCCACCACAGGTGCAAGTGGGATCATCGATGATTCCCAGGGCCGTCAGTTTGCCTTTTAATGATCCATGGCCAGTTAACAGGTATGTAGCATAAAGACCAGGTGAAAACCAGGGGGGAAGCCTGGGGAACACCCTGTTAATGTAAGGGAAGAACTTTCTAGTGATTTCGCCTTTGTTGGAAGTAGTCCATCTCGCTTGCCACGCCTGCTGCAGATGCGTGAGGAGACGCTTCTTTTCTGCTGTTCTGTCGTTTGCGGGGTCTGTTGTGAATTCGAGGATGGTCTTGGAATTTGCTTTGGAGAGGTGGAAGAGTAGTCCACAGCGGACCACCTCCAGGTCCAGTGGCATGGCGCCTGCCAGGATTTGCAGAGCATGGGTACTGACAGTGCAGCAGGCACGGGTAGTAGCAAGCAGGATGTTCCTTTGCAGAGAGTCGAGGATTCTTCTACCACTAGCAGTGATTGCTTTCGGGTACCAGATGCCTGCTGCGTACGTTATAATCGGGGTAAATATCACTTTATAGAATAAGGACAGAGTGTGCCTATTGAGTCCCCAGTCCCGTCTGGAGACCCTGGCGACAAGGGCGGTGTAATTACGTATCTTTCTTCTTAGGTATTTAAGATGTGGCTGGAAATTCAGTTTGCTGTCAAGTATAACTCCTAGATACTTGAGATGAGTGGAGAATTTTATGGTCCTGTTGTCGATTTTTATCTGTGGCGGTCTGGCTTCATTGAGACTTCCTTTGAGAAGAATAGAATCTGTTTTGGCGGCAGAGATAGTGAGGTTATGGTGTTTAGCCCAGTCCTGTAGCTTCTGTAGTGCATTATTCGCCAAAATCTCCAGTCGGGCCCTAGAATCGCCGGTAACGGTGATAATAAGATCATCTGCATAGGCTTGAGAGGTGACCTCTCCCAGGTCCATGCCAAGGAATTCATCAAGCACAAGATTCCACAAGAACGGTCCCAAAACCGAGCCCTGTGGGCATCCTCTGTAGACCTGTCTGGTGATTTTCATATATGGAGCATTGACAGTGATTGATCTGTTGGAAAGGTAGCTTTTGATGGAGTTATATAGGTTTACTGGAAGCTTTGATTGACGCAGTCTGCCTAGGACGCTCGGCCACCAAAGTGAGTCGAACGCCCCAGCAAAGTCGACAGCGATGACCAGAAAGTATTTCTTTTGGGTAATTCCTACTGCTTCAAGGAGATTGTGGAGTGCATCTACAGTGGAGTGCCCCGTTTTGAATCCAAATTGTCTGTGAGAAGCCATGTTTGCATTGTTGTAGTGTTTGAGAAGTCTGTAGTAGAGTAGCCTTTCATAGAGTTTACTAAGTACCGACAGGAGAGCGATGGGACGGTAGGAGTTTGGGAGTTCAGGTGGTTTCGTCGGGTTCTTCAGGATCAGTTTTACGTTGGCCGACTTCCAATCTGTTGGGTAGTGACCATCACGTAGACAGGTATTGAATAGATGAAGTATTAATTCGGGGACACACTCCACTGTTTTCTTTATAATCTCAGGCTCCAGCAGGTCCGATCCTGGACATTTCCTATCTTTGATCAGGACCGCAGCAGTTCGTAGTTCTCCTAAGTCAAAGGGAGATTCCTGCTCTTCAGTGTGGTAAGTCTCATTCTCTGCACAGAGGGATTTTTGTTCCTGAGTGATTGGATTTGTTGCTGGTTGTAGGATGGCGTCCAAAATGTTTGTTATGGATTGCTGCCAGGTGGTTGCTTCCGTACCTTGTAATGACTTGGTTGAAGTGGTGACCTCTCCCCTGGGTAGTTTGTTTGTGGTGATCTTGTACACCACTCCCCAGGGGTCGGTATTGCCAGTGGTGGTGACCAGGTGTTGCCAGGATTCTTGTTTTCGTTTGCGGATCAGGGCCGTGTACTGGTTTCGCACTTCCCTGTAGTTCTGTCTGAGCGCCTCCACTTCACGTGCCTGCCAGGTCCTCCGGGCACGCTGGAAAGTCTTTCTTCTTATAATTACTTCTCGGCGCAATCTATGCAGCTCTGGGCTCCACCAGGGCTTTGCGCCTGGGACAGGGTTTTTCCTTTTGATTGCCAAGTTGCTGGCCGTTGTGATCAGATCAGTGACTTGTCTTTGGAGGGCATCTGCGTTGTCGGGAAGTAGGTGGGGTTGGGTCTCATTAGTTAGGGTTGTCCTGAAGACGTCCCAGTTCGCCTTTTCAATTGCATATCTATTTAACATGACTCGTATGGCTGGGGATCTAGCTAGAGATCGATTTAGCTGGAAGGAAATAACCCTGTGATCCGAAGTAGTCCACGCCTCGTTGACCTTCCAGTTGGAAATGTTGCCGACAATGTTCCTTGAGGCCATAGTGATATCAATAGTGGCCTCCCATAGGGTGTTTGAGAAGGTGGTAGGATTGTTCGGTTGGTTAATGACTGTCATAGTCGAGTTTGCCAGGAAGTCTTCCAGGCGTTGGCCATTTGCAGTGCTCCGCCTGTCTGGTGTCAAACTATGCCAGACCGGTGATCGGCAATTGACATCGGCTCCGATGATGATTTTTGCGTTTGGCAGAGTTCTCAGGACATCTTCCAGGTATCTGATAGCATAGGTAATCTCTTCGCCTGGTCTACAGTATAGGGATATCACGTAAAAGGATCCCATGGAGCTGATCAGGTGGGCACAGGCAGCCCAGGCTGTACACAGTGCTGAGATTTTAGTTGCTGTGATTTCTGGATTTCGAATGACTATTGCAGCCCAGGGGGTATCCTGATCTGTTTGAATTATTTTGTAGGTCAGGGGGTAACCTCTCACCTGCCTCGTGTGAGTGTACGGTTCCTGTATAATGAGAATATCTGCATTTTCTTCGTCTGCCTTGATTCTTATCTGATCGGCCACCGCCCTGGCCCGCTGTGCGTTGATTTGAAAGAATTTATTAACTGCGTAGTTATATCTTTTAGGCTGTGAGCCCATAATCGGTTTTCATCTGGTATAAACACTTGGCGCTTATATAGGACGGACACGTATTATCCCGAATAGAGTGGTGGTGGTCTAGTTTATTACTTTTACAATTTGCACAGACAGGCTCAGATTCTTTGTTAGGGCATGTGTTGTATTCATGTCCTTTCTCAGCGCAGTGGCCACAGGTCCTGACAGCCTGGGCACAGGTGTGTGAAGTGTGCCCGAACTTGCAGCATTTATAACATCTTGGTACAGCCACGTGCTCCCTGAAGCGGTGACTGCCCCAATTGATATAGATTCTCATTTGATCTTTTAAGATAGGCCAGACAATCGGCGCTAGTTCCACTATCCAGTTTACTCCATTTCCGACTCTTGGCTTGGTTGAGTATCTGGGCATAATAAGGTCACTCTTGTCCAGGTCCGAGAGATGTCCATGTACATTACGTCGGTATATTTCATCGGTGATCTCGGAGGGGGTGATGTCTTTATCTACGTCGAAGATGACAATTGATGGCCCTTTTCTTTTGGGGGCCGCAGCAGTGAGGCCTAGAGTTTGGATCTTTGGGTTTTCCATAATTTCTTGGGCTTCCTCCCTGGTTTCAGTCTCTATGACCACTCCGACGTTTCTGGTTTTCCTTATACTTTTGATTTTAGTATTTTTCAGTTCTTCATTTAGATTTTTCATAACGTGGTTTTTGATTTCTTCGCTTGTTTGCGCAGTATCCTGCGTTGTTGGTCTTAAAACGACCAGGTTTGGCTGTTTGATCAGTGTCTTCTTCCCCAAGGGGGGGTCCACTTGCTTTTGGTAGTTGTGTCGCATTGGGTGCAGTCCTCAGCGCGTCTACGTACGAGGGGGCGCGCTGTGGCATTTGGTTGCCCCGCTCATCTAGGTATGCCTCCAACTTGGCCTTAGCCCTTTCCTGTTCTACGTGCTGGTTTACTATTATAGTCTCCAGTTTTGTCCAAATTGTCACGATTTCAAAACGGAGACCGGTGGTGATTCTACTGTTTGATTTGGACATTAAATTCTCTAGTTGAGTGCGCAGGGCAAACATCTGTTCGAGAGCTGTTCCTTCCGGTGGTGAAGTGCCCAGGGGTGGGATAGAGTCTTGCTTTGTCCCCTTCTCAGCGTTTTCCGTTTGTGAGCACTGGTTGTCTTGTACTTCTCTTAATCCACTAGCAATTTTGCCTTTAGCAATGCATCATTCAGTTACCAATTTACAATTCGTTTTCAACTTAAAATCTTAATGCAAACTTAATGGAACTTAAAATGTCCATCCCGCCAGACCTACTCACCTGGCTAGAAATTATATTCGATGTATATCAAGATCGTTACTCTTTTATGTCAATCGTGAAAGTGTTGTAAGAAATATCACTTCCTTCTGCCACAAACCTTTTTCCATAATTTCCCTCTCTGAAACCTGGTTACATCCACATATACTTGACAGTGAAATTTTACCTCTCTCTCTTCTTCTGTCTATCGTTTGTTGGTGTCGCTATCTTTACCCATTACATGGTAAAAGTTCTGCGCTTCACTAAACAAAAATAGAAATGTTTTTGAATCCTCCAAAAGCAACACCACTCTTTCTGGTGATTTTAATGTCCCAAACTACCTTTGTCCGAATCGGTCATCACATTGGCTGGCTGGCATCTGGTTTAGTAATGCCCTAACTCAAATATACCTTTCCCACCCGGAACTCCTCCTACAGTGATTAGTTTTTATCCATGAATAAACTCTCTTCACAGTTTCTGAGGGTGAAAATTTCATCGAATCAGGTCACTTCCTTATGGTCAATGATTTCTTTTCTTCTGTTTCTGAACCTTCCTCTGACAAATACTTTCTTAGCTTTAGGCACACTGACTGGAATTCGTTAAATCGATTTCTGGGCAATGTTGGTTAGACTCCCATCCAAAATTTTGAATCGATTTATCATTACATTGATCATTGTACGTAATCCACTATTCTGCAATTTCTCAGTTCGTTCCCATCAAATTCTCTACTGTTAGTCTTAATAACGTCCCTCACTGGATGTGTATTGAATTTGTCGCAAAAATTACCTCCACAAAAGGTATTTAAAACGAAAAACTAACTAAACTAGATGCCATGTTAAGAAAATTACAAAATACCAATATTCTCATTATCTTCACTCAGTTGAAGCCGAACTTAGTCAGAATTTCAAACTGCTATCGAGATCTTCTAGAATTCCTATGTTAGCTAATGATTCGAATATCTCTATCCACTGTCCTCTTGGCATTGCTAATCATTTCGCTACCCACTTTTCGAAACTTTGTTCTCCGAACAGGAACGTTTTATTCCCTGTTATCCGTTTGAATATAATACTAAGGACTGTTTTGATAGATTAGTGTTCACTACTTATGATGTCCAGTCAGCCATTTCTCCGCTTAAAGATGTAATGGCCCTGCTCCTGATATCATCTCTGCTCTTTCTTCAAGAAAAAGTAGTCCCTCTAGCTCCAATTCTTACAAATCTCTTCAATTACTGTCTTCTTCATGGTTGTTACCCTTCAGAGTTCAAAGAAGCCTATACCATCCAGATACATAAAAACATGGTGAGAAAGCTATGCCTAATAACAACCAGTCTATGTCCACATCAATCTTCTGTTCGTGGAGCTTTCATCTTACGGTCTATGATCCCCTTCACTAGATTTGCTTAATTCACTGCTTAGAAACCGTAAACTATCCGTAATAATTGATAGTACTTCATCAACTTCGTTTACTGTTTCGCAAGGTGTTCCTCAAGACTCACCCTTGGGTCCGCTCTTCTTTATTGTTTATACTAATGATCTGTCAACCTTATTTCAGTCCGTTAATGTTGAGTGGCAGCTCTAAACAGATGATATTCAAATTTACACTCATCTATTCTTCAACTGATGGCGATGAACTCCAGTCCTGTCTTTATTCCCTCTCACTCTGGCTCAATAAAAATAACTTGTTTCTAAACCCATTTAAATGTAAATTATGTCTCTTTCGCTCGAATCGTACAGTTAGACCCCTTCATCTTTGCTGATTATTACATTGGAAACGCTCTAATTGCAAGTACTGATACGTTCAAGGACTTGAATGTATCAGTTTGTTATTTGGTTTTTTAGGAGCATTAGCAACTAAAGCCATATTGCTCCGGAGATTTGCGGTGGTCATTCTCTGACCTTTCCGCATCCTCCGTATTTGCTGGGCACGGGTTCGAAACACGGTCTAATCAAAAAGCGTGTGGTGAATGTATCAGTACTTGCAATTAGATCAGAAGATCAGATCGAAATAGGTGTCTCATTTCGATCGGATCTTTATCCCTCTTACCATGTCGATCACATAATACCTCACACTTCCAAACTTCTGGGCTTAATTAAGCGTCCTTCCTCGATTTTCAAGAGTGGCAAGTTATAATTCTTCTTTGCAAGCGACTTATAGTTCCCATTTTTGATTATTATTTGGTCTCAACACCAGGAATATCGTTCTCACAAACTTGAGAGAATTCAAATTAAATTCCTTAAATTCTTATTCTTTCGAAATCGCCTTTTGCCTCTCACTGTCCAAACTATGGAACTCTTTGTAGTCCCTTCGGAATCGTTCGTCTTCACGCCAGACGACAACTCTGAGGGTCACATTTTGTCTACAATATCATAAACTCTGCTATCGATTCTCCATCTCTTCTTGAACAAATACCTTTCTCTACACCCCGTTTGAATTCTCGTTATAAAACCAATTCCTTACTGCCTGTCCGTCCCTCGACTCAACACTTACTTGGAAGTCCTCTGTTCCATTTCCTTCACGTATTGAATAATGACAATATTGACGAGCCCTGTATGTATAAGAAATTGCTCTTTACTCTGTTTTGTTAATACAAATTTTGTATATATTTTAAAACTAGTGACTGTGTCGTATTGATTCTCTGTAATTCTCAACGTTCTTTCTCACCATTATCTGGGGACTGCGAGTCCTGTGGGTGAGAAGTTTGTAAATATATATAAATAAACAAATATGTACAAGAGAAAAATAACTAGAAAGAATACAAAAGAAGGAAACTGCCTACTATAATATATTATGCCAAAGTGTATCACGCATTCACGTTTATTGGTCAGATTTAGGATCCTTTTCATCAGATCTTGAACATTGTAATCGGGTTTATGATTAAAAGGAATCACTGGAAGGGCTTTGGCAAAATTTTAAAGTAAGAACCGTATAGCTTTAAACTGGGTTAGGTTAAGTTACTGTTATTGTGAATTATTCAGATTTGCAGCGTCATCAAGCCTGGAAACGACTCCAACAAACCATCTCAACAGAAATTTCGCACATCTGGTTCACTCTCTTCAGATTCTGAAGAGTATCCGTACAAGATCTCACTTCGAGCTGTGCTAACTGAAAAAGGATCTGTCCACTATACAGCCCACGATACTAAACTCCTCAGTACCAGATGTGGCCAACCACAAGAATCCTGTTATAATCTGGTACAGTTAACTTCAGTTTCATTAAAGTGTTGCACGCTAAACTCGAAAGGATTTGTTGGAAAATAAAATGTGATCTTTTAAGCAACTTCAGTCTCGTTGTCTACATATTCTCAATGATGCAGCTTGCATTGACTGTAGGGTGCAAAAATCTGGGCCTCAGCCGCTCTAACTTCACTTCGACCTATACAGCCACAGAATGTTATCTCTCCCTATACATTAAAAACTTCTTCCTTCTAATGATATTTATTCGAGACAGTGGGAGAAGAGGGCCGGCTATTTACTTCACTTATTCGATCCAATGGGAGAAGAGAGTGGGGCGATTACGTCACTACAAATTCGCAGGTATATAATTACTGGAAAAATCAGACACTTGCTGTTGACAATGTAGGACATGTACGTGGGGCGCATTGAAAGACAACTGCCTCCATAACGTTCAACAACCTCGTGCACGAGGTTGGTGAATGTTATGGTCTATATTTCGTTTTGCTTCTTGTATCTGGGTCTTTAGGAATCAGATAAGTGATTCCTTGAGTGAGAAATTTCGAGATTGTCTCTGGGTGCCTTACCAATCTTTTCTTTCTTATGTTAGGCCACCGGAATATTTAAATTCATATGCCGTGCCGTGTGTCTTATGTCTATTAATTTCGTGTGCTATGTGGTCGATCGATTTGTCTGTTTGCTGGACGAAAAACCCCACTTTCTGGGGCGAAAACCTTGATATCTACGCCTGAGACCGACTAACTCAGCCACGGAGTTAGTGAAAAAAGCCCATTAAAGTTCCTCGCGTCATCGATGGGATTCGAACCCGGCCTTTTCCACCCGGTGTGGAGAAGACGGTGACGATACCATTGTGCTACCGCGCAGACTGTCGCGGTTAGCACAGTGGTATCGGGTGAACTGCTCCGCTAGGTACTTGTGTGTGCAATTGATCTTCTTTTACCAGTATATGTGGAAGTTATCTATTCCTGAGGATCGCCAGTTATGGGAATTCGTGATCGACTGTTTTACTTCTTCCTCCCGAATCTCCCACTTCCTCATCTCTTGTACATCCTTGATTTTCTTCCGTTCTAGTTCTATTCAAGGGGCTCGGCTGTTATGTCTTACTTCACTGTTCCATATGTTGTTAATATTATCTATCTATACATTAAAAAGTTTTCCTCCTAGTGATATTTATTCGAGCCAATGGGAGAGGTGGGCGGGGCAATTATGTCTTGCACGTGCTGTCTAATATATGATAATGCCCAGTATCATTCGATGTTCCATTGTAATGTTAGCTGATGAAGGGACCCGATATAGTTTGTATAATTGTAAATAGTTTAGTATTTTGTAAATATTTGTTAATATTTTAGTCCTGCTCTTTCGGATGCAACAATATTCCTCATGCATTATGGGAACCCGAAGCAAAAGGCCTTTTCCTAAGTGACCAATGTGAACGGGGGTAAATAATTACATAGTGATATTTATTCCACCTTGAGAATGCCGCGTGGTGGGAGTGGATGGGGTGGCCAATGGGAGAAGAGGGATGCGGGTCATGTGGTACAACTCACTGCAAATGCACAGGTAAATAATTACATAGGTCATTTCCTCATTAGATATATCCATCAGTGCGTTTTGACAGGTGTGTATTTTATGTACAAAAGATTTGACTTACTCCGGTATATCTCTACATTTTACGTAGAAAAGCTTGCGCGGGAGTTGGCGAACAAAGCGAGCAGGGGGCGAAGCCCCCTAGTTATCCTTGTTATTATTGTTATTAAATCTTAATATGCGCAACAGGCATGTCCCCAGTTAAAGTGTACAATAGAGAAGCAGTCTACAGTACATGCATATACGTGTACACTGTACATATAAATAATAAGCATAAGGCTCTTAAAATGGCTGGTGTTCAAACATGGACTTCGACCGATGATCCCCACTTCTGATATGAACAATTTAATGTCATTTTATTGTACGGACACACAAAAAATTATACGAGAACCGACTATATTCGCCTGACAGCCACCATCAACTGGGTTGCTGCATGGACTGATGCCATGTCCCCCGTATTCTAGAATATTCACCGGCCCTCAGCCACAATTTAACTAAAGTTGGGTAGTTTTTCTCTTCAGCAATGGACAGCGGGACTGGGTTGATGTCGCATCTACGAATCTTGCCAAGGCTTTTGATTCCACCAAACATTTCTTGTTTAAAACAAAACGTTGAGAATTTTTTGCATGAGCAATTAAAATAGCGAATGAGGCATAATGCCTGATCGGTTATTTTAACAACTATTATAAAGCTGTTTATAATGGAATGCACTCCAATGCTAATACTTTATTATTTCATATTGACGTTAAAGATGTAACGTACTTATCCTTTAAATGCCAATGCTTCATTCTATTTTCTCAAAAATTCCAAATACAAAATGAATCAGGCCTTATAAATCGTGTAGGAGGTGTATGCTGAAGAAACAGAAAATGCTTGATGACTTTAGAATTTAATTTCTGTACGATATAATTTTCAGGAAATACGCGCGAAAGAATATTGTTCCAGATATCAGAAGTAGAAGGGATTAATGAGGAACAGAAAAGGTTCGCTCTGTGATTTTGGAGTTGAATAGTAAATACATACTGACTGATTGCGGTACATGTTCAGACTGGTTTGAGAGAGAGATTATAGAAGCCAGTTCAGAAGAACAGCCCACGGAAGTATCTATAGAAAAGGCATGCAGCAGAAAAAGAACGTCTACGAGACAGAGTGGAGACTCCGTAAGAGAAGGGTCACTAATTAACCTAACTTCTATTAAATAGAGTCTACAAGCCGAATAAAGATTTTTGGGCACATCACCCCACATTTCATAACAGTATTCCATGGGAGGGTGCATTTGAGATTTGTACAGTGACAAGTTGTTCAGCAGTAAAGTTACGCCGAGAGCGAAAGCGGAAGTTTTTAGATGTAGAGGAACCAATATTTGTGATGTTTTATGCCAGGAGAGATTAGAAGTCGGGGTAATCTCTAATAGAGGTATGTGATCTTCTCTAGAAATCTGAGTGTCATTGAAGATAAGCACAGGAGTGGGAGAATACGTTTTACGAGATATAAGACAGGACGTTTTAAGAGAACTGATATCAATTAAGTTGTCTTTGCCCAACTGGAGATCGGCATTTAAGGAATTGGTAATGGATATTGGAGAAGTCGATGCTGTTTGTTCAGGGCAAGGTGTCTCAAACTGGATGGTGAAATGCAATGCGCTACCATCAATTATGGAAAGGATATCAAAAACTATGGAAAGGATTTCCAGTCATTGGGAGAAGGTATTTAATATACACGACGAAAAGATTGGGAGAAATTACTAAACCTTGAGAAACACAAGTATTAATGGAAAAGTTAAAAGACAGAGAGCCATCTATCATCACCCGCAGCGAGCGCTCAAAGAGAAAACAGGATCCCTATTCCGAAAAACAGTCGGTAATCCATAAGACTGAAGCTTGTTAAGAAAACCTTTATGCCAAACACCAACATAATCCTTTGAAATGTCAAGAGAAATTGCTTAAGTTTCACCAAACTTTTCGATCCAATTTGTCCAAAGAGATGAGTAACATAAACCAATATATCACCATTTCATCGATATTAATCATACACTGGTGCGCAAAACTCAAGTGCCAACACTATTTCTAAAGTTACAACCACAGAATCAAACGAAATAGCCTGTGACCGTTCAGTAGAAAGCTGTTGCACATGCAACTATTTCAATCGTGATGAGAGGGCTCACATAAACAGATAAAAGCAGCAGTTATGTGCAAATTACCGAATGGTGAGCACGATTGTTACAGACATTCCATTAGTACGATTCATACAGTGCTACAGACAACGAAATGGCCAGTAAACAACATCTGGATGCCTTTAATCGGAATCCAATAATTGGGAAGCTCGAGGAAGGTCGAAGTGCAAGGAGTGTGGCTTCAGAGTTCGGTATCAACCATAACATTGTCTTACGTGCGTGGACGGCCTTCAGATGACAGGTACAGCTGTTCGAAGGACCAGTGGTGATTGTCCACGAAAAACAACGCCCAATGATGACCAGTATATTCTCCTAGAGGCCAAAAGGGACCGACCCCATACAGCGGGATCCACTGCAATCCAGCTACGCAGGATATCGGGGTTTACTGTTGCCAGGCGACTCCACAAAGGTGGACCGTTTGCAAGACGGCCAGTACGCTGTGTCCCTTTAACACCTGCCCATCGGAGACACTGTTGACAGCGGTGCATTGAACACAAGGACCGGACAGCAGCGCAATGGGGTAAGGCAATCTTTACTGATGAGAGTAGATTCGGTCTCAGCAGCGATTCTGGAAGTCAGCTAATCTGGTGAGAGGTTGGCACACGGTATCACCCCGCAAATATCACTAAAATGGATCGATATGGCGGTCGAGGTGTTCACGTCTGGGGAGGCGTTATGTTGGATGGACGTACACAACTCCAGATACTGGAAGGCGGTACTGTAACCTGTGCACGCTACTGTACTGAGGTAATTCTTCCCGATGTGCCATTGGCCCGAGTTCGTGTTTATGGATGATAACGCCACACCAAATCGCACTGCAGCTGTTGGTATGTTTTGGAAAGTGAGGACATCGTTCATATGGATTGGTTTGCCCGTTCCACCGCAGATCTAAATCCCATTGAACACATATGGGAAGACGCTTCAAGAACCACAGGAACTTATCAATAACATTGTTCTAAGTATGGACAGGCGATACAAAGCTTGCATCGACATTAGGGGTGGCCATATCTCCTACTGAGGACCATCCCTTCCCTTTGTTCCATCTTTGGCAGTGATGCATCTGTATCCTGGCAGCCAGTGCTATGTTGCCATTTTTGAACAAAGTTCCTCTGTACCGTTTTGTTTTGGTGTTGTTTCCTTCATCATTTCTGTACCGCACGAGGTTCCTTTGGTATGCTTTTCCCATAAGCAGGCCACTCCTATGAGAAGCTATAGGTGAAAACCTGACTGGTCCTTAAGTTTTGCACACCAGTGTATTCATATGCCGATCACTGATCAATCGAAAGTTTCGAGATAGTTTTAAGAGTTGGCTATTAACGGATTTCTCTGTTACGTGAGAACGAGTAGGAGTAACTTGAAAACATGAGCATATTTTCAAGTTGAAAGGAAAAACCAGTTGCAAAAAGGCGATACAGAACAGGATCACACAGGTTTTGAAAGAATATGAAGAAATGCCGTCAGGGAATGGTAGGATATGGTTCACTAAGATTATCAATACACGAGTTGGAAAAAATAGAATGCTAGCAGGTCAGCTTTATCTTTGGCTGAAGTGGCAATAAAACCATCTGGTTTTGACAGAGGTGGGAACAGAGACGGCAAAAGTTGCGGCCAGTAGCTTTGGCAAGAGACCAGAATGCTCGATTACCGTTTGGATAAGATGCAAGTTTTCTACTCTTGATTTGATAAATAACTGCTTTACAATTGTTGAGAACCTTTGGTGCAGGCAGAAAATGAAGCTATAGATTTGGATGCAAGCCAGCTACAATATGCAACATTCTTATCTTCAACAGCCTTAGCGCATATATTGGAAACCAATGCTTAAGTCCTACGTTAAGAGAGAGAGAGAGATTCATTTACAATGTAGTCCGTAAAGAAACAAAACTTGCAAATATTCAAGGGGATTCAAAAAAGATTTGTATTCGCCTAGAAGCAGTTGCAATATTATTATTATTTTTTTTTGTTTGATACCTTGAAATGTCTGTAGAAACCACAGAAATTTTGGTTTCGATCTCAAAATTCATTATTTTTTCTTTGCGGCGCTGAATGAAGTGAAGTGTCACAATGGATAAGCGGAGTGCAAATCAGTCATTCGGTTCCTCTTTCAGTAGCAAAAAACACCAAAAACTTTCCATGAAGAAATGGCCACTGTTTATACCAACTCTTCGTGATGACGGCGAACACAAATTTGTTATGACCCCCCCATACATGATACACAAGGCATGAGGTAATTTAAAGATAGAGAGACAATATATTTAGAAGGATTTTTTTTAATTATTTTTTACGATTGGCATTTAACTAGAGCTTATCTTTTGCGAAACATACAGTATATATGAGTACCTTCAAATAAACTGCTGGGTCTTCCAGTTTTTCTCATCAGTGGTGTAAGGCGATCCATCAGAGTCCGCTGGGGAATTCGGAACTGCTTCGCTGCAGTCATTACTGTCATATCATCATCATTTATAGTTGCCACAGTGTTTCTCATTCGCTCTAGGGATCCTCCAACCTCTTCTCGATTGATTCACGTTCTGCTGAAGACAAACACAATTCGTTCATATTTGAACAATCACGTGTGAGAAAATACGGAAAAATATAAATTTTGTCTTTAAAAGAGAGCGTGGGTTCGGCTCATACTGCATTTGAAACGTGGATATGGTCCCGAAACCAAACAGCAATCATCGCAGTGAAAGAGTCCTCCTTATTCGCCCCCACCAGAGCCACTGCTGCTTCCTGGTTGTTCCTCAGTTTCTTCCCTGTAGCTACGTTATATATATATATATATATATTTTTTTTTTTTAATTTATTTATAGTCTTTGTTAAAAGAAGCACTATACAAAAATATGCAAATATATGTACACTCAGTGATCACACAATTCATAATGGACTGTGCTGCATAGCAAGCAGTATAAAAAACCAATTAGCTTCGTACGATAGAGCAGTGGTAATTTGCATCTGGCCGTTTAAGTGATAAAGTAGCAGTTATGGACGTAGTAGAGATATTACTGTTTCAAAAGGGCATGCTTGTGGGAGTTCGTGCATCGGGTGCTTCCATATCGAAAACCGTACGTCTTGTCGGTTAATCACAGCCCACGGTGATTAAGGTGTACAAAGAATGGCGTCGATCCGGTTACCTCCTGCCGACAGAACTGTGGAGGATTACGCAGGGTGGATGTTGGTGGTGAACGAAGTGCACAGCGCGTTGTACGGGCTCAACGGCAGGTCACTGTGCGACTGTTGACTTCGCAATACAATATATGGAATCCAAGAACAATATCCCAAATGACGACGAGCCGCACATTCAGGCGTATGGGATTCCATAGCAGACGACCCAAGAGAAACCCACTCCTCACCAGTGATCATCGTTGACGGCGAATGCTGTGGCGTCACGCTGGAGGACTGGAAACGACTGTACTGGTCGGATGAGTCCAAATAACTAGTGTCCGGATGAGTCCAAATAACTGACAGACTCCGCGTGTGGCGCAACCAGCACGAGTCCATGGACCCATCCTGAATGGTGCTCACTAGGCGGCGGTTCCTTCATATGGACATGTTTTGCTGGTAACAACTAGAACCCCTGGTGCGTATGGACCAACGTTTCACTGGTGAGGTCTACGGCAGCTCTTAAGACACTGTGTGCACCCTGCTGTGTTGCCTATTTTCCTGGACGGAAACGGGATCACGAGTTCTTCGAAGAAAACAATAAAAATATCACCCATCTTGATTGGCCTCCAGATTCTCTTGACCTCATTCCAATTGAACACCTTTGGGATGCTTTGGAACGGGAAGTGAGGCATATGGATACGAAACCTTCACTTATTCTGACTCTGTGGAAAACCATGCAGGCAGTATGCATGACTGAAGACCCTACCGGTGTCTTCAGTCAACTAATGGAATCAGTGCCTGGGCGAATAGCGACTGTTATCCGTGTGAACAGTGGCTCAACACGATATTAGGTGGGTGGCCATATTTAAGCACTAAACGCAGATAATTCCTGGGAACAGTGGACACACGGAGAGACAGATATTCAGCCCAGTAAATGTAAAAGCTGCATTTTGTCTGTCTTTCAGTAAGCCACATAACCGAACTTCTCAGTAATTTAAATCAGCGCTTTGCTGAACCATCTGCTATCAAAACCCGAGGCAGTGAGATTAAGATTATGACCACGTAATCTTAATCTCACATAAGTCTTTCTCGAGAAGTCTTAACATTTTGCATTGACCAGGGCATTTTCAATCGTGCAAATAGAAGTAAAGGAAAGCTTCCATTTACCCATTCTTTCAACGAACCCAGATTACTTTGCACTCTACTTGACGGGGTGTTTATTTTGTTTTTTAGGGACCTTTTTAAGTTTCTGTTATTACGAGTGTACCGAAGTTTCTTTTCAATTTTAAAAGTGGTTTTGAACGAACGAAGGATGTCAGGACGCATTCTCTTCCATCGCAGCATCAAACCGAAGAGAAAATTAAAATTAGGCGGCGCGTGTATACAACGGAGACGGAAATTATTTCGACCGGAAGGAACTATTAATGAAAGGAGTGTGTCCAAGCAGAATGAGCAAGTGGTAGCAGCAGAGTCCTGAATATTGCAATGCGAGAAGCCAAACTGGAATGCGCTATACAGAATTTGTTAAAGGCACCATAAAAAGGATATTCGCCTTTTAATTTGCCATTTAGTTAATCTTACTACACCCACGCCCCCTACAGTCGGGACTGATTTTAATTTTTGTTTATGGCGTAATCGAATTGTTTAACTTGCGTACAGAATACGATACTAATCTTTGCCACAATTTAAAAAGCTAAAAAATAATCGCAAATCAAAACTAGAAACTCTCCTTGGGTTAATTAAAAAAAATAAATCTTTAAAAAGGTATATTTGAATGTCTTTTGTGGTCGCTGTGATCAACCCGAACAAAGAACCATAATTAATCATCCATCATAGCTTCAACCAACCTATCTTAGCACCTCTTCTACATTGACCGCATGTCCTGGTGGAATCCTTTCCCGTACTCTTCTAACATCGCCCCAATTTCATCTGAAGAAATCCAGGTGAGAGTGCGTGTAAAAGAGCCAACTGAATTGATGTGGGGCATACATTTTTTCCATAATTTTCAACGAACCTGCCCATTAGTTATTTGTAAAGTTCACTCTTAACGAAACCAAGAAAGCCTTTCTACAAGGGAAATTCGCTCAGCATCACTCATTTCGTCTTCCTGTTAATTTAAAGCCAACGTCTGCTTTACTTCTAGACCTATAAATATGCCACCTTTCATTTTTGCATCGGAAGATTATTGCAAACGTAGATTGTATATGTTTGAAGGTTACAACCCGAAGGAACTATTAATGAAAGTTCCTTCCTTCAAACCTTAAACGATCCAATGCTTTAACATATAATTTGACCAGTCCCAGTTTAATATGGAGTTATGGAAGCAAGACTGTTTTTTTGGAACAAAAGGACCGCTTTGTATAAAGTGTCTGCCGGGCTGCAGCTCGATTCTAGCAGACCATTCTATTCTGCTGAAGTGCCGATCCACTGTTCTACTGTCTCAGACACAGACAGCAAAAGAAACATTGTGAAACCAACTTGCAAACCCAGAACGAACCCTCGCATCTACAAGTCTCCGCGGACATCCCGCAGATATCAAACTCTGACTTATGACGCCACTCTTCTGGATTGAGACTAATACTAATTATTCACGAAGACCGATCAAATCAAAACAATAGACCAGATTCTGCAACAGTTTAAATCACATGCATAAAATAATATGCATGTCCGTCATGCATACTGTCTTATTTTATGCACGTTCATGATTTTGGAAATGCAGCGTTTTACTTGGACAGTCTTCTGAGGTGTAATCGCAGTTGTCCTGTACACCGGGTTTATCACCCAGTTCTGATGACACTTCTTTGGAAGGAGGATTAGGAAGTGAAAGGTCTTTGTGGAGCAATGGAGGATGCCATGCTGGATTGAAGTAGTTTTTCGATTCACAGCTTTTAAAATTCTGATGTATTCACAATGCAAAAGTAATGGTCGTCATTATTGTTCGTGAGTTCGCTCCATATTGGAGAGGGAAAAAATATATATATAATAAAAATTCATAAGAATAACTGCAGGCTCTAATTTCTGTGAGTTTTGATCCTGTGATTCATATTGAGATATAATTCGAAAGGGCTCTGGTCCCTGAACAACACGATTTTTCCCATTACAAATCGATTATGACTATTATCGATTTGGAAGGGAAATCCTTCTGGAAGTTGGCTGTCTCTCTTTTGGAGAAGTGGCCAGCCGTATGCTACTATTGGTATTAACAAATTGGCAGATGATGCAAGAAAGCTAGCTTCAGCCAAAAAAAAAAAAAAAACACTTCCCAGATCATTCCCCTCCAATACTTTTTCTGGTTCTTCCTTGAATTTATTCAAACTGTCAACTTCCATATCACCAGATGGAAGTTTGTTTCAACAATCAACCACCCGCTGGCTGAAGGCAAACTTCCGTACGTCTTTTAGGCCTGGTCTCGACGCCTCACTTTAGAAAGGATGTAGATTTGCTGAAAAGGGTGCAGAGAAAGGCAACCAGACTGGTGAAGCAAAGAAAAGAGGTACTCTTACCTAGAAAGGCTTCAGTTCTGAAAATTGCAGCATCTAAAGACTAGGCATCTGCGGGGAGATCTCATTGAGGTGTTTAAAGTTTTGAATGGATTGAGCTGAATGGTAATGGCATTTTTCCTCTTGCTGAGGATACACACATGAGAGGGGGGATGTAATTTAAGTTGAGGAAGGATGTTTGCCTGATAGATGTGCTGAAGTTTGCCTTCAGCCAGGGGATGGTTGATTGTTGGAACTTGCTTCCATCTGTTCTTGTGGAAAAGGATGGTTTGAATAAATTCAAAGGAGGACTTAGACAAATTCTTCGAAGATACGGATGGGTGAACTTTCTTTTTTTTTGACCAATGTTATATAAGCTTGCTTTCTTGCACCATTTGCCATTACTACTACTGTTCCATAACCATTCATTTGAATTTATGCTCCCCACTCGTCTATGTAGTTTTAGCAAGAGAAAGAATGCCATTGTCATCATTGAGCCTGCACGATCCATTCAAAGGCTTAAACACCTCAATCAGATAAACTCTCAGGTGCCTAGTCTCCAGACGCTGTAATTTGCAGAAGTGAAGTTTTTTTGTTTTTTTTTTTTTGATAAGAGCACCATTTTGTTCCCGTTCCCAGTCTCGTTGCCCTTCTCCGTTTCAGCAGTTCTACATCCTTCCTAAAATGAGGTTCCAGACCTATATGCGATACTCAAGATTTGGCCTAACCATTGCTTATAAAATGGGATAATCACCTCTTTATCCCTGCAAGCAAAATTCCTATATGTCATTGACAAAACCCCATGACCTACCCTGGCAGGCTGTCTGCACTGTACAGCGCACTTCATATTTACTTGCACAATTACCACCAGGTCTTTTTCACTTTCCACTTCCTTGAGTGTAGTACCACACAGTTGGTACGTTTCTCTTGAATTATTGCTTCCCATATGCAGTACTTTGCATTTGTCAATGTTAAACTTTAGTTTCCACTTCTCAGCCCATCTGCCTAATTTTTCGAGATCCTGTTGCAGTAGCATATTGTCTTTACTGTCGTTAACAACCCTGCCAACCTTTAGTATCATCTAATCTGCAAACTTGGACATGAAACCTTCAATATGAACCAACGTAAGCAGGGGTCGAGGTGTGGTGCCCAAACCACATGGAGAACGCCGCGCCCTCTATGTTACCAGGCAGTACTAGGTGGTAGATGACTCTCATCAACCGGTGGAATACCACCATTTTGCTTATTGGAGGCTTGAAGTGGTGGAACCCATGTTTAGTCTCTAGAGCTAAGTTCCGGTCAACCCTTCCCTATCTCTTCCATCATGCAGTATGACTGATGACTTTTGAGGTTATGATGAACGTCGTGGCGAGATCCAATATTCCTTACATTTCGAGGGTATAGCTCTAAAACGATGTTCGCAGGCCGGCCGCTAGTTAGTACACCGGACCGAACCTATTGGTAACTCTCTAGGAAGCTTCCGGATCAGCTAGTGTATAATCTTGCTACCTCTACTCTGCCAGATAGTGACTGGAGGGAGTCCGAGTAGTGTGTATGCGGGGAGCATTGTCGAGGCCACGTTATGTCAAGGATCTGGGTATATTCTTACCACGTGTACGCCATATCCAAAAATTTCATACTTCATACAGCATGTCCCACCCACTTTTTCTTACTATTGAATACACCATGAATTGTCAAACTAATAGAGCAAGCTTATCTGCGAAAAGATCTAAACCTCCCAAGGACTTCCTAATTCATTTCACAAATATACGTGGTCTCAATTCTAATCTCAACGATGTCCATTTCCACTTGCAGTCTGCCAAGCCCCATGCACTTTTTCTGACAGAATCTCAGTTATCGGTTGATTCAACTACTGCTCATCTCAGATGCCCAAATTATTCGCTGTATGATTTCTTTCCCCTCAAAGGTGGTACTTGTGCATATGTCCGTTCTGATATTCCCTGTCAGAGATTTGGCAATTTGGAATCTCCTCTCTTTGATCTTCTCTGGCTTAAAATCTCTCTACATCATTGTGTCAAATTCATCTGTTGTCTCTACCGTTCTCCCAACTCCACTAATCACTTGGAGCTCTTTGACTTCCTCTCTTTGAAACTTGACTTTCTCCAGTCCAACTTTCCCAACAGTGAGGTAATTTTCCTTGGTGATTTTAATGTTCACAACTCCAGCTGGCTTCCGTTTTCTAGTCACACCGACCCAGCAGGTTGACATGCTGAGTCTTTTGCAATTACTAATGACCTAGCACAGATTGTTCATTTACCTACGAGAATACCGGACAATCCTAATCATACAGCCAATATGCTTGATGTTTTTCTCACAAACAACCCTTCTATGTACACGGTCGAAGTGAGAGCTCCATTAGGCACTTCAGATCACAACTTGGTGATTGTCTCTTCTTCAATGGAACCTTTATCTCATGGCTATTCCCAACCACGTGTTGTTTGGCATTATAAGAAGGCAAAATGGGATGACCTGCGAGACTTCTTTTCTTCTTTTCCTTGGTCGGATTATTGTTTCAAAACTTCTGATGTCAACGTTTGCTCAGATCGTGTCAGTGAAATTATTCTTGCAGGAATGGAATCCTTTATCACATACTCCACTTTAAAATCTTGTCCTTTATCAAACCTTGGTTTTCCAATAAATGTGCTAAGGCCGTTCAAGAGAAGAATGTTGCATATCGTAATATGCTTGTTTCTAATTCTTCAGTTTCATTTTCTGTCTACACCAAAGCTCGCAACAATTGTAAAGCAGTTATTAATCAGTCCAAACTAGAGTTTGAACAGGCTAAGAGTAGAAAACTTGCTTCTTGCACTAATGGTAGCCGAACATTCTGGTCTCTTGCCAAAGCTATTGGCTGCAACTTTTGCCCATCTCTGCTCCCACCTCTGTCCAAACCAGATGGTTCTGTTGTCACTTCAGCCAAGGATAAAGCTGACCTGCTAGCATTCCATTTTTCTTCCAGCTCATGTATTTATGATCTTGGTAAAACACCTCCCGCCATTCCCAACACGCTCCATTCAATGCCTCCTGTGGTCTTCCGTCAAAAGGATATCAGAAGGATTTTGATGAATCTTGATGCTAAGAAAGCTCCAGGTCCTGATGATATTTCACCACTTGTTCTCAAAACCTGTGTTCCTGAACTTACTCCTATTCTTTACCGCCTCTTTTCACTTTCTTATTCCAAAGGTGTTTTTCCTTCTGCTTGGAAATTTGTTCATATCCAGCCAGTTCCTAAAAAGGGTGACAAATCCCTCCCATCCAACTATCGTCCCATTGCAATTACTTCTACTCTTTCTAAAGTAATGGAGAAATCAATTAACCGCCAACTCTTAAACTACCTGGAAACCTGTCCGATCAACGATCGCCAGTATGGATTCCGTCAGTGTCGATCCACTGGTGACATTCTGGCTTATGTTACCCATTTATGGACTAATTCAATGGAAAGGTTTGATGAAACACAAGTAGTTGCTCTTGACATCTCAAAGGCTTTTGATCGTGTTTGGCATAAAGGTCTTCTAAACAAGCTTCCATCTTATGGTTTGCGAACTGTTTTTAGTAATTGGTTATCCAGTTTTTTCTCTGATCGCTCACTGAGGGTGATGGTAGATGGCTCTCTGTCTTCTAACTTCTCCACTAATGCCGGTGTCTCCCAAGGTTCAGTTCTTTCCCCCACTCTTTTCCTCTTGTATATTAATGATCTTCTTCCATTGACTGGAAATCCTATCCATAGTTTTGCCGATGATAGCACATTGCATTCCTCTTTCCATTTTGAGAAACCTTGTCCTGCTCAATCAGCTTCAACTTCTCGAAAATCTGCTACCAATTCCTTAAATGCCTATCTTCAGGTAATTCTCCAGTGGGGCAAAGACAACTTAGTTGATTTCAACCCTTCTAAAACTCAGTCTTGTCTTATTTCTCGCAAACAGGATTCTTCTTCTCCTATGCTTATCTTTAGTGACACTCGGATTTCTAGGCAAAATGATATATCTCTTTTGGGGATTACCCCGACTTCTAATCTCTCTTGGCACAAGCACATTACAAATATTGCTTCTTCTGCATCTAAAAAACTTGGTTTTCTCTTTCGCTCTCGGCGTTACTTTTCTTCCAAACAGCTGCTCACTCTGTATAAATCGCAAATCCGCCCTGCCATGGAATATTGTTCCCACATCTGGGGTGGTGCCCCAAAACCTCTCTCAGGCTTTTTGATTCCATTCAGAAGAGGGCAATTAGGTTAATTAATGATTCATCTCTAACAGAGTCTCTTCACTCGCTTTCTGATAGACGTACTGTTTCTGCTGTATGCCTCTTCTACAGATACTTCCATGGGCACTGTTCTTCTGAATCGGCTTCTATAATTCCCGCTCTCTCTTTCAAGACAGTCTGAACACGTGCTGCCACCAGCCAACATCCATTTACTGTCTAACTTCAAACCCACAGAACCAACTTTTCATCTTCCTCATTTATTCATTCAACTGCCGTTTTCTGGTACAACCTTCCTTCATACATATTTCCTGAAAAGTACATTCTATAGAAGTTCAAGTCCAATGTCAACAAATATCTTCTTTCGTCTTCCCAACCTCCAACCCAAGCACGGTACTAAGTACTAGAGGTTCTAATACCTCTCGTGTTTGGGGTTCACATAAAAAAAAAAAAAAAAAAATATCATTAATAAATATAGAAGACAACAATGGGCCCTATTAGCTACACATCTTGTGGCTCTTTTCTTAGCTTGGTTTCCAATTAAATTCTTACAGATGCTATTGCATTGTTATTAATGGGAACCTTTTGAACTCTGTCTTGCTCACACTGGTGGCTTCCACGAATCTTCTTTTCTATTCAATCTTTAAATAAATTATATTCCGTTGTTAATATTCGCGATTCTTGTTTACTACCATATGTCAAGTTTCTTCCCAATTACCACGTTCCTGCTCTTTAATGACTGTTCCTCAATCGCACAGTAAACCCAGGTATAAAATGGGCTAAGATGCGGATGCTCCACGAAACCAATCATGAAAGTGAAGCAAAATCCCATTACACTTAGTCCGTCTTAATCCGCCCCATAACTGATTTTGGTGAACACGCAAGTCATTGTTTTTGGTTACCATGTTATTAATTATTATTAATATCTTTATTGCAGGCAGTGAATGGTTACATGATTGCCTGATTCAATAATACCCATAACATCGACAATGAGGGTTTAACATGAAATACAGGAAAAATTACATAAAACGTACAATTAAATATTTTACATTTAAAATTGATATTAACATGGGAAATGAAAGAACATGAAAAGCTATGAAAAGACGATGGCAGTCACTCGGCTCAAGACGAAAGCTGTTCCCCTCATGATGCGTCTTCTGTATGATTTGTCCTCTATGAACTTTTTGTAGACCACATCCATCTCCTGGACGTTGTGGAGCATCTCCATGGGCAGGAATCTATCCCTTATCCTGAGCCTCCATACCACAGACATTGGAGGATCCCACCTTCGGGGGGATCCTCCAATTGCACATCTGCTAAAAATTTGCCGTATTGACTTCACCCGCTTTCATTTTAATTGACACGAGCAAGCGGAGGGCGAATATTTGGAGACATTTCTGTAATTTAGAAGTTGAGTGATATCTGAAGTATGTGTGAGTGGTGACAGTTTATTCTTGAAGAGGACCAACCGAAATTGTTGTTGTTTTGGTTTTTAGGAGCATTATCAACTAAGGCCATATTGCTCCTGACATATGCGGTGGTCATTTCCTGACCTTTCGGCATCCTCCGTATTTGGTGGTCATGGGCTCGAACCCCGGTCTAATCAAGAAGCGTGTACTACGCACTCTGCTCCTGCCTACCTGGCTACGGAGGCGCCCTCGACCCACCGAAGAAGCCAGTACTCATCGGATGCAATGGTTTTTAGCGTGGTTTTCGTTGCCGATGCCCAGATTTCTGAACCGTAGGTGATGACTGGCTGCAGAAACCGGTATATGTATTGGAGCGTGTACTCAGGCTCTGTGACATCTTGATCTGCAAACCTTGTTGCGAATGTCTGCAACATGGTGTTTGAAACTGAGTTTAGGGTCCAATATAACGCCGAGATCTCTGTGCTTGGTGACTGGGCTGATGGGGATTCCGTGGATTTTCAGGTTTAGTTACGTTGGGTTTGATTTCAGTGAAAACTCAATATCTTCAGGTTTGTCCGGATTTATCTTAAGAGAAAACTGTGCCAAGTATGTAATCAGATTCTTAAGGCTGTTGATAATGGTTTCAGAAACAGAATCAGGTCGGGCGGTCCCGTTGATCCGATAGAGGAGCTTCAAGTCGTCTGCATAACTGATAAATTCTGTTTTCTGGCACAGGAATGGGTGGATGGCAACCGTAAAGAGGAGCCCTGAAAGAACTCCGCCCTGGATAACACCTACACAAACTTCCCTTGTGAAAGATTTTTTATTCACGGTCAAGTGAAGGACCCTGGTTGTAAGTAGCGACTTCAGGAATTCCAGTATATTGCCTTTTATCTGGTATCCGTCTTCAAAAAGTTGCAGTAGAGGCTGCATGTCTGTGCTGTCGAATGAAGACTGGATATCCAGATAAACAATTACTATCTCAGCCCTATCTTATAGAGTCCCCAGAATGGTGTTGGTAATGGTGGACCTGCGTTTCAAGGCATAGTGAATGAATGGTGATTCACATGGCAGAACCTGGTTGGTTAGGATGGGAAGAAGGCACTTCTCCATGACTTTAAGGAGACATGAGACTTTCATTATTGGCCTCAATTGTGAAATTAATGTCGCTCCTTGTGTTTTGTGGATTGGTTGGAAAACATATTGATTCCAGGCTTTTGGGAAACTTTGCATTGTGAGGATTCCATTAAAGATACCTTAGAGTGCATCAATGATGAAGAAACTAACACTCTTAAGAATGAATTGTGGGACCCATCATATCCAGTGCAAGACGTTGGTGGGATATCATTGATGGTCTGGATAAGCTCTCTTTTTGTGATGATAATGGAAGCGAGGGCATCTTGCTGACAACTGTTGTGAATGCTCTTAAGGTCTGACGCTGACTTTGGCTTAAATCTTGTGATGTAGTCTAGCCATTCGATTGGATTAAGTTGTTGAGGGGATTCATCATGCCTTGCCTTAACGGTACCTCCCCGATCTTGATTGTTTTGTCGATGTAGGCTTTAATGGCTTCAGATTTGCCTCTATTGAACTGGGTACGGGCTCTTTAGTATGCAATCCTGTCTAGTGGGTATTATTTTGCTTTCCATTTTGCATCTAGTCTGTTTATTCTGAAATTTCAGGCTGAGATCTTAGGTCCACCATGCTTTGCTTTGATAGGAGATTGAAACTGTTTTTGACGCTGCAGTTCGAGAAATAGACTGCAGCCAGCAGGTAAGAAAGTGCAGCCCGAGCTGTGGATCACATTGGTTTAGGGCTTCCCAAGGAAAAATGGATGCTGCGAAGCAGCATTTCTCTGGATTGAGGAGTGAATGGGTAATCACTGTCTTCTTAACTGGTGCCTGATGTTGCCAGGATGTCCTGGAAGTGATTGGAAGAATGAGGGCTACTGGTAGATGGTCTGCATGAACGCTGTTTCAGGTTGGCTGTCAACGGTGAGGGTGTCTGTTGCAAATATTAGGTCTAACAGGTTAGCACCTGTGGTAGGGGAAAAATTCAGGATGGTCAGACGTACGGCAGCCAGATTAGAAGATAACAATCTGCGAAGATTGTGTTGGCCTGAGCTAATATTAAAGTCTCCACACACAAGTAATGTTGCTTTGGGGTGGCATTGATTAATGATTTAGTTGGAGATCTCTTGTAAAGTGTTCTTTACTGTGGGAGGGGGGGGGGGAATGTAGACTGTGCATACGCCAAGTCTGTGGCCTTAAAATGCTGGGTGAGGCTCTTGCAGTTTGAAACAGTTCTGTTTTTAGAGTGGCTGAGCTAGTCAGTGAGAATTTTTGTGTGTTGAAGAGAATGCCTACACCACCACCAGTCGTCCGTTCCCTGGAGATAAAAATGCCTGAGAAGCAAGCGGGTTGAGAGAATGCGAGGTCTTCTTCATTGGGGGACAGCCATGTCTCTGTGATACAAATGATGTCATACAACCTTGACAAGAGAAGAATTTCCATTGTCTGAAGTTTATTTCTCAGACTTCTAGTATTTTGATAGAAAATTGTGTACATTAAATAAATTTGTATGAATCGTCATCAATCGTCTTATGATTCGTTCTGGGGGTGGTTCTCGCCTCAATCTTCATATGTCTTCCCTCAGGTGTTAGTGGTGGGTAATGATGTCGCCATCAAGCTTCTGTGAGAGTATTTTAACCTTTAAGAAGCTCCTGTTCAGTATAACCGGAATATTCCTCCCCAAACTTAGACTTAATGGCGGGTCTAAGTCAGGATTTTCCTTCATTATTTGTGGTTTCAATCCGTTGGGGATACCGCATCCTGGTAGAGGTACGCTTTATAGTGTAGAAGTGTTTCACTAGTGCCCCTGCAGGCCAAGATGATGCAAGGCTGAGTAGTTTGTAGTTAGATTCTGCTGTAGTGATTTGAATGATGCATAGTATGGTTGTTTGGTCGTGAGCCTTGTAACTTCTGTGTGTATACCTAAGTCTTCATTCAAATAAGACCTCATCTGTTCAACAGTTGTCTGTGGAGAAAGCCTGGAGACAAAAATTGATTTTTCATGTGAAGAGATTTTCAGCGGAATCGCATGAATTTTTGTTGAGTTAGCAGTCCCGACTGACTGTGGGCTTCATGTTGTAGTTTGGCGTATCTGGCGCAGTTATTTGATTTTTTGTTTATTTCTGCTTTCCTTTGCATGGTGTCATCTTCTTAGGAAATTTTGGGTGTCCTGGTTTGGTTGTTTCTTCGATGTGGGGGTGAGATGAATAATTTCGGGATGATTTACTGTGGTGCAGAAATTTCCGGGTGCGATTTGGTTGATAGAGAGGCTCCTGTGCCTCAGATTGTAGACTTTGCACGCCGGGAATTGGTTGCTCCTCTTCCTCCGGTGCGTGCGACCTGACCCGTAAGCTGGGGGGGCATTCTTCCAAGGTGTCCGGACGGTTGAATGATTACATTTAAGGACATCTGCAAATGTAGCACATCGGCTTACTTCTGAGTCTTGGACGGAATAGTTTTGTACCCGAGAAAAGAGAAAATGGGTGGTGCTGTCCTTATGTGATTGATGTGAGAAGGGGTAAGGGAAGGTTTGGAGTTCAGACGCTGGTTCTCCAGGAGGGGGAAATCGTTCATTGCGTTGAAAACTCTTATTCGCTCCTAATGTTTGTTTCTTGAATGGCTTGGTATTGATCCTGAGTGGGGGATGATATTCATTAGTTGTCTTTTCCTGTGATCGAGAATGATTTTTTACTTGGGAAGAACACTGTTCGTTCTTGCCTTCTGAAGAGGGCCGTTGGAGACCAGTGGATTCGGCCTGATAAAGGATGTCGATCGAGGCCTCAGCGGAGTCGCTTCTTCTGGGATTTGTAGGGGAAGGAACCTGACTAGATTTCGTTTTACACTCAGGACAAATTAACACGATATTAGTCTTTTCATAATTTTTATAAATGTTAATAAGGTCCTGCGCGTTGAGAAGGTTGGCAAGCTTTCTAGAATCCTCGGTCTTATTCAGTTCGATTTTATTGTAGATGTCTAGAAGAATAAGCTTGATGTCCTTGTTACATCGGTGCAGTAATGTGACGTTATCATGCAGTTCCGCGAGGTTCGCTTTCATCATACTGAAGCCGAATTCCATTTTCGAAATGACGTCGGATGAGGTCTACTGGAGGTTCGTTAGCTCGTTTTCAACGAAGTTCACTCTTGACATCACAATTTCGGAACTGCTGACAAACGCATCCATGACGGTGGAATTACTTTCCGTAGTCATTTTATGCTGATGTTCGAGTTTTGCGACTACATTCTCTGTCAGACGCATGTGAGCATCTTTTAACTGATCTAGTCCGGATACCAATTCCGTAACCGCGACTTGAATTGGGTTCACAAGGATTCTCAGCTCACCACAGCCAATGGGATCAGTCTGTTCCGAATGTTTTCTGTAAAAGGTGGCATGCGCAGTATCAACTTTATCGCTGTCATTATTGATCGTTTTGCAGACATCACATTTCCACGCAAGTTTAATTTTCTTTGCGAGCTTTTTGACATCCGAATATGGGCTACAAGGTCCGCAGAGACATAAATGCTTACAGGAAGAACATACAAGTAGAAAATCTGCTTGCTCGAGAGGTACACACCAAATTTTCGTCCATGCTGAATAAACTGAAATGTAATGTCAGAGCGGGCTTAACAGGGTCGGTGATAGATTAAAATACCTTCCGCGTTTTTACGTTAAACTGAGTAAACTGTGAGAAGGTCACTTCGAAAGTGTGCCCTGGAGCGGCTAACATTAAGCAGGAGCCGGAGACAATCAACGGGGGGGGGTCGCGCTGACCTTGTCCGCAACTGTTTATTATTGCTCTGCCGAAGAACCACCCCCTAGACAGCAGAAAACTGATGTTGACGAGAGTGACTTTCTTTGTCAGAGGTGGAAACAACGATAAAAATTATAAAAATTAACTTGAATCTGACGACCTGATGCAGCGTGTCCAGATCTAGAGATCCTCTGTGAGTTTAGTCCACGGTAGACGAAAAATCACCATCGAATAGCTTCACAAAACCATTTAAAACTGATAAATTTCAGGAGCACCTTCGAGCACATGTTCACCACGGTACGCGCAAGCGCTGTTCACTTTCATAGTGTCCAGGACGTCGCCGTAGATCACCCAGTTGTAACACGTGTTTTTCCACATAATTAGGTACTTTTTTTTGTACACGGGACCCTGTGTTCCAAAATGGCATATTCAAAAATATAAAGTTTATTTTGCAAACTATGAAATACGATCATATTGTTGTTCCCGTCTTGTAAACTCCTCGGGTCCTGTGTGGCCGTCCGGGGTTTAAACAGAATAATTTATCGACGCCAGAACTTAGGGTATTAGAGAGGTCAGGCGCTGCGAGCTATGAAGAAATGTTAACATTATGGCAGAGCCGGAAATAAAGGAGGAAGCATCTGGAATTCTGCCTGAATATGAGGGGAACGTATGATGGGAGCCTTTTCAATCGATGTCAGTTAAAAGGAATTACTGAGGATTACGGAGTGGAATTTTCAGCGTGACTCGTGTTCAAGGAAGAGTGAATATCACGTGATCAAATGAAGTTCAATGTAAAGACCTTCGAAATTATTACACGGGATTTATTTATGTATGGCTCCATGTTGAAACCTCAGTCATGTGCATTCTTCTGAATGCGACCATCACTGTGTAACAACTTTGAGGGGGGGGGAGATCAGCGGACTGAGATCAGCTCCAACACTTATAGCCAACCATCAGGCGCGAGGGTGCATAAGTACACGTGCCTTGAGTGACCGGGGTTCAAGCCCGTGACTGCTGAATACGGTGCTGTTTCTTGCAATCTGTCTATCTTGTGAACTCCTCTGACCGTTTGGTCGTCCCGGAGTATAAACAGAAAATTTATTTATTTTATTTTATAATAGACTAGCCTTAGCGACCACTTTCTCCCCAAGCAGATGCTTATCAAAGTCCAAGCAATCGAAGGCGACCTCTACAAATTTGTCAAGGATCACAAATACCGGAGAGAGAGAGAGAGAGAGAGAGAGAGAGAGAGAGAGAGAGAGAGAGAGAGAGATCCTTGATGACCTAAACTCAACCAGGCAAACTGCACAGTAATGTCGCAATATAATAAATTTAAAAAGGATGTCTGTACAATATTGTATATAATGTCAAAAATACTGTATAATATTTTTATGAATATATTGTGAATAATTTAACTGAAACTTATTCTATTGTTGGCCCTGGGGGATGAATCCGAACTTCGATGTGAGCCCCGTCCTCAAGGCCTTTCTCCACCAGCCAATGTGAAGCCCCTGGCATTCCTGTCGTGAAGGGTACATTGTATACATCCTTTTGTACACAATCAACGTTATTTATTTATTTATTTCACGTTTTGCAAACGATATTGACAACTGCGTGTCACGTCTAGGGATACGCGAATTGTTACCGTGAAGTTGAAGAAACACCAATCACGGCCGAGAATTCGAAAGCACGGGAAAACGTATGTTCGTGCGTCTTCCACTCACCGGCCATTTATTTATTTGCTTCATGCACACAGGCAAAATGATCAGCCCTCTAAAATCCCCTCCAATTTATTCTATCAAAAACAAGATACCCCGACTGATGATGGTGTCATTTTGTTGTGCATAGTGTTAGGGTCAGGCGCCACCTGTGGTTTCCCACATGTGCGCCGTATGTACGCTGTGAAGAAATACCGTAAATGCCAGAAAAGTGTCGCGTGTCGAAGTATTGTTTTCGGTTCTGTTGTGTGTCCTGGAATTTGGCCGCACGTCCCCTGGTGGGACCCCACTTTGCTCGCACACACCGCTAGGAGGTAGCCAGGCTGCCCATTATTCTCTGGCTTGCCTCCGCCAGGGTTGTCTGACCTTCCTGGACGGAGACAAAAAAAAAAAAAAAAAAGTAGAGTCGGGTACAGAATGTACGCAAAAGGGGAGGATATAGCTAGAAATACGGAGAATGTAGGCGAAGGCATCCTATCGAGGTAATCAATGAAGCAATATGCGCCAACAGGCGAAAGGGAATCCCTTAGAAGGGAATGTACGAACACACGACTAAACGCACTGTAGTAACTAGAATATTGGTCTTTATATTCTTACGTTGTACCGGGGTTAGCTGAGACGCTTTGCTGCGTCGTTGCTGTATAATGAGACAAGACAAATGACGCCCACCACGGGCGTCGACCACGCGTGACCTTTGACTGATTATTCTACCCTTGTTGAGCCAGTTACGGTAGACTCGTAACACCACAGAACGGGAGCACTTAACCATGTTGGCTGTTGTCGAGATACTGGCACTCCCCCCCCCCCTCACCCCAATCATTCCACGTTCGAAGTCGGAAAGATCTCGAGGCTGACCCATTCTTCCTCGCAGGTACTCAAACTGATCGCAACGAACGACAATCTTATATCGGCCGTTTGTCACTTTGAGCCTTCACCAGCGTCTCGGGGAGGGGCGTTGAGAGAGAGAGAAAATCTTCATTGCAACTAGTTGCAATGAAGATTTTCTATAGATAAATAAGTACATTTGCAACTGTCCCGTCACTGCCAAAGGACAGGGGCTCACATCAGAATTAAATAGTTAATTATGTACACAACCAATAAAAAGTAATAATTAAAAAAACGTAACATGTTATTATGAACCCTTACATAATTTAGTATTTGCATGCTGCATCACGCAAATTTAAATTTGCAATAATATACACGAATGGCACTCGTGCCTTCTCTCTCTATAGACGCATCTAAGCGCTCTTGTTTAAAGACGCGTGGGTATGGTGAGGCTCTATCCCCACATGTAGTAAACGAGTTTTGTCGTAGCACAGGAGAGCTTGGCAGATGGTGTGAAGAGGAGCATGACTTCGCTTTTATTGGCTTCTAGCGAGCTGCTAAGACCTTTTCCCTATGGGTTTTATTGATGCAGAACTTATTCAAGTCGGCATCGAGGTGCTGTACTTTCGCTAGCATTTGATTTGGGAGGAAGCGATGTGGAGGTGATGAACTCTCCGATGATTCGAGCAGAGCATCGGGGTTGACCGAAGTTTTGGCCGAAACGTTGCTAATACAAAGCGAACTCAGTGTATTTGCTGAAAGGATGCAACCGTTTCAGAATGATGTACAGCCCATCAGAGACCAACCCTTATGGTGAAATAAAATGGGAAGCTGCGAATTACTGAATCGTACAGTATTGCTCATCCGATCATGCTGAATGCCTGAGTCTAAAAACCTACACTGACAGATAAGCAAACCTTAGTTGATGACTACCTTCTGATTGAGTTAAAAGGTACAGCGCTTCAATCGTGGTTGAAATCTACTTTAAAATATCATAAATTACGAAAACCATCCTATAATAAATGTTTTTTTTTTTTTTCATGATATTTATTGGTCTCGAGTTTTGTAAATCATATTTCACTGCTTGTCTCAACCAGAAATCGCTTTTCTGATGTCAATCAGAAACTGGACTATTATAAACACAACAATAACAGTTGAGCCAGTAAGTTAATGGATAAAAGAGATTCGTGTATTTCTAATACTTTGGGCATACATGATCACATCCAGAAGTCCGCTTCTCTCTCTCTCTCTCTCACTATTCTTTCATTCTTTTGATAGAAAAATTGACCCAAGTGATAAAAGCGAAAGATATAAATGGAGAGGGAGTTTAGTATTAAAAAAAAAAAAAACAACCACTGCTAAACTGTAACTTCATTTTTTGACCTTTATAACCAACCCATCCACAACAGGTTAAAATATGCAAATTCTTTGAGGAGCAAATAGGCACTAAGATGGCTGTGAAAACAATATATCCCTCCATGCCTCAGTCATTCACTGTTACTTGTGGCAAACATGATGATCCAAAAGTTGGATACTAGCACCTGGCCACCAGGAACACTAATAAAAATGTACAAAAACGGACCTCATCTTTATTGTACCGAATGAGATCGACTACAACATAAGGAGAGCAACCAATGTCAGCCTCATGCCAACCTGTCCAAACAACGCTCCTTAAATGGTTCTACCAAAATGTACGCAGCATCAGCGATAAACTCCGCCCTATACAAACCATTATTTGTATAGGGTGGAGAGACAACTGGATGTGATAGGTTAGCCTCACTTTTACCCCAGCCTTCATAATTCCAGGGACAGCAGACACGGCAGCGGCGCTGCCTTACTGTACCCATCTAGTACAAACAGTCCAGATTCCAAATGACGAAATCAGATAACATTGAAGCGCTGTGCGCCATATTCAGAGAGGATCCCTCGATCTTTATTACAGGCGATTTTAACACGCTTACGCCGAGATCATTGAATATTTCATAACCCTCATTGGAACATCTGGCTTACTCCAGCAGGTCACACCTCCTACAAGGGGAAAGAGATGCTGGATCTCTTATTCCACAACCTCCCACATCTCAGTCCGATCACAGAATATTGCAGCTTATCATCTGATCACTCTCCCATCTCGGTTGAGTTCAAAGAATCATTCGTGAATGAAAAAATGGTGACCAAAACAGTATGTTCCATCAAGTACTTAAACCCAGAAATCATCGTGGCACGTCTCACAGAAGTGAACTGGAACGACATACAAAGTGAATCAGTAGGTATTGTCATATCCAACCTGGCAAACCAGCCAGTTGAAATTGCCACAGTTAAGCAAATAAAAACCTCTTTAACACATGGTTCAGCGCTGGAGTCAGAGAGGCATTCAAGAGGAAACAAAAAACTTTCAGAAAATGGAAAATGTACCCTAACTAACTCAGCTGACTACCCCATGTATTTTTTATTACGAAATTAAGTAATTTTCAAGGCAGCGGGTGGCTTCAAGCCCGTGACTACTGAATACGGTGCTGTTTCTTGTATTCTGTCTATCTTGTGAACTCCTCTGACCGTTTGGTCGTCCCGGAGTATAAACAGAAAATTTATTTTTTTTATAAAGTAAGGTGATTATTAGACTGCGTAGTTATCCAGGAAAAAAAAAAAAAAAAACTGTTTTCGTTGTTGAAAGGAACCTCTGAGTTCGGCGGCTCAGTGTACCTTTCTGTAAGTTTAATTTCATCAACCGGAAAGAGGATTAAAAATTCAACGGAGCTTTATTTATATTTTCTCCATTTATTTTTATTATGTGATAGTCGGACATTGCTGCTAAAGGATAGACCCAGGTAAGATGCCATCCCTCCTCCCCAGATGGTTGTTTCAAAGGGCCAGACTTCAATGATAATAGCACCTGGCCGCCTTCTGAAATACAACAAACTGGACAAAAAAGATAGGTAGTCACAGTCAGAAGAAATGCAAGTCGATGCAAAGAAATCTGTGACTTGGGTGATGACGAATTGAGTATAAAGATTGCACAGGCTGTTCTACTGCAGTAATCTGAACCCAGAATGGGGAAAACGCGAGATCTGTCAGATTTTGAAAAAGGTGTTATCCTGGATTCACGTTTAACAGGAGCCAAGATTCAAGAAACGAAAGATATAATTGGTTTCTCAAAGCATCCATCTGAAAGGTCTTTAATGACCGGAATCAAGCGGTTCTTCCACATCGCAAAGGCGTAAATGTGCAAGAAAAACAATACTTCAAGATCGAAGCTAAGGATGGCTGTACAGAAAAATAGGATATCCACAGCAAATATTGGCAGCCGCTTGCCTCTCCGGAAGCCATTTCTTTCAGAGAAAAACAGAAAAATCGACTTGCAGTGGTGCCGAGAACGTCATGATTGGACAGTGGAACAATGGAAGAAAGTGGTGTGGTCAGACCGATCACGATACACTTTGTTTTGCACTGATAGTAGGAAGCGATGGACTCTGCGTATCTTGTTAAGACAACCCGAGCATCTGGAGATGATATGTTTTGTGGGCATGGATTGGGTCCGGTGATACAGACGAATGTCATCCAAGGAGTACTTGAAATTTGTGTCAGATCTACCGGAAGACTGCGAGCACTCTGAAGGGGGTTTCGCTAGAAAGAGGAGCAATCATAGCCCGGATGAAAGGCAGGAAGAGAACCGTAAAGAATATGTCTCGCGTACGGAATTAAAGGATATCCTTGCAGACTGCATCAGCCCCTTTTCGATGCAGGCTGTGGAATACGCTGAAAACCTCGCGAGCAATTTCATCCCTGTACATAAAATGCTACAGGAACTGCAGGAAGAGAATTTTCTTCTCAAAGAACAAAACAGTAAAATATTGCACACCCTTAAACGACTGGAGGAAAAGCTAGGATGCTTTGAATCCGTCCTCGTTGCACAAGGTGGCTCAACGGCTCCCGTAACCGACGAAACTTGCTATGCGAGGCAGAGCTACCCAAAGAAAAGTAGAAGTGATATGCATGGATTGTACAGGAGGACAGAAAGCATTCAAAATCAGAAACAGAAGACAAGAAAAGAATTGAATTCGGAGGAAAACATATCAGAAAGAATTGCAAAACTACAAGACAGCCAAATAATATGTGAATCTCAAGCCCAGCCGCGAACTGTCTGTTTGCAGCAGGACCTCGCAAGCAATAGCACCAAACTCAGTGAACTTTAGAGGCAGCACAAGGAAATGGCTCCACACATTCCACTAGGAAAAGTCGAAACCAAAATAAAGAAGCCTCAGAAATATTAGGACAACAGGAATCAACTGAAATGATTGGAGCATGCATGTATTCCAAGAGTACGAACTCCAGAGTTACATCTTCCCCCTCAAATCATGTTCCTGCAAACCCACACACTTATGCGCACATCACTATGCTACCTAAAAAGCATAACACTTTTGAGGGTAGAAAAACCCGCCCATCTCAAAATTTCATGCCTACTCTCGCCGAGGACAGCCGACGACGTAATCCAGTTCACAGAGAAAGTATTAACGTGTCTTCCTGTAACACACCTGAAACAAACAAACGGTTTTCTGAAATGTACAACATTACTTCCGTTGCAACCAGAGAGCAAATTTTTGTATCAAGGCTGGGACCCACAACGCAGCCCAGAAACATTAAAGCCATGTGTGAGGGCGAACATGGGATAACTGTGGAAGTAAAGCAGGTGAAAACACGACACCCAGCTTACTCCTCCTTTATAATCTCTTGTCCACCAGATAAAGCAACTCGCCTACAAGACGTAAGCGCCTGGCCAGTAGGTACCTTAGTCAAGCCCTACAGAGACAGATGGGCCAGACCACTGGTTAGAAATGATGCAAGGAATCGGGCTCAATAGCAATCAAGAAAACTACCCCCAGCTGGGAATGCAGAACATCACATCCACCTGTTTGTACAAAACGTGAGGAGCATCTCAAATAAGCTCCACACCCTACAAACGATGATGATGTACGAGGACCTGGATTTCATTTGCCTAATCGAAACCTGGTTGGGAAATGGAAAACAGTTAGATCGGCTAACTGCGGCAGCAAACTGCAAATGTGTGGGAACCGGAAGAACAGATAGGCGAGGAGGGGGAGTTATAATTTGCTACCAAAATAAATACCAGCCTATAAGAGAACGAAAAACCAATTCAAATAATTTTGAAGGGATTTGCGTTACCTTTTCAAAAGAGCACGTGAAAATACAGTTATGCATCATATACCTCCCACCTGAGCACTCAAAGGAGACAAGAAACGAACCCTATGCTTGGCTTGCTGCAAATCTAAAGCCATCAGTCGACACAATAATAGCGGGAGATTTTAATTTGCCTTTTCCGAAACACAGGGAGGCCAAGAAAGAGCTGGATGCTACATTGGGTGCATTGCACTTAACGCAGCTTCCGACACCAGTGACAAGGGGAATGCAGCAACTTGACCTGTTGTATCATAGTTCCTTAGACATAAGGCTAGCGCAAAACTGCATAAAATTTAAGTCGGACCGCAATCCCATTGAAATAGAAGCAGCACTGAAGATACACAAATACATGCAGGGTAACCACACGAACTGGGAAAAGCAAAGTAAGTATCTTTTCTCAGTGAAGTATATTAAATCAGAGGTCATTCTCAGTCACCTGACTAGTTACAACTGGAATGACCTGCAAGAAAAGCCAGTAGACGAAGCTTTAGAAATGATCACTAAAAAGCTGTACCAAACAGCATTGGAAGGAGCAGCAAAAGAAATCAAAATATCTGAGAGAACAAAAGAATGGTTTAACCCACAACTGAAAGCAAGTTTCCTCAGGAAGCAAAAACTGTATAGAAAATGGCAAAGAACGGGTCATCCTGCCGATCACATTCGTTATAAGAAAGAAAGAGCACATTTCATCAAAGCAAAACGACAGGCACACTGCAGTGTTGTTCATAATAAACTAAAAAGAGCAAAAAGAATTACTAGCAATAGAAATAGCACAGAGAATTTGACCGAATGCATTTTCAAGGAATGGGCTAATAACACTTTTAGTAACCTGCATGGACTGAATCAAATTGAGAACACTGATAATGGTAACAAAATTTTTGAATTCCTGAAAGATTTAAACAAGCGAAACCATTCGGCAATAGAGGAACCAACAAGACCTCCTTTGAGTGAAATACAAATCACCAAAGAGAGCGTAATGAAAGCAATCAACGATCTGCCCAATAAGGCCACTGTTGGACCAGACAAATTTCCAATGTTCATCCTTAAAATAAGTAGCCCATTTATAATAGATCTATTACTGCACATCTATCAGAAAATCATCAGGTCAGGAGCTTTCCCGCAAGCTTGGAAAAATTACATTGTAACCCCAATACCAAAGATTAAACACCCAAAATTGGCTAAGGATTACAGACCAATTTCTGTCAGCTGCACCCTACAGAAGGTATTCGAAAAAGCACTGCTTCCCACCATCAATCAACACTGCTTCAGCCATAGACCACCACATTTGCACTCAGTCATTTCGGGTAGATCAACAATAACAAACTTACTGGAAACCCTTTTTCGCGTGCAGAGAGCACTAAATGAGAAGGAGCAAATTGATATTATTTTTTTGGATATCTCCGCAGCCTACGACAACGTCTCAATTCCAGCGCTCATTGCGATTTTAAAGTATTATTTTAATGTAAGAGGAAATTTGTTAACTATAATAACCAGCCTGCTAGAACATAGAAAACTTATTGTTAAGCACCAAAAGCTACAATCTTGCTTTACCATCTCGCGAGGAGTGCCACAAGGGGGAGTTCTTTCGGCTACTCTTTTCGCGGCCGCCCTGGAGCCGTTTCTTGCACGGTACTACAATTTTATAACATATGCTGACGATGTAAAATTCTTCATCACTTCCAAAGACCATGAATCGGCAGAAGGTATTTGTCAGATGGCAAATAGCACAATCAGAGAATTTGAGAGCTACCTGGATTGCATCGGGCTCCGTATTAATGCGCAGAAGTCTGCCCAAATGACCATAACTTGCAAGCAGAATAAAAATGACATCTCGATCTCTGTGAACGGGTCTAATGTGGTAAAAGTGCACTCTCACCTGGACCTAGGTCTTAAGTGGGATGACAGACTCACCTTTGCTCAACACTTCGCCCATATGAAGACAAAAATATTCGCCGCTTTATGGGCTACTAGACAGGAACTGGTAGGAATTAGGGATCCTCAGCTAGCGACCAAGTACATTTTAATGTGTGTCCTGCCAATTGCAATGTATGCCTCGCAAATCTGGTCTTCAGCTCCAGATTCACATTATAAGTCCGTCCTTGGGATCGAGTACTGGTTCTTGCGATGGCTTAACAGAATTGCTGGCCACCCTTTTACTATTTCAAGGGCCATTCTATACTCAAACCTTAACATCACACCCTGGATGCAGCGGACAATTAACAGGAACATACACACTCTCGCACAAATGCTCACAGGCAGAGTGGATGCTCCAGTCCTGGATAATATTCTAGTCAAACCGCGTGCCACTGCTAGACGTTGCGGGGAAGTAAATAATCCACTGCGTCCAGTCCTGAACAATCTTAGTAGCCTGCAAAGATTCTTCCCATCAAATGCAGCGAAAATATTTAACTCACTACACATAGATGCCGAAAAACTGTGTGAGGATGCAACATACCGGAAAGAGATCTTCCAGGATTCGTATAGACTTACCAAAATATGAATCGGCTGCAAAGTACCAAAGAATTTAGAGTAAAAGAAAAACTTTCTGCTTTCAGAACAATAATAATTTGTTGACTGTAAAAATATACCTTCTGTAACAGTTATGTAAATATGTAATTTATAGATGGAATTATTAGTGAATTGTAAATATATCAGTTGTATAATGTATGTACGGAATCATCAATGTGTATATATATTAAACATAAAATGTGTATATAATATTTCGGGACGAGACTACGTGTTCAGTATATGTAACCCACTGCACGTAGTATCTCGTACCCTGATATGTACTTAGCACCCTCCTGGCACTTTGCCGTCCCGGGGTGGTTTCCTTATGGAAATAAACGGATAATAATAATAATAAAAAAAAAAACAACAACCTTGCAATGTTACGCTTTTATACCGAAGGTAGTGGCCACTTTATGGATGACAATGCAACAGCACATCGTGCACGAATGGCTAGGAGAACATGACACGGATTTCCACCATGTTCGTCGCCGCACATTTACAAATATCAATCCTATTGAGGATTGCGTGGGATATGCTGGAGAGAGACAGAGAGAGCTGTTCGGCAACGAAGCCCTCTTCCTTCAGCTTTGCTAGAGAGACTCGATATTTGCTGGAAGAATTGTTACAATTTGACCAAAACGCAAGAAGACATCTTATAGAATTCGTGTCATTCCGCACACTTGTGTTATTTGAAACAAAGGCGGTTCGATGCCGAATAAAGGTTCGTATTCTTTTCGGCACCCGTGTATTTTATTAGCGAAGATATTCATAAAATTATCAATTTTCAGAGTGGGCGATGTGCCAACAACTGCCACCACCGATCGTTGTGTTTCGTTCCACGGATTTCCATTTTTGGGAATTCTGTAGCCACGCCGCAGCTCACTTCCCGGCCTCCGTAAACTGACCTGGCAGCTGCACTTTCGGCGTTAATTAAAAGGATCACGAGCTGTTGCTAATTGTTCCTCGGGGCGTAGCAATCGCGTCCGTCAATAAGGGTAAGTGATCGTCAACGTGTCGCGCTGCAATCCACTTTTCTATCGGCAAAGTGTACTTCCTGGTAGACGAGTGGAGGCACGTGCGCGAACAGCTCCAACCCTCCGTCATATTTTTACGCGATTTTTACTGCCGCTCATCCCCCGTATTTCTCTGCGGAACGCACCTCCGTGAATCTTCGCGATCCGCATTCCCCGGCGGTGTACTTCAATCGCTCCTGGAAGGACACGAACCCCATCCGGGCAACCCTTTTGCCGAAAGGGTGCTCGTTTAAATCTGTCGCTAATGGCCGACACGCGATGCGCATAGCAACAATGACGTCAGTTGTGACATCACGCGGAGTGCGCGTACGAAAGAGGCAGCCGATTGTAAAGGTGATTTATGTGCGCGAGACTCACTCGCGGAGTCTGAAATAAATCTTCCCGTACTTAACACGATCAACCTTTGTAAACAGACGCGGTTCCAATGAGGAATTCACTTTTGGGGGCCGGCGTTGATTGCAGGGAAAACCACTCGACACCCCCTTTTCGATTATTTTTAGACAACGTCAGCTTCGCCACACTCCTTTATGTCAATCGTAACTGCCTTTGGCCTCCAGTGACTCGGGTTCGAGCCCTTGATTGCTAAATACGGTGCTGTTTGTTGTATTCCCTTTAGCTTAAGGTGAACTCCTGTGATGGTGTGGTCGTCCCGGAGTATAAACAGAAAATTTGATTGTTTATTTTTAATATTATTAACTGTTTATTTAACTTTAAAGTTTGCAGATCCAGAAGTTGAGGAGAATCGCTAAAGTTTCGCAGACTGTTCGGATGGTACGTCAATCGGGTTTGATTAGGGCGGTGCGTGGTAGGGCTACGAGGGTTATAATCCACTTTTTTAATCAAAATAATGTGGAATGTTTTATCGCTTCATGACCATTGAAGCTAATGATCCCCAGTGCAGTTGCTTTCGGTCTCGCTTTAGAAAATCCTTGGATTACCCCTTCTCCTGGACAAGACCAAGATTCCTGCGCGACTTTCTGAATACAGAGTCCATCCTGTCTTTATTAATTTCAACCCTCTTTTACTTTAAAGCGTTCGCGAAGGTGGCTGAGTCGTTCGATCGCCTCTCAGAGATTAGATGGGGCAATTCGAGATTATTCGTGAAGATTTAGATCTGTGGAGACACCAAAGATCCAAAAAGGCAGTGAGGGAAAAGAAAAATACGATCAGAAAACGTTGGTGCCTCCATCTAAGAGTTCGGTGTTTATTTTAAAATTTCAATCCAGAGGGTGGTGGTTATGAATTAAAACAGCAGAAAATGAAATGCGGGGAAATGGAGATGGTTTGGTGGATGCAGGGGAGGAAGAGGGGAATTCGGGATGCCATCCCCATTGGTGACGTAAAAACGGTCGAGAATGTATGGAGAGGTGCGGATGAACTGTTCGGAAATCTGGTCCCGAATTATTTAAGAATGAACGTCGGATAATTGAGAAGCGCCACCTTGGCGAAACGTTAATAATTACACAAGTTCTGCGAAGTTACGATTGCCGTCTGGCGGATGTTTCGGCAAGCAGCCGCTGTTCGTTGGAACTGCTCGTGAGTGAATATTTCGAATATTTCGGAATATTTCGAAGCTATTGCGGAAGCCAAAAGATCCTCATGGCAGAAACTAGTGTCCCAGACAGGAAATTCTGACCCATGGGGATTAATATACAAAATTTGTCGTGACAAACTTGCAACTCCTGAGATATATAGTTCTGTTTACTCTAACGGAAGTCAGACTACTGATTGGCTCTCCACGGTTGAAGCTATTATAGAGAGACTTTTCCCTGATGATCACCCAGAGCAAGACACCACCGAACAAACTCAGATAAGGTTCGTTAACGGATCTTACAAGGGATCAAATGATACGGAACTATTTAGTCTAGATGAACTTGCACTTGCAATTTCTAAAATCAATCAGTCAAAATGTCCTGGAATGGACTTAGTTGAAAATGTGGCGATCAAAAGATTTCACCAATATTTTCCACATATATTGTTGAATGTTTTCAACAAATGTCTATTAGAGGGGACTTTTCCAAATTTTTGGAAGATTGCATTAGTAAAGATGCTCAGAAAGCCTGGAAAACTGGCAACGGATCCCAAGGCATATCGCCCAATATCCCTTCTAGGAAATCTTGGAAAGCTTTATGAGAGATTATTAGCGCCTAGGATGCAGAAGGTTTTGGCTGCAAGTAATATGAGTTCTAATTCACAATTCGGCTTTAAAAAAGGCTCCTCCACCGAAGATGCCATCAGAAATTTGGTGAATCTATGCAAAACTACAGACAAAAAATACATGATGGTTGTTTTTATCGACTTTGAGGGCGCTTTCGATACACTCTGGTGGGAGAGCGCCCTCAGGTCACTTCGAGAGGCAGAATGTGATGATTTACTATATCAGGTTATGAGATCTTATTTTTCAAATAGGCAGATAAAAGTCATCTCACAACACTTGGTATTTTCAAAATTCATTTCCAGAGGATGCCCACAAGGCTCGGTCCTTGGGCCTCTCCTCTGGAATTCTGTTTTAGACCAGTGGTTACTAAAAGAAAGTCAAATTTGCAATAAAATAGCATTTGCCGACGATTTAGCGCTGTGCATACCAGGCAGGTCAAGACGTATGCTAGAAACACATGGGAAAGAAATCCTGGATGATTTGCTGGAATGGTCTAAAATAAACAAATTAAAAATTTCTGAGACGAAAACTAAAATGATGATCTTCAACAATAAATTGGATTATAACAGACCTCCTAAACTCCATATCAACAATGTCCAAATTCCTTATGTTTCTCAAAATAAATATCTTGGTCTCATAATTGATGATAAATTTTCTTTTATCCCCCACGTAAAGAACTTAGCTGAAAAGATTAACAAGTTTACTGCCAATGTGATTAGGCTCTCAAGAGCTGAATGGGGTATAAAGCACAAAACTTGGGCATTATATTATAAGGCTATATTTTTGCCAATTGTAGTATATGCGGCTGCCATATGGTTTCCTAGGGTTACTCACGTCACAGTGAAGGCCAAACTCTTATCATTGCAGAGAAAGATGATATTGGCAACACACAGATGCTGCAGAACGACATCAACCAATGCTTTACAAGTGATCTCAGGTTGTATTCCGATTGACCTTTATGTGGCATACCGAGGCATGATTTCTAACTTAAAGAAAGGTTTGCCAACTCAAATCCTCGACATTGCAAGTAATCCGGCCACGGACATTCGGCAGGAGAAAATTAATCTTTGGACAAAATTCACTGAGAAGTGGAAATACAGATGGCAATCCAGTGAAACGGGACTCACTACCAGGGAGTTCATTGAAGATGCAACATTTGCTGTAAATAAGAAAGTTATGGGATGGTTTTATCCTTCAATGACAACGTCGTATTTAATTACTGGACATGGTTCACTACGGGATAAATTGTGTAAATTTGGACTCGAACCTGACCCTTTGTGTTTTTGTGGGGCTGTAGAAGATTGGAGGCATGTTCTGCTTTACTGCCCGGCTTATGACGACTTCAGACAAGAACTATTTAACAGCACTCAACCTATTAGGACTGACAACCTCGATATTTTGATTCAAGATGCCAAGAACTTTGCAGCATTCCAATCCTTTTCTGACAAGGTGTTTAAAAGAAGACGCACCTTGTTTACTAATTCTAGAAGTGGACAGTATAGTGATGTGTTCATGAACTTATATTTCTACCTTACTAGGTCAAACAGCTGTTAACTTAGAAACCAACTGTTGTGGTCTTAAATTAGTAATAACATTCAATGTATATAATGGTATTAACTATACATATTTTTATTTTATTTTAACTTTTTTTTTTTTTTATTTATTTATTTCTTTTCTTTTATTTTATTTTATATATATATATATTTTTTTTTTATTATTATTATTATTATTTATTATTTTTTTTTTATTTATTTATTTATTTATTATTTATTATTATATCTTTTTTTTTTTTTTTTCCCTCGGGTTGGGCAACCTGAGAGCTCCTGTCCTTTGGTATTGCACTCCTTCCACTGGACGACAAATTAGTGCAGCAGCACTAGATAATAGAACCAGGCACAACTACTGCTCGTGAGTGAACGCCTGTCGGGAAAAAATAAAAACACAAAATGAATTTCTGTCGTTATGAACTTGGGGAAGGAAATTGCGTTTTCTTAGAAGCGAATTGGACGACTTCGAATAAAGGCAGGCGGAGGCGAAAGAAGGAGAGAGGAAGAGAGGGAGGGGGGGGGAGGCAAAAATTAATCCGTTTGTACGCAGCCGGTAATAACTTTAATGTCTCAATTTGGCAAAGAATTATTCCTCGGCCTTAATGGCACGCTTCTATTAATTACCAAATATACTTCGGGGGGGGGGGGGGGTAATTACTCCCTCTATTAATCAACGGGGGACGGCAGCGGGGCGTGCTTACAGCGATCGTCTTCGGCAATAAGGTATCGGCCGCGCGGAATTCGCATTAAACGAGACTTCCGCCCGCCGATGCTTCTCCACGACTGCAGCGCCGCCTGGGGATCGTTCTGATAACTCGTTTTATTAATTTCCGTTTTTCAGACGTCGCTGCTGCCGCCAGCTGGTCGAGCAACTTTCGCAGCAGCGCCACCTGGCCCGTTTAAGGGTCCTTCTGTTTGGTTTACTGCCGCCCCGATACCATCTGAATGCGAAGCCGTTTCTTCTTATCTCCCGACTCGCGGGGCTTCCTTCATTGTCGCCAGTGTCACGGCACCTGCCGCCGGCTAACTCGTCACCACCCTCGCATTTCAGTGCACGTGTCTCTCCGCCTCCCACTCGCGCTTCTGCCGTTGTGCCTTCGGGGTACAAAACGATGACGCGCACCGAAGTGTGAGCGTTCGTCTCGTGCACTTCCATAAAGAACGCGACATAAAGGATCCGGGAGAAAGTAGTCGATAAGTCGGATTATCTCCGAACTTCACGCTTTCCGGTTACCAACCGTCCCAACAACACGCGCACGCGCTCTTGCGGACACCTCAGAAGTGTTCGTTGAAATCGCTTAGACCACCACCCGTGAAGAGGGGGAGGAGCTGTTCAATTTGGACGAAGGCAACTCAGACCAAGAGGTGCTGTTCGCAGAAGTAAACGAATACCCTTCTTCGCGTGTTCTGCGAGTAGGAGGCCGAGCGTTTCACTCCTTTATGTTCTGATCATTCATTCGCGTCGCTGCTTCTGCTCATGCGCATTCCTTCGGATGAACCCAGTATTGGAAAGCACGTAAAGGACTGTTGTTAGCTTTTAGACTCCATAAAGTCTCGGAAGGCACTATTCAGCTGCACGTGAAGCATGGGGGGAGACGTGGTGGGAGGGTAGAAGCGTCACGACATCAGAGAACAGACTTTTATGTGTCGTGAGGTCGAGCGAAATGGTATTGAATTTTTAAGGTGGGGGACACATTCTCCGTAAAATGGCAAAGAGAGGGGCTGTTCTTTGTTCCCTTAAAAGACGGAAGCAGAAGTGGGCAGTGACCTCTTGGTGGGCTGGAATTTCCACTTCTGACACAGCGGATATTCAGCGGGAATGTCAAGATGGGGGGGATGCTCCACAATCTCAGTCTGGTTTTAATTCTTCCACTTTCCCTGTTGTTAAGAGCAAGGAAGGCAGGGGGTTATAATCAATAGGACGACGTTTACACTACCCTTCCAGACTAGACCCCCAGAGACCAACGCCCCTGTAGTATTCCGAGTACACAGCGTTAAAACGCGACGCCCAGTTTATTTTGAACAGAACTGCTGGAAGGTTTCAAAGAGTCAGAAAGAGAGCGAAGGGAAATGAGCCTGCGGGCCTGAAATGAACAGAGCTCGAGTCGCGAAACATTCACGAATGGAAATGCAAGCAAACGCGCTCTTAAAGTGACTGCGTGTCCTTCGAAATAGCCCCGAGTGCCTTAAGTAATGAATTGTTCGCAGAAGGCTAAAATGTTCTTCCAGCGAATTCATTTTACTGAAATGAGAATGGAATTAATCACGCGCGTGGCGAACACTGTGAAAGCTAACTGCTCCGGAATCTAGGAAAGCTCTGGCTAAACATGACCTACGTCAACTCGGACGCCACCTACCAGTCTTTTAACCTAATTTTCCGAAACCTGCAAGAGATTAAATTAACAAGCAACGTTAGTAAGTTCCAGCCAGATCACTCTCCGTTTGGTGGCGTTTTCCTTTTTGAAACCCATTCCAGGACAGTGCGGGAAAGTCAGCCAAACTAATTTTCTCAACCAATTTCATAAAACCAGCCATCATTGTTAGTGCCTCGTGTATCTAAATGATTGCAAGTTACCCTTCCCAGTCACGAACTATGAAAAGGGTTGTAATCAAATCGATAGAAACTTCAAATTAACTCGCTGAAAAGTTAAAGTTATCGACGGAGCAGAGAAGGTAGTACGAATCCTCCTTCCCTCCACTTTGGCATAGTTCAATCCAACTGTGAAAAGGGATTTTTCTCAAAAAACAAAATGCATATCGAAATGAAAGCGTACCTCTCGGCCAAAAGACCACATACTGTACAAGAAAGAGAGAGGGAGCCAATTTGCCAAGGAGTAAAAGAAGAGAAATAAAAATTTTTCATAATCTCAAAAGATGCTAATTGCATGATTTACAACAGCCAACTTACAGAAAAACAGCATCAAGGCTTTGAAGTGAATGAAAAAAAGTTCCAAAAATGGAGTCAGGTGACATTTGATCATGCAATCATTCTCTAGCCAATTTACATCTCCCGAACGTAGACGACCGAGAAGACCCTCTTTACGAACAATCAGGATTACTCTTGAGATACTGAAAGAAATGAATGCCTTGCCAAATAAAGCCACAGTGGGTCCAGACGGTTTCCCACAATTTTTGATAACAGTATGCAACACGCTCATCTTTGATTCTCTCCTCCATCTCTTCAATCGGGTCTTGGATGAGGTAACCATACCAAAGATGGAATCACTGCTATGTGAAGCCTGTGCCCAAACTGAAGAACCCGAAGGTACCCAAAATGATTTCCGAACAATAGCCATCTCCTGCACCCTCTTAAAGATTTTTGAAAAGGCAATACACTCCCAGCTTGTTCACCACTACTTCAGTTATAGGCTTCCCCATTTGCACTCGGTCGTCCAGAGATGATTCACGCTCACCAACATGCTCGACACCTTGCTGAGGACTCAGCATATACTCAATAGTAAAACGTAGTCAGAGAGAGAGAGAGAGATAATCTTTAATGCCCTTCACGGCCAAAAAGCCAGGGGTTTACATTTTTACAACCTCCCGAAACTTCCGGGAAAATAGAACAATTAATTTACAAAAACAGGTAATTTTACAAAAGAAAACATATTTTATACAAAGGAGAGAACTCCTTACGAGAGTTAGGTCTGATTGAGCTGACTTAACATCGAGATAAGAGCACCAGCTCAATCAGACAGGAACAGATGCAAGGTACACATGTCAATGCTGATTAGTCCTCCTAGACATAATTTTTTTCCTGTAAGTCCGGTCAACAGCGAATTTGTTCAGGTCGGCGTCAAGTGCCTGGGTTTGCTTGAACATCTGCTGAGGGAGGAACCTGTCCGAGAGATGGAGTCGCGCTGAATGCGAGTAGAGCTCGGGATTGGCCCTAAGGGCAGCAGGGGGGGATCCTCCAGCCACAGGTATCCCAGAATGAAGGTGTTGCGATTATGCCTGTTATCATCTTGACTGTTGCTAGGAGGCGTTGGTCTTCGACTAAGGTGGGAAGCCGTGGAATCCCGAGAGAGTTGGCGAGCTGCGTGGTATGAATCAGAGCTGGAAGGTTGTGCTTCCTGTTGGCCCACTTTAGGAGCCAGAATTCTGTGGCAAAGAGTGGTTTCTTTATTGATGGTGCCGCTGAGGCCCAAATTTCAGCAGCATAGAGTAAAGGTGGAAAGATGATTGCTCTTATGTACCTCACGGTTGTCTTTTTATCTCTGATATGAAGGAGATGCTGTTTTGCTATCCACCGGAGTCTTGAAGCACGTGTGAGGAGCATGTCTATGTGGGCGTTGAATCGAAGTTTGGAGTCGAATACAACGCCCAGATCACGATGGCTGGATGCAATTGGGATGAGGGTGTTGCCGACCGAAGGCTGGAGAGAAGAAGGAGTTTGCTTCAATGAATACACCATGAATTCGGACTTAGCAGGATTGATCTTGAGCCCGAACTGGCAGAGGTAAGATGTGACTGCAGTGAGAGTGTTGTTAATTTCCGTTTTTACCAGATCAAGGTCTTGACCAGGTATGATGGGAGTAAGTATCTTGATATCATCTGCGTAGCTCAGTAGACATCGAGAATGTGCAACCAGTGGGAAGATAATAGATGAGAACAGAAGGCCGGAAAGGACCCCTCCTTGTGGGACTCCTGTGGTGACGGATCTAGTAAGGGTGCGATCTCCTGTATGAAGCTTTATAACTCTGTTATTCAGAAGAGAGGAGAGAAAGCATAATATGTTCCCTGTGATCTGGAAGTGGCTTTCCAGGAGAGTGAGTAGTTGGTTTACTTGGACGGCATCAAATGCAGCCTCAATGTCTAAGTAAGTAACAGCTAGTTCGTGCCTTTTCTCGAATGCTGACAAGATAGTATTCGTTGTGGCTAGCAGATTTGTGATCGTTGATCTGTTTGGAAGGGAATAGTGAATTTGGGCTGGATTACTGGGCATGATCTGCTTGGTGAGGATCGGGAGTAAGGTCTTCTCCAGGAGCTTCAGCAGGCTGGAGGAGTTGGAGATGGGTCGGAAATGTTTAGGTTTCGATGGCGACTGAACTTTGGCTAAAGGTTTGATAAGATAGTTTTCCCATTGCTGTGGGAAAATCTGGTTCGAGAGTAACTGGTTGAAGATAATTAAAAGTGGCTGAATAATGTACGGACTTAGGCATTTGAGCATGAATTGGGGAACTCCATCATCACCAGTGGTTGACGAGGCAGGTAGAGAATTGATGGCGACGATCAGCTGTTGTTTTGTGATCTGAATGGTGTTCAACACTTCCTGCTGGGTGGGCTCTGTTAGTAGAGCCAGATCTGAGTTTGGCATAGGATTACGATTAAATCTTGTGACGAAATCGAGCCACAATTCAGGATCAAGTTGCAGAGGAAAATGATGGTTCACTTTCTTGTATGGAATTTTTCCTTTAGCCAGATCTCGGTTAAGGTATAATTTGATTGCCTCAGATTTCATGCGATTAAATTGAGCCCGTGCCCTAGAATAAACGATGCGATCATTGACATTTTGCGACTGTTTCCATGTGCGATGGAGCTGTTGCTTCAGCTGGAAACTCATTTTGAGTTCTGAATTCCACCAAAGTCTTGTATATGGACTGATTGTGATTTTTTTAGAGGCGGCATATTTGGCAACCGTGTTGATCCAGTTTGTGAGAATGTTCACAGCTATTTCTGGGTCACAAGTCTCTAAGGCCACCCAGGGAATGAGAGAGGCGGCTCTGATGCACTTATCTACGTCAAGTAAGTTGGGGCTAGTGATGTCAACCTTTTTTGTTGTCCTTCTGGTTTCTAATTTGGGGGCTGGCAGATATGCAGTCACATGTATTGGGACATGATCAGAGTCGAATGACGTTTCTGCAATGTAATCAAGGGTGCAAGGGATAGAGGCTAGAACTAGATCTAAGAGGTTATTCCCCCTGGTTGGAGCTTCATTAATAAGTTGTAGATCAGCACATCTCAAGTGTGCCAGAAGATCCTTTTTCATATTAGATAGCTGAGGAGGTAAATTGAAATCACCACAAACTACGTGAGAAGCTGTGGGATGCAGCTGATTGATTATCCAGTTGGAAACTTCTAGGATGATTTCCGGGGAAGGCGTTGGAGGTATGTACACCACACAGAGGTCAAACGTCACGAAGTTGTATCTTAACGTAACGAGGATTGCTTCATAGTTAGGGGAGTTACTGGATTTATTATCCAATAGCTTGAAAGTGGATTTCTTGTAAAATATTGCGACGCCTCCACCCTTGCGTGCAATCCGAGATGTGAATACGACCCCATAATCAGCTGGGGCAGCTGCTGCTAGGAATTCTTCATCGTCATTGAGCCAGGTTTCGGTGATGGCGAGCAGGTCAAAATATCCGGGGAGCAGAATTTGCTCCACAGTGTCAAGCTTGTTCCTAAGACTACGCACATTTTGATAAAATATGGTGCAGGCAGGTACTGTAGGTACTTTGATACGGACGGGTGGTCTCTGACATAGCACGACTCGATTCAGCGGGGTGTGTCTAGGACTGATGAGCACAGGGATCGGCATATTGGTGTTCCGTGTCTGTGGTGCTAGTTGCGGTAACGAGATCTGGGATTGCTATGAATCAGGGTACCATTGGTGGGAGTCCTTTCCATTACTTCTATATCGCTGCCCTTTATGCCCGAGATATGGCATAACAAGAGCTCCAGCAGGCCAGATTTCAGGATTGAAGAGTGCTTCAAAATCTGCATCAGCTACATCGATCTTAAAGGAGGCGTAGGTGGGATATTTTGTGGATAGCTTGGTGACTCTACCATTCATTTTGAAAGCAGCAAGAAGGTGTTCCACATCATCAGCTGTGGTAGCAGGGGAGAGCCTACTAATGAAGACATTACGGAATCGCTTGCTCATCATTCCAGTGTTCGCAATTTGCATCTTGCTGAAGTGCAAATTGGTTCAAATAACTTTAAGATTGGGGCTCAGTTCCTTAAGAGTTGGATTGCGGGTCAGTGTTTGTTCTTTTGTTCGTTGGCTTGCAATCATTGCATACGTTGTAGTGTCTCTATGGGTCTTTACATTAGATGCAATCGTAGTCCCTGCATAATGGTTACCTCTCACGTTGTTTGAAGCGGAACTACAATTGCGATGTACTTCAGCAGCCAAAGCATTATCCGGTTTTGAGCGCGAGGACCCCATATGTGAGTTTTGTGATCGCGAATAGGTGCGATTTGGCAGATTCTGCTCCTGATGAATTCTTTGGGTCTTCTGTGAGGCAGTATTTCCTGAGTATCCGTTGGCATCTGCTGTGATTTCAATATATATTGGTCTAGTGCTACGTTCAGGGCACACAACTTCAGACTCACATGTTGTAAGAATGGGGGCTAGAGAGGGGTCATGTGGTAATAAAGATGGGGTGGTTTGGGTAGGAGCTCTCGGATTCGCGTGAAAGTGTTCGTCCGGAGGCTGCTGCTCATGATGGTTAGTTTGAACAGCAAGATCACAAACCGATTGCTTCAGGTCCTCAAAATTTTTCCGCAACACCTCCAATGTTTTGTGTATGCATTCATTGTGTTCTCGTAGTCGCTTGTTTTCCAGCAGTAGGTCTGCGAGGATATTATGAATTGGCGACAGCTTTATACATAGAGTTGTCTCAATATTTGTGAGGAGCGAGACCAGGAGTGGACTGTGTTCGAGTGATGTTTGATTAATTATTGCGGAGATCTCTGTTGATAGGGTGTTATCCTGTTGGGAGCTACTAGATTTTTGCATGATGAGATCTGAATGGTCATTTTGTTCTTCCTGTAATGAGTCGGGTGTCAATTCCACATGGGCATCTGGCGATGTCAATTTTTCCGTGTCTACCTCAGGTTCGGGTTGGGTCCTGTGCTCAGGTGAATCCGAAATTTGGTTAACGTCGTTAAAAGTTTCACCAGTTGTTCCGAGTGAATGCATATAATTTTCTCCCTTACAGGGGGGACACTGCCAAACTTTCCGTCGCTGCTTTCCGAGCCTCTTTAGGTCCAACGCGAGACATTCGCTTCCGTATGTCTTGAGACAGGAAGTACATTTTATAGCTACGTCCGGAACAATTCCACAAATTACACAGCTTTCATTATTTGGGTGATCTTGCTTTAAAGGCATTTTCTGATTTTAGGCGCAGATAAAAGGATTACGAGTGGGCTGGAAAAGAGTTTACAATTGTGTTCAGTAGTTGCCTTAACTACGTATCGTATTCCAAGTGATACGTTTACCGATCAGATACAAAATAAGTCAAAAATTACGGCTTATTTTAGTTGGCTAGACTTGTTACTGTTGGATGTGGAAATCCGCTTGTACGAGGCGTGGATAATTGCTAGGAGGCAGTAAATGACGTGTGTTGCCATGGTCACTTGACCGCAAGTACAAACCCATAGCGCATTTGCCTGACCTTGACCTGTAGCCGGAAGCGATAGATATCTCTGGTCAGCCGTGAGTAGCAAAAACGGCAAATTTTGCAGTATAAGAAAACTATAAATAATAAATACCTGGATGTCCAGGTCGCCACACAATGGATATCCTCTTGTTCAGCATCAAATTAGGAATACACCAACATAAAAATCATCATATAAACCTGAGCATAATTCTGTTAATTTAACTGATTAACCGGAGCAACAAAGACACACAGCCGTACAACTGAACAACTCCAACTGAACCCCGAACAACCTCTAGTCGGACAACCTCTTCGCTTTACTTGCTTTAATACACATATACTCAGAAGACACTTTAACAGAGAGGAGGAAGTACTGGAGGTTATTAATGCGATCATTAGGCCTACGCACCTCTTAGTCAATGAGCCACTCAATCTCCAGGAGGCATCATACAGTTAATAGAGGGGTATGTAAGGGAAGGGTCCTCTCTGAGACCTTATTTTCTGCTGCTCTGGAATCTTTTTTAACCCAACTCCCGACTTCACCTCGTATGCAGACAACATAAAATTTTTCATAATCTCAAAAGATGCTAAGCAGATTCCTTAGATGCAGAAAAGTGTAAATCACCATATACAATTGCTTGACAATTATCTAAAAAAAATCCCGATATCTTCGCTTTCCTCTCAAGTCTATGTGGGAGGACACTTTTCTCCCACATGGACCTGGGCCTTAGTCAGACGAAGGATTAACCTTTTGGAAGGCACTTTGACTACTTAAAAGCTAAGACGTACCAGTCATGTGGGCGCTTAGGCAAGAACTAGAGGTGTAAGGAACCCTGCACTAATGACACAATACTTCCAAAGATGCCTCGTTCCGATTCCATTCTCTGCTTCTGTAATTTGGTCCTCAGCTCCTCAAGCATAGCTCAACACATACTGTGAGATAGAATACTGGATCATGAAGTGGATCAATCGGTTAACGGCCAACCGTTTACAATCTCTAGGTCGGTTCTCTATTCCAAACTCGGTCTAAGCCCGTGGAAAATACAGATTTCAACAGCAAATCTCCCTGCTAGCAAAATTCATCGCAGGGACCGTAGACACAACCTCAATTTCAAGAAGTTTTCGATGCAGAAGCCACGAAGGCTGAAAAACAGGACGCATGAGGCTTCCGCTCTGAAACATTTCAGTGCGTCTCAAAAACAATTTTGCACAGAGAATAGCTAAAGGAAAGAAGCACTCAAGAATAGTTCATTGAGATGCAACACAGCAACCACTGCCGATGTTGGACAAGAGAGAAGTAACTGTGGCAACCAGTTTGCCATAACAGAGTGGCATCCTCCTGCCAAACTCGTAATCTCAAAAGACATGATTGGTGCTGTTTTACTGTCACTCCATAAAACTTCCAGCATGACTTTGTAAATATGTTTACAATCGGTAAGAAAGCATTGACGATGTCCCGGTGTTAGCCATAAGACTCTTAAATAATTAGACGTTTTCATGTGACGATTGTAACCTTTACCTAAATATGTATGCACATTTTATCTGCCAGAATTGCGATGTTACAGCAAACTCCCTCTGTTAACAAATTTCCGTTAAGAAATCTAGAAAAGAAAGTTTTACATCCTCCTGTTTCCAGATAATAATTATTTTTCAAAAGAGGAGGAGGATTGATTACGTCTTTTTTTTTTTTTTTTTCTCTCTTTCGAATGAACCGAAAAGCGTCTGCATCAAGGTTCTCAGAACTTTTTAATAAATTGTGATAGTGATTAAAAAATATACGTTTTGGAGAATTTGCTATGTGCGCAAACAGGAATCTGTGCCGGTCAAAGGCTTCCCTCATCGTGCAGAGAGGGAATCTACCCATCTGTCAAATAAACCAAGTATTATTAATATAATTATTGATAATACTTGGTAACATTTTCACTACGAAAATGAGGAGCCTGGTGCATTTTTGTTGGACTCTTATCTCCACTGGCAACTGTGATAGACGCGTGCACTTCCTTTGGTAGCCGATATTTATCCGAGACAGGTATAATCCATTTGTAGGGGCAGCAGATGCCTATAATTCACTTCCACGCTCTACTGAAGAATTCATGATTTTGTACATTTTCTAGGTTATTATTATTATTGCAAAAACTTTTTTCTTCATTATGGGGCATTTTCCACCCCGTGACGGGTACTGGTACCAAGTGCATGGGGTGGTTGTTATGTCCGGTTTCTCTTATTATTGTTGTTGGCCGAGGAACTCTCCTACTGTCCTACAGGTGTTCAAGATCGTCGCTTTCTGGAGTTCCATGTTAGTATTCTGTGGGAGACCTATTTGTTGATAGGTTCTTATGGAGGCCTGCGGTTGACACTGTGATCGGTAGGTCATTATTTGTTACATATACCACATTTCTTTAATTTCCTGTCTTAGGTCTGTGTACTTCCTGATTTTTTCCTCTCGTGTTTTCTGGTGGTTGGTGGTGTTGGGCACCGCTAAGCCAATCAGAAAGGTAGCCTTTTCCTTCTCGTCGATGAGGGTTACGACTGGTCTGTTGTACGGAATCGTCTTGTCCGTTATTATGGCACGGTCCCATTATAGTTTGTCAGTAGATCCTAGTATGGCCTGAGGCGCTACTTGTAATACAATAAACTTTCTTTGATCAACTGGTATTTTTGCGCTAGCTTCTGATAAATTATCCTGGCGACCTGCTGGCTCCTGGTAGTGTTTGTGATTGTACTCCATCTGAATGGTTGTTTCTGAGGTCAGGAGGCATCGTTTACATGTGTCATCTGTTACTTCGGGGTACTTAACAATGTATTTCCTGTAATTCCTGGTGTTGGATGGCGAGCGTGAATCCTTCGGTCTCGGGGAAGAGCCTTCCATTCGTCAGCCAATCTTTGGAAGACATCTTATCTATGTAGCCTGGAAGGAGGTCATTGTAGTCTCTGCTGCCTTTCTGCCCCCCCCTTGTTGAGGTTGAGTGATGTGTGCCGTTTGTCTATCTTTCTTGTCAAATCAACGATCCCGAAGGAGTACAGTAATACTAGGACTGCATAACTGTTTATGGACCATGATCTAGCCATTCAGCTTTCATTTTTGCAGGCTTCTCACCCACTGATGGTATTTTTCAGTCAAGCTGGACTTCATCTCCTTATGTTCTAGTCGTTGAGCCTGCACCTTCCCCAGCTATTTGTAGGCCACTTTCTCTATCAATTTCAAAGTCTTTACCGATTTCCAGCTGATAGCTTCGTCCGACTGGATGTCCTTGATGCAATCGATGAGTCCTGCATTTCTCTGGGCCATATTGCATCCTGATGTCAGTGCTGAACTATTCGGTTATCCAGAGGAGCTGTTGGAGGTGATGCTCAGTTGCGGGGTAGATATCATCCGTGTACATCAGCTGAGATAGGGTGTACAGGTTCCTCCTCCCTTCTTTAACGGTATACTCGTACTTGCTATTGTTGAGCTTGGTTTATTGGTCATCATTTTCCTGCTCTTATAATAATAATATGATTTTTTATTAACATAAATTTTATACAATAGTGATTCCTTACACAGAAAGCCAAAGGAATCTTACAATTTGTTGTTTATACAAGTGATTTTGTTTTATAAAAAAAAAAATAAAAATAAAAATAAAATAATAATAATAACTAAATAATAATTAATAGATCAAAGCAAAGATGATAATCAAAATGTAAAAATGAAGTAGTGATTACAGCGAAAAAGGACTACAAGTTGAGCAGAACATGAAATGACATCGGCTAACTAACTAAGATCGGCACTTACATAAATGTCCTTTACAAACCGCAAGATGGGACAAGATGCCATCTCGATATGCCTTGTCTATCGTCCGCAGGTCGAGGTCGATGTCGATGTTGAGCGAGTTGAGAGTGTCCAGAGTCACATTAGGGAAGTGTCTCTTGAAATTCTGTAACCCCTGGAGCCTTGAGCACAAGGAGGGAGTACTACGGAGATGTCTGCCTGGCAAACGCCAACCAACCGTGCTCCAGATGTTGATGTGATCCTGCTTAGCTGAGATGAACAAAAGTATGTGTTTTTAAAAGAAACAGATGTTGTATGATGATACAATTACTTCCACTAGGAAAACAGAATGCATCAGTAATTTTCTTGTTAATCGATTTACTGCAGCCTGCTCAAATACGCCTTGATCGAAAAGTTTCAGTTATGAATCTTGAAAGTGAACGTTGAGGTACGGGTTGACTGGCAACCCTGTAAATGTTAATAGAACGAAAACCAGCGTCTTTTCTTTCTTTTCTCGGTGAAAAATTCCATTCTCCTTTTCAGGAGGCCAAGGCAGGCGTGAAATGAAGCGAACTTAAGCTGACAGGGTAGCTGTAGCCAGCCTGAAAGATGCCCAGATTAAACATGAGAAGGACCACTTTGTTTCCTGATATTCTGGTGGGGCAGTGTACGCAAAAACGAAACTGTAAATTAAAACGGTGTGTTTTGTTTCCCCCACGCTACGCGAATCTGTTGCCCTTTTAATTTCCATATTTATTTGAGGGCGCGCTTGCCCCTCTTCATCACACTCCAAATGGCCTTCGGGAGGTTCGTCTCCGCGGGCGATTTCGTAATTAAGTCACCCAAGGCGGCTAATTTCCTTAAACGTGCACGCTCGTCTGATGTACGCCTTCTCAAGACGCAGAAAATTTCTTAAAGGCTTACAAACGTCCACTTTGGCCCTTCGATTCATAAATTCACGGCAACTGCATCTCACTTCTCTAATTTATCGCGGGCCTTCTGACCCACCCACCACACGGCTCGAGGCGAACGCATCGTTCTCGCGCGTGATAAGTGAGCTTCTCTTTGGACATCGCGATCGATAGTAACGCAGTAAGCGGACGACCTTTAACATCCCCTTTGGTGTAACGCAAAGTTCGTGATTTATGCACGTCTTCGCCGTTGAAGCACGCGCAATTTTTTCCACCTAATAGCGCGGTAAACTCGATTGCGCGCGCTTCGTGCCCAACGAGGACTTCCTTATTTTATTACTTCACGAGGCCTTCTCCTCTTCAGCTGTACGATCAGAAAACACGAAGCCGCGGAACATTTTCCGCCTCTCTCGTGGGGGTTTGTTTTAAGCCGGGAACTCCGGCTCCATCGCCTTTTAATGCTGGAGTGGCGGATGGTTCTGCTTCACGTGTCGGCGAATCGACTTCTTTGAGAATCGCTAACAAGGATGGTTTATGCACACGCAGCTGCAGGGGGAGAGGGTGGGTGGAGATCTTAACAACGCAAAGTTGCCCTTGCGTTGTTAAGACGAACCATCTAATCCCGTGAACCATCTAATCGCTTTCCTTTCTTCGCACGAGGGTGTTGATCGAGTGCACGCACTGGACCGGCGAACCGTCCACAGAATTTAAATTTCTGGCGATTAATCTCTCCTCGCCTGCTGTCGCGATGTCGCCAAATAAGATAATTTCTTGTCGCACCACGGGAGCTTCTGGCCCCGCTTCTTTCTCGAGGCTTTTCGTGGCCAGGGACCGTAACGAACCTTAATGTATCAACTCGCTTCGCTGTCAGTTGTCTCATCACGTGACTCACTCGTTTCTTTCCCCCACCCACACGCCCCACAAGGTATTTGACATTCATCGTCTCTTCCCCTATAAATTCAAACCGCACTGTCGCCGATGCTTGCTGTGACGGCCAACTCTGTGTGTGTCAGTTCTTCGGCAGTGAATCCCTATTGCCAGATAAACACCCCTCGGCCACATCACACGTCACGTACTTATAAAAATGAAGGCTTCTTTATTTATGACCGAGAAGAGCGCAGTGCCAAACAGGCCCTTGAATAAGTCGGGTTCTAACCTCATAGGGAAAAGATTCGAACCACGAGAATTTGCCACTTGCCCCTTCTGCTCAATTAAGGACATTTTTATCAGACGACATGAAATTCCCAACAGTAAATCTCCACCAGTCTCGGCTATCTTCTCCTTGTGCGCTGAACATTTAATGGAATAGGTCAAAAAAGACGTAGGTGATCGCTTCTCGTCCCGAAATTCCTGACGATATTTTACGTAAATCGGAGACAGTTGGACGATCTCATCAGTCATTCGATATTTGCTCACTGATCTGAGGAGTTTGTCCGAGCTGTAAAACTAGAGATAACTGAACAGGGGGAACTCTACCCTACAACCTGAAATAGGTTTATTGTAGCTCGGAAGGGGCTTTTAAGTACAGTAATATTTTCAGTGTTCGATGGGATTTAAACCGCGACTCTCCAAACGGCGAGTCCCACACTGTCAAGGAGGACGCCACAATAGGTGTCTTTCAGATATTGTTCATTAAAGAGGTCTACTGCATTTCTCAAGCATTAAATTAAACTATAGATAACAATTTTCCTTGAAATATTCGCAAGCCAAAGTAAGCGAACGTTTCTACAGGTCTCCAACTCCCTGCTCAACTTATTCTCTCCTGAACTTGCTCCTGCTGCGTGTCGCAGCCGACCGGGCTAGCCGAGTGGGTAAAGTACCTGTCCGGCAACCCAAAGGTCGCGGGTTCGATTCCCGCCTCGGGCTTGGATCAAAGTACTCCAAAAACGTTGGGAGGTGCAATATGGCCACAGAAGCCGATGCGCCAACAACTACCAAAATCAAATCAAATCAAGCTGCGTGTCGCCTTTTTACACTTTTTTGTTCCACTGGTTTGTTTCCTTCTGTTGGAAATTTGCTCGTATACAGCCAATTCCTTAAAAAGGGTGGCAAATCCCTCCCACATAATTATCGTCCCACTGCAATTAATTCTACTCTTTCTAACGTAATGGGGAATTTCCAAAACTCCTAAACTATCTAGAAACCTCCCATCTGATCAATAATCGCCATTGTCGATCCACTGGTGATATTCTGGCTTATATTACCTATCTGTGGAAAAATCAATGGAAAAGTTTGGTGAAACCCAAGCAGTTGTTCTTGACATTTCAATGGCTTCCGATCGTGTTTCGCAAAAAGATCGTCTGAATAAGCTTCTATCTTATGGTTTGTGAACTGTTTTTTTTTGTAATTGGTTATCCAGTTCTCTCTGACTGTTCACTGCGGATGATGGCAGATGGCTCCCTGTCTTCTGACTTCTCCACCAACGCTGGTGTTCCCCAAGGTTCAGTTCTTTCTCCCACCCTTTTCCTCTTGTTTAATGACCTTCTTCCACTGAAATATTCCACACAGAGAATTCCATGGGCCTTTTTCACAATAGCTGAGTTAGAGGTTGTTGTTTATGGAGGTTTTACGGCGCAACGCAGCTAAAGGCCCGTATGCGCCAAAAAATGTAGGAAACAACAGGTGTTGTTAAAAGGGAGGTATTGCGCATTATGTGGGACTAAAGCATTATATTCTGTCATTGCATTGCATCTTTTTTAGAAAAGTGAAAACTGCATTAATGTCACATCTGTTGTCTAAAATTTGTTGCAAAGTAAGAGTGATTTGGGCTGCCTGCCTTGATAAGAATATGATTTGCCGGATTATGGAGAGGGCAAAAGAATATGATTTGCCGGATTATGGAGAGGGCAAAAGAATATGATTTGCCGGATATTATGGAGAGGGCAATCAACTACGATATGCTGGATTGTGACTTGAGCATGGCAGTTTGGGCAGAAAGGCGGATCTGAGGAAGAAAAAAGATAAAAAGTGAGTAAGGTGTGTGTGTGTCCTATTCTTCCAAGCGAACTTCTTCCTTTCGATTCGAGCTGAAGCTAGATGGCCAAGACGGTTTAATCTGAACGAGTGTTTTGCTTTTGTGAGGGATTTTGAAAGAAGCGTTAACTGGTTCCACAATAAATTTGGCTGCAGGGTCAGCACGCACTCTCATTTCAGATATGCCAACATGGCTAGGAACCCAGGGAAATTTTGATACTTTCATGTCCTTAGCTAGATCAGTCAGCAAGTTAGGAATATCTTTATTGCAGGCAGTGATTGGATACGTGATTGCCTGATGCAATAATACCCACAACAGCGACAATGCGGCAATGCTGGGGGTGGGTAGCTGTGATGTTTTTTGGTTTCGGTAAAGTGAGAAGGGCACTGAGAGAGTCCGTGAAAATAATGCTATGGGTAAACTGGTGCAATTGCACAGTTTCCAAGGCCATTTGTACGACATGTCCTTCAGCAGTAAAGATGCTGCACTCTGAAGGTAACTGAATGGAGATTATGGAGGCTAGAATAATATATTTTTTTTTTTTTTCCATTTTTATTAACAAGCGGCTCCTAACCAGAAACTAGCAAATTCGCTGCACGTGTTATATACAGATGATATACAGATTCAAGTTCAAACCATGAAGTACAAGGTCATAAAGCAAGCCAGCGTACGCTCAGTTAAAGTGTATTAGACAGCACAAGAATACATGAAGATACAGAGATTGACATATAAAGAAATAGAAGACTACATACTATTTAATCATAACTTTCACCTTGAACCCATCCGTTAACAAGCCAACCTGCTCCAGATAGTTCTGTGAAACTCTTTCCTGTCCACAGCCCTATCCAGATCATGCTTGTTCAATTAATCAGTGTCAGTCAACGTACTACGTGTCCAGACTGATTACAGTTACAGATCGCATGACATATTAGAGTTAAAAATCAGAAATATAAATTGCGGCACAAAAGGGACCACAAGAAAAGCAAACGCAATGCTAATCTGGGTTTCTGGTTGAACTAAGAGATCTAAAGTTTATCTTCCTATATGAAACCCGCACTGTTTTGCTAATAAGGACACATTTACACAGCGATTAGGTGAGACAAGAGTTTACCATATTTTCCATTAATTTGCCCATACATGTGGACATGTGTATATGTAAAGGGCGATTCCTAAAAGGTCAGTTCAACTCCGCCTCGTATCTTTGTGAAGAACAGTATCGCTACAAAGGGGCCATATGTGTTTGTGTGTGTGTGTGTGTGTGTGTGTGTGTGTGTGTGTGTGTGTGTGTGTGTGTGTGTGTTCTGTTGTTATGTTCTGGTCTCTTGGCTACCCAGAAGCATCAGTCACCTGGACAGATCATTCTGGGTACTCGTCCACACAACGAGAAGGTGGACTAGTTTCAATAGTGCTCGTATTGTCCCAATTCGAGAGGCTGACCCACCTGATGAAGCCAAAAGATGGGCCAGATCCCTCTGGGGGCCCACTCCAGAGTGGAAGGAAAACATTTTTTTTTTTTTTTTTTTGTTCAGTTATACATTATATACAAAATTAAGACAAATGAGGTTACAATCAATATCAAATGAGGTCTTAATTGAGGTCCCATTTCAAGACCATGAGAACACTTATGAGGTAGTGATCCCAATCCCAGATGATCCAGAAGATGAAACTGTAGATAACAGCTGCCGTCTTTTCTCAAAAACTTCTCTGGCAAAAGCTTGAAATGCCCGAAAAGTCTCAGCATTCTAGATAAGCAAAGATTCGTGGCCAGGCTGTAGAACACAATAATTTCTGAGAGTTCTTCTCTGATCCTCGTAGTTAGTACGTGAATACAGTACATGATCCCAACTCTGTCTCACCGCAAAGACATAAATTTGTGGTAGCCAACTTGAACCTGAAGAGTCGCTGATTTAATGATCCGTGTCCTGTGGTCAAGTAAGACGTGTAAAGATCGATGGAAAGCATGACTGTATTTTTTTATTGTGAAGAAAAGTCACTTCCGGGAAGAAGCATCTTGTCACCAATCCCAAAGAAGTTGTTTCACAGCGGGTCTGCCACTCATTTAACAATTCATTCCAGATTCTCTTTTTTTCACGCTTGATGTCCTGCTGACAGTCAATAGTGATCCCCATAAACTCTGTCGGGATTTGCTTCTTTAACGGAGCAATATGGCCTTAGTTGCTAATGCTCCTAAAAACCAAATAACAACAACAACAACAGCTACTTTAACCTGTAAGACAATCCTTTAAAGATCAAATGTAGGTCTAAGGGCAAAACTCCGGCTAAGACTTGTAAGGCAGGGGTCGACACTGTACGACATGGATAACTATGGCAAATAAAATTGTTCTCTGTAAAGAATATAACTTGTTTCTAATTCTAACAATTAATGCTCTGTGAAACCAGGCGTAGGTGGCCATTGGGATTAATACTGCATTATAATAAAATTTTAAAATCCTTCTCGAGAGCCCCCCACTCAGCTCTTAAAATTCTTGTTAATGCTCTAGCAAAGTTCTTGATTTTAACTGTCAAGTTAATAACATGTGTCATAAAATTTAGCTTTCGGTCTATTGTTACTCCAAGCATTTTAGTTTCTGTAACAAAAGGAAGACGAAGATTATTGACTTTAATCATCATCATCTTTAACTTCTTACGGCTAATCTTTAGCTTGTTAAGAAGAGTCCATTCATATAGGTCCTTTATTGGCAACAGATTCCAACTCAGTGTTTTGAATGCTTTGCTGGTGATTTTAAGGACATGGGCATCGAATTTAGCACTGCTGGAGAAGAGAGTCCCCAGTTCGTTAACTTGGTCACACCTTTCGATGATCACAGAGTTAATAGTGTACTTCGTATTTATTACTTTTGGAGATCTGCCGTTATACCTTGGAATGCTCGAGAATTGCGACTCACTCCTTGCAGGAGATCTCATCACAAAATTAATAAGTGTAATCTGCATATATGCCGCTGCCAAAATGATTCGGATGTCACCTGGAAGTCGAGAATGGTGGACCCTCCTACCTTTCCAATCATTTTAAAACCAAACAAACCCTTCTAGCCGATGGAAGACTTCAAATGCTACCTAAGATAGAATACAATAGTCGCACGCTAGAGTCTTCAACCAACAGCAGGAAGGGCAAATCATCACCTCATATAGGTAACTCTGGTTTTTCCCCACCTGCAACTAACCCAACCGACTGGATGGATCATATTGCTAGAGTCCATTCTTGCGAGCCAACTTCCAATGATCTTTCCACTCTGCTGACGGAGCATACTGCAACCGAAGAGCTTCCATCCATCGAAATGAAGCAAATAGATGCCATAAACTGCCTAACGTACTGTCACCGTTTGTGATGACGCGTTTTATCATCAGAGCCTTCAGTCCCTATCTAATAAAGCTACCGCTAAGTATATACTGTACAATGCAATCTCCAACAGAGTCTTTCCAGAGCAATGGAATAAATATCTGGTAAGACCAGTAGCAAAGAAGCAAGCACCATCACAAATTCAGATCGATCATAACATCATCTACCTTTTTTTAAAATTCTGGGAAAGCTGATACTACTAAACCTTACTAAGCAACTTATCCCCACAATCCCGGAGCAATTTCATTTCCCAGTGCCCAATAGGTCCACCAACAGTAACCAACCTTCTTGCAGCGCATTTCGCCTTTCAAACCAACTCTGAAGTGGCAATAATATATGCAGACATCGAAGCTGCCTTCGAAAGCCTCAACCCCTTATTACCTCTGCTGCAATCCTCCTTCAGAATAAATGGGGACATGTTGGCTTTCCCTACTGCACCACTGATGAATAGGAGTGTCATCTAAATAATCGTTTAAATGCTCTCGAAATGATTATTCAGTATACGCAGACGACATCAAGCTTCTTACTAAAATCTCATCGTCTGAGAACTCATCTCTTACAACTCCAAGCATTAAGAGGACCATCTAGCAGTTCACTGCACAACTTCGGCCTGCACCTCAATCCATTTATCCAAGTGGGGGATGGCGCCACCTGGGTAAGGCAGTTCCACAGATTAATCCTATATTTAAAGCCCTCGTGCAGGGAATACCGGCCATTGGTGCCAACTATTAGCGAATATTTCGTTCAAAAGGGGGTGCGTGCGTCGTAGTCCAAGTTTAATTGGCCTGCCGGGAGAGGGCAATATTCCCGACAGTTACGGGCGGCAGCTAAATGAACTGTCCGCACGAATCACTTCGTTTTAGGGCTCTTCGAGGATGCTTTTGTTTGCCGTATTAGCGGCGATAAACGTGCTACACCGTTCACGTGCTGCCAGAGATCCCATCGCTGTATGAACGCACTCGAAAACCAATACTTATACATCAAGCGGCACGCGAAACGGCCCATTTTGATAATAAAACAAATCACGGCGAAGGGAGAGTGTGTGCGTAGAGCCACCTGGTGGCATAAATCAAGAGATGCGGAATAAAAATGTCCCGTCAAGATGCGAATGTAAAGATTCAAATGGAGCCGTTTGACCGGGGGGTGCTCGTGCGGGTGGAACTGCTCGAGCAGTTGCGAGCCGGCCCTCAACACTCAGACCTCGTGCTGTGAAAATCCAAAAATGTGTCCCAGATGCCTCTTCTTTCATTACATGCGCCATAACCCGTTTTTTCTCTCACATAAATCGCCAGTTATGGGGGGGTTCGTGCGCGGCCTCTTTCGTAATCCCGGCCGCCAGTGTTTGCTTCAACTTTTTCTCCGAAATTATGACGCAATTTTTCACTACGCGTCCATTCATAGCGCGCAAAAAGTGTCCCCGAAGTTAATGATTTCCATAACGAACGCCCCTTATTTGCTCACGAACAGGGATCGAGTTTACGACGTTCGTTATTTCCTCGATGGCCTCGCGCGTAGATGTCGCGCAGGTGGCGCCATCTGCTAATGATAATTGTTTTTACCGTAGCGAAATGGCGCGTGCGCTCGCCTATTAAGAAGCTACCTCATCTTCACGTTCGCCTGAATAATTCATGAGCCGAAAGAGTTACTCGTCTGCACTCTATACGAAGCGGGGGTGTGGGGGGGTTATTTCCGTTCGCCGCTTTATTAATATTTTCGAGAAAGTGTTCAAATGGCTTCTGTTTGTTTGGGAGCATTCATTTGAGACGAAGATTAAAATTGTTTCTTGCTCGAAACAGGGAAGGGACCCCGCTTAATATGCAGAAAACGAAACCATCAGAACGGCAAAGTGATCAAAATAATCGATCTGATCTTTTTCTGCGTTTACAAAAAGAAAAGGGAAAAAAATTCCTCTTTGGATTCTACCACGCTCTCTGCCTGGCAAGCACCGCTTTCCAGTGATGTACACAACGCTGCTCATAAGTGAACTTCGTGAGATCCAGTCCTCTGCTGCTCCCCCAAAATTCTTTATTCGTGTCCTCCTGTTCTTCTACCAGTGAAACTATATCCAAGCGATCCCTTCAGAACCTTTCACACCTCCACAGGTTCCTCTTCCCAGATGTCTAGTTGAATCGAGTGAATCTGTTCACTCTGTTCATACAACAAAAGATTCCTTTCCATTTTCAGCTCTCTGTTCTAGTGGTTTCTCGTACTCAGTTTACCACATTACTGGGCTTCTTTCATATACGCTTACACCACTCATATAAATTAGTGTCTCCCGATAGTCTAACTGTCCCCTGCTTTTTATTGGCTCAAACCCGTTCACGTGTGCATCTTTCTTTTGCAAAATTTCTCTAATGGAACAATGCATTGGTAACTTCCAAGATAAATCCCTTGAATACTATCCATAATGATCTCGTATCTAGCAGCTTACAGTCATCTCTTTAATGGAGCCCAAGAAATACCGCAATCCATTCCTTTGACCACAGAAATCTCTCTTTGACACCATCCATTTTATGACGTTGTAGTTGCTAACCGATATTGGTTCCTGCATTGTCAAATTTTGGACGCTGTTTGGATCAATAGCGAAAAACATCTCATGGATATTGAATCCCTAGTAAGACACCCTGGAATAAAAATCTGTGGTGTATTAAAAGGTCTCATTTAATTATCTTTAAAATGTTCCATTTAAACTAAAATTATAAAAACTATGACGTCATACCGATTTATTGTAAATGTAACATTCTAACCCTTCTTTTTATTTTTTTTTTCTTATCTGATGCCCTTCGGTTTGACCAGTGCCAGACTGCGCATGCGTAAGTATCTACACGAAGCACTCAAAGTATTTAACGAACTGTAGAAAGATTATCGCAATCCCTTTAATCCGTTAAAATTGGCGAAGTGCACGACGGGATGGCATCAGAGCAGACGTTTCTGTCACTTTAAGTTTGTCTGAAGAGATTGGCCTTCAGTGCACCCCTTCGGGGCAGTAAAAATCCTTTCCTCTAGCGATAACCTTCCAGGCCCTCTTCAAAACAAATCCCGATATTTATTATTTTATTATTTTTTTCAGTACGTTTCGCTTAACTGAATACCAGCGACCTCTTACGGAAAGAAAGAAAATTTCTCGTGAAATTTCATAATCTCCACTGTTGCCATGGCGACAAGTTGTTGTTGTTGCCAGCAAAAGGGTGTTTTGGTCTGCCGGAAATGGAATCGGAGTGTGATTTGCGACCGACCCCGCTCTGTGACTCATTCCGGTGATTCACTTCGCCGTTTTCTGTTCACCCCCGTCTGTCGTTTGGTAATTTCTCCCCCCCCCTTTCTTTATAGAATAGAATCTTTAATTGCAGCAATGATAGACATACAATTAGTCCCGTCACGGCATGGTGGTGCCAGGGGTTCACAAAACATATTTACAAAAGAGATACACATGAGAAAAAAAGATAAATCAGATTATTTACAAAGCACAGTTTTACATTTTCAGTTCGACGAGGATACCCTTCCTGTATTTTTTATTATTGACCACTTCTTGGAGGCCCCCGTCGATGGCTTGCAGTGAGGGCAGCATTTGCTTTGGCAGGAATCTGTCCGTTAGTACTAGCCGGTTACGGTTTGCTAGCAGCTGTGCTGAAGACCGGAGATAAGGAGGAGGAATGCGCCAAGAGCAGTGATCCCAGAAGTTCGGCTCTGTAATTTTACCGGTGGCCATCTTGATGGTGAACAGCAGCCTTCTTTCTCCGATGTAGGACCGGAGCCTGCGTAGTTGAAGAGCTTCTGCTAACTGCGTTGATCTGAGAGCTTGGGGAAGGTGGAGTTTGCTGTTGGCCCATTTTAGAAGCCAGAATTCGGCAGAGAATATTCTTTTCATGTTGGATTCGGTGGCCGAGGCCCATATCTCTGAAGCGTACAGTATTGTCGGGTAAAGGATTGATACGATGTATCTTTTTACCAGTTGTGGGTCGGTGGTGTGGAGCAGCTGTTGTTTGGCGACCCAGCGTAGTGAATTCAGCCTCGACTGTACGAGGTTTATGTGATCGTTGAAAGATAGTTTGGAGTCGAAGACGACCCCCAGATCTCTGTGTGTTTGAACACTTGGAACTGAGGAGCCGTTAAGCACAGGCTCCAACGTTGTTGGGCTGTCCTTTAGAGAATAAGTTATTTGTGCAGATTTTAGGGGGTTAATTTGGAGGTTGAAGGTATTGAGGTAGTCAGCCATGTCCTGCAGTTTGCTAGTGATTTGCTGAGTGATTTTGGCTGCCGAGTTGGATGGCGATATTTTAGTAAGGAGCTTGACATCGTCAGCATATGTGATCCAATTGCACTTATTGGTCACAAATGGCACCATGATTGCTGAGAAGAGAATGCCAGACAGGACCCCCCCCCACCCCCTTGAGGTACACCGGCAGTTATGTGACGCGTGAAGGTCTTTGTTCCGATCTTTAGAACAAGGGTCCTCTTCGATAGGAGAGATTTTAGGAACCAGAGAACATCGCCGCGAAAATTGAAGTAGTTTTCTGAGAGACGTAGGAGATGAGGTATATAGATGGCATCAAATGCGGAATGGATGTCAAGATATATAACTGACAATTCCTGTCTTTGTTCAAAGGCATCTAAGATGTGCAGAGTGGTTGTTGCAAGGTTAGTTATAGTTGACCTTCCTGATATCCCATAGTGTATTCGCTGAGGACTGTCACGGAGAATTTGATGGGTGACAGACGATAGCAATGCTTTCTCCTGAATTTTTAGCAATACAGAGGCGCAAGCGATGGGCCTATGTTGGCTTGGGAGCGTCGATTGTTTGTGCTTAGGAAGGGGCCAGACAGAGTACCTGTTCCACTGGGGCGGAAAGAAGTGAACTTCGAGGCATCTGTTGTATAGGTTGAGGAGTGAGTCGATGATGAAGGCACTTAAACATTTGATTATGAACTGGGGGATGCCATCGTCACCGGTGGTTGTTGTGAGAGGGAGAGTATTAATGGCCTGCATCAGGTGTTGCTTGGAAATTCGGATCGTAGCGAGACTATCAATGAGGTGAGATGAGAGCGGTTGAGGAGTGGCCGATTAGGTAGAGCTGGAGGTTGATTAGAAAATGTGGCAACGTAGTTGAGCCAGTCAATTGGGTCGATGTTGCTGGAAGAACTAGCCTTTGTTCTGTAGAATGGTTTTGCCCTTTTTAGGGTTCTTTCGAGGTGCTTTTTAATTGCAGCTGGTTTGTTTCTGTTGAATTCGACCCTGGCTTTGGAGAATGAAATGCGGTCCTGGACATCGCCGGAAGCTTTCCTCTTGGCGTGTAGTAATTGTTTGTAGTGGAAACTTTGGTTGAGCTGGGGAGTCCACCATGCTCTGGAGCGCGGAGTAATGGTGACTGTCTTGGTAGCGGTGTGAAGGGCTATGGTTTTGATCCATTTGGTCATTAAATCGATTGCGAGGCTCAGTTCACATCCATCTAAGATGTTCCATGGGACTGTGGATGCGGCTTCAATGTGGATGTGGATGCAGAGTGCTGGATTTTTCGTGCTTCAACTGGAAGCAGAAAAGCTTTTTTGAATATTTTACCGACGACAGTCTCCAACGATTAACTTGAGAGCCCCCCGTTCTCGTTGACAAAGACCGCATTAGGTTCAATTGCTGGAAATGAGCCCTTCACATGTATGGGACCCCCACGAATATTTAGTGATCGATAATTTGTCTAATGCCAGTCCTCAGTTTAAGTTAGTTCCGGCATTATGCTCGACTGACGTGAACGACGCTCACTTTTCAATTCCCCGAGTGCAAGAGTGCGGCCCACTACTTTTGAGGGCCCTTCTCTCTTCGGCCCAATTTCAGAAACTTTTCTTCTTTTTTTCTGGATTGTTCTCCGTTCAGTTCTGCCAAGACTAAAGCGTAGCACTCACTGAATACGCTCTCTCTCTTCATACTTTTCAATATTGTGGGAGGGAAATCGCTAAAATAAATAGCCACAGAGACAAAAAAAAAAAAAAAATAAATAAATAAATAAATAAAGATTATCTCTCTCTCTCTCTCTCTCTCTCTCTCTCTGTCACCTTTATTACAAGAAAAGAATAAACAATGCAGAAGTGAGACACCCCCTGGTGCGTTGTACAGTTGGTAAAATCGTCATCCTCCTCACACCGGGTGGTAAAACACCTCAGTTGGAATCTCCTCAATGAAGCGAGGAATTCCATGGGTTTCTTTTACAACGTGGCTGAGTTAGTCGGTCTCAGATAAGGGCAACATGGTCTTTCTTCTGGGATACTCGGGTTTCTTCCTCCAACAAACGGCAAATTAACCCCAGGACACCGGCAGTTTCGGAGATATTATATACGGCGCCACATGGCCTCAGTTACTGATGCAGCTGAACCTCACTGCAACCAACCAAATCACTTTGTTGGTAATCAGTGGCCGTAACCAGGACAACCGCGTCATCCCCGAGCGTGTAATTTATGTGGTAACCATGACAATATCCTATTTAGTGGAATTAGGAAGACAAGTCGAAATAAATAAATTTTCCGCCGTTCTGTTTGCTCTTTTCCGACTGCCCTTTGACATTTTATGCCTTTAATTTTCCGCCGGGAGATGCAGAGGTCGAATTTTTTTTCTTTTTTTTCCGCCATCGATTTACGCCGCCGAAGGTTGCGGTGATTTCTTTAGAGAACGCATCTGTCTTCGAAGTTCGATGAAAAACAACGCGCCACAGCGAATTAAAATCACCATCTTCGCTATTTCCGGCAGCTGCGGCAGCAGAAATTCTCCCGTTCACCTCTGAACCCCCCGTCGTCACCCCCCACCCCGTTCTTCTATTTTTACCGGAAAATATTCGAAGTACGAAAGATCGCAACCGCGTTGATTGATCATTGTGGCGAGGAAGAAGCACGGCGAAGATTCCGAATGAAATCTCGGATATTACGACCTCGGATAGCGCGCTCGTGATGCGATGAGTGACTCGCACACCCAATCAATCCTTATCAACGCCCTGTTTTTTCGCTTTATTTTATTTATTTATTTATTTCACATCTCTATTCTTCACCCACTTCTTCCTCCACTGGAGCTTTTCTCTCTCTCTGTTTGATTTCCGTAAGTTCTATTTTTGCCCGATTCTGTGTCGCTTGTTATTCGTCGCAGCCTGTTTACTTTCGAAGCGACAATTTGGATGTGTAAGAAGGCTGTCGCGGAGCAAATTCGGATGCAGAAACGTGAAACAACCGCCACAAAGGCTGATGGGATAGAGAAGGTAAAGGAAATGTTGCTCCTGACAGGGCGGCAAGGAAATCAAAGAAAAGAAGAAGAAAAAAATGAATGCCCGACAAGAAGGACGGTAATTGACGTGCTCTGAAATCCTTTACCTTTGTCTAGCTCGATTTATAAATCGAGAGCAAACAGGGTCGTGTGCAGTGGACCCGAACAACAGGATGTCATTAGCATATCTTCCTGCATCGCCGTAGAAATTGCAGTTGTCATAGCAACGGGATAATCAGTCGGGAAAAAAAGCGAAAACAGCAGCGAAGCTTAACTTGGAAACGTTACTTTTCAAAGCCTTTTGTCGGGGTCGTTGCATCCTCTCCCCCCCCCCCTCCGTTCGTGCAGATCCTCTGGTTCGGATTTGTTTTGCATCGGCATCCCAGGTCACGTGCCGTGCAGGGAAATCGCTTCTCTTCCGCCGGCTTCACATCGCCAGATAGCACCCTTCCGAGGAAATGGCTGTTCACTGCCAGAGATCGCGCGCGGTATATTCTACGCACGAGGGCCACAGTCCTCGGGGTGCTCTATTTTCGGTACTTTGTCTCGCGATATACTGCAGTGCCGGATTTACGCCAATCTTCAGTTTCTCTGCGACCCACTCGAGATTTGGACCTGCGATCGATCCCCGTTTCTGTCGGCTTTTACGGCCCACACTCGAGTGTGGGAAGAATCCGAAGACACCCCAAATCTGATTTACTTCTGCTGAAATAGCCGACCCCATTATCGCTGCGAAACGGAGGAAGGAGAGTCGAGCGGAGAATCCGAACCAAACGCCAGTTTACTTCTAGAACTGAATAACACGGAAAGTGCCGGCCGACAAATATTCGTCGTTAAATAAACCGAGTGCACCCCACATCGTGGGGGTGCACTCAGTTTATTTAACGAGAAAAACAAATGGTAACCTACGAAAGAAAGCTTCGTCACTAGCGGGACTACTCGCCAGGGCCTCTGCCTGGGTGTCTCCTTCTCTTCTCAGACAAGTATTCCTTTCTTTAATTCAGCCGCACCTCACCTATGGAATCATCTCATGGGGTACCACCAGCCAAGAATACCTCGCGAGAATCAACTCCATTCTCAATCGATGTGTTAGTTCAATTTTGGGCCTTCCTTGGAACGCATCGGTTAGTTCGAGATACAAGGAAGTGAGACTCCTAAGCATCTGCAATAGCTGGTAGATGCTTAGTGAGACTCCTAAGCATCTACCAGCTATTGCAGAAAGCCGAGGCGATCCTTGTTTACAATGCTATGAAGACAGCAGACTTTCCCCCTCTCTTCAGATCCTTTTTCATGACCACAGACGAAGAAGAAATATCGTACAATCTAAGAAATGAAGCCAACCTGAAGATTCCGCTTAACAGAAAAGTATAAAATAGAGAAGTGCTAAAACCTGGAAAAAACTTCCTGCAAAAATCAAAAATGTCAATTCAAGAAATTACTAATCGAACACATCACCAGATGTCTGATTCAAATTACCTTCCACTGAACTCCTGGATTTTAAAAACACCAACATGGAAATAATGTACAAATGTTGAAGGAGGCAGTTGGCAAATAGTTTGTAAATTTCTGTGAAGACAACTCATCATTTTTCTTTTCTCTCCTCATTTAATTTAAAAATGTTCACAATGATGTTATAAGTAGTGATGCTTTTTGAAGTCTTCTGTAAAGAAATGTACAAAAAAAACTCCAATTTATTTGTCTTTCCTGTTGAACATTACCTGTAAAATTTCAGAATTGTACATTTTTCAATTGTATATTTGTATATTCATAATTTTTTAAGGGAACACCCCCTAAAAACCCATTGGCTTATGTGTTCTCCCTCCCTTTTTGCTGTTATCTCCCAAGAAAGTGTAACATAAAATAGGGATAAATTAATTATCATTATTATTATCGTAAGCCCTCTCGGTCCATCACTGCCAAGGGCTTTCTGCAATTCGTTTCTGAAACAGCCGAATCCTTTCTCGAATGCGACTGACAGCTGTGTTGGAGATAAAATAACATTTCGAGTCTCATCTGAAGAGAACTTCGAATTTTAAACACAGTTCGAGTCTTAAAGCGTTTCTTCTCACAAAAGGAAAAAGTTATCCGGCCAACATCCTGCACTTAAACGCCAGTGGTCCCCCAAGGATCATCCTTCGAGCCACCGCTGTTCATAACTTTCATTAACGGCCGTTTCTGGATGAATTTCACCAAACTCTCCCTCGCATCCTCTCTCTCTCTCTCTCTCTCTCTTCAGTAAAACGCTGGGATTTGCATCGCCGTAATTACATTTCAGTCGGTGACTTCCTCTAAGCCAATCAAAGGCACGAGATGAAATCAATGGAAACAGTGACGTATCCCCCCCCCAACTTTTTAAAATATTTATCTGTCCCGTGCATTTATTCGCCATATTGCCGATTTCGTGCCGCTCAATCAATAGAAGCCCCCCCCCCCCTAAAGTGCTGTTTGACGGCCGTGTTCTAAATATTCATTACTCCGTCGACGACATGGCGCACACTGGAAAAATATCTTTTTTTTTTATGTCCTTTTTTGCCGTCTTTGTGGTCCAGCTGTTGTCAACACGATCCGTGATTAGCTCCATTCTGATTTCCAATTCGACACACGAGCGCCATTTCCATCCCCCCTCCAAGATCTCCAATAGCCGAATGCCGGCGACACGATTGCATATTCAGAAGGCGCGCGAAAGAAATCCACTGTCGGGATGATGGAATGACAAATCAACTCGCGAGTGAGTGCCACTGGAGTGAAAGAAGAGAGGACACTTCTCGGAAGCCGGAAAAATTGAAGAGAGGAGGCGTGCGGCGGACTGCACATTTCAAGCGAAGTTCATTCGAGTTTGGAGTTTACTTGACGAAACAGAGGCAGCGAAGATCTGTTTAGTCGTAGAGGAAGCATTCTCATAAATTCGTTGTCCCTCCCTCCAAACACAGAATGGGGGAATCATGAAATCCCTCCGAGATAATCCCCATTTTGTGACAGAAGGAACAGATATCACTGGAGAAAATAGATGATACGATAATAGTTAGAGATGAAGAAGATGGTAAGATTACAGAGAGTGATGCAGAAGGAGAAGATAGAAGATAATAAAGGTAAAAAATGAACATAGAGAAGATGGTACCATGATGGATAGAGATGTAGAAGAAGACTAAGAAGCTAGGTGATACGATGATAGAGAGATTAAGAAGTTGGAAGAAGAAGATGATAGAAGATGATACGATGATAGAGATGAAGATGGGAGAAAACAGATGATACGATTATACATAAAGATGAAGAAGCAGATGTAACATGGAGAACATAATACGATGCTACATAGATATTAAGAAGATGGGAATGATAGATAGAGATTAAGAAAATTCCTTCTGTATATAATAAAGAGTTCTTCTTCTTCTTCTAAAATGAGGATGATAGAAGATGATACGATGATAAATAGAGATGAAGAAGATAGATGATACGATGATAAATAGAGATGAAGAAGATAGATGATACGATGATAAATAGAGATGAAGAAGATAGATGATACGATGATAAATAGAGATGAAGAAGATAGATGATACGATGATAAATAGAGATGAAGAAGATAGATGATACGATGATAAAGATGGAGAAGATGATAGAGATTAAGAAGATGAAGAAGATAGATGATCCATGATAGTAGAGATTAAGATGATAAATAGGAGAAAATAGAAGATACAATGATTGATAGAGATGGAGAAGATAGAGATGAAGAAGATGGAAGATGATAGACAGATGAAGAAGAAGATGATTCGATGATAGATAAAGATGAAAAAGAAGATGGAGATCACAGAAATGGAGAAGACAGATGAAGAAGATGATTCGATGATAGACAGCGTTGAAGAAGAGGAAGATGAAAATATACACTGAACTTGCGAATTAAGACGTAAACCTAGAATCTCGTAAATTCTGAGTCCAATAATATAATTGAAAGATCTGACTTTGTTTTAAAACCTCGCTTCTTTTGGTTCAGTCTTCACTTTCCTATTTTTTGCTGTAAAATTCCCACCCCACATTTCACGATTCCCTCTAGTGAGCCTTCTTGAACAATTGCAGATCTCCAGAAGTTGTCAGAAAGTGCTCGTGGTCTTTCAGCAGCGGGAGTGGTTGATGAAGGGACATCGCGCGTTTACTGCAGCTGGGAAGAGAAGAAGAACGAGCGGGAGTGGCAGACAGAAGCGACGAGAAGAATTCACTCGAAAAGATCCAGTGATGGAGCTATTTTCATGATAATGAAGTTCTTTAACTGGAATGCGGAACCTACTTCACTGCTTCAGAAACGAGCGATTATTTCTTATACCATCCCTTAAGGAACGCACCTTCATTACGGCTATTGATTGCCGTCTCCAGATCTACGCCAGAGCGGCGTAAAAATAAATTGCTCATTATTATCGCCAGTATTCAATCCCGGCAATTTGTGTCCATAGCAACCGAACGAATACTTTTGCAGTATCACGTTTGCTTCCACTGTAGCCGAGCATGGAAGGACCCACGGTGCCGGAAGGGGGAGGGTTAATAACTTAACCTTTCCGGCGAAAGGACGCATGACCAGGGTCGAAACCGATATTGAAACCGCGCAGGGAGAGAGAGTGCGAGGTTATTCAAGATGTCCGTTTGCTGCAATGTTTCAGTCGCTAAAAAATTGAGGTTGCCGCATCATCGGCTGCCATTAATCGCTGACCTTTGCTGCCGTCTCTTCCTACGCAGTGTCGAATCTCCTTACACGCCCAGCCGAAAGAAGCGATGGCGCGGTGCCAAGAACAAGAAAGCCCATTCGTGTTTCCACTCCACCAAATCGGTGTTACTTTGGAGTTCGGAGCGGGCAGATGGTGCCGATGCTAATATCCTTCGGCAGACCTTTGACCTCGGAGCGTCTGCACTTGGTGGAATGGAGCGACTAATGACGATCACTAATGGTTTATCACTCGACGAAGTTCTTTACCAATTATGCGCGATGGTCTTGTCATTGTGGCGCCATCTATTGGCGGAAATATAAGACGGCAGGCGCCATCAAACGAAGGAAGTCCAAATATTCTATTTCCGGGGCAGCTGGTGACACGAAACCGGGGAAAGGCCGCCGATTTAATTTATGGGGAATCCGTTTTTTGTTCGTTGTAAAAGGGGGATCGGAAGGGCGATGATACTCCGCCGGTTTATTAAGCGGAAATCTGGTTGCTTCGAGATAGTTTTACGTCTTCGAAATTCAAGCAGAACGCACCCAGTGGGCCGAGAAACGCTACTCGATAAAATCAATATGCAAAGCGCGCGAAGCAATGCCAGCAAAAGACAAGTCGGCGTACAATGTCGTGCCCGGCGTTCAGCATTCGCGAAAGGAATTCAAACGTCGGATTATTTCGGCGAAGTCAACGCGTCTGCGGAAACATTCGAATAAATCTCGTCAATTTTAAGCGCATGCGCATAACTGCCAACTTTTTCTGACGTAACTTGCAAAGCGCGATGGGCGAAGAAGGTCGATTCATTGAACTGGCGATCAATTAAATTCGATACTTTTTTTTTCTATTTTTTTTTTTTTTTTTTTTTTTGTCAGGAAGAAATTGTTTTTGCGCCGCACTGCCACGTCGACAAGCGTTTTCTTTCCTTTTCTGTCTTTCTCCGTTTACTTCTTCGACGCAATCGATTTCATTTTCATCGCTAGTCGGTCGGTGCCGCCCGAAAGAGCTTCGCCGGAATTAACGGCGAAAGACAAAGGAAAACAATTAAAGCAACGCGTGAAGGTAAATTAAAAGCGCTATCCAGAGATCTCCGGGCGCATTTAAGACGCGAAAATGTATCAGAACCGAGATAAGGAGCTTGTTGAGACTTAAGGAACTCGTTAAGGAAGTTGAAGATGCAATGAGAGAAACACATCCGCCAATTAGGGCCGGCAAATTGAAAATATTTCATCGCACTTCGATTTGCACTCTCTCAAGAACCCGGGCGCGAGGGTAGGGTGGGGGAAAGGGAAGGAAAATTATTTATCGTTTAATAAGCCCCCGTGAGTGCAGTGACGGGTGCCGCTTCGATTTCTAAATTTTGGGGCTGCCGATGAGGGGAGGATGCGAGACGAAGACGCTGATTGGTCGCCGATGGTGCGAAAAGTACTTTCAGGAAAATTAAACGCGCATTAAGATAATTTGCTCGTATCCTGGCACACAGATAGATAGCAGCGCCCCCTGCACGTTACCGCATTTATAACGCTGTCGTTAATATTCCGTGACGGGTGGGCGTAAAGATATTCGGGGTCATACATTACGGAAGAACTCGCCTGCCATCGCAATCGGAGGCGGCGATGAAAAATCTGCGCCCCCTTGTCTCGCGCTCATCTCGAGAACAAGAAACGTTTATCAAACTCCGCTTGCCTTCGCCAAGGATAATTCTTCCGGCGAGAGAGGGATGGTGTCTATCGCCCCCAGAAGGTGGCGCCCCTGTGCGCGTGTGTGTATTTTTAGCCCATTGTCACGCTCGCAAGCATCGACTAAATTCTGGGCGAAGCGCGGTATTGACCTCCGAAAATGAATTACGCCAGGGATCTGTCGAACATCTTGTTCTGGTATCGCAGTTATCCCGTAGCCCCCCTCCCCAGCCGCTGAAAATGTCATTTCTCTCCTCCGAGTGCGTAGGGTGAAGGGCAGGTGGTCTTCCTGCCAACAGTGCACGTATCGATCTGTGGCCGGCCGGAACAGCGCAGTGAGGGGGGAAGGGGAGGGGGCATTATTCCGTACATCGGAATCTGCTTCCGCAATGCTGATACCTTCCACAGAATGCCGGCGACCACCTGAAGACTGAGAATTTCCCGCTCGTGGTTGGTCGAAATTGCACTTTGACCTTCGGTGTCGACGAACAGACACATTTTAACACAGGCACCAACAACGTAGGTGGTTGGGGGGAGGGGAGAAGGGAAAGTTTATACCGTGTTCATACAAGACGAGCACGTGACATGCCACAAATTCGCTCTTCAACCGCCTTCTCAACGAATCTCAAGGTGCGTGTTCCAAGTGGGACAGACAGCTACGACATACATTCAGGTCACTGCAGTTCGTTGACCTTTTCCGTGACGCGCAGCACGCGATGTGATGAGTCAGCAGCCAGCCGAAGGACTGAACAAACAACATATAACAGCAGCTCGCGCATGAAAACTTCACAAAATGCAACTTTCTTCTCTCTCTCTCTCTCTCTCTCTCTCTGTTCTGTGTGCGTGTGTATACAGAGAGAGAGAGAGAGAGAGAGAGAGAGAGAGAGAGAGAGAGAGAGAGAGAGAGATGCTGAAGGCACTGCGGCTGTTTTGATAGGAGAACCAACGTTTTAAATCCGACATTTTCCAGTCTAAATACATCCTCCAACTGTAAGCAGGGCGTGAGCAGCTTCTGGAGAGGATTGGATTTGGACTATGGTAGGTCAGATCTTCTGGAGGACTCTGAAAAATCTGAATGCACAACTCTTGGAATATTTGGACAACTGGCTGGATGAAGCCAGTGTCCAATCCCACTGCGAAATCTCCTCATCCGCTGCAGAACTAGCGCCTCCGTAGCCAGGTGGGAAGGAGCAGCAGTGCGTAGCACACGTTTCTTGATTAGACCGGGGTTCGAGCCCGTCACCACCAAATACGGAAGATGCGGAAAGGTCAGGGAATGACCACCGCATATCCCGGAGCAATATGGCCTTAGTTGCTAATGCTCCTAAAAACCAAATAACAAACAAACAAACAGCTGCAGAACTTACGTGCTTCGAACAGTGGGCCTACTTGCTCTCACTGTGAGGGGAAGGTCTCCCTCAGAACTACCCTAAAAGTTCTGCTTAATGGTGGGTGAGGACAACCAGCAGTGCGTGGTTGCTTGTGCGGAATCTACCAGAAGAGCGTGGTATTTTCTTTCGAAGCTCTGGTGGTGAATGTCGAATATGGGTGGTGTTGGAAAGTTCTAAACAACTGCGAAGTACAACAGACGGTGTCCGTTCGAGGATCGCGCAGCTGAATGCTGCAGGCACGTGTACAAGAAGGGTGCACCGTAAGAGAGTGCTCAGCAAATCTGCCTTGCAACGATTTCTCGAGGAGCTAACCATCGAGTAGGGTGTTTTGGGGTGAATAATGCACGCCCTGGCGCCTCATCACGGCACATCTGCACTACGACGACCACCAACTACAGCTTCCAAGGCCGTATTTATTACGTGCAGTCATGGAAACGGGCAGACGGTAAAGGGTCTACATCGCTGCGTTGATTCCTGATGGTCGTCGGATTGTTTATGTTCGGGCTAAGTGCAGCACTCGCGCACGTTAGAGGACTTTCGTTTTGCTGTCCGTACACGGGAGGGTAAGCTTCTTCCCCTCCCCCCCTCATGAAGGACGTGCCGGGTTCCGGCAAATCACGAGAAAGTGCGCTCGTGGAGGAGCGAATGAAAGAAGTCTCGTTAATGCGAGGGATTCGAGTTCCAAGCGAAGGCGAAATCGACGTTTTACTGATCTTCCACCTTTTTAGTGGGTGGCTTTAGATGCACGTGCTCCCGGGCGTCGTACGATGACCCCTCACGTCTCCTCGCCTTTACGCATTTAACAAAGTCCATTTGAAAGTTCTTGGCCAAAGTATTACTGTATCCTCCGGGTGATGCTGTCTGTTCCGTTGGGGGACGATGGGGAGGAGGAAACCCATACACTCTCTCTCTCTCTCTCTCTCTCTCTCTCTCTCTCTCTCTCTCTCTCTCCAGTAAATCCCACGTGCCGCGCGGCATCACCAGAAAGCTATCCCGGCCGTGTTTGCCGAGTTAGTCCGCTAATGGAAAGATGTATTGCCGGAAATTGCCGCTTGCTTGCTTACTGCTCAAGCGGGCTCACCCCACGCTGCATCGCTAATTGTACTCAAAACTCCGTAGTCATGGTTACGCTGTTCTCTCGAGAACGAACACCTGGATGGAGGAGTACGCCTATCGGTGCCGGCAACCAGACGTGGGCCCGAGAACGTAAATGGGCGACGTTTGCAGGGAGGGGGGGGGGTCATCAGAAAACAGTTGGAAAAGGCATTCGTTCTCAACAAGGTGCCCTCTGAACATCGGAGACACTTAGCAGCGGGTGGCGTGTAGAATTACCCCGAAATCCGCGAAATGGGAGTACAAAGACGAGACAAGTCGGGTGTAAAATGTTTGTTCGCGTTTGCGTCTTCGATTCGGTCTTCGTCGAGTTTTCCTGTTTTGTTGACAACCACGTGATTAACAAAGTGAGCACCCAGAAAAATTTGATTTCAGGGGTTACATTTCTTTGATGTTCGTGTCTGAAACGTCATTCAGGAAGCCAGGAAACAATTTAGCCCTCCTTAAAAGAAATGGACATCATTTCTTTATGAAATACAGGTTATTTGGTTTTTTATTTAGGAGCATTAGCAACTAAGGGCATATTGCTCCGGGATATACGGTGGTCATTCCCTGACCTTTCCTCATTCTCCGTAGTTGGTGGTCACGGGCTCGAACCCCGGTTCAATCAAGAAGCGTGTGCTACGCACTGCTGCTGCTGCCCACCTGGCTACTGAGGCGCCACAAAAATAGCAAAGGTTAAGCATCTGTTGCGCATATTGAACAAGTTGTGCGTTTGCAAGTTCTTTCAGTTCAAATATGCAACTCAAATAAGACATTTTACACTTTTTTCTAGTTAATAAATATAGCGAGATAAAAAAAAAATAGGAACACACCGATAGGTGAGAAACAGACGAGCCCTCAGTAATCGGCATAAATATTTACGTCAATCCTGCTGATTCCGATTTTTCCAGATAATTTTCTGCTGCCTTCCCGAATTCTTCGGGAAACATGCTTACTAAACGCCTCTTTATTGAGAAAAAAGTTAAAAGTCCTCATTAGAGCATCGATGATAGAAATTGTTGGGAGTTCAAAAGTTGGTTTAAACAGAGATCCTCTTTTAGAGGTCCGTATTTACTAAAATTTACTTCTTCCATCTATTGCAAGGAGTTTAAAATGAGCTGACCATTCTTTATAAATCTTAGGGTTATGATGTTTTTTCTCAAGAAAATAATTTAATAAATGCCCTCTTACTTTTTCAATATCTTTCATAAGGCCCTTAGTCAAACAAAGCTATGTCGCTATTGATAATCCAAAAAGAAGGCGAAGAACAGTAATGGACCCGAAGTCCGAGGAATGGAGTCCGAGGAAGCTCTCCTCAGGGTAATTGGGATGGAATTCAAAACTGAAAACTGCAGCGGTCTCAATTAAAAAGCTGTTTACCAAAAAGTAGTGCAGAACCGGAAACTCTCTTTGCTAAGTGTGCTCATTAGTGTTATAATGGAGACCGGGTCAAAGGTTTCTCCTGATCGATGTAAATTATATCCGCCGTGTTTGTTTTAAGAGCGGATTAAATTAATTGTCAACAACCTTTGCTTTTCGAGGCAGCAGCTGTTCCGCGCTCGCTTCTGTAAATAAGAGAACTGTCTTGCGCGGCGAACGGACGAGGAAAAGAAACGGGTCAATGAACGGAAATTGAGAGCATTATTTTGAGAAAGTCAAGTATGGGCAAATGCCCCTGCCTTATAGCCGATATTGTGCTTATAATTGTCTCCAAATGGTTTATTCCTCGTAGCACAAATGCATTTTTAGAGTTTGTTTATTAATCCCGCCCCCGGATCTCCGGGCGGATGATTTCCCTGGCGATGTATTAGCATGCAGGTATCGTACGGAAAGTGATTTAATATTTATGGGGAATTCCTACCCCTCCCCCCCATGCTACAACACGAATCCAAGTGTATCCGCTTCCACGCTGAGTTAGCTGGAGAGGACCAGAAGGGTGTGTTCGCCAGATGATTCATCCCTAATAGGATCGAACACTACTCTTCTTTATGTGGCTTCTTCAGTCTTAAGGGGGAGCGTCGACGGGGGGAACTAGACAATGCCTATCCATTAGCTCGCTTATCGAGATGTTGGGAAGCCTTAAAAGTGAATATATGTAAGTGTAACGACATCCTCGCTCTCCTTTTGTATGAAATTACATTCCGCCCCCCTCGAAGTCCGAAAAAAAATTCGCGCCCGAATAAAGTTGAAGATATCAGTAACGTAATATTTGATTCGATTAAAAATCGATTTACACAACAGGTCGCATTTTTGTATAGAGCACTATACGTTTATTAGACAGAAAAAATGTTATTTCGCTTTTTTTTCGAAGTTTTTTAATCTGTTTACAATAATTTAAAATCGATTATTTTTTTATAGCAGCATATTTCAACGCTGAAATAGGTTGTTGGACCTAAACATCAGCTTTGAATCATCGACGCAATGATTATGCAAGATTGCATTCCACCTGTATTTTGGACCAAATGGCAATCGCTTTATATTTTGAATAAATCGCTAAAAGGTAGTATTTATCCTTTTAATAATTATCGTGCAGTCACCCAGATTACCAGCTTTGCAAAATTATTAGATACATCGTAAATTCCACTGACCGGCATGAATCCCTGAAATAACTTCGACAGATTCTCGTATGAAACATGTTCAAAGAACTCAGATGTGTGCTTAATTATGTGCTTTTCAAATATTGTACTTTAACCACCGAAAACCAAGACCTATAGTTCGTTTAATCATCTTTTCCCTCTATTTCATCTATTTATTTATTTTTTCTAGAGCATTCAATAGAGAATGTTCTAGAATATTGTTGCGTGCGGAAGAAAGGTCGGGATGTATCTGGAAGGTTCTTGAACTTTCGACGGTGTTCTCTAGAAACATTGTGAGCCTTCTGGAAACCTCTACCGACATATATAGGAGTGGTTTTGCACCAAGCAAGCATTTTCATTCTTCAGAAAGTGTTTCAGACGCGAGTGGTGAACAAACCAAACTGAACAAGTTTTTTTTTTGGTGAATGATTGTTTGTAAATAAGTGTTGTGTGCATTAGTGTTAATCGTGACCTGTATTTAAATTAGAAATAATTTCTTAATTGTGTTCTTATGTGCGCGTACCTCAACCGCACATCAAATATGTCGCGTTCTTGCTGAAATAAGACTGACAGCTTTTGCAACATTTGTGGAGAAGTGGTATTGAAATCGCAGCGTGAGCCACTGTCACAACTTGTGAGAAAAGTCTAAGAACTCTATTTTGGATGTAAGTTGGAGATCAAGATAAAATATGGGCTCAAAAGATTTCTGTAGCTCATATTCAAAGACCTTAACAGACTGGCTTAAAGGTATTCATAAATCGAGGCCTCTTGCTGTTCCTGAGATATGGCAGGAACCTCGAGACCACATAAACGATCGTTACTTTGCATTACGAATACTTTCCGGTTTTTTTCTGAGAAATTCATGCATAAAGTAGAATATCCCAACACACCTTCTGCTCTAAGGCGGGTTCCTCACGATGGTACCATGCCAGTGCCACAGCCACCAGAAACTCATGAACTTGACCCTCTTTCAGGATCGGAAAAGGAGTCTCTCCAGAAGGTTCCGAACCCAGAACGAGTACAGATATATACTTTTCTCAACTTTTGATACTGTAAAGCCGCATCTAATCACTCAAGCAGAATTAAATGAGTTCATCAGACATTTGGCCCTCTCCAAAACCAAGGCTCAATTACTAGGATCGCGGCTTCAGCAGTGGAATTTTCTTGAAAAGTGTGCCAAGGTACCTATTTATAGGAAGAGGCAATCTAACATAACGACTTATTACTACATGAATGGTGCTTTGATTTATTATTACAATGTCCAGGAATTAATGAAAGAGTTAAATCTGGAACACGTTCCCGAGCAGTCGAGGCTTTTCATTGATTCATTCAAGGTCAGTTTGAAAGCAGTTTTACTCCATAATGGGAATAAGTATCCATCAATACCATTGCCCCATTCAATTCACATGAAGGAAAAGTACGAGAACCTACAGGTTATTTTGCGAAAAAATAAGCTATCAAGAATAGGGCCCATTTAGGGCTAGAGCCTCAAGCTGCGAACAAATTTGGACTATATATGTATAACGTGCTTAAGCATCATAATACACAGCCATTTCTGAATAAACAGAAAATTTTCAAGAATATCAAGAGTACAAATGGAATAAGCTATCAAGAATACAAATGGAATATCTGTGCCAACTAAAAGTGGTAGCTTTGCTGACTGAGTTGCAAGGTGGATACACTAAATACTGCTGCTTTTTATTAGCATTAGCAGAGGCATATGATGCAAGAAAGCAAGCTTATGCAGCATCAGCCACGAAAAAAAAACTTCCCCTTCACCCCCCCTGTTCGTTCGAAATACCTGTCCGGCTGAGCCTTAAATTTATTTAGGCTATCAACTTCCACAACAAGGGATGGAAGTCTGTTCCACCAGCCAACTACCCGCTGGCTAAAGGCAAATTTCCGTACATCTATTCTACATCTGTCTTTCCTCAATTTGAATTAATGCCCTCTCAGGTGATTATTCTGAGCAAGAGGAAGAATCCCATCAGCATTGAGCATGCTCAAACCATTCAAGGCTTTATACACCTCTATCAGATCACCTCGCCGGTGCCTAGTCTCCAGACACTGTAATTTGCAAAACTTAAGCCTTTCTTCGTAAAAAGCCAACTACACCCAGTATTCCCAGGTGGTCACCCTCCCAAGTACTAACTGGGCCTAACACTGCTTAACTTCGGTGATCGGACGAGAACCAACTATCAGCCTAGTATGATAGTTGGCTAAATTTAATTTTTCCGAGGCTCGAACCCATGTCTTCGTTACTGGCGGTCTGGTGCTTATCCCCACGGGTACCCTTTCAGTGAGAGTGGGGCGGCTTACGAAGGGTTGTAGCACATCCTCCTTTGGTCGATAAGTCAAAAATCTATTTGTCTCCATTGCACATCAAGCTAGGTTTGATGAAAATATTTGTGAAAGCGATGGACAAAAAAAAAGGAGAAGAATAATTTTCCTGTTTGAGGCAAACGTTTCCTCAAATCAATGAGGCCAAGATGAAAGGGGAAATTTTTGTGGGTCCTCAAATCAAACTACTGTTCCAAGATGAGGAATTCAGTAAAAAAAATAAATGCTACAGAAATAAGAGCCTGGAAGGCATTGGAAAACATCTGCAGAAACTTTTTATGCAAAGAGAAATCACAAAATTAAGTGAAATTGTGGATGAACTAATTTTTGCGACAATTAAGATGCAACGTGTCGTTAAAGCTTAATTTTCTACATTCACATTTGGACTTTTTGACTAAAATCTTGGGAGCTCTCTACAATGAACAAGGTGAGAGGTTTCACCAAGGTATTTCTCAGATGTAAAAAAGATACCAAGGAAAATGCATTCCAAATATGTTGGCAGGCTGCCGTTGAAATCTCGTACGGGAGACACCAATGGACGATTATAAAAGGCAAAAAAAACGAAAAATAAGTGTTCTGTTATATTATCTGCCAAAATAAGGTAATAGACCAATTTTTCAATATTTATTACTGTGTGTATGAAATAAGTTTTACTAGTTTTTGAATGTAATCCCTTCCCCTTAAAATTGGTCGGTATGGCAGCAATATGGTCGCCATATTTGAATTCAGCAAGAACGAAAACAAATGTGTTGTTTTTCTTCCTATTCATCTTCCTATTAATCTTTAGATGAAAATAGGAAGATAACTTCCTATTTTCATCCAATTTCCACTTCCATTCAACGTGGCTTTGGTACTGGGAGATCAGTTGTGGCCAACCTGGTTTGTGTTCTGCCATTTTGCGTCTATCTGAATTGGCAGAGACGACCGGGATGATACTCATTAGCACAATGGCAATGTTAGTTTTACCTCTACTGAAAGAATTTTCTAATCCACATTGGTCTGGAGATTATATAACCCGTGTTTCTAAATTGGAAGGTACAAGAGCTAAATTTATAAAATAGCTTCCTTGATGAAATTGCTCAATCAACTGGGAGGCTCTTTTACGGGTTCAGTTATAATTTAGATTCATCAAAATATAATTTCACATACCTCAGAAGAAGAAGAAGAAGAAGAAGAAGGCAGGTACTTGGAGAAACGGTTATTGCTTAAACACAGAATTACATCTCGTTAAACGTTTCCCCCTTTAACACCAGAAATCCTAAAACATTTCATGTAAAATATCGAAATCACAGTCCATTGTTCATCTCCAATAGATTGGAAATATCGAGATCCATTTTTTGTACCAGAAGAATTCAAACGGCAAATTAAAAATATAATATTCTGCAGTTTTTAGTATTATGAGTGGTATCTTTTATAAAATGGTATATTTATATTTTTCTCACACGTTGTAAGTGGGTCATCCTTGTAGGTTGGCCCACTTACAAGTCACCCTTGTACCGATTTTTGTGTGAAAATAACGTTAAAAAATAATAATAACGAGAGATTTTTTAAAGTTCGTTATATGTTAATATGCAAATTAGAGAATTCGTGTCTTGGAGATTCAATTTATTAATTATTTTTCACGCAAAGTGTATTTTTCGTATAATTTTCTAAACTTTTTTTTTCTTTCTCGCAGTTCTACCAGATGGTGAACAAGGATCAGGTGATGCAGGTGCTGCTAGACAGAAGGCAGGTCACCGTATTCGCGCCGACCAATGAAGCGATAGATCGGGCTAAACTTACCAGAAATCTGGATGAAGAAACAGGACTGCCTTCGTACCACGTCTGTAAGTAGAGGATTTTCTTTCACTTCATTTCATCCCAACATCTGCTGGCTCAGTCGTACGAATTCTTTAGCGCGACGGGTCCGCTTGTTTTTGCCTTCCTTAGGGGAAAATACACCGTGGGTACTAATAGCGCCTAGTGGCAGTAGAAAGAGGTGGCAGACTTCATACGGTGGTTTATTATCGAGGAACATTTGACGCGTTGCACTCCTGAGGGCGGACTATAATTAAGAAGACTTCGGGATCTGTGGAAGCTCCAGTCCACACGCTAGATGGTGACTAAGCTCTAGTGTAGCGTATCTTTTTCCAACAGGCAACTATAGCCGATAACGCATCCTCCATTGCAGTGGCTTTACATATATTAAACTAACAGTAGAGACATGGGGGGGGCTTCTGCACTTTGAGGACAGATTCCCCACATGACTCTACCTCTAAAGATCTGATTAGCACTTTATATATATTTTCCTTTTAATTTCTGCACTTTAAATTTTAAATTGAATTTCATTTTACGATGAAATTGTCGTGTTTTAAATCCCCTCGCACTCATTTTGTTTTTGTAAAATATAATGCTAAGTGTAATTCAATTAATTAAGTTTTGTTGGAAGAACGAGTTAATTAGTGCGCCAAAAATGTCGTTTGAGGCAGGTCAAGTGAGTCGAGTGAAACAGTAGCGGGGCGTGACCCTAGATGTATGCATTGGCACAAAAATTTGGGGCATGCAGGCAACTTAGCGCGTAGAATTTTTATCAACCAGTGCTTCTTTATTTTCGAAGCAATCAGCGCAATCTACCCACTTATGACACCATCCTTCTGCTGGTTTCACCATTCTAGTTTCCCTCTTCTTTGCATCCTTTCAAGAAGCTCGATGTATTCTCAGATGAGATCTCCATACTTGAACACAGTATTCCAAATATTGTCTTACAATTGCCTTATACAGTAGAACTATGACCTCACCAGCTCCACAGGATAACGTTCGGACACCATGGGCTTTCCTCGCTACTTGTTTTCACTCTTCAGAGAATTTCATATCTCTCTGTATTGTAACTCCCAAATACTTTCCTCCTCCTCCTTGCTGTTTTCCAAGTGTAGGACCTTGCATTTAGCAGCATTAAAACATAGCTGCCACTTCCCTAACCATCTTTGAGGTCTGTTCAAGTCATCCTGGAGGAGTGCTGCTTGGCACTGATCATTAACGACTCTCCCAATCTTTACGTCTTCTGCAAATTTTTACACCACGCCCTTTATTTTAAACAGTCCTAGAACCGATCTTTTGGGAAGGGGAAGAAACTATCTGACGTTAGCCCAATTTGAAGAATATCCTTTGATCATAACTCTTTATCTTCTACCCTATCCAACCTGTTCCAGCTTATAAATTAACCTCTTGTGCGGTCTTAGTCGAATGCCTTGTCAAAATCCAAATGAATAATGTATTTCTTTCTTGCTGCACCTTACAGCATTAGCAATTTGCACAGTGAGCGCTATAAACAACTTTGCATTACATAAAAATACAACAACAATACAGCATATGCATCAAATCCAGTAAATCTAAAAAAATCTCCAAGGCAAAAATGGAGTAAAAGAAAATTCAGTTGAACTGTAAAATGGAGAAAATTCATAAAAAATACTGTAATTCAAAAAATATGTTTATGTATTTCCAACATCCAACCTGCGTCACAATAGCTAATTTATGGGTAGTAAAACGCGATTTTCTCTTTTAAAAAACCTTTCTCTTTCAGAATTCCATTTATATCGAAATATGCATGTATTGAGCTTTAAATCGTTGCTTCCATGTTCCCTACTACTAAAGTCAAACCGACCGGTTGGTAGTTACGCACTTCGCTATAAAAAATCAGTGACTCCATTTGAACATCCAGATGGTATTGTAGGTGGACACGACTTATGGAAAAATAATGAAAATTTAATAATATTATTGACGCGATCCCGTGGATCTCAATAATCCACTAGATGAACTTTTGACCATCACCCGCTGTTCATCGAATAATTAGCAGTCTTCTGTTTCTCCTCCAAAAGTATTCACGATGTGTTCTAAAGAAGAAAGTCATCTCCTTCTCTCTATTTGACTTCATTTATAATTCTATCTTTCTTGCCTTCTATATCTCTCTCTTTTCCTTTCGATTTTTGCCTTTCCTGTTTCCCCTATTTTCTGTCCTTCATAGTCTGTTTCTCTTTCCTTCCCCTCTCGTTTCAGTCTAACTCTCTTCGTTCATTTCCGTTCCCTCCCTTTCGTTTTTTCTTAAGAGTGCAGTAGTTCACCCTTCTACAACTCTTCTCGCGAGGGACCAGAGAACCCAAAAAACAATCCCCCTTCCCATCTTCGCCACCGAATAAATGAAAATGTCATTCCATTTATATGATAACTCGCTTCTTTCTGCACGGCGTATCAGAGTTCAATATCAGTATTACTTTATTGTCCGGAGACCCCCCGTGACGTGTTCGGCATCCTCAAAGAACGGCTCGATTTTAATATTCCGCCGCGCAGTAATCGACATTCACGGAGCAACTTCGTTATTCAATAAAAACGGATGTAACTCCCCCATCCGAGCGATATTTCTTCTTTCGAAATTGGGTTGACTGATTGCCAGAATTCCGCAGAAGTCGCCTCGGAGATGCGAGGCCGAAACCATGGATGGAAACTTTCTCTGTAAGGTGGGGGGGGGGGGGTTTCGAAGCGTAGCATCGTACGCAGGATCCTTAACGATGAGAAGAGAGTCTAACTACAGTCTCGGCTCGATACCGCTGCGGCATGTCGCGGGAGGTCAGCTAAGAACCCGTAACGACTGATTTGTCATTCAAATGGATTTTGACTTCGGGCGATGCCGCGCAAGTCGATTGTGCCCGTCGAATCGCGAGCCGAGATATGGATCTCCCCCGCCCCTAATGCTTCTGCGGACGTGAGGGTAGTTCTGATTTTCAATGCGATACTTTCCGGGTCGTGCAGGGTCAGAGTCAAGGCGAAGCAAAAGGGAGGTCGCATTTTTTTTTTTTTTTTTTTTTATTTAAAGAAAGGAGCTGCGGAAAGGTCGTATCTCGGAAGGTGAAGTGCTTTATCCGCGCCATTTCGGAAATAGCCGTCTGTTTATGCCACAGAGTGCGGAAATGTGCGGCAAATAGCCGTGGAGCAGTAAAATGTTTTCAAAGTGACGACGGGAAGGAGGGAGGACGCATCGACAACTGCCTGCTGGTTTCGCATCACGCAGATAAAAGTGGAGTGCGTGTGGGAGTTGTTTCCCTGCCCTCTTGCAGCAACATCAATCCACTTAACTCCAGCACCGCCGTGTGAGATGATGCAGACGCCTCGGTGCTCGCCGGAGGTCACATTGCGACTACCATTGCAGAAAGCAGCGCCCTCCTGATGGATAAACAAGTAACTTTTTTTTCTTTTTTTTTGTTTTTAATCAGAAATAGCGCATTACGAAGGACTGAAGAGGGGGGGGGGGAACTCAGGCCGTCAAGTTTTGGATTATCCCGCCAAATAAAATGGTGTGTTGCGGTTTCCCAGTGTGGATGAACAGCGGAAAGTGTGATGGATTTCCTGCGATCTACACGGATAAAGTTTCTTCCTCGCTGATAAAACATTTGGTCGAAGACCTCCCGGCTACAAATCTTGCTGGTCCAAGGGAATGCGTGGACAAATCCCTCATAACTCACCGGGATTATTTAAGGGAAAAAAGTGGTCGTGGTTGGCCTGCCGAGAAATGAAGCATCTCCAGCTCATCTCTTGGTTCGCTTACTCCACATCCCCGTAACGAAGCAGAACGGTTTCTGTGTACAGCCCAGTGTGTGCGGGGGGAATTGGAGATGGGGATGATGGCCACACGCGGGCACTGAAAGCAAAGGACCCATCATATATCACGTGTTTTGTGGAAAGGCGAGCCGTCTCAAAGTAATGATTTGTTTGGTGAATACTTTATATTCAGAACTTCCACGGCGCATTTCGAATGTGCTTCAAATTCTTGTAAATCGTCAGCTGCCGGCTCTCGTCACTTATTGATGACCTCCGCCACCTGGAACCATGCCAACACCGCTGCTCAGAAAACAGCGAACTTTCGGATCCGATAAAATGAAATTGCCCGACACTGCGAGATGAAGTCCGGCCCTTCAGACTTCTTATCTCGCGTCAAAAAACATTCCTAAGAAGCGCTGAACGGGCAAACAGCGACGTCTTGGCGATGAAGAAAGAATCAGATAAGACAGCGAGAATAAACGCCGCTCTTTTTGCAAATTCAGATTAATGAAATAAAGTCAAGTCGGGGGTTGATGCGAATAAACAGGCAACAAGCGAGATAAAACCCCGACACGAGCTCATAATTACTTCCTTGGAGACGCCCGTATTTATCTCGGAGCGGCAGACTTCGACGAGCTGCCGATTTGCGAGGCGACTTTCTTTTTATGGATTCACGTGCTGGAAAATTCTGGTGAGATTCTTCGAAATCTCGCGGTTTGCAGATGTTCGATTTTCGTCTTCTCACAGATACCGCAAGATTACTTGAATTCGCTCGCCTTCTTTGTTCGCTCGAGGAGCGAAATATTCCAAGGGATGTTCGAGTGTCTTCTCTGAAAGGACTTAATTAGCCGGCGTCCATTGTTTCGGGCAATGACACAACGAGATGTGTGCTCGCTAATGTCCTACGCCGGATCTCAAATAGTGCTGACCCCGACCTTTATGGTGGAGACACGCGTCACGCTGACGTCAACAATTTCTCAAATAATGAGTGGGCGTTCTTGGCAGTGCACTTGACTACTGCGGAGAAGCGCTCTTGTCGGGTTTCTAAACGTCTCGAGCTCGTGTAAACAAGTGGATGAAGAACGGGCAACGTTATGGAAGCAACTTTTAATAGAGGGGGTGGGAAGAAATTTTCTAATCCTTACAAGGAATAAATTGCGGGTTTGCGTTATGTTTCAGGATGTCGTACGGACGGCTCTTTGTAATGGAACGAACGACCAATTACTGCAAAAATGAGAGATGATCTGACGTGTGTTATTTGCATTTGCTAATGCGAGAAGTCTCGTGAAACGGATGAGATAATACGGACTGAATCCAATTCTGTTAGATATTGGACACTTCATCCGAGACTTCAATCTGTTCGAAGGTTGTTTGTCGATATTTACCTTCTAAGCAAATGAATGCCCTTTTAGCATACTCACTCAGAAGAGATACGTTTCGGACTGGTTATTCGAAATCCTTCTCGCAAATTAAAACATAAAGATTTGGTTAAAAAGTTCAGTGAATGGTCTCATAATTCTTTAAAGTGTGACGTTAGCTAAACGATTGCGAGCTTGTGGTCTTACAGCGATATCTTTTGACCATGAGCACACCAACGCATGTTTAGAAGATGTCGTGGCGCGCCAGTCTAACGAAAATTGCTTTGAGTGAACACTCGCTTTTTTTTTCTCGCGTCTACTGAAAACGGCGAAATATGATCAACGCGAGGAAACATTAAATGTTGAAGTGCCAGCCACGGAAACGCATGATATACTCGTTATAGTTCACGGATAAAGACAACTTTCAAGTGCTTTCAAACCGATTTCGTTATGGAAGTTTGTAACCCTTCGTTATCCTAAAATGATCAAAATGTCCATAAAGTCTGCTCCATCATTTGACTGGATCGAAAACTAACCACTCAACAATTGCTGCGGAAATGGCTCTTTCATTTCGTTCAGTTGAAGCCATTTTGGCTGAGGATTTGGGAATGAGGATAGTGACTGCTAATTGTGTTCATTTTTATCCTCTTAGCCAACTTCTTTGTAACTGGGTACCTAGTTATCTCTATCTCTGCCCGCTCAATGCGCGTGATGGTGGATGGCTCTCTGTCTTCTAACTTCTCCACTAATGCTGCTGCTGTTCCCCAAGGTTATTTCATTCTCCCACTGACTTTCTTCCATTGACTGAAAATCCTATCCACAGTTTTTGCTGGCGATAGCACATTGCATTCCACCTTTCAGTTTGAGAAATCTTGATCTACACAAAAAGTTTAAACTTCTCGAATTTTTCATTACAAATTCCTTAAATGCTGATCTCAGGTAATTCTCCAGTGGAGCAATGATAATTTAGTTTATTTCAATCCTTCTAAAACCCAGTCGTGTCTTATATCTCGTAAAATGGATTCTTCTGCTCGTATGCTTATCTTCGATGACACTTCTATTTCTAGGAAAGTTTATATATCTCTTTTGGGGATAACCCTGACTTCTAATCTCTCTTGGCACAAGCACATTACAAATATTGCTTCCTCTGCATCTAAAAAACTTGTTTTTTTCCTTTCTTTGCTCTCGATGTTTCTTTTCTTCCAAACAACTGTTCACTGAATCTGAAATCAGCCCTACCATGGAATATTGTTCCCACATCTGGGGCAGTGTCCCCAAGGCTTCTAGATTCCATTCAGAAGAGGGCAGTTAGGTTAATTAATAGCTCCTCTCTAACAGAGTCTCTCCACTCGCTGTCTCATAGACGTACTGTTTCTGCTGCATGCCTCTTGTACAGATACTTCCATGGGCACTGTTCTTCTGAATTGGCTTCTATAATTCCCGCTCTCTCTTTCAAAACAGTCCGAACACGTGATGCCACCACCCAACATCCATTTACTGTCCTACTTCAAACCCACAGAACCAACTTTTCATCTTCCTCATTTATTCATTCAACTGCCGTTTTCTGGAACAACCTTCCTTCGTACGTATTTCCTGAAAATTAGAGTCTACAGAAGTTCAAGTCCAATGTGAAGAAATATCTTCTTTCGTCTTCTCAACCTCCAACCCAAGCATGGTACTAAGTACTATAGGTTCTAATACTTCTCGTGGTTGGGGTTTTCATAATAAAAAAAAAAAAAAAAAAAAACACTGCCAAAGACGGTGCGGTGGAAATGACTTGCGAAGGTGAGGTTGACTGAATGCCAGCGAGGGGTCGTTATCAGAATTCGTTCAGGCGGTGTCACTGTTAATGCAGAAATAAGTTTTAAAACGTTTGAGAAACGCAATCCGCTGTAAACTACCCGAAAATGGTTGACCTCTTCACAACGACGATACGTCGGGTTAACACTTGACTCGCTGTCCCGAAATTTTTAGCTGGCAAAAGCATTAAACATCGTGCGGAACCTCCCCCCCCCCTTATTATGCAGATTTGGTACCATACGACTTTTCACTGTTCCTATAATTAAAAGAGAACATGACAAGGAAAACTATCCGAGTGAATTCAAAAAATGCGGTCAAACACGATTCCCCTTGAACCCCTGAAGCCGAACACACCGATAGAAAATGGGTGGAGCAGTATCATCGTAGTGGTAATGAGGCGGAAATTCTCATTCTTCACGTGTCCCTTTTGTCCCACCGTCCGAATAACACTGACGTAATTGCGGGATTACTTTCTGCAAAAAAAGATCGAATGAAAATTTAATTACGCGAGAGCGAAACAAAGCGAGAAGTCTCGTGCAATCTCACCTTCTTCGTTTTAATTTGCCAAGAAAAGTCCGGGATTTAAAATTACATTTTACGAGCATTCGGTGACGTGTTCTTGCGGGGGTCCCGGAGGGCCCTGTTATTTAATTAAGGCCTGTACAGAGAAAGAGGGATTGAAGAAAGGCATTAGAGGTACAGTGCCGCTTTCTGTCTTCTAAATTAAACGGGGAAATGGATGTCGTTTCTTTCACTGCCGAAACAATAATCCATTGGCAGAGGAAGAATTGGGCGCGCGTGAGTCCAAATCGATATCTGGTTGCAGTCAACTTTGAGCCGAACAAATCTCTCTACAACGCTTTCATTGCACTTTTAAATACTAGTAGAAATACGAGGCCCTTAAAAAAGTATCCCCTTTGAGACCCGGAATGCCAGCGATTCGAAGTCCCTCTGAGGAGGGAGGATAATGGCCAATTGGTCTTAGTCTCCGCGAGTGGCAATTTGCGTTTATGACTTAGCATTTAGCGGATAATGCGATCTTCAGTTTGCGGTTGGACTTTTCTTTCCACGACTGCGTTCATTTTTGCCCGCAGTAATGTTTCCGTTGTTGCAGTTGCCGAGCTAGCCCATCAATTCGACGATTCGCTGGTCCTTTTCGCATCCGATAGCAACGTGATCGTTGTTGGTTCCCCACTGCGTCATTTCCTTTCGGAGTGGCTCGTCCGCAGTGAAAGAGGATCGACACTGCAGTGGCCTCGGGGAATGTCGCCGACCAAAATGTAAATATTTGCTTAATTAGACTCAGAGAAGATGCGTCTGTTCGAGTGGCTTCTTAAAGCTAAGATTCAGTGAGCACATTAAGAGCAACAATAATGTTATTTAGTACGAATGAACCCATTAGCACAATCTTACAAATCCAACAACCAATACACGTTGTAAGCCACGATACATTGAAAAGAATAAAGAGCTTTTTACAATGATCGAGAGTAGGCATTTAGCTCTTGCACTCACTTAGTCAACATACACTCAATGAGAAAAATTAAAAATTTTGCGATTGGTATCAATGGATAATTAACGGATAATTGACATTTGTATACTCACGGTATGCAAATGTCAGTTGTATGCTTACAAGTTCCGTAGTACTGGATGAATACTACATGCTTGTCTGGGCTTCGTAGCCGACCTGTCATGGGAGAAGGTAGGTGAGCTTTCCGATTTTCAGAAAGGCGTTATTGTTGGAGCGTTTAGCAGGAGCCACAGTTGAGAAAGCAAAGGAAATCGCTGGTGCGGCGAAAGCAAACATCTCTCAGTGAGTGGAAGAAAGGAGAGCGCAGCTCTAAAGGGAAGGAATGCGATTGAAAGTCGGTGCTCAAAGAACGAGACCGAGAATTTAAAAGTGAATTGTGCGCCAGAATAGAAGGTCCAGTGTGCAGCAAATAACTGAAAAATTCAATTTTGGCAAAGAAAGATCCATTTACAACCGAACATGCGGTGGGATTTGAAGAATCTGAGATTTTGGAAATGGCCTATACAAGGCCACTTCTTTCTGGGGAAAAAAATCGAAAGATTCAACTGGAGTGGTGCCGCAAACCCCAAAACTGGATTGGAGAATGGTGAAAAGAGATCATGGTCTCGATTTACACTGTTTTGCACCAATGGTAGAGTGAAAGTGTAGCGTCAATCTTATGAAATTATGCATCCAGACTCTTTCGCGCTGACCTCCCCCTTATTTTTACCCCGATTGTGATGATATTTTCAAGACCAAAATGGAACTATCCACTGTGAAAAACTGCATCTGGATCTAGGACTATCCAATATTTCCAACATCTACTCTGGTCGCCTACTTCTCCAGATTTGTATTCAATTGAGAATGTCTGGGATATATTGGAAAGGGCAGTCTTTGCAGTTCTCTACTGACCATAATACGGCAGCTGAAAAATAATATCATGAATGGAAGAGTGGTTGGTTGTCCCAGACACCTGGAATTCCATGCCACGACTTGTACGGAATCTAATTCGAGCAAAAGGTACTGGATATTCAATAAACGTGTCTAGTTTGTTTGTTTGTTGTTTGGGTTTTAGGAACATTAGCAACTAAGGCCATATTGCTCCGGGAATAAGCGGTGGTCATTCCCTGACCTTTCCGCATCCTCCGTATTTGGTGGTGATGGGCTCGAACCCCGAGTCTAATCAAGAAGCGGTGCTACGCACTGCTGCTCCTTCCCACCTGGCTACGGAGGCGCCACGTGTCTAGTGTTTTGGCTGGTGAGTGGACTGTGAGTGGTTTCCAATTATTTGGAAACCACTCACAGTATTATTTGAATAATAATATTAGTTGAATTATAGGTTGAATTAAAGTAGGCCCCAAAAGAACAAAACAGACTCTGTGCATATTCAAATAGCAATAAAATACTGTGGTGTGCTTTTAGAATAAGCATTAAGTGATCACAAATTGGCATGCACAACTTCTGTACTTGAACCATCACAGTTCTAGAGTTCCATTCAAGAGGCTTTTAGAAAGTGTGTGTGTGTGTGTGGAAAAAACATTACCCGTGGTAACGCAGCATCCATAGCTGCGTGGTAACGGCCAGTCTGGGTATGTTGGAGGTGCTCCTGTGCTGGATACACATACATAAACGAATATAGGTAAGATATTTTGTTTTATTGTCAGGCTCTCGTGGTTAGCATTGTTGGTATAATCATCGTTCTCCCCACATTGTTTGGAAAAGACGTGACTTCGAATCCTGTCGATGAAGTGAGGAATTTTTATGGGTGTGTTTCACAACGTAGCTAAGTTAGTCGATCTCAGTCGAGAGTAGCATGGTTTTCCCCGTCGGAAACTGATTTTTCGCCTAGTAAACAGAAAATCTACCACAGTACGATTTATTTACAGACATGTTGTATACAGCGCGATATGGCCTAAGTTGCTACTGCGCCTAAACCCCTTACAAGCACTTGTTGTCCAGCGCCGACTCGTGGCTCGTGAAGTGAGTTCATCCTGTTGAACGCAAAACTGCAATCTCCGGGTGGAATGTGATGCCCAAATATATGTGAGTTGCAACAACTGAGATGTTAATGTTGGCAAATGCTGGTACGATCATCGCAGGTCGATCTTCCGGAAACGCATCATCAGCATAATCTTCTCAGAAGTGGTGATAAGGCCAAACTGATGAAGGCAAGATGCGATTTTCCTGCTGGCCCCAACCTTCAACAGTTGTTGAAGGTTGATAGGGGCCAGTAGGAGTTAAAATCTTAAAATGATCCCAATAGGAGAGGATTTGTTGGTTGTTACGAGCAGGGAATGATCCCATGGCGAACTGTGACCGTTTCCTTATTGCATCTTCCTTTTGTGTCCAACATTCTGTTTCTCAGAAGAGGAGAGAGAAAAGCTGAATGTCCTCTTTAATGTGGCGGTATGACTCTCTTAGCCATAACAATTATGGGACATTCACTGCATCGAAGGCATCTAGGCAAGTTATATGGAGATCTTGATCGGATTCAGAAGCCAATAATTTGGCATTTGCGGTTGTGCAGTCGTTGATCGTTGTGAGTGCACTCAATGAATCTGGAGAGGCTTATCTACAAGAATCTGTTTTGGTAGCAGCATTTTCACAAGTAACTTCAGTACGGTTGGAGCCTTTGAGAGCTGAATTAAGAGATGGATTTGAAGATCTTGGGGAGTGGCCTGATCCGGTAGCTATTCTACTGAATTGAGGATAGAATAGAATCTTCATATAGCATTGGGAAGTCTCATATTAAGCTCATACGAAAATTAATTCATCTCTGCTTATGTGTATTATAGACCTTAAATTAACAGCATACTAAACACCTATAAAGAAACTACAAGTAAATCCAATTCAACGATCTCTATCCATTATTCAGAAATATAATAAATAAATAAAACAAACTCTTAAATTCAATTCATTTCGCCCAAAGAAAAAAATAAAAACAAACAATATTTTTGAACATCTGCCAGCCATACTACATGTAAGGAGTATGAAGGATATCCGAGTGGGACATACGGCCTCGTAGATCTTGCTTAAGAAGCAGTTCCCTTTTTTTTGATAATTGAAATCTAATGATGTAGTCCATCGATTAGTTGGGATCAATTTGAATTGGATTGGATTGGTCAGTCATTTATGATTGTAAGGGATTTTTCAGTTTTGAATATCGAAAAAATAAATAAATAAAAAATCTATCTTGCGAACGCCGTTGATTCTTGTCTGTTAAATTTGTGCCCACCTTTTAGAATAAGAAACGCAATCAGAGACGTCTTTTCAAATCCTACGAAGCTGTTGTTTCCTCTGGAAAGCTGAATTCTTTGAGTGACACATGAATATTACTGCCCTGACGAAGAAAACTTTCAACAGTATTAATGCAGCTCGTCAGAATGGTTGAAGCTGACTTGTGACACCCCTTTATTACAAATTAATGTCGTGTAGCTGGCTAATAGTTCTCACAAAAATTCTCTGAGGAAGGATTGAAGTTTCAGAACACAAATTGAGTCCAAAGTATTGATCTCTTTAACGAAAGCTCTTCAAACGCGTTCACAAATGGGAAGATTCAAATTCTCTATTCTTGGATTGCATTCAGAATGAGACTGATCCGAAATGACTTCCAAAATGTACTCAGTACGTATATGCTGCGAAATGCCGTTCTCTGGAACGCCGGCGATGCGTTCATTAAGCGAGAAGCCACTTCCATCGATGGAAGAACTTCTGCATCCGTCATGAATCTTTTATTCAATTTAAAATCCACTTTTTTATCACGCAACCGGCGAGTGCCCGAGATTAGTTTTTGAACGTAACTTTCGTGCTTTGTTCTTCGCGAAATGGGCTCGTCAATCAACACAAACCACCCGGCACGCTCTTTCCTTTCTCTCTCTCTGCAGCGCTGCTACTCGGAGTGAGTGTGTGATGGCTCATCTCTGTGTGTCTGTCTGTGTAATCATGTAGTCAGAGGGTCGTAGCCACAGTAAGATTTACATCACCTTTTCTCGAACAGAAAGCCAATCCATCGATCATCCGCTTCCCCCAAAACTCCCTTTAACTACCCCTAGGGAAAAGAGCGCGAGTTACCAAGGTAACCAACCCACTGGGGGATTTTCTTGAAATGCGTCTTAATAGTTCGCCTTTGCAGGTAACTACCTACTCTTCCGCGGGCAGCCTCGTAGCATCGCATCAACGGATCTTGCAGACACCCCAGCCAGTAGGCAAGACGAGGGTCATTTGTTTTTTCTTCTCTCTTCTGCTCATCGAAAACTGCTAATGGGCAAAGGTAAAAATTAACAGTAATTTCCGCGAGAGAGCGCTCGGGTGTTCGTTGGGATTCGATCTACTGATTAGCTAATGACAAACACGTCGCCGTGATATGGATCTGCCAGTCCAGAGATTATCAGAATTATCCGCGGCGTCAAACACACACATAACGCTCCCATGCGGCATGCGGTACTAGCACCTCCACATCCCAACCCCCCCGGGCTTCCGAGAACATTTCATGCTGGATCATGGTTCACCTCGCTCTCCGTGACACGTTACGAGGACGGGGACTTCACTTTGACGAACGCAATTAAGATGAACGAGGACATTCGGATCTCTGCCGATGGACGGCACAAAGTGGGTGGATTAGTTCTAAGACTCCGGCGTGGAGGTTGTTTAAAGAAATTCATTTGGAGAGACATCCTCGTAACATTTTTACCGTGTCTGAGGGACGGGGTGACTCCCGGCAACTCAAGAAGCGAAACGTAAACAAGAATCATTAATGGGAACTGTCAACGCTACCATCGTAAGTGCAGTCGAGCACGCCGTAGCCTGTTAAGGAGGTTGCTGTGCGAGGGGATGTGCGTACGTTGAAATATAAAGCCACAAGAAGGCTACCAACGAGAGTAAAACAATAATAGTTCAGAATGTCCCCAACAGAGCCCAATAAATAATTCCGGCGAAAAGCGCTGTTAATTTTTCGTTTTTGTTGTGATCATCTTAAAAAGATCGCTATCATGGGAACTGTACAAATTGGAGCAGAGTGGTATTAAGGGTAAGTTGCTACAATGGATAAAAGGATGGTTGAGTGGGAGAAGATAGAGGGTTGTAATCAATGGGTGCTGCTCTTCGTGGAAAAATGTTATTAGTGGAGTCCCACAGGGTTCGATGTTGGGCCCACTGTTGTTTTGTATATTTATCAATGATATTCGTGAAGGTATATCAGGCTTAATGTCGAAGTTTGCAGATGATACAAAGGTTGGCAGGGTTGTTAATGACAGTAATGGCAGTGTGCTACTGCAACAGGATCTAGAAAATTTGGGCAGATGGGTTGAGAAATGGCAACTGAAGTTTAACCTTGACAAATGCAAAGTACTGCATATGGGTAGAAGTAATCCCAGAGAAACGTACCAACTGTGTGGTACGTTTATCTGACTCCACAATTACTCCGAGGTCTTTTTCGTTTTCTACCGCCTACACTTATGGTGGTAGAAAATAAAAAAGACCTGGGAGTAATTGTGCAGTCAGATATGAAGTTTTCTGAGCAATGCAGACAGGCTGCCAGGGCAGGTCATGGGGTTTTGTCAATGATATACAGGAATTTTGCTAGCAGGGAAAAGGAGGTGATTGTCCCTCTGTATAAGGCAATGGTCAGGCCACGGCTTGAGTACTGCGTACAAGTCTGGAGGCCTCATTTTAGGAAGGATGTAGATTTGCTTGAGCGTGTACAGAGAAGGGCAACAAGATTGGTGAGGGGAATGAAGGGATCCTCTTACCAAGAGAGGCTTAAGTTCTGCAAATTGCAGTGGCTGGAGACTAGGCACCTGCGCGGTGATCTGATTGAGGTGTATAAGGCCTTGAATGGGTTGAGCACGCTGAATTCTGATGGGATCCTTCCACTTGTTCAGATTACGAACCTAAGGGGGCATAAATTCAAATTAAGAAAAGACAGATGTAGAATAGATGTGCGGAAATTTTCCTATAGCCAACGGGTGGTTAATTGCTGGAACAAACTTCCATCTGTCGTTGTGGAAGTTAATACGTTGAATAAATTTAAGGAGGAACTGGACAGGCATTTGGAGGGAATGGTTGTGTGAATTTTTTTTTTTTTTTTTTTTTTTTTGACTGATGCTGCATAAGCTCATACACTTAAGAAGAAGAACTCTTTATTCTTGCATCGCATGCCATTACTACTACTACTACTACACTGGGAGAATTACGAGTGTTGGTTCCACAGAACTTGGTGAGCCATCAAGGCCTGCCCGATGAACACTCGTAATTCAAATATATGGAGAAGGAAAAATCGGGGTCCGGAAATGCCCGACGTTGGTTTCTTCGAATTTTGTGGAATTTTCGGGCCACTTCTTGGTGTTAAAATTGAACTCTGGAATTTATGCTCATTAGTGAAGGTGAAAACACCCATTCATCTCGAAATTTCTGGCATTCTTACTGACACGTACATTTTGGCGTTTCAGATGTCGGAAGCCTGCTGGCGGTGGTCTATTGAACTGTCTCCGCTAACTGTGTCCTCCCCGCCAGTGATGACGTACGCATTTTGAACGTTACAATTCCAATCAGTCAGGATGTTTTATGCCACTTTAATTTCGATCTTTATTCGACAGTGGATCCTCTAACTTTAGGGACACGGTGTAGGCACATTCCACTCACCTAGGTGCCCTAATTGAAAACATCCTCGTTTATGCCGTATCAGGAACGCGAATCTGCAGCGACCTTTCGAGATAGTCCACCTCTGGCAGCGTGTTTGTGAAAAGGGCCTTCCCACAATTCTCCGTTAATTAGGAGAAACAAAACTAGTTTAATTCTGACGCGAGTGGAAATTAAGAGCGGAAACCAAAGTCGAACTCGCAAACAATTCTTCCTCGCAAACACAAAACGCTCGCATTTTCTTCCCAGATTTATGGATTTCCGGGGAAAGTTAATTAACTTTGAAAAATCGCCCTTCCGCCGAATATAAAACAAACAAGTGGGGCAAAGCGCCTCCTCTACGTAGCTGCGATATAATTTTTTTGGGGGAGGGCAAAATGAGCTTTAAAAAATTTAAAAACAATTAAGAAAGAGGCGTTAGTTGGTAATCATTTCTGCTCAACTCCGTAATGAGTCATTTAAGGTAATCCTACTTGGCGGTGCTGCCACCTGCTGACTCAGCGTGGACTCGTCTCGCCAAGGGACGGCGTAATGACGCATCTTCTCCCGCACCTTGACGTTCGTCAAACTCCGGAAAGTTCCGTTATTTATTGCGCGAGTGGGGGAAAGAAGTCTTAAACCCAATCTGGCCTTTCGTTTGCGGTGGTTCCACGGCTTTGTTTCGGATCAGAAAGAAAGAAAGATGCTGATAAATTACTCCGGGTTCGTTTCGTTTTTGGTTATCGATTGTGGCGAAGGCCTTGGGGGGCCTCATCGGAACAAACAGCCTTGGCAGGAGAGGGAGGTCGTGGTGCACCGAAGACGCCAATGATTGCTTTTGAAATAGGTTCTCATCTAATGCGGCGCAGCAGCCAACAGAAGTAATTTGCATCAAAGCCCTCCTCCGAGTGGGGTTGCGTCACCTTCACACGTCACATTCCACCGGCGTACGGACACTCCGCGCTGCATCCATCACTGCATTGAGGGTGTTTGGTTTCCAGTAAACTTCTCAACGACGGCGCACCACTCCTTTTCCTTCGAAGGTCGCTGGGAGAGTCATATTTCTCCCTATTCGCAGCCAGGGTGATGGATCGCTCCCTCTTCTCCGCACACACAGCGCAGATAGACGAATCCAGGGGACGACAGCGGCGGTGATGTCGGGAAGATGAGAACAAGATGAGGGGAGAGCAGAGATGAACGGAAAGAAAGTGGAAGTGAAACGTATAAAAGTGAGAGTGGGAAAGGGCAAAGGCAGAAAAAGATTGCGAGAAAGCAGGGCAAAGTAAAAGAGAGGAAGAAAGATAAAGAAACTAAAGGAACAGGCTTCTATTGTTGTAGGGTTTTCTAGAAGCATTGGCGACTGACGCCATTTTTCTCCATTTATACTGTCTATGGTCGGTTTTCTGTTTGCTGGACGAAAAACCCGATTTTCAGGGAGAAAAAACCACGGTACCTCTAAATGCAATTTTACTTAAATCAACAGCGATAACTCCAACCTTTATTTTAGGTCCTAGTCACCGAAATCCCAGGAAAGTAAGTGGCAGGACCTGCCAGAGTATAATTAGTCTCTTGGTACACCCGGTCGGCATCCCCGTCGCTAGGTATGGTAACGCCGGGTCCCACTGGGGGCCCGGTGGCCAACAGGCCGGATGAACAATGGGCACAACAAACTACATACCGCATGACCCATACATTATTTTTAAACCTCTGGCATAGACAGGGTACTGTCACTCGATACATAGAACATACGCGGAGATGGGAGAAATCCCCGGAGCTGTCAGACCCTCAACATACCTATACCTATACCTACCTATACCTATACCATGGTACCCTCGCCTGAGATCTATAACCACGTTATGGAAGAGACCTCGACTCGAACTGGGGTCTTTTCCACCCGGTGTGGGGAAGGACGGCGATTCTACCAACTTACGCTACTCACGACGGCAGAAACTAAAGGAATGCCAAATCGAGGAGGGAGGGAGGAGGAAAGAGAAAAAAAAACAAACAGAAAATGAGTAAGATAAAGAGAATAGTAAAAATGAGAAACGGATAGAGTGAGAGAGAAAATGTGAAAGGGAAATAGGCAAAAAGAAAGAAAGAGAGAAGGACAATACACAAAAAGAGTGGAGGCACAGAAGAAAACGAAGGTGAAAGAGAGAAATCATGCACGGTGTCGAAAAGTGAAGTTGAAATGACAAGAAGAAGACGCACTTGATTGAATTCTGTTGAACCTTTTCCTCTAATATTGCTGTAAGACTCAATTCTGCTTAGTACGAAGACAGATGCCATATTTTGATGAACCACGGCCACTCATAACTGGAAGAAGTTCGTCCAGTGTAATTCAGATGTTTAACTAAGAGGACACCCAAAGAACTCTCACAAAGTGCTCTGGTAGTCTTCATCCTAAGCTATAATCTACGTGATAAAGAGACCTCGAGGTAATAAATCCTACTGCTCTTTGAAAGCAGATGTAGTGCGCAGGGGGGGGGGAAGAGGTTCTGGGAAAAGGAAGCTATGAGAAAAATGTGCCCAGTCAATAACCCAGAGCATTCCAGAGACGGCATCAACTTCAGAGATGTGGCTGTCCACTCCACCTGCAGTGCTTTTTTACTTCGAAGAAATTCATCGATGTGAATATCGACGCTGCAGGCGATCATGATGGTGCCTCCAAGACCATCCAGTTGACGTCCGTGAGGGAACGAGGAAATATTCTGCTCCAGATGAGAGATCACTCTCAGGATGCGAATCATGATCCATCCAGAGAGAGAGAGAGAGAGAATGGACCAATTTGTTTTGGCTGTACAGATTGCGTTGTTTTCACCAAGTCAAACGAGCTTTCCTATAAGAGAGGATGGGGATGGAAATAAACCAACAGAATGTTTTTTGGCGAAGTCTTCTCCATTTGCCCATGTATCTCACGTGCCCACTGACTTCGAGAGAGGAACGATTCACTGTAACTGTTGGCCAGCCTTTAATTTGTTTTCGAGGCGCACTTTCCCGCACTTGCGGTCGTTGTCGTCATAATCTTCAAATTGCCATTCTTTGCAAGTTTAATGCTGTGGCCACCTTGGCGTATAATCTACAATCGTCATCCTAAGCTATAATCTACGTGATAAATTGTGCCACATTTTCAAAAATAAGAAAAGAAAATCCGTGGGTTTCAACTTAACTGATAGAAGTAAGATTATTTTTTAGTCTTCGTGTATCCGGACAACAATTGGACCAATTAACAGGATTAGATGCTAATCTTCATTTCGTGTGGCTGAAGAGGATGAAGAATAAAGTTCCAATGAAGAAGAATAAGAATGTATAAAAGAAAAAGTGTATAATTATTATTGGAGAGAGATTGGAAAAAAAGGAACTCTTCAATACCACTGCAGCATCCGTTTTTTTTTTTTTTTAGTTTTTTTGGTTAAATTAATTGAAGTTTTCTATTTTCTGATTAACAGAAGTGAAAAATAAATATTTTATCAAGATTATAACTTTACAGAAAACAATAAAACTCCATAACTTTACGTTCTCTAAATTTAGCCGCTCTGTTTATTTAAAACTGTATAATATTTATTGCTTTTCTCCCATATACTTTTAAGTGCTCTTCACAAGCATTCACGTTCACGAGTCTTACATAATAATACAGTAAACTATTTATTGAAATATTGTCTTACGCAGGTGACATTAAGCGCACTTAAGTGCGAACTACTCAATTAGGCACTCGACAAATTTTCTCGATGGGCCTGTGACAATAACCGGACTCTCAACGTATCAGAGTTAGTCCTCGTAACCTATGCAGACCCTGGGACTAAAAAGATTTTTCATCCTTACGAACTTCATTAGACATATATCCTGTCAAAAGGACTTAGAGGCGTTGTTTTCCTCTAACGCCTCTTTCGTTCCTCATATTTTGGAAACTTTTAAGAAGGCACATATGGTTCTTGGATGAATCCAGAGGTTCGCTTATCCGTTCAGTGACGCAGTGATGTTTTTCTACGTTTTGCCGAATCTTGAAAATGCTGTCCCTGTTGGATCCAGAACGCTGCTCAAGAGTTGGAAAAGATTACTACTAAAATTAGGTGGGGCTAAACGTTTCTGCAGAAAATATTACCGCATTTTCCTCCAAAGATTTTCCTCACCTTATTTATTACCCAGGCGAACTCTACTCAAATTGAAATTTATTTGTAAGCCTTTATATCATAAAATCCTAGATACAGCTGCGTACGTAGAAAATATGACTTGTTCCGATCTCTCTCTCTCTCTCTCTCTCTCTCTCTCTCTCTCTCTCTCTCTCTCTTTTAAATCAAATACAGGACTCACAGCATAAACAGTACATTTCTCAGTGCTTAATGTTGCTGAACAACTTGCAAGTAGACCCCACTCCCTCCTCTTCATATAATACCCAAATTTCATTCACACTTACGATACAAAACATAAATAAATAAGTAAATAATAATGTGATATTTCTTTTTGTTCCATTTTAATAAAGTTCGATTTGACTCGGCAATTTTTAACAAAGTTTCAAGGAAAGTCCATCCACTGGGAGTCCGTCTGTTACATGAGGACGGACGGACATGATGAAGACAATAGGCCTTATTTAACAATAGTTATTGAGACAGGCAGACCATGTCTGTCCAACTTTCGCCAACTCCCGCTCCTGTTCTTTAATAGCTGTCGCTCCGAGGATCCCGTGTTCGCAAGGCAGAGAGGGGGGGGGGAGGTCATGCATTGTTCGTAAAGGAATTTTAATTGCTTTCGCCGCTGATCTTCAAACGAAGTGATGAAACGCGCGTGGTTTTTCCCGACCAGTTTTCATTTCTTCCCGACTAATTTCAACGAAAAACCCACGAATTCTTAGCCGCAATAGCGTTGACATCGTGAAAGCAGTCGTAAAATAGCCGGCCACCTTTCTTAAACGATTAACGATGTCTTTCCTTTATTTAAACGCGTAATTGGAGATGTTGCATATAACAGAAGACGCATTGTCTTTCTTTTAAAACACAATCCCGAAGAAATTTCAAAATTTAATTCAAATAATTCAGTTTATTCATCAACCGACACGATAATTCATAACAAGATGATTATGCTCTTTGTTCCGGTTGTGTGTGTGTGTGAGAGAGAGAGAGAGAATTACGGCGTGTCAAACGGAGTGCGGGACCAATAGGGATGGACTATACAGGGATTCAATATTTACCATTTTATATATTCAAGTGAGTTGCGCTTGCAGTTCAGTTGGATGTTCCCGAAATAACATTGAAACAAGGAAGATGGAGGTGACTGATCGCCTTTCAAAGTTAAACATTATGGAAAGTATTCAAGGTATCCTGGAAGCTACAAATCCATTTTGCTCCAGTGGAGAAGTTCCTCAAAAGAAAGATACAGATACCCAAGTGTATCAGCTGTATCTCTACAGTTGAAATACCACATATATACCTCAAGGTGGATAATTGTGGCAAGTGAAGTTCCTCAGGGATTCGTATTTGGACCGCTTCTGTTTCTCATCTTCCAGAATGGCACTGATGAGGAAGTTTGTGGATGATTGAAACATAAGAAGGATGGTTAACGGCCACAATCAGTCCATTTTGCCTCAAAATGATTTAGTTTGGTAGCCCAAATGATCTGAAAACTCGCAACTGAACTTTAATGATTCTAAATGTAACGTGTTGTACCAGAGGAACACCATGTCCACTTAGTGATTACGACTCAATCAGACGTGATATTTTTTGTGCAGAGTAAACGATGGCATGTGGTGTCCTTTCCACGACATATAGGACTTTCGTAAGTAGCGAAAAGGATGTCATCGTCCCTTTGTATATGACAATGGTGAGACTGCATTTATAACATTGTGTTCGGGTGAAGAAAGACAGAGTTTCTAGAAAGGATTCAAAGAATGAAGCCAGATTGGTGAGGGGAGGGGTGCTAATCGATATCCAAATGAGGAGCAGCTTGAAAATTTCATCCTCATTCATTTTGCTGTCTCCTGTCTGCGTCTTATGCACTTTAATCAGATCTTCTCTAAAGTGTTTAGTTTCCAAGCTGTCTTATCCACATATGCGAAGTCTTTCTTCACATGGATGTCCTTTTGCCGATCTCGCCGAGCGGGTTGGCCTTCTTTGAACCCTTTCAAGAAGCTCACTGTGTTTTTATTTTTAGATGAGATCTCCATACTCAAACAATATTCCAAATTCTATCTTACATTTGCTTTATACAGTGGAATTATCACCTCCGTGTCACTATAATCAAATGTGCGATAAACCATCGAACATTTGTGTATGGAGATAGAGACCATCACGAACTTTCCTGGACGACCGTATTGTAACTCCCCAATCCCGTTTCTCCTCTGCTGTTTTTAATTCAACCCCACCAAGTGTGTAAGTAACTTTGGAGTCGCTGTTCCCCAAATAGAATATCTTTCATTTTTCTGCACTCAAACTTAGCTGTCACTTTTCTGACCATGCGTGAAATCTAAATCATCCTGAAGCAGCACTGCTTGGAGATGAATATTACCGACTCTGCTGATCATCATATCACCAGCAAATTCTGACTTCACACCCTCTGTCCCTTCATCGATAACATTTATGAAACTCAGAAGCAATGGACCAAGAACCAATCTTTGGGATGGCCACGTCTTACGACAGTCCAGTCAGAAGAATAACAATTAATCATTATCCTCTATCTCCTGCCGTGAAGCTATCCTGCAATCCAATCCTTTAAGGATTTTTCCTGTAATTCCAACATGTTTCAGATTATAAAGTAACCTCTAATGCGAGACGGAGTCAAACGCTTTGTGAAATCCAAATGAACAGTGCCGAAATTATTTCTCTTCATCCAGCTAATGAGTAATTTTATCAAAATAGCTAACCCGGATGGATAAACATGGTCTTTCATCTACGAAGGCATTGAACAAGATAGGAGGCTGTTAACAGTATCAAGGGAGTTCTACTCCACCTGAAAGACTTGTTTGCAAATTGAAGCAGTATTGCTTTCTCTTGATACCTCTGTATCCTGTAGAAAATCAACATCCAATAAATCCAGACAAGTCTTGCTACTGTGTGAATAACCAACCCACAAATTTCAATCATTATATGGAAAGTTAAAATCCTCCATTATAAGCTGATTTACTTTATTGGGCCACCCTGTCTGTATAAAAAGGGGAGCATGAAATTGTTATCTGGGTCCACTTGAAAGGTGCACCTGGAACCAACGAAAATTCTGTGGAAGTAGGTACATAGAAGAATGCTTAGATGTTCCTTGAGCGGCATGGTGTGCAGGTAAACTGTTATTTGAAGATTCAAACCACTCAAGCCTCAGTTGGTTTATGTTTATTTCGATTTGGAAATATGTACATAATGGAGTCAACCGTCTTGTGGTATTTTGTTAACACTTCTCCAGTGACAGTTGTCTTTGCAATATCATCACTACAAAAGATAACCTAGCTCACAAGAACTTGTTTGTGACGGTGATTTTCAATGACAGCTGTCACTGAAGAAGTGGTAAGAAAATACCCGAAACCTTTGACCCCATTATGCACATATTTCCAAAAAAAAGAGAAGGATTCTTGCAGTGGCGTATCCAGGTATCATCGTAACGGGGGCATGGCGACCATGTCCAGGTGTCATCGTAAGGATGGGGGGCATGGCGAGCAATGAGTTTTTTAGAACGCAGGGGGCTTCTAAAAATGTAAGGTTAAGGAGGGGCATATGCCCCTTTGCCGACCCCCGAATACGCCCCTGAATTCCTATAAGGATGACCTTGCAGAATGGTTGAGGCCTGGTCCGCGCAAAAGAAGCGTTCACAAGTTTCTGTCTCCCTTATGACGGCCATCTAGAACGGAATATTATATGCAAAGGAGTATTTTAGAATGGTAATCTATAAAAAGGTTTCTGATGGTGACGTGTACAGGAGTTATCGGTTATATGCAAACGTGCCGTTACTGGTGAGCGACAGTTTCGGTCAATGACTTCCATTTCTTTGGAAAGAAGCCTTAGATGGAATCCCCCTCAAGATGGGAGAAACTGGAAATACCTGGAGTGTTTTCATACCATGGCTGGTCCCCACTGCAAAAGCAGTATAACCTAATCTAATATTATGTAATGTATTGATCGTTTTAATATTTTAATAATTAAACTTCGCTAATATTTGATTTTAGTTTTAATTTTTAATTTTTGATAAGTTGAACCAGAGGTTTGCTAAATAATTCATCCAGACATGCTTTGCGAATGAAATATTCTGTATGTGCAGATTTTAGTTACCAAATGGTCCACTAATGTAGGTACTGTATCTAAATTTTATGCAATATTAAAGTTTAATGTAAAACTATATACCGCTAACAAGATAAAATAAGAGTGAATAGCATTTGGAAATTCCCTCCCCCTTATGAAGCACTGTGCATATGCAAATTGCATTACTATCGGTTAATCCATTAAAGCTGACTAGGGGAAAACAGATACTCGAATATGTTCCATTAAATTAATGTTTGCATCTGGAAAATGAAATTACTGCGCATGAACTGCTCTGTGAGACCAGCGAAGGCATTTACGATGAACAGACACACGAATGCTGGTGTTATTGAAGAGGTTGGTGCTGCTTGCCATAAAAGATTCTCGCGATGTTTTTGCGGTGGCTCCTTCAACTTTAAAAATTTTGTGTGTTCTGAGGTCGGTTTGTCTAATTACGGAATAAAAGTTAGTTAATGTGCAGTGCTTTACATTTCAGGCGCGTCGACAAATAGTAACAACTCACGATTCAATCCGACTTTCATGAACTAGAAAAATCGCTCTTTTGCTAATTTCGGAAGGTATCTCCAAGGAAATCTGTAATTTCACCCGAGATACCTGGATCCAAATCTCTAAACATGTGTGGACTCAATACCCGGAGGACACACACAGTCAGCCACACCGACTACCGATCCTGAAAGCGCTGTTCCGTGCCTCAGATTAATAATAGTATTCGCCATATAGTGCAAGGAAGTCACACGCTTTTGCTGTACTGGCAAAAAAAAAATGCAGCAGAGTTTACCTCCAGAGAAGCAAAAGGGAAGGTGATATTCCAACGTTCATTAAAGAGGCTGCCTTTAAAAAACCGATCAACACATAATCCAGTGGTACATAGAATTTCTATCGAAGCCATAGCCATCATATTGCTCAGAAATGCGTCCACAATTGATATCTGCTTTTAGTGTATGCTCCTCGCCCCCAGTACAAATTATTTCTGTCATTACCGAAGCGGGTAGTTGAGTTATAAACCACTTGCACCCCTCAGCTTACCGTATTGCCATCGACGATTTCAACCACACTCCACAGTTTACGCTCCACAAGAAGGTTCTTGTTGACCACCTGAAGTCAGCAAATACACACCTAATCAATCATCGTCCTACTAGAGAAGAAAATCATCTTAATCTGCTATTTTCCTCCTTATGTATGATTGAAGAACCACCTGAGATATATTATGAATCGGATCACTAACTTATCTGTGCAACATTAATTATCCCTATTCGGGGTCAACTTGCCCTCAAACCTTCCAAGCGTCTGTCATCATCGGCCTTAAGTTTTCCTTACCAATCCAAAATGCCTGAAAGCTGCCACCCTCATACTTTGGCATGTCCTTGAAAAGTGTGACGTCTCGCTTGCTGCAACTCTACTACCAAACTGGATCAATCACTGCCCAGAATGCCTCCTCGAAGAAGATCGCGAGCTCGTCTCACTCCAATGACTGGTGGAATCTAGAAGTTCACATAGCTTTTTTATTAAAGCAGCAGCCGCACCCGCCCCATATTTGTAAAAGGACTCAACAGGTTGATGACCATATATCTTATTCAAGAACCCGAGCGTAATTTAACAGAAATAAATCGGAAACTATAACAGCACACCATGGCACCCAACTTCAACAAGGGAAAATCCCATACAACTTCACAGCCCACCGTCAGCAGGACCCAGCCCAATGGATTGAGCATATCAGGGACAGCCAGACCCTCTAACTCCCGACCACGAACCACACGAACACATCCTACATTCCATCACCATTCGTTTCCAGCGATTCCCTCTGCTGGAGCCGACACGGTTCCACAATTTATGATAAATGGCCTTATCCGGTTCATCCTCGAACGACTCAGATCCATCTTAAACGGAATTCTGACCAAAAGAACTTTTCCTCAAGCCTGGTACAGCCACTTCGTCAAGCCACATCCAAAGGCTTGAAACCCAACTCTACCCATGTACTTTCGGCCGATATATAACCCTCAATGCTCCTAAAATCCTGGAAAAAATTATTCTTCCATCTTAATGAATGACCTCCTTGGAGATAAGATCTACTACGCCATCCGAAACCTGTCCACAGTGAGGAACCTCCTTGCAACCATACGTACTATACTGTCTGCTTTTGAACGGCACAAGGGACACGCTCTCACCTAGATATTGAAGTTGAAGTTGCCTTTGATTCCATCAACGTGTCGGCACTCCTCTGCTTACTTAAATCCCGTTATCTCATAAGAGGGATCTGATTCATAGAATTACCCCTCCACGACTGATGCCTATGCAAAAGAAGGCAATCTTTGATTGTGTTTCACAAGGAGGAGTCCTACTCGGTTTGTTATTCGCACCTCTTGTCCTGATAACGACAAAATCATTACATACGCAGACGATATAAAAATTTTGATGCCTGTTGCTCCCAACAATGACCTTGAGAACAGCACATGCTTATCAGCATTTCTCATACCTCAAATAGTATGGTTTCTCAATTAATCCACAAAAAAATAAAAATAAAATAAAATAAACCTAATGATGTTGCCCTCAAACCAACCCCAACAGCAATACCTCCAAAGCGCTCGATGAAATCATAATATCAGCCACTCCTACCCCCCCATTCAGATTTCGGAACAGTATTTGACTACGGTTCGTAGACAATCTTACGTCCAGAGTAGCCTCTCTTCGATGGAGAGATAAACATTTAATCTTTGTCAAGGATTCTCAAATAATTAGAATTACATTAGAAGAGTAATCTACACTCTAGTCTTCTATGCCGCTGAACTGTGGGCATCGGCAGCTACCACAACGAAGAAACCAATCCCTACCAGAGGCGCTAACCTGTTAGACCTAATATTTGCAAGTCACCCTCACGGTTGACAACCAGCCAGCCTGAAACAGCGTTCATGCAGACCATCTACCAGTAGCTCTCATTCTTCCAATCACTTCCAGGACATTCTGGCAATATCAGGCGCCAGTTAAAAAGACAGTGATTAGCCCTTCACTCCTCAATCCAGAGAAATGCTGCTTCGCAGCATCCATTTTACCTTGGGAAGCCCTAAACCAATGTCATCCACAGCTCGGGCTGCACTTTCTTACCTGCTGGCTGCAGTCTATTGCTCGAACTGCAGAGTCTAAAACAAACAGTTTCAATCTCCTGTCGGAGCAAAGCATGGTGGACCCAAGCTCTCAGCCTTAAATTTCAGAATAAGCAAAGACTACATGCAAAATGGAAAGCAAAATCAGACCAACTAGACAGGATTACATACTCAAGAGCCCGTACCCAGTTCAATAGAAGCAAATCTGAAGCCATGAAAGCCTACATCGGGAAGGCACGGTTTAAGGTAAGGCATGATGAATTCCCTCAACAACTTAATCCGGTTAGACTACATCATAAGATTTAAGCCAAAGTCAGCGTCAGACCTTAAGAGCATTCACAACAGTTGTCAGCGAGATATCCTCGCTTCCATCATCATCACAAAAAGAGAGCTTACCCAGCCCATCAATGATATCCCACCAACGTCTTGCACCGGATATGATGGGGTCCTACAATTCATTCTTAAGAACGTTAGTATATTCATCATCGATGCACTCCTAGATATCTTTAATGGAATCCTCACAACGCAAAGTTTCCCAACAGCCTGGAATCAATATATTATCCGACCAATCCCCAAAACACAAGCAGCGACCTCAGTTTCACAATTGAGGCCTATAATGAAAGCCTCATGTCTCCTAAAAGTCATGGAGAAGTGCCTTCTTCCCATCCTAACCAACCAGGTTCTGCCATGTGAATCACCATTCATTCACTATGCCTTGAAACGCAGGTCCACCATTACCAACCTACTGCAAACCACCAACACCATTCTGGGAGGCTCTACAAGATAAGGCTGAAATGGCAATTGTTTATCTGGATATCCAGCCTGCATTCGACAGCATGGACATCTAGCCCCTCTTGCAACTTTGTAAGAACGGCTACCAGATAAAAGGTTATATACTGGAATTTTTGAAGTCACTACTTACGACCAGGGTCCTTCACTTGACTGTGAATAAAAAATCTTTCAGAAGGAAAGTTTGTGTAGGTGTTCCACAGGGCGAAGTTCTTTCAGGGCTCCTCTTTACGGCTGCCATCCACCCATTCCTGTGTCAGCAAACAGAATTTATCAGTTATGCAGACGACTTGGAGCTCCTCTATCGGATCAACGCGACCGACCGACCTGATTCTGTTTCTGAAACCATTATCAACAGCCTTAAGAATCTGATTACATACTTGGCACAGTTTTCTCTTATAATAAATCCGAACAAATCTGCACAGATGGTGTTTTTACCATCTGTGCAGATTTGCTCGGATTTATCTTAAGTTTTTCCAGGTTCGGATTATCTTAAATATTTCCAGGTTCGGATTATCTTAAATATTTCCAGGTTCGGATTATCTTAAATATTTCCAGGTTATTTGTTCCCAACGCAACTAAACCTGGAAATCCACTGAATCCCCATCACCCCAGCCACCAAGCACCGAGATCTCGGCGTTATATTCGACCCTAAACTCAGTTTCAAGCACCATATCGCAGACATTCACAACAAGGTCTGCAGATCAAGATGGCTTGCCAAACAACACCTCCTTTATGTAACAGAGCCGGAGTACACGCTCCAATACATATACAGGTTTCTGCAGGCAGTCATCACCTACAGTTCAGTAATCTGGGCGTCGGCAACAAAAACGACGGTAAAAACCATTGGATCCGATGAGTACTGGCTTCTTCAGTGGGTCCTCTTCAAGCATAAACTCCCACAACTCACACATACTTCAGACATCACCCAACATCTAAATTACAGAAAAGTCTCCAAACGGATATTTTCCCTCTGCTTGCTTGTGTCAATTAAAATGATAGCGGGTGAAGTCAATACGCCAAATTTTTGGCAGATGCGCAATTGGAGGATCCCCCCCAAAACCCTTAAGAGCCCTCCCCTCTCTGCAGTCTGTGGCGTGGAGGCTCAGAATAGGGGATAGATTCCTGCCCATGGAGATGCTCCACAACGTCCAGGAGATAGATGTGGACTACAAAAAGTTCATAGAGGACAAATCGTACAGAAGACGCATCATCAGGGAACAGCTTTCGTCTTCAACCGAGTGACTGCCATCGTGTTTTCATTTCCCATGTTAATATCAATTTAAATGTAAAATTTATACGTTTTATGTTCTAAGATATGTTTTATGTAATTTCCTGTATTAGTTATTTCATGTTAAACCCCTAGAATTGTCGCTGTTGTGGGTGTTATTGCATTAGGCAACCATATGACCATTTACTGCCTGCAATAATAGTCCCTGCTGCAGAAATTTGGCTCCTTAAATGGGCCAACAGGAAAGCTTTTCTCCCACCGCAGGACAGAACTACAACCTCAGCGTCTTCAATGAGGATGCAGTGAATACCCAATATTATTGAAGTACAGCGACTGGTAGCCACAGTTAAAATGATCGCAGACCAAATCTCAAACCATCCATTTGGGGGTTGTGTTATTGGCGAATACCCAAGCCAGAACTCTGCACGGAGCATCGGAGACTATTTCTCAGATCACTTCCTGCAAAATTAAACATGCTGTCTGAAGTACAGCACCTCGACGCCAACTTGTATACGTTTTCCACAAATAAAACTTATAATAATAGTTAGAAGTCAATGGGAGCAAGGCCGTGCTCTTCTCCATACCACATGTCAAGTTCTTCCGTGTGTGTGCTATTTCCAGTTGCCATTAACAAAACTCAGTGATCCCAGACCTGCCTGTTGCCATGCTGTGTATATAGATAAGAAGGCTCCGCAATTTGCCGTAATGCGGTGCGTTAGACATTAAGTACTGGAAAGCAAAGGCTTTATCTGAGGAGAACTCACCACGATCCATGCTAAAATGCTTGTTACTATTTCCCTTCTCACGGAAAAAAATATTTACTATACTACATGTGGGCGCGAAATCTCACCATGCTTCTGTAAACTCTCTCTCTCTCTCTGATATGTAAATGGACAGCTTATGTGATATGTATGAAAATAATAATAATTACACGATTTCTATTGACCCTGTTTTAATTCAATTTGGGGTAATCTCAATCATAAAATTTCATGAAAATCCATCCACTAGGAGTGGAGTTATTACATGTGAACGGACGGACAAACAAATAATAATTGGCTGATTTCCATTGGTCGATTTTAATGTAATTTGGAATCGCTACCCACGAGGGCCAAGAGAAGTGCAGATGCGTTTTATTTAAAGAGAATCATGACAAGCATCAAAGTATATTTTGCCTGTGGCTACGAACACGCATGTCTGGAATAAAAAAACAATTACTACGATCACTTCCTTTTTTGTTCTCTTCTGACTATGTGTTGCGCCCTACCTTTCCGAAAGATAACCACACCCTTACAATGACTTCGTTCCAAAAGATGACCTAATGCGATTAATAATGACAAGTGACATCCCGCTAATGACTTCTGATTAACTTTCTGTGCAACCCTTCCTGTGAAAGAACATTTTTCTCTCAATTAGAGCAATCAGTTTTTCAAAAGCCAGCTTCACAGGTTTGTGTGGAAGGAAGGGAAGTTATTATTTTCGATGCATCTTTCTATATCCCCGGGGGCTGTTCCACCTCGTCTGTCGCCACATCTGCGAATACGTTGCTCCAGTAACCTGTTCAGGCTAAGTCCTCGGAGGTCGGATGAACGAAGAAGACACTAATCCCAAGGAGAAGACTTTCTGATGCCCACAAAACCACAGTGAGAGTAACTAAAATCTTTATTGGCTACTTAAAATGTATTTATAGAAAGAAGCGAAGAAGACACTTTTCTGCAGGGACATATTTCAGGTGGACGGAAGATAGTCGAAGCTAGGGTGGGACGAAGTAGGACAACACGTATTGATTTGATTGGCTTTAGGCGAGAGTTGAGCCTTCGGCAAATCGATTAGTTTAAGGTCAAAGTTTGTGTTGGACAGATCTCTCGGGTTTTGGATAAATCTTTGTTCTTGTCTGGATAAATCTTTGTTCTTGTCGCAGGTGCAACAAAGTTAGGCAACTTTCTGCAGTGACGGGATCTGTGTCAGTGAGTCGTCCGGCGCCTCCGTAGCCAGGTGGGCAGGAGCAGCAGTGCGTAGTACACGCTTCTTGATTAGACCGGGGTTCGAGCCCGTCACCACCAAATACGGAGGATGCGGAAAGGTCAGGGAATGACCACCGCATATCTCCGGAGCAATATGGCCTTAGTTGCTAATGCTCCTAAAAACCAAATAACAAACAAACAGTGAGTCGTCCATTATTTTAGAAACAGCCTCTTTTTCGAATTAGAGCAGTCGAATGTGAAGAGCTTCAGACACCTCAGTCTATACTTTCAAAAGTAGTTTGAATTTTCTCTGGGAAATATTCATTGCACAAATTCGGGCTTCCTCAGACGTGATCCTTTTCACCCCACCCTAGTAAGAACTCCAAAATTGCTACATTGAATTCATAATTTTCTATAAATTTTGTCCTGTGGATAGCGGTGGATCCGCGCTTTGGACAATTATTTCAATACCATCCGAGATGCATTCGTTTTAGTTGAAAGCAGAGAACTGTGTCACCGAGAAAAGAAAACTTCCAACTTAATTTGAGCACTTTCTGGCAGTGATACTTCCCAGCATGGTGACATGTCATGCTGGAAAGTATCTCTACCAGTGGATGAACTCCTTCGCATATAGCCCAATTTATTTTGTCCCCTCTCCTGAAATGGAAGGCCTTCCCTTTTCCTTTGACATTGTCGTTACTGTCTTCTGCTGGATTTTGGATTCGGCTTGGCTCCCTGGTGAAAACCAAGTCAACCAAAAGATACTATAGCTCCTTGTCCTTTCCCAAAAATGTTTGAATAAATAACAGTCATCCAGGTGGCGGAAAAACCTGTTTCCTCCACGGCTCTGTCCAAGAAATCCATCTAAAAGAAGTAGTTTAAAGTCTGCTATATTCAGACAATCAAACTTGGCTGCCCATTCAAGTTGCATACAGTTTTTCCGGATTCGCATTCCGTCTTGGTCCATCCTTAAATTAACTCTTTCAAACATTAAACCATATCTTCTGTTTTCTCCTCAACTGCTCAGTATCGTTTTGACTGTTCTGTGAATTATTTTAGTCTGTTAGATGAGGGATACCGCTGAGATGAACGCGACTTTGCGCCAAGCCACGCACTCGCAATCAGCAACTGAACTGACCTCTGCGTTGAAGAAGGATGAACAAAGCGCAGCCTTTCTCTGATTTAAAATTGGTTCATTGTCTACCGATGATTTTGCGTGTCATAAGGCTAAGGAGACCGACGTGGTAGTATTAATGCATCGACAAAAGGTTTCTTGAAAAACGCATATGTCCGGTTACTTTTTGCAAATCGTGTACGTTCGAGAGCAACGGCTCGTGTCAGTGGAGACCTGTTAAGTGTCATACCGAAGCGTAACATTTCTCAAATCAGAAAGCACCCCGAAAGAGAAACTTCTAATGAGAAAGCTAACACGCACGGACACCGCTTCCCCCCCCCCTTAATTCCTCCGACCACCGAGCACGAGCAGCTCGGACAGGTTGCAGAAACACGAGCTGAAGCCCGGTCATATATTCGCATTAAAGAGAAATTAAATTCGCCGGTTGCGCTCCTTTTTAAGAGTGCGTATGCGGACGTGCGGGGAATGCGGGTGAGGGGGAGGATGACGGATGTAAGGCAAACCGCATTCTCCATCACGAGATTACGGACTCTCTCTGGCAGATGCGGCCGGCAGCACATGGCCGCCATTAGGCTGCCGCTTATCAGTAAACAGCGATTTGGCCCCGAGCCAACTAGCCTCGTCAGCAAGGAGTCTTTAACAAGCCGCGGCGCAATCTTAGAAAAGGATAAAGGTTTGTATTAGAGGTGCGCCGCATGCAGAGCGACGACCCGACCCCCGTTACATATTTATGGCGTTCTTTGTTCCTCGTTGGGTGTGGATTGACGAAGATCCAGCCTCGTTATCGATCGCTCTAAAAGTAACGGAGAGGGATTACGCACTGCACGTGCTTCATTTGGATGTCACGGCGCATTAATTACACGCGCGCAAGAGTGCGCTAAACCCGGTTCCTTCTTGCTCATTTCTTGCGATGTCCAAAGTCTCTTTCATTTCACCAACGACGTGCACACTCCAATCCATAAACCTACGGCCGAATAATTCCTGAATATTTCGAAACGAATATTTCCACAGACCTGTGAATATGAAACCTATGTTTAGCAGTTTTGGCAGGATCACTCAAGAACTGCACTTAGGGAATAATTTCGATAATGTTTATTTGGATTTCAGCAAAGTCAACCCACACGAGCGGTTGCTTTATAGGCTGGAACAGGTTGGAAATCACTGGGAAAATCCTTAGATGGCTTCAGGGCAGGAGGCAGAAGGTTGTGATAAATGGTTATTCCTCAGATTGGATTGATGTAAGAAGTGGGGTTCCCAAGGATCAGTATTAGGACCACTGTTGTTTTTGAAGAAGAAGAACTCTTTATTGTATACAGAAGGCACATTGCTGTATAAAACTCCATTCATGGCTACAAGCCAAAGGTTTACATAAAAGCACAACATAATAAACAAAAATGAAAAAAAAAAAAAAAAACAGCATTAGGACTTCAGAATGGTTTGAACACTGCAGCGATGGATCCATGCCAGTGATGGACAGTTCATCGGGAGCAGGTTCTAATGTCCCGCCACGTGGTCGTGATAAGGAATCGATCGAGTACGTTCTGCTATATTTCTTATCGACTGCGAACTTATAGAGTTCGCCGTCCAAAGAGTATATGCCCTGCAGCATTTGCACGAGTAAGAATCGATCAGATAACTTTAACCGGTTTGGAATGGCACTAAGGCTTGGGACCGGGATCCTCCATCCGCATTTAGCCCTGAACTCTAGTACTGAAATAATGCCAACCATCATTTTGATGGCAAAGACGAGTCTTCTCTCGGGAATGATGGCAGAAAGACGTCTGATGTTTAGAGATGCTGCCATCGGGGTGGTCCTTCGTGCAGGGGGAAGCCGGAATTTCCATATGGCCCACTTCAATAGCCAGATTTTCCCTCGCGAAAATCCGTCTGAGATATGTGATTTTCAAAAATGACATCGATGAAGAGATAGTGGGAGTGATATCTAAATTTGCAAATAATATAAAGATTGGTTGAGTAGTTAATGATTGCCGCCAAGCAGAGTTTCGTCAGGTGACCTAGATAGACTTCAGGGATGGTCAAAAAAATGACAGCTATGCTTTAATCTAGCAAAGTGTAACACCTGTATTACACCTGGGGAACAGTAACCCCAAAATAACTTATCCACTTGGTGGAGTTGAACTAAAATCAGTAGTGGAAGAAAGGGACTTGGGTGTTACGATACAGTCCGACATAAAGTTCTCAAAGTATTGTAAACATGTTGCAAGAAAGGTCCATAGTGTCCTATCGATGATCTATCGAACAATCGCTATTAGAGATAAAGACGTCATAGTCCCATTGTATAAGGCTATTGTTAGACCACAGTTGCAATACTGTGTTCGGGTATTGAGACCGCACCTAATGAAAGACATTGAGCTCCTTGAAAGGGTCCAGAGACGAGTAACTCGTCTGGTGAGATCGGCAAAAGGACGTACATATGAGGACAGACTTTGAATATGTGGGTTGCACAGCTTGAAAACTAGACACCTTAGAGGAGACTTGATTGAGTTGTTTAAGGTTCTGAGAGGCATAAGCAAAATGAATGAGGAACGAAATTTTTACGGTTATAAATGATTCTAGAACTAGGGGCCAAAATTTCAAGTTACGGGGAGGGAGATATTTAGATTGGATTTCAGGAAGTTTTATTTGAGTCAGCGAGTTATAAATTACTGGAAAAAGTTACCTATATGGGTGGTAGAGGCTGACGGTTTGGTCAACTGGATAGTTACCTATGGGACAAGAGAAACGCATAGGTTGCTTATTTCCTTTTCTCTTATTATTTGTTTGTTTATTTTTTAATAATTTTCTTCTTATTATTATTATTTATTTAAATTATTATTTTTATTTTTTATTTTGACTGTTGCAGCATAAGCCATAGGCTTCCTTGCATCATATGGCCATTGCCAGTACTAATGCCTTCATCAGGAGCATAAACATTGGAACTCTGCTCGGACTGTTTCTGTGTGAATGTCCGAGCCAAAAGATGTTGTGAAGCCATCTCATTTCCAAATCAAATATACACAACGGAAAATCTGAATTTGTTCTGCGCATAAAATATTAGAATAAAACTAAAAATATATTCTAACTTACTTAGCAATTTTTTTTTATGCTCGCAATAAAATAAAATGTCGGCATTGGTTAAAACACTTGTAATTTTATGTTGTTTTGAGTACACTGTGATATAAAAAGTCCGAAATTGCTTAACTATCCTTACGACGATAATTTTGTTTAAAATTAATGGGACATCATCGAGTAATCATTTTAGGTAATCCTAATTCATCAAGAAGGGCCCTCTACAAATTAAAGCAATGAAGGTTTTTTTTATTATTGGTTTATTTTTTGGGCGTTCGTGTTTCGCAGCGATATAAAAGGATTCGCCAAACATTCCACGCAACCATAAAACCGAACATAACATTTTAAGATGTATGAAAGGCAATTTTATGACCACAAGAGCGTTGTTTAGGACGAAATGGGAACGGCGAAAGGAGGGAAAAATGAAATTTGTGTCGCCGATTTCACACTCAATCCTTTTATGGTAATTGGGGAAACCAATTCGCGCAAGAAGTGGAAATAATTTTTATGTTTGCTAATAAAGTGAATGTACAAATTTTTAGTGGAATTAAAGCGATGTCTGGTTGTGGAACTCCTGCGAAACTTTAAAGAATTAGGGATTGCCGATTACGTACGGTGATGGGTGTTCTTTGAATTAAAGGTTACCTGCGGCGGTGGGGTGCATCCCTTTTTCTCCTAGAGAAATTTCAACACAAGAGTAAGCTTCTGCGCGATATGGACGGAATTATTTTAAAGATTTTTTTGCAAGTGAGTTAATGGCGTTTGGTCACCGTCGACTAGTCTTCTATATCCGGTGTTCCTTAACCTCCCTCATGACGTTCGTGTTCAGTTCTAACAGCGTAAGAAACTCAATAAGTTTTTGAACTTCAGTGCCCGTCATACTCTCACCTCTTTGGCGGTCAATTATTGAAGAATGAATAAACATGCGCAGTAAATGCCAGTACCATAAGTAACGGGAATTCACTCGCTCAAACCATTACACATTCGCCATCCCATACTGGAAACACCTGAAATATCCTTGCTTTTCAGCAAAGCAGTCTGATACACAGATGATCTTGACAAGGCTAGTTATTGTAGAGTTTTACGCGTATAGTCATTTTTTTTCTGGACGAAAAACCCCATTTTCCAGAGAAATATCACACTACTGAGACGAACTAACTCAGTCACTTGTGAAAAAGGCCCATAAAAATTCCTCCCGTCATCGACGGGATTCAAACTGAGGTATTTTCCACTCGGCTACCCACGCGGGTCCATCCTCAGATACCTTGTGGAAAAGGGCCCAATTCGGATCCCGCCAATGAGGCGAGGAATTTTTATGTTTTTTTTTTCGTGGTTTCTTTCCTGGAAACTGAGGTTTTTCATCCAGAAAATAGCATCTTTGCCAATAAACACAAACACACAGTTACATAATATAACGACAAGTCATTTCCTTAGTTGCTTTCGCCCTTAACACACAGCTAACACCTAAAATCATCCCTCCCCTTCCGCTACAGCATTCGTGGTTTGCTTTGGCCCATTAGAATCTTGTTGGGTTTCGTAATTTGACTAATTATAAGACGAACCATAAACACTTTAAAACCTAAATATGTCAGTCCCCCACAGAGTTGGTGGGGGACTGACTCTGAGTCGGATGAACGGTTTGGAGAAAATGTATATGGTTAGATCCCTATCTAAAATCCGTCTGGGTTCGTTATGCCCCTTTATGTTTACTTAAAATAAATAATATTTTTCGCTTACTGAATACATTTGAGAAAAACATCTTTAAAGGTAAACGGTAAGAGTTTGGGTAAATATCAAATTCAAAAATACTTAAAATTAATCTTGATTTCAATGTGTTGGAAGGAGGGCATTACGTAGTTTATACACAAGCAGCAGAATTACTTAAATAACTGGGGCGTTTCTGGACTGTATGTTCAATCCTATCATCAAGTGTAATTAGGAGACTGAAAGCGGGGAGGGACGAACTGTACAGGACAGGTGGGCTTAAAATGGATGCCAAAGAGAGATTGAACAAAAAATAAAATTTTGTCATAACTACACGGTTAAACGAACTTCCTTCAAAGTTTTGTAAATTGCGCCCAAGAGATGGTGAACCGGTTTTGAACTACAAAACCCTCATCTATTGGAAATGTCAAATTTGAGTAATATCCAGGGCCACACACTTCTTCCCTAAGTTAAAGCAATCGATTTGCCATCGGAAAACAATCTTTAAGCACAAAATGACACACTTATGAACAGCGTGCGTTTTGTGCGGAAAGGGTTCTGTCAATCTGCTACTATTACTCACTTGAATTTCGTAATAAGCAACATCTGCTTGCCAAGCGGAAAGAACTTCAGTCCCACAAGACAAGGCCACATACTCAAGAGCTGACGCCGAGTTGAATATAAGCAAATACACAGCAATTAAAATCACACATCAATAAAACAATTTGGATTGGAAAGACACCTTTAGAAGCAAAGCAAGCATTCCAACAACTCAACCGAGATGAGTGACTTCACAATTGAAGATTTACTCCGAAATCAACAGTTGGCAGAACCTACAGAATATTATTATTATTAAATCCGTTTATAAAAATGTTTGCTTTCACCCCTTATACACAGCCGACCGGCTAGAAGGGTGTACAAAAAGCAAGAATTACAATTATTTACAATATAAGAAGGGTGTACAAAAATGCACGATTACAATTATTTACAATATTTGCACAAGTACTTATATTTACAATACCGTTTACAATATTTAATTATTAACATAATTATGATTGAAGTAATCTGTGTGCTCGAGAGAGGCTCTTCACTCTGTACTGCTTGCTTTCGGAGTATTTCACAGGGTGGTCACAGGCCAATGAATCGAAAAGGTTCACTGCGTTGTTTGGGAAGAAATTCTTCAGACAACACAGGTTGCACAGTATGGAATATAACGGTAGGTAGAGGCTGTCATTACTGCGTCCAGCACGTGGAGTAGAGATAAGTCCTCGAAGACTGGGGGCGTTATTCACACCGGTAAGCATCTGAGAAAGAAGAAGAATATTCCTGGATGCAATGTGAACTCTCCAGGGAGTGATATTTAAGTTGGCATATAAAACAGCCCTGGAGATGGTGAATGCGTTGCCCGTGACCCTGTTCATCCATCGCATTAACCAGTATAGTGTATAGTGTGTTTAGGGCCTAACGGCACCTGGGGTTTCCCCCATCTCCGCGTAATATACATTGTGGTGTGATACAGAACACTGTAGAGGCCAGAGGTTTAAAAGTGTGTGGATATTGTGGCGTGTAATGTTTTGTACCGTTGTTCATCTGGTCTTTTAGCCGTTGGGTCTCAAATGAGGCCCACCGTTGCCCACACTATACCTCGTGAAGGCAGACCAGGTACACCAGTATTTTAGAAATTTACTATTTACTCTGGCAGGTCCTGCCACCTAATTTCCTGGGATTTCAGTGGCTAGGACCAAAAAAAAAAAAAAAAAAAAGTGGGGGGTGCACTGGAGGTTGGGTCAGGCCAAGGAGTTTTAAGTTATACAGTGTGGAATTAAGAATTTTGGGTGTAGGGCTAGGATAATTTTGACATGGGATGAACGCTAGTTGGAAAGCTAGAGGGGGAGGGGAGACTAAAGGCTGGGGGGGTGAGAGACAGAAGTATAGGGTCGATAGAGTAGATGACCCCAAAATCAGTGAGGCAGGCCCATGCCACACCACAAGGAAAGAGGGGGTAGCGGGGAGGAGACAAGGGGAACTTCACCTCCTCCCCGCCAGGACAGGGGAGAAACAGGGCCGCGCAAGGGAGCACGGGTTCAGGATTGCCACGTGGCATTGGCAGCAATGCTGCGTGAAGTCATAGTTGGCAGAGTCCAGTCCGAGAAGGTAAGATTCGAGTAGTGCAGTCCTGGGACAGACAGGTCCCGTCCGAGTGGTGAAGTCATTTCAGTAGTGAGCTGCATGAAGATGTATTTGGTAGAGTCAATCAGAGAGGATCAAATCCGAGTAGTGTCAATCCTGGGACAAAGAAGTCCCGTCCAGATAGTGCAGTCATTTCAGTGGTGAGTCAACTTGGTGGGAGGCGAAGCCGGAGCGGCTGTCATGGTAGATGAAGGTGATGCTGAGACTGCATTGTAAAGGCACAATTATTGTGCAGGTTGAAAGTCTTCACGGGGATTGCAGTGTGCTGAAGCAAGTAGTGGTCTTAACACATGGCTGTTTAGGCCGTTTCATTGTCTGGTTGGGTCTGATTCTGTGGTTGTGGTAGGGTTTTCCGCCTCGTGAAGAGGCCCTGAGCAAAGTTCGAAAAGGCTGTATAGGTATGGTGGTCTTCCAGGAGATGTTGCTCCTGATCTCTCGGGATGAAATGAATTTGTGTGATGAGAGATCCGAGGTCATCATATAGTAGGCAGTCATGCATCAAGTGGTCCCAGGTTTCCTGGGCACCACAGGTGCAAAGGGGGCTGTCGGCAAGTCCAAGAAGGTTCAGTTTGCTGCGAAAGGCGCCATGCCCTGTTAGGAGGTACGTGGTTAGAAGGCCTGGGGAGAACCAGGATGGTGATTTGGGATATACTTTGCATATGTCTGGTATAAATTTGAGGGTGATGGGCCCTTTGGTGGATTCAGACCATCTGGCTTGCCAGGTCTGTTGTAAGTAGGTTAGGAGTCTGCTTTTTTCGCTGGAATAGGTGTTAGCAGGATCCGTGGTAAAATCAGTAAAGGTGGTAGACTTTCCTCTGCTGAGTTGATACATCATCCCCACATCGGCCACCTCAAAGTCTAGGGGCAGTACACCGGCGAGGACTTGTAGGGCGTGCGTGCTGGAGGCGCAACATGCTCTGGTTATCGTAAGGAGAATTGGCCGTTGAATGATGTTCAGCTTTCTTCGTCCTACCACAGTGGAGGCTTTGGTGAACCATATGCCAGAACCGTAGGTGATAGCTGGTATGAATATGGCTTTATACAGTAAGGCTAGAGTGCGTTTTTTGAGCCCCCAATCTCGGCGGGTCACCCTGGCAACCAGTGCAATGTAATTTCTAATTTTCTTTTGTAGATAGTTGAGATGTGGGAGAAATGTTAGTTTGCTATCGATGATAATGCCAAGGAGTTTCAGCTGAGTAACAAGCTTGATGGTTGTGCCATGTATCTTGATTTGAGGAGACCTCCGCGGATCAAGATAGCCCTTCAGGAGAATGGATTGAGTTTTTGTGGATGAGATGGTCAGATGGTTTTTCCGGACCCACGCTTGAAAGGTGGTAAGAGCTCTGTTGGCAGATACTTCAAATTGAGCCCTGGAGTCCCCTGCCAGGATCGGGGAGAGATCATCAGCATATGCCAAGGTCTGGACATCGCCTAAGTCAGTACTGAGAAGCTCGTCGAGTACAGAGTTCCAGAAAAGGGGGCCAGGACAGAGCCCTGAGGGCAACCTCGGTGGACACGACGTTGCATTACCCAGTATAGGTATAGGTATAGGTATGTTGTGGGTCTGACGGCTCCGGGGATTTCTCTCATCTCCGCGTATGTTCTTTGTATCGAGTGACAGTACCCTGTCTATGCCAGAGGTTTAAAAATAATGTATGGGTCATGTGGTATGTAGTTTGTTGTGCCCATTGTTCATCCGGCCTGTTGGCCGCCGGGCCCCCAGTGGGACCCCGACTGCGAGGAATCTATTTATGTACGAGTTGGGGCAGAAGACCAGATTGGTGATGCATACAGTGCGATAGGTTGTAGATACCGCTGGATGTCAGCGGTGTCTACAACCTAGGTAATAGATGCCAGCGAGATCGCCGCACATCTATTACCATTTCAAAAAGAGAGCTAATTCATGCTACCAACGTCGTGTTCTGGATATGATGGAATCCCATCATCTTAACCTTTCTTCCCATCTTAACCAACCAGGTTCTCTCATGCAATTCACAATTTATCCAAATGCACTGAAACGCAGGTCCACCATCACCAACTTGCTGGCAACCACTAACACCATTATGGAGGCTCTACAAGACAGGGAGGGAGGAGATGGAAATTGTGTATCTAGATATCCAGTCTGCCTTTGACTGCATAGACGTCCAGCCCCTCCTTCAGCTATGTGAGGAGGGATACAAGATTAAAGGAAATATCCTTGAATTCTTAAAGTCGCTTCTTACTACCAGGGTTCTTCACCTGACGGTGAATAAAAAATCCTTCATTAGCGAAGTCACTGTAGGTGTTCCTCAGGGCGGAGTTCTGTCTGGGCTCCTCTTTACTGCTGCCATCCACCTATTCCTATGCCAGGAAATGGATTTTCTCAGCTACGCAGATGATTTGAAGCTCCTCTATCGGATCCATGGGACCGACCAACCTGAGACTGCTTCTGACACCATCAACAACAGCCTAAAATTTGTTACGTACTTAGCACAGTTCTGTCTCAGATTAACCAAAATAAATCTGCAAATGGTGTTCTCACTCAAATCACACACAACTCAACTAAACCCGAAAATCCATGGAATCTCTATCCCTCCAGTAACCAAGCACAGAGATCTCGGGGTCATCTTTGACCCTAAGCTCAGCTTTAAACACCATGTCGCAGATATTCACAACAAGGTCTGCTGATTCAGATGGCTTCCCAAACAACACCTCCTTCATGTCACAGAGTCCCAGTACACCATTCAATATATTTACCGGTTTCTTCAGCCAGTCATTACCTACGGATATAAAATCTGGGCGTCGGCAGCAAAAACCACGCTAAAAACCATCTCATGTGATGAGTACTGTCTTCTTCGGTGGGTGCTTCTTCCGACCAATAACAGGGCAGCGCATAGCGAAAATACAAGAAACCACCTCAGTGACACAAGTCCTACCAATAATGAAAGTCTCATGTGTCTTCAAAGTAATGGAGAAGGGTCACTTCCCATCCTAACCAACCAGATTCTGCCTCGTGATCTCCGTATATCCATAATGCACCGAAACAGATAATAAACCTGCCAGCAATCATCAACACAATTCTAGATGAGTTTCAAGATAACTTCAAGTTAGCAGCAGTCTATCTGGATGTTCAATCCGCATTTTACTGCATTGATGTCCGTGCCCTTTTGTGGGTGTGTGAGGAAGCAAATCAGATTAAAGGAGATGTTCCTGCATTCTTAACGCCTCTCCTAACAAGAACTCTCGACCAGACCATGAATAAAAAAATCCTTCACACAAATAGTTAAGGTTGGTGTACCTCAGGGTGAGGTTTTATCGGGCTTCTCTTTATTGCGGAAAATCGTCTATTTTTATGCTAACAAACAGATTTCCCCAGTTATGCTGACAATCTCAAGTTCCTCTTTCCCCACGACCGACAGTCCGCATGTGCTACCATCAACAACAGCCCACAGAATTGGACTACATATGTCTTGGAATATTCCTTAAAAATTAATCCAACAAAATTTGCATATATGATATATTCCGTAAAATCATATCCAACCCCTCCGAACCTCCAAATCCATAGATCTCCCATTCCACAAGTCAACAAGCAGAGATCCTGGGGTTATTTTTGAATTTGATACACACTGATTACAAGAAGTTGAAGACCAAACCCATAGGAGGGAGGCGTATAATCAGTAAACAGTCTTCGTCATAAGCAGGGTTTAATCGCGTTTACCCGAAGCGTAAGTTCTACAACACGCTGCCCAAACTTCATAAATAATAAAATAAATTTTCTGTTTATACTGCGGGATGACCACACGGTCAGAGGAGCTTCATCAGATCCACCCTTCTGTTACTTCCCAGAATTTTGTATTTGTTCAACTCAGTTGAACAACTCGAGGATAGTTGTTTACTGAACTGATTTTGAGAACACTGAAGTTTTTTAAGAGTAGGAGAACCATGAATAAGATTGGCCGGCAGTCAGACTGGAGTATGTAATTTCATTGAGTTGGCATATCGCTGAAAGAAGGGCTGTATCTAACAGATTTGGGTCGATGGTTAATCTTGGTGAGCTGAAGTGACTGAGGAAATTTTGAAATCAGGTTTTTGGAGGCGGAGTCGCGGAATGCAACATGAGAGACTGCTGGGTGCAGGTGATTGGTTTACAATTGAAAAATTTTATCATCTGCGGTAGGTATTGCAGATAAGTTGAAGGAAGCAACGTCCGTAAGGGTGTGGTAGGTTAACGTTACGATTACTGCCGTGACTCATTTGATTCTGGTTAATATCATGAACTCGATTCCTGGTAGACACTTTGTATGATTTAACTTTTGTAGATGAAAAACCAGAAGCAGATATCGAACCCGAACTCAATAATGGTTTTCACAATGTATATCAGATTAGAACGTTATTCCACTGGGGAGCCTCCAGCCTGGGGAGCAGGCTAACGATCAAAGAGTGCACACTGATCCTTATGACCTTAGTTCCTTTGGTGACAGCACACTGCTGATGTGAGGTAAACCACTAAACAAGCAAACAATTCATGTTTGCTTGTTTAGTGGTTTACCAGAAAAAAAAAAAAAAAAAAAACAGTAATCAGAAAGAACGCGAGATGACGCTAAACATAGTTTTTCCCGATTGATTTCCCCATCAAAGTTCGAGAAATTCGTTTCTCAGTTATCGCTTTATGACACTTCCGACATGACCAGCGGCCAAAGGTCACATTTTCATTGTGATGTTAACAAACTGCGTCTGAACCGCTAAAAGAACGCGTAAAATCCGATAAGCCAATTCCTTTTCTGCGTAATTACCCCTTCGTCTACACTCGCCCGCCTAACTACAGCAGTGCCACCTGGCGGGAAGAGAAAAAAAGACGACGACAACACCGAGATCCCGGACTGCGATCGACATAATGATCAGCATCCCCTCGAAGGAAGCACCCCTGGAAGGAGGTGAGGACGCAGAGGGTGCGGGCCATTAATCATGTCAGTTCCCCCCTCTTCGTCGGCATTCATCAGTCGAACCGTTCGGACGAAATGGATCAAGAACACGGAAGTCCCACCCTCGACGAATAACACCGCATTAATACGTCATCGATCTCGTGCAGCAGCCCGACCCTCGTGTTCTCATTGTTTAAAACTTGATTTTCTTCCTGTCTGGCAGTTGACTTCGTGCCGTCATTAGAAGAGGGGGGAGCGCCCTTCTCTCTGTCCCCCATCCATTCATCCTCCTCCTCCTTCTCCTTCGATTGCCATGGCAACGCGACCATCCGTGCTGGTTTTCTTCGACAGAAACATCCTTCGGAGAAAGAAAGGACAGCGCACCTACAAGACGATGCCGCTGCGCCCGTGTTTTGCGTGTCAGTTGCATTTAATCCGACCATCCCCCGTCAACGGATCCCCTGCCCGGAAAAGACGTAAATAATTAGGGGCCGGCAGCAGCGAGTCTTGTTCGCGGGCGATCGGCTGCCTTTATTAATGTTCATTATTGAAAGACGCAGCTGACAGGGACAGATGCCGACAAATGCCCTTTACGTATTCATGACGGGCCCCGTGAATATTTGAAGGGCCTGCGATTGGCCGCTTCCCTCGAGACGCTCCTGCACTCGCAGGCAATTCGTTTATATCCGAATATGCAATTCCGTTCTGCCGCTATCGATTGTGGATGGTTGCGGAAGATGAAGTTTATTTATTTATTTGTTCTCTGTTGCGATTATTGTTGGATACTCGTAATACTGCCCCCCCCTCAATGCTCCCCTGCAGAAGTTTCCGCGAGCTTGTATGGTTCGAGGCGAAATAAAGGATCCCACGAGACTCCTCCGATCGCAGTTCAATGTAGTGGATCCATCGAAGCAACACGAAAGTATCTTCAACTGGGTTCAGATCGCTTCATTTGCAGAAATGATATCCGCTTGGTGGAGATCTTCGTCCGATGAGAGCGTCCAAAAGCTCCCCCCCCCCAGTTTACCCCGTAGATGCGAAATCCGATCCACTCTTAACTAACCGGCGAGATCAGATGCTTCAGGACTAACTGCGCCACCTATAGTGAAGGGTTATTGCGGGGGAACAGGACAAAACCAATCCAGAAAGGGAACCGCGACGAATTGGGGCTGTCTCGGTGTGGAACAAAAAGGAAAAATAAAACAGTCGGCAGTTCCCTTCCCACGCTCATCAATCACGTTATTGCGCGTGGCTCGTGACAGGCGAGCAGATGCCTGTGGCGTGTCACTCTCGGTGTCGTTCGTCTTAAACAAAGTCCGCTCGCTTTCGCGATAAAACACGCGCTTTAAAACAACCCTACGGTAATCGGGAGGATTAGTGGCGTGATGGGCTCGTTATTGCGGGATCAGCTCTGGGTTCGCCCCATCTTTAGCTTCGCTGTTACGAATGGAAAGTTTAACACAAATAAGCGACATTCAAACATCTCGTACATATTATTGGTCGGACGCATCCTAAACGACTTTTATTTCTTCCCACAATTGAAGGAACACCTTCGCGGACAGAAATGAAAAAAACAAAACAAAAATGCATTTTTTTTCTTTTATCGTCGTTCTCAGTTGTAGAGAACTAGTCTTCGGGGGAGGGGTTGGCAGAATTCAGATGTAAGCAGTCTTTGAACGTAACGTTTGAAGAGAGAGAGGAAAGCTATCGAGGAACAAGGAAGAGAACGAACGCAGTGTTTCATCGCCCCCAATGACGCAGAGCCGTGACGTACGGCATCGCTGCTCGGAATTAAGCTGATGTATCGCCGCACTTCGCGGATAAATGTATTCGCGCCCGTGTTCCGCCGAGGGGAGCGCCGTATTTTATTACTCCATTAAAGACTTCGATTCCACGTCAAGCGGAGGGTTTCTCCGTCTGCTACGAAACACTTCTTTCGCGTGTCCACTTACACAACGCCGAATCGTGTGTACGGGGGGTGTAGCTTCCGCTCGCGCACTTAGGTAATTACCGGCACTCGATGAACAGTCCGCAAACTCGCACGTCTTGATGGGTTTCGTTTTCTCTTTTTTTTTTTTTTTTTTGTTCGGTTTTACGTTCCCGCTTCCGTCGACGTTGATGCAGGACCCGACGAGGCTCTCGCGGGAGAGAAGCGCGGCCAGAAAACAAAAGGCCTCCCTCCCACTCGTGGAAACTGAACAACTCCGAGCTAATTGGAAGGTTATTCGAGACGTCGTGAAAGATTGATTTCGCACAGGCGGACGTTGCGAATTCGAACATTTCTCCTAATCCGAAAGATCGGATGGAAGGGGGGGGGAGGACAAACGGGAATGAGTCCTCTAATGGGACTGCATCATCGCGTGAGTACAACTAAGCTCGAGCTACGTTGGAGAAAAGCAAATTTCCATTGGCCCGACCGCTTCTCTGTCTCTTCGCCAACGATCATCTCACACTCGAAGTCTTTGGGCGAACGCGAGTAATCTATAGATAACGTTTCTATTCCGTCTCGCGCTACGGGGACGCCTTGATTATATCAGCCAACCGAGAGAAGAACAACGCGGTCACAATGCCGCCCCCTATCGGTTGAAACTCGAAATGAGAGCAGCATCGGCAAAAGGCCACAGATTCGGCTCTTTCGGGCTCGACAGAACCCTCGAGGGGAAAGCGCATCGCATCATATTTCACGCGCAGTCATGGTGGCGTCTGTTTGTGTCACTTTTCGCAGAAGAACAGGCGGAGAAAAAACGGCCAAATGACAGTGATTGTGACAAGTGACCTCCTCTCGCATCCGTCTCCATTACGTCAGGAAGGATCGCAGGCCGTGCAAGGGACACACAACGATCCCCTCCCTGACACCCCTTTGAATATCACGTGATGATGAAGTCGCGGATCTCGCAGTCCGCACGCGTGCGTAATTCCATAACCAAGATGGCCACAAGTAGCGTCGAATAACGGATCTTAAAATAGAAACAGTTCGATTAATTCGAAATCACCACTAGCATTTGAAGAGGGAGCCACTAGCGCTTCATTACAGCGAGAGGTCACCCTTTTTTCTCTCTTTTTTTTTTTTTTGTTTTTTAATTTGTATAATCTGATATTTCGTTACTTTATTGAAAGAATAAAGTTTCCATATTTTTTATTCAGCCAGCGTACGTTTTGATATATAAATATCAAAACTCGTATTTTGACTCCTAAATATATAAACTAGTTAAAAGAGTTTATTTTATTTTTATTTATTAATTTTTTTTTAAGAGAAACATTTATTAGAAACATTTAGGACTCACAGTGCTGGCTCAAAATAGCCAAGAATAAAAACCACTCTGAAGAGGAAGATGTATAGAGATCCTTGAAACGTCAACGTACAGATTTTTTTTTTTTTTTCTCGTAATGTACATTTTACGGCTCTTTGAACTCGCGACTGTTGGCTTCAAATGGCAGGGGGGGGAGAACTTTCCCGGGATGCGCTCGTGATCACTGCAATACGCTTTAGGTTAAAATAAAGATTGTTCGGTTGCCACGGCAACCAGAACGCGTTCAGATGGCGGCGTCAAAGTGTTCGCTGTAATTCATTCGGCGTATGCATCGTGGGTTTCTCGGTGTGTGCTGGGGGAGGGGGGGATATTTCTGCCGCTTCTACTTGTGGGTCGGAATGTCAAACGCGTGGACAGAAATCCTTCGAGGAATTCGCAGCATTTCGCGCGATCCAATAAAACCCGACTCTTCCTTTTGATGTAAACTTTGCGTCGTCTCGAGGGTTGTTTTCTACGCTTCAGTTTCCACCTTCGAGGCAGCAGAAGCGTCCCCCACGAGTAAGCAAACCTTGTGACGCGTGCGCAGCGAGGTCCCAGGGCTCTCTCCGAGAAGGAAACTTAAAATTTCAGCCGTTCGTTGAACGAAGAATTAAACCGGGTACTACGCAAATAGAAATCTGTCGTGGCGATCGTTTACGACTGCAGCGAATACCCCCCTCGGGGGAGTTGGCGTGCCGCTAGCGATTGCGGATTGCGGCGATGTTCCCAGAACTTTTGCGCATTTAATGAAACACCTCGTTTTGTTTGTTTGCAGTGAACCTGGTCGTCTTGAAGAGCATCTTCCCCCAGAAATTCTCCCCCTACCTCGCCGGAGTGGCACCGATCTACCTGAACGTGAGGGAGGACACGAAGGTGAGTGGCTTTCTTAGAAATTGGATTAAGTTCTTATTAAATGAGACAGCCGAGCACAGCTGCTTTGTGTCAGTGTGTAATGGAGAAAAACGACTTTTTTCGAGAAAATCTTTCGACATTTCCGTCCGTCATGAATCACGGTAATCCTGCTGCCATCTGGTGGCCAGAAAAGAGACAGCAAGTACGGCAATGGGATAACAACGAAGAGACGAGCAACAAAAATCTAGGCATGCGCAGTACTCTTTTGCTGCGACCAGAGGAGTAGTACTGCGCATGCTCCAATTATGTCTGCCGAGATTGTAGTTTTTTGTTCGCGTTTGATGTCCTGTTGACCCATGAGTTGCAGCTGTGTTTACGAGTAGCGTTTATTGACTCCGTATTTGCGGAGCCCTCCATAAATATTTCTCACTTCTTTTAACAGCCATTCTTGGCTCGCATATTCTTGGCTCGCATATTCTTGGCTATTGGCCAGTACCGGGTCGAAAAACATCTTAATGCGTTCCTCTCTAAACAAGGGCCCTCGATTCGATTGAACAGGGCTCGTTGGCGAACGCCCCAAAGGATCCACAAATCCATTCTGTTGTGATTATAAACCATAAATATTGTACAGTCGGTAAACAAACCGAAGAATGGATCCTGATTGGCATTAAGGGATTGCTAGTGTTTTCTGTCATGCGGCACGGAGGTGGGGAAAGGTTCCCTCAATGGAATGCTGGGTTCGCTAAGCCAGCTGGCCATCCCTCTGGTGTGTGCAAAAATTCCCACGTCATGCCAAAATATGACGTCAGCAGCCACGATTTGGTAATCCCATATTGCCCTAAGCATTAATCCCACAGCGTGATGTCAGCATTCAAATCAATGTGTACGAAGTCCATGGGCCCCATCAAGAAGAAGCCCGGAGATTAGAATCAGGAAGCGTCAAATCCGAGATCTCGTCTGGTCTGAGCTGGCTCCTGGGATTTTACACGAAGAAGAAGAAGAAGAAGAAGAACTCTTCGGCTGCGATTATCCGATTAATGACTCGCTGTTTTATTTCAAATTCTGACTGCGAAAACCAGGTGAATCAAATATTTCTTCATTTATAAGCAACTATTCACGTCCCTAGAGGGCCAATTTTACTAATCAAGAGGCTTCTTCGATTATTGAAATTTGAGCATTTAGAGAGCAGATAAATAAATAAATAAATAAATAATCTTTATTTGTCCTACCATAGTAAATGTCCCCCGTCCTCATTTACACTCGTCGGTCGATCCAAAGCGATTAATTTAGCCTTGGAGGAGCCGTCCCTGTCAGAAATAAAGTCGAGGCGTACCAGAAGAACTCTTTATTGCATACAGAATGCACATTGCTGTACACAACACTCTTCACGTAAAAGGAATAACAACATAATAAGCAAAAATGAGAATAATAAAAAAAAAAAGTAGCATTATGACCAATCATAGAACAGAGCCACCTGTTCTATAATTGTTCATAATTTTTACAATTTATAAAAATTCACAATTTTTTTCCCAAAAATTGTGGATTTTTAGTGCATTTTTAGTGCGGTAGAAAGTTTTTAGTGACCTCCCGTTTCGTGGACCGTTCCCAATGTGTTTGTTGGCAACCTTCATTTCTTTCTTTCTTTTGAAATGTGGGGTTGCCTAGATGAAGGGTTATGCCCGATTTGTCTTTCGATCGATAGTCATCTGCATGCAGTTTCAGGATCCAGCGATAGGGTGCCAGCCAGTATTTGGAGGGCGCGTGTACAACGCGCTGTGGTTATAATCAGCAAGTCGCTTCACTTTTCATTCCTTCTATGATTACACTAGCCAACAATTTTAAACTTTTTTTCGACAACATGAACGAAATCAAGTGATTTTAAATAAATTGCTTGCGCATGCAGTGAAAACGAAAATGACAGTAGGAAGTTCGTAGACGTCGCGGTTTCATGTTATGGCATCGTGCTCATTTTTTCCAAAAATTGTGAATTTTTACTAACCTAAATGCACTTGACTACACTTCTTGTAAATTAATTAATTGCTTTAAATAGAAATGATAACCAGTAAACATTCCAAATAGATAAAAAATAACATACAGTATTTAAATTTTAAAACACCTATTTGGATTTAAGTACGCAACTGACCCCACAAAAGTGGAGGCAAAAATAGGAATTTTTTTTTATTTATTAATAACAAGGTACACAACAGGTAACCGTTAACAGTGTATATGAGATCAGAACAATAAACATAATAACTATAATAAGGAATTCAACAGGAAGATAAACATTGATATAGATTCAAACATTAAAACCATATGTACAAAAGAGGATTGCATTAAGTTAAGTTACCGCTAAAACAAGTAATAAATTAATTAGTCAGAGAATACAAAAATAATAAAACAATATTTCTTATAGTTTAAGGCATTTAACAGCAATAATAATAGATTACAATAATTAGATCAGAGCTAGTCATTTTGCATTTGAAGTGAAGAGGCAAATTTGTGGATGGAGTTCATCAGTGATTGGGAGTTGTCAAAGTCGATGAGAGAGTCATTTGCTGATTTGCTGATTCTGTTCAGTGGACTGAACTTCATAAAGTCCGTGGTGGCAGAGTCAAGGCGAAACGGTGTAAGGTTCCTGACTTGTCTACAAGGAGCATTGAAGTTTATTTTACTAAGGATATAAGATGCTTCATTAGATCCAGTGATTACTTTGGCTAGAAGGGTGAGTCAGCAAGAACTCTTCTAGTGCACAGAGGCCTCAGATGAAAGTCATCACACAGTGATACATACTACACTGAGTGATAAGGGGGATGATTGTGTCCGGCTGTCTGTATGATATGCTCCGTAAACTTTTCTTGTTTTGTGTGTTTTTTATTTAAAGTATTAAGTTCCTATTAGTGCCACCACATAAGGATAGGCCCTTGGACTGCCAGGTGCAAGTACTGTATTATTTGAACGGACAACAGATAAGTATTAAATGAATTTCTGCATGTTCATTCCGCTACTCCATACAAGCGCTTTCAGCCATTATCTTGTAGTTCAACTTATACATGTGTCCAACAGACACTTGACCTTGACCAGGCATTAGAGTTTTGCCTAGCCGCTCTGTTCTTCCCTCCCTACTTAGTCCCCTGCTCCCTGTGGATTTCACTGCAGGGCAACTAAGGCGACCGGCTGGTCACAGTGCCTATTGCTTGCTAAACCACAACTGTGGTGATATTAAATTATCTAGTAAAACTACAGTAACTGAATTCAATATGACAAATACTACCTCCTGTCAAAATTCTAACGTCTGCACGATCTGTGGGACCAGCTCTGACCCCATTGTCCAATGTATTGAGTGCAAACAATTAATATGCAATGACTGTACACATTCTGACCTGAAAAAATTAAATAAAAGTCGGCGGAAATCATTCTGTTGTGATAGATGTCGACTCAGAAATTCTCAGAAAAGCCCTATAACTGTTGCAACGCCAAACAGCACGGAACCTGAGTCACTTTCCTCCTCTTCGGCTAACAAAGTTGAAATGCCGTACTCTAGTACATTTGAGACAAATATCATGCCAATAACTAGAAATACCGACTCTGAATCGTACATGGATGAAGCCTCTAATCCTTCTTTGTTGTCGCATCAAATCTCAGATGCATCAACTCAAACATCTGTGCTGTCAGAAGATCTCAGCGCTAACTCCTTCCCTACGGAAACTCTGAATCCAACCTTTGGTATTCTGCAATCAACTGAATTCCAGGAACTACTCTTTAACACTATGCAGAAAATTCTCATTCAAACTCATCTAATCAGTGCACCTCATACTGCAAACTCTGAAATTCTCCTGGATTCTAATACACTCAATGAAGGAAACAGCGAGCTATACACGGAGATTTGTGGTATAAAAACAATATTAGCTAATCAACAGGCTGAAATTTCTGACATTAACGCCCAAATTAAAAATCTCACATCAGTTATGTCTTGCCACTTAAGGGAAGCTAGGAAGAATTCTGAACCTACTCTCGACACCAATGGGCTCAAAGTGAATACGAATTCTTCATTAACTGACGATGCCCTCAGTACTGAGACCAGATCTTCACCTTCCACCGGCCTCAATAGTTCTACTGCTGCAAATATTAACTTGCCCAAGCCTGCTAACATTCATGATTCAAGTCATTCAACTGAGCAATTTATTGCCAAACAGACTCTGTTAGATGATTCTTCTGATGTAAATAGAACCACTCCTCCCACCTACTCTCCTCTGCGGAACAGTTCTGTCTGTACTTCTATTTCACAAGCTCAGAGTCACCAAGCGGAATCCTCTTCAACATCAGTTAAGGCAACATATGCAAAAATAACTGCTGCCACATCTAATGAGGTCTGCAAACCTGTCTGTAGATCTGCCGCCACAGTGAGTAAACCTGTTTCTGATTGCCAGTCTCAAATATCGCACCAAAGATCAAAACAGAACAAACCGTCAGAAAATATTAAAGCATCTATATCTCAAGGTACTTTCTCCAAGCTTCCAGCCATAACTCATCAAACACAAAATGTAACTACTGCAGAAAAATCTCAGTTACTCAAACACAAGTATAATATCACAATTATTCCCACAAAAGACCGAATTTTTCTTTCTAGACTTGGACCCTCCACTAAATCTGAAGATCTTATCAACCTAATTAAAGAAGAATATGGTTTCGGAGTAGATGTCCGTTCTCTGAAGACACGATGTCCCGCCTACTCATCTTTTATAATAACATGCCTTCCATCACAAACAGAAAAAGTGTTGAATCTAAGATCCCTTTTATCAGGGGCTCTAGTAAAACGCTTCACGGACAGACCATCAAGGGAGTCCAAAATCTCCTCTCCACCGGCATAGCAATCAGATACCCTGCTATCTACACATACTACGTTCTCCTCTCGTCATAGAATCCCCAGATCCCAACTGTTCAGTGTTTACCTTCAGAATTGCAGGAGTATAATTAGCAACCTAAACCACTTCAGAGCAATCCAAGGCTCACATATTTACGACATTTACCTGCTCACTGAAACCTGGCTCTCCATAAATATTGATGATCAGGAGATTATAGATGGACAATATACAATCCATAGAAAGGACAGAGGATCTCGTGGAGGCGGAGTAGCTATTATACATTCTAACCATATACTCTGTGAAACTGCATCAAATTTCACAAATATTGAATCAGTATACTGCCTTCTTCATCTTGGCAAGTTAAAGGTTTTAATAGTATTGCTTTATTTTCCACCTCCCTTAACTAATATAGACCTCCAGTACTTAGAAAGTTCGCTGGAATCAATCTTCCCACTAATTCAATCTGCCGACATAGCAATGGTTTTGGGTGACTTTAACTGTCAAATGGCCAATTTAGAATCTTCTTCTCCATCACTGCAGACTAGGGCTCTCTTTAATATGCTTCACAGCTATGGTCTGGAACAAATTTGCAACTTTCCAACCAGAGAAAATGCCTACCTCGACCTAATATTTTCCTCTACTCATATAGATGTTCACACCGACAACCCCATATTTCACTCGGATCATTCACCAATTACTTTTGACATCACAGTGACTTCTCATAACTTCAAATGCAGCTCCCGTACTCCTCGATTCAATTTCAGAAAGGCTGACTGGCCTCTGCTCAACCTAGCTCTAAGAAACGTAGACAAGCAGCTCGCTGACGCTATGGATGACATCGATGTGCTCACCAACAACCTGATTAACTGTGTCCATTCAGTTATATCTGACATTGTTCCTCAATCCCATCTTACCGCACGCTCTACCTACCCGCACTGGTATAATAGTGAACTAATACGTAAAATTAAATCCAAAGAATTCTACAGAAACAAATATAAGCAAACAGGTGACAGTCAATACTATGAAATATTCAGCCAACTCCGCAAAGAAGTGAAAACTCTCATATTAAACTCCTACAACATGTATACAGAGTCAGTTCAGGATAGTCTGCTTACTCACAGAGATATCAAACCATTCTGGAATTTCATGAAGCATAAGAATATAACCAGTAGAAAGTTACAACTCCGAAACGCAGATGGAATTCTCTTATCTGACGAATTCAGTATTGCTCAAGAGTTTGCCAAACACTTTTCTAGAATTCAAACAAATGATACATTGAGACCTGCCTCATTTCCTGACTTCACACCTGTTAAAGATGATATCCTCATTAATCTCTTTATCACTGATGAAGATTTAAACTCGGCATTAAAAAGCATGAAAAATGACTATACTAGAGGCCCAGATGACATTCCAGGCCTATTTTGGAAAAGGACTGTCACTACATTGAAACCCCTCATACTGCGGATCTTCAACCTGTCTCTCAGGCTGGGGAAGTATCCTAATCACTTTAAGCAGGTCAATATAGTTCCTATTTTCAAAAAAGGTGATAAAAATGACGTATGCGATTACAGACCCATAACCTTGCAAAACAGCCTGGCTAAACTCTTCGACACAGCAGTGCACAAACATCTCTTCGAATTCTTCAAGCCTTTTATCGATCAGAATCAACATGGTTTCTGCAGTGGCAAGTCAGTAGTCACAAATTTACTTCCTTTCTGGCAATACACCTCTGAAGCTCTTGATAACCACCTACAAGTTATTATTATTATTATTATTAATATCAATTTATTTCCGAAGAACTGTCCTTTTACAGCTATGCAGCTAGAGGACATGAGTTATATACAGAGAAAAAACATAAAATACAGACATATGCATTGCATACAGAGCCAGATACAATATACGGCCTTAAACAGCCACTGGTGAAGATACAAAAACATAAAGTTACAACAAGTACAAAAACATAAAGTTACAACAAGTACAAAAACATAAAGTTACAACAAGTACAAAAACATAAAGTTACAACAAATAAAAGTGCATCCGGATACATCGAAGCGTGGATATTGCGGTATCACAGAGAGTCCACCTAGAGCTTGACTAAGGCATACATGTCTGCAAGAATGGAAGATCTGTAGGTTCTGTCCTTGCAAAGTTTCTCAGCGTCTATGGCTAATCTGTTAAATATTTGGAAGGAGTTGTGTGGAAACATGTTGTCCAAGGAGGACATGCTACGCAGCTTCGACCTGTATGGGGAGGTGTTGGACTGGCATCTTCTACTGTCGGACGGTCTGGCGATGATATCCCAAATATCGGGTGACTTCAGTTTTCCAGATAGAAGCTGAGAGAGGGTAAGAAGGTTCCTAGAGATGATGTGATATCTCCAAGGAAGCGTATTAAGATTGGTGACCAGAACAGATTTTGAGATTGTAGGTGTTAGCCCAGCAACCCTATTTAGCCATTTCAAGATCCAGAATTCCAGGGAGAGGAACCTGGCTTGGTATGATGAGGGTGCTGAGGACCATATAGTCGAGGCATATAATGGAATTGGGAAAATACAACGAAGAATGTATTTGATGATAAGGTCCGGGTTATGGAAGTTGGAGATCTCTTGTTTTACTGCCCATAAAGCCGAATATGTTTTCGTTCGAGTGGCATTAAAGTGAGGCAAGAAGGTGAGGTCTTTGTCCCAGATGATACCCAAATCTTTATGTTGGGTGACTTTTTTAACTGGAGAATTCGCAATAATGATGTCCACCTCGTTGGTATTTTTCTTCTTAGTGATAGAGAGTTGTGCAGTTTTCTCTTTATTAATGGAGAGCCCAATCGCATGAAGGTAGTTTTCCAGTTCATGTAGCTGTCGGTTGGAGCTCACAGTAATAGACTGGAGAGACTGGGGGCATTTTGTGATGACGAAGAACTTAATATCATCTACGTAGGTGGTAAAATTAGTACGGTTTGATAGGAAGGGTTCTAAAGATGCGGCGAAGAGGGCGGCAGAGAGAACGCCCCCTTGGGGGAGCCCTCTGGAGCAGAGAATGTGGTGATTATGGTTTTGATTTCTGATCCATAGGATCCTGGACTGAAGGAGTTTCCTAAGGAGAACTAAGATGTTGCCAGAGATTTTGAAATAGTTGCACAGTATGGTACATAATGCATGGGTGGACAGATTGTCAAAGGCCGCCTTAATGTCGAGAAACACAATATCCAGCTGCTCTTTGTTGCTTAAGGTACTTTCAATTCTGAACAGTGTGTCCAAGAGGTTGGTGATCGTGGAACGTCCAGGTAGTACACTATGGAGGTATGGAGGTTTGTGGCCGAACATGTGATGGATGAGAGCAGGAAGTATGGCTCTTTCCAAGATTTTGAGAAAAGTGCATCCTACAGAAATTGGTCTGTAGTCATTAGGCAATTTTGGGTTAGACTTTTTTGGAACTGGAGAAACATAATATGTGTTCCAGATAGCAGGGTAAACTCCTGTTACGAGGACGGAATTGAATGCATCAAGCAAGAGATCAATGATATATACACTGCACAGTTTAACCATGAAAATAGGGAATCCATCCGGGCCAGTGGTAGACTTGTTGGGAAGACTGTTGATGACCTCAGTAAGGCGTTCCTTTGTGATGGCTATTTTATCCAGTGATGTCTGGTTAGCTGGTGGATTAACCCGAATAAAGGGGTTTGGGGCAGATAGGGGCTTAGGTGCGAGCGAGTTAGCCCATGCAAGGAAGGTGTCAGTGGACATGGGGGACTGTTGATTCTTGTTGGTGAAGATTCTTTTCCCAAGTTTCATTCTGTGTGCAATCCAGTCATTCTGCGCCTTCCTCCGAATGCGTAGGAAGCGTGCCCGATGTTTTTTATAGAGTTGGTAGTCGGCTAGATCCCGTGTTTTTTGCCATTTCCTGTATAGTTTCTGTTTCATGATGAAGGCGAGTTTTGCGTCGCTGGTAAACCAGTTCTTGGTCCTGGGAGACAGGCGTACAGATTTGGAGGCCCCTTCACAGGCGATGTCTTTTAACAAGTTTGCTAAATTGGTAAGCGTTTGATCAGGATGGCTAGCAGCAATTTTTTTCCAGTCTGTAGCTTTTAGTCTTTGTAGGATGATTTGAGGTTGCATATATTTTAATGAGAAGATCTTGAGTTGGGATTCTTTATGGTCATGCTGTTCAAGTTGTCGGGGAGAACATAGACATTCACTATCAAAGGAAATTGGGAGGTGATCTGATGCAAACTTAAAAATCGGCGTTGTGAGAGTAAGATGGTCAAGGTTATGAAATAAGAGGTCTAGGTTTTGATGTCGTCTTGTAGGTTGCGTATGGGTTAGTCTAAGGCCTAGAGATGAGAAGGAGCGTACGACGTCCTTCAAAGCAGCTTCGTGTCTTGGGGAAGGCATGTTGAAATCTCCTAAAACAAAGGTGAGCATGTGAGGCTTGAGGTGGGTTATAATCCAGGTAGTTAGCTCATCCCTTGTGTCGGGATTATGGTCAGGAGGTAAATATACCGCTACAACTTGAGTTCTCACTTCTTTAACTGTAAAAATTGCAGAAATGGCTTCAAATGCAGGGGAGTCGCTGAGTTGTGCACACACAAGGTGATGGATGTCTTTGTAAATGATGGAGACGCCACCTCCACGTTTGAGGTCCCTGCCGTTGCAAACATTTTTGTAATGGTGAGGAGTGGCCAAGTGGGTGAGTTGTCTTCCATGGTTAAGCCAAGTTTCCTGGATACAGATGAAATCATATTCGTCGAGCAGGAGGAGAGATTGCAGAGGGGCCAATTTGTTAACAATGCTGCGCACATTTTGCGAGAAGACCCTGATTGTGTGGCATGTATGGAGGTTTTTTGGAATAGATGATTGCTATTGTAGCGGACGAGTAAGCAGGGATTGCTGAGGGGATGGCCTTTTTTCGTCCGAGAAAGGTCTGATAAGTATGCCTGGAGGCCAGAAGTCGGGATCCAGAACTTTTTCGTAGGCAGTGGGTGAACATCTTACTAGAAATGAGGCGTAGCCAGTTTGCCTAGTTTTAAGCTGTTTTACTTCGATGCGGACATTGTGTTCCACAAGAAACATTCTCTTTATGGAATCGGGGCTTTGATGCAGTCTACACAGACATATCTAAGGCATTTGATAAAGTCCCGCACGAACAACTTCTGGAAAAACTTAAGCTGTATGGCATCCGTGACCCTTTGCTCTCATGGCTACGCAGCTATATTACGCATCGTTCCTTGAGCGTTATCATCGATCAAGTGAACTCAGACTGTTTTATACCACTAAGCGGAGTACCACAAGGCTCTCCCTTAGGTCCTCTTCTCTTCATTGTTTTCGTAAATGATCTTCCTTCTTTCATCTACACCTCCAATGTTCAAGTTGCTCTCTATGCAGATGATCTTAAGATCTACTCAGCAGTGAAGGAGACTACCGATTCTCAACAACTTCAATGTGCTCTCAATAAATTCTCTCTATGGCTATCTCTGAATGGCTTGTCTGCTAACCCCTCGAAGTGCAAAGTTATCTCTTTCTCATCTTGCAGATCTCCACAACTAATGAATACGGAGTATAGTATTAACTCTGTGATCATCGAAAGGTGTGACCAAGTTAACGACTTAGGGATTCTCTTTTCCAGCAGTGCTAAATTCGATGCCCATGTCCTTAAAATCACCAGCAAAGCATTCAAAACACTGGGATTCATCAAACGGAACACATACAAGTTCAAAAACTACAGATATGCGGTTATACTTTATAAAACTATTGTACTGCCAATCCTTGAATTCAGTTCACCCATCTGGAATCCTCACACAAAGACTTTAACTAACAAAATTGAAGCAGTCCAAAAAAACTTTATCCGTTACCTTACGTACCGCAATCCTCTATTCTATCACTCAGTGTATTATGAATCGCTATGTGATTACTTTCATCTAAGGCCTCTGTGCACTAGAAGAGTTACTGCTGACATCGCCCTCCTAGCCAAAGTAATCACTGGAATTTATGAAGCATCTGATATCCTGAGTAAAATAAACTTCAATGCTCCCTGTAGACAAGTCAGGAACCTTACACCGTTTCGCCTTGACTCTGCCAACACGGACTTAATGAAGTTCAGTCCACTGAACAGAATCAGCAAATCAGCAAATGACTCTCGCATTGACTTCTTTGACAACTCCCAATCACTGATGAACTCCATCCACAAGTTTGCCTCTTCACTTAAACTGCAAAGTGACTAGCTCACATCTAATTATTGTAGTTTATTATTATTTGTTATATTATTTTTCTATTCTCTAACGGATTAATTATTACTTGTTTTACCGGTAACTTAACTTAATACAATCCTCTTTTGTACATATGCTTTTATTGTTTGAATTTGTATCAATGTTTATCGTCCTGTAGGATTTCACATTATTGTTATCATGTTTATTGATCTGATCTCAGATACACTGTTAATGGTTACCTGTTGTGTATCTTTTTATTAATAAAATAAAATAAAATAAAATAAAAAATAAAAATAAAATAAAAGGATTAAGGAACGTAAGGTAAAGGACAAAATTTCTTTGGACTGCTTCAATTTTGTTAATTAAAGTCTTTTGAGTGAGGATTCTAGATGGGTGAACCGAATTCAAGGATTAGCAGAACAATAGTTTTATAAAGGATAACCGCATATCTGTAGTTTTTGAACTTGTATGTGTTCCGTTTGATGAATCTCAGTGTTTTGAATGCTTTGCTGGTGATTTTAAGGACATGAGCATCGAATTTAGCACTGCTGGAAAAGAGAATCCCCAAGTCGTTAACTTGGTAACACCTTTCGATGATCACAGAGTTAACAGTGTACTCCGTATTTATTAGTTGTAGAGATCTGCCGGATGAGAAAGAGATTACTTTGCACTTCGAGGGGTTAGCAGACAAGCCATTCAGAGATGGCCACAGAGAGAATTTATTGAGAGCACATTGAAGCTGTTGAGAATCGGTAATCTCCTTCACTGCTGAGTAGATCTTAAGATCATCTACATAAAGAACAACTTGAACATTGCAGGTGTAGATGAAAGAAGGAAGATCATTTGCGAAAACAATGAAGAGAAGAGGACCTAAGGGGGAGCTTTGTGGTACTCTACTTAGTGCTATTAAACAGTCTGAGTTCACTTGATTGATGATAACGCTCAAGGAACGATGCGTAATATAGCTACGTAGCCATGAGAGCAAAGGGTCACGGATACCATATAGCTTACGTTTTTCCAGAAGTTGTTTGTGCGGGACTTTATCAAATGACTTAGAGATATCTGTGTAGACTGCATCAGTATTCGTACTACTTTTCAGTTATTTTTTTCCTCTTATGAGCAGAATAGTCCTCCCTTGTCAGAAACCAGCAATAGTCACCCATCATTGCTGGATCCCATCGTCCTTGATACCTCTGCTCCATAGTGTGAGCATCTTGGTGGAATCGTTGCCCCTGTTCGTCACTGACAGATCCCAAGTTGTCTGGAAATAAATCCAGATGCGAATGCAGGAAGTTTATCTTCAGCGACATTCGGCATCCTAACTTTTGATAGTTATGCAACAATTCTTCTATCAACTCTATAGTTTTCTACTTTTTTATTCCATAAAACCCGTTAAAAGCTCTGAAGGATTCCCACGCAGCTAATTCAGTGGCGTTAAGTTTAGTTTCAAAGATTTCATCCTTTAAAAGCGGTTTAGTTTGTGGGCCAACGAATATACCCTACTTTGCATCACTAATTTTTGGAAACTGTATTTTTGAGTACTCGAAACCTTCACTATTTTTGTCCAGAACTTTCACAAAATTTTTCATGAGACCCAACTTGATGTGCAAAGGAGGGAGTGGCACCATTTCAGGTTTTACTAAAGGCGTGCATTTGATGTTGAGAGTCCCGGGAACGTATTCTTCTCTGATGGGCCTTTCCCTCACAATATAATGATGTTCTACTACTCAACTGTCCCATAAACACGGGAAACAACAGTACTTAGTAAAATCATCCTTAGTCCAAGCAACAAAGCGATTACTTTTAAATCACCACAGATTTTCGAACAGTATTTCCTAATAGCTCAGCCTGTTGCTTTGAAAGATTTAAATCCCTAACTAAATCATTAATTTCACTTTGCTCAATTAAGTGTGGGGTTTTGCCATTTTCAGGATTATAATTAGGATCGGCAGACATTGAGGGCCCAGGTAAGGGTTATAGTAACCCTTACTCTTCTTCCGGAATAGTCATTTCTTCTCAACTAGGTAGAGGAATAGGAATATCCTTATTCCTATTCCGGTATGTGTGGCACTGGTCATATTGCGGACGGAAGGTTGGGGTATTTTATTTTAACTATATTTTTACTTGAAAACCGCTTAGTATTTGTAAGGCAAGAATAACACTTTTCGAGGTGACTTGTTGGTTCTCGCCAGATCACTGAAACAGCAAAAGGCATTTTAGAATTCTTCCCCTTCATCCATTCAGTCAGATTTACATAGCACGTTATACAGCACATATGCGGAGCCCACCTTTTATCCTGATCATCCACGTGACAACCAAAATAAAAATAACAAGCTTGTTTCACCTTGTCTGTGATTGATCGACGTTGCAACTTCACCGTAATATCTCGGTAAGTCAATAAGAATTCAGGAAGATCCCTTTCCGGTACGTTGCGTCCTCACAGAGTTTTTCTGCATCTATCTGCAGAGAATTAAATATCTTTACTGTATTTGACGGGAAGAATCTTCGTAGGCCACAAAGATTGTTGAGGATTGGGCGAAGTGGTAGATTTACCACTCTGCAATGTCTAACTTTGGCACGCGGTTTAGCTAGAATACTATCAAGGGCTTGCGGGTCCAATCTCCCTGTGAGCATTTGTGAGAGAATTGTATATTCCTGTTGATTGTCCGTTGCATCCAGGGTGTGATGCTGAGACTTGAGTAGAGGATGGACCTTGAGATAATAAAAGGGTGGCCAGCAACTCTGTTAAGCCATCTCAAGAGCACTCGTTCCCAAGGACAGACTTATAACATGGGTCACGAACTGAGGACCAAATTTGAGGCATATACATGCATTGGGCTCGAAAGGACACACTTTAAAATGTACTTGGTCACTAAATGAGGGTCCCTAATTCCTAAAAGTCCTGTCTAGTACTCATAACGCAGCGTATATTTTTGACTTCATGTGAGCGAAGTGTTGAGCAATCGTGAGTCTGTCGTCCCACTTAAGCCCCATTTAAGACCACTTAAGACCCAGATAATTCTCAGGTGAGAGTGCACTTTTGCCACACTAGACCCATTCACCAAGATCGAGATCATTTTCTTTCTTCTTGTTTGTTACGTCATTTAGACAGACTTCTGTAAAATAATACGGAGTCCAATGCAGTCCAGATAGCTCTCAAATTCTTGGATTTTGCTATTCGCCATCTGTCAAATATCTTCTGCTGATTCCTAGTCTTTGGACATGATGAAGAATTTCACATCGCCCGCATACGTTATAAAATCGCAATTCTGAGCAAGAAATGGCTCCAGTGATGCCGCAAAAAGGGTAGCGGAAAGAACTCCTGCCTGTGGCACTCCTGGAGAGATGGTAAAGCAAGATTGTAGTTTTTGATGCTTAACGGTCAGTTTTACTTGTTCAAGCAGACTGCTTATTATAGGTAAAAACTTTCTTTTTATATTAAAATAATTCCTTAAAATCCCAGTGAGGGCTGGAACTGAGATGTTGTCATAGGCCGCAGAGATATCCAAAAAAATAATATCAATTTGCTTTTTCTGCATGCGAAAAAGGGTTTCCAGTAAGGTTGTTATCGTCGATCTCCCTGAAATGATTGAGTGCAAATTGTGGTCGATGACAGAAGCAGCGTTGATTGATGGTAGAAGCAGTGCTTTCTCAAATACCTTCTGTAGGGTGCAACTAACGGAAATTGGTCTGTAATCCTTGGCTAATTTTGGGGTTTTTAATCTTTGAAATTGGAGTTACAATGGAATGCAATGTGGAAACATCCCTGATTTGATGATTTCCTGATATATGTGTAGTGATAGATCTATTATAATATACTTGCTGCACTTTTGCGTTGTTTCCTGATATTGTGATTTGTCTGACCACTCCAGGTAAAATTGTCTGCCAAAACTTTTGCATTATAGAACTGGATATAAGAGTACTATTATACTCATTTTCTTCACTGAAATTTCAGACAGTAGGCCCTCTGTTAAATTTTATTTCCATTAGTAAAAGCAGCGTCGCTTTTAAGTGTACTATAACTTTTGTATTTTTCAGAATTGAAATACACATTTGGCACCTTGGACATTGGCCTGGCACGCAGTAAAAATTAATTTCCCAGCTATGGCGGCAGGCCATTGTCCGATACACAGCCAAAGTGCAAAGCTAAGAAAGAGTTCAGGTCAAATAAATAAGCAGAAATGATCTCACCTCTTGGATCGATGTTCGCAGCAAATTTGCTGCTGACATGCATCCACACTTCTAATCGAAACTTGTGGAGCTCCAAAAAGCCTGGCAACACTGTCATCTGGTTATTTTAGGAATCGGCGGATGAAATCCTTCGGGTTGTTTAAACACTATTCAAGGAGGGACTGCGTCGCACTACGAGACATTTGACAACCCCTCTAAATGGATTTGCAGTTGCGATATTAGAAGCTACAATTGCACCGACTGACTGCAATCAATATCATCATAAACAGATCTTTGTGGGTGGGGGTAGCGAGAGCCCCCCTTCTGAAGTATCGACTGCAAAGATTCGGTGATCAGATGGTGACGAACGTTCCGAGCAAAAGACCTTTCTTGGACAAAGAAAATTCTCTTAAAGGGAGCCTGGGACGGTACGACAGTTCATACGTGAAATTGCTCCTCTTCACAACAGTTCGATTGTTGGACCGAGGGTCGACATTGGATCAGCGCCGAAAGCCATCTTTTAAGTTTCAGATACGCCAACTGTACGTCACAACTGCAACCACTTTAAGGGACGATTATCCGCGAAATTTTCAAAAGAGGAGAGCCAGCTCTGCTTGGTAGAGAAACCCTTTCTCTATTATCGATTGGCCAACGGAAACGGTGGCTGGCCGCACTGGCAGAAAACTCTTCGCAGATGAAATATGGAGCGAAGCCATCTGGGACAGATTACGAAACCGTCCTGGTTTCAAAACAGAGCAAAACTCTTTCTCTTCTTCCCATTTAATCTCTCTGTTGGGATCGGAACAGCGCCGAACACCTGGTGCGGGAATTAATTACAAGCGCCAGCGGTTTCACGTCCCTCTCGCAGCGCGGACTTTAACTTTGGCACCGATCCACAAAGTCGATGTTAGATTTCCTTAAGGACTACAATTACATCGAGGACTGGCTTCACTTGCGTAACCCCCGAGATAAGCGTAACTCGGGTGTACAGACAATGCACGAGGCGCTCCTCGTGCTTTGTCTGTACAACCCGCGTTTGTACTTTGTCCGAAGAAAAAGAAAGGGGAGAAAGCCTTCTGTTCCAATAGAAATTGTCGGATGTGAACTGCATTGAGGCATTAATATTTTGGAAACGCAGTGTAAACGAAACGCTTAAAAGTTATAAAGTGAGGACTGTCGCCTCTTTTCTCGACAGGATTTCTTTTCTTCGGTCGTCCGGACACAATTAAAGGCTGTCACGTGACAGTGGAGCTGTTCAACTTCTAGCTCGCGCCATGTTGTCAACAACAAAACTGCAAATCGGGTTCCGCTATAAAAAAAAAATAATAAACACGAAAATCGCGTGATGTTGAGGGAGTAAGTCCCCGTCAGTAGAGAAGATTTCATTTTTCTGCAACTTGTGCTTCACTTCCGCCACGTCGCCCTCGTGCACGAAAAACCTCCTTAAGTGCCGCTATTAAAGAAGGAACTTCGTGCTCGCGGGAGCAGCAGAAAGAGTCCTTTCATACTCGCTGCACTCGTGAACGTGCGAAATGTAAAAATATCGGGCTTGTCGTCTGACCCCCCCCCCCCCGCCCTACCACTGTCACAGTTAAGGAGCTTCAAGAGAGGTGCGAGTGATGAATTACGATCATAAGTTAAACACATCCTGCAAGCCAGAAATTTCTCCTTCTATTTCAAGAACTCGGCAGCAGTTTGGGGGGGGGGGACGAGGGAAAATGCATCAAAATTCATACGCTAAATTCGATTTTAAATCGATGAAATAGAATAAGGAAAAAATGCTAGTTCGTAATAGTTCCACCAGATGGCGCTGTGCTCGGCGTGTCGACATGGAGAGAACGAAGTGCGCTATTCATCCCGCAAATATAAAATTCGTGTCGTCCATTAGCTTAAGAGAGTACTTTACAAAACAGCGCCCTCTGGCTGGCAACCGAGCCGTTGGAATGGACTGTTAGAATTCGTACCAGCCAGAAAATGCAATCCATCGGCCAGCGTAACCTGTAGGGGAAGAGGGATGCCCGAAAGTAAAACCTGTGGCGTTACACGCGGATGTGACCGTTCTTGTTTGTTACTCGCCATAGCGCCACCAAGCGGAGATATTCGCGATGACTGTTTTGATTTTGGTCGTTGTTTCAAATAACGGGTCTTTCGGCAGATTATAAACAGCGTGTAAATATATTTATGGCTGGGATATTATTATTATTATTATTATTATTATCTGTTTATTTCTCTTTCGAGACGCCCATAGACAGCACGTGGCTAGAGGGTGTGGTTCCATTATATCAATATTTACAAGCATATTTACGTGAACATATTTATAATATTTGAAGATGAAGAAACACAGAGCATGTGGTCAATGAATTAATTGTTAAGTTGGTTTAATTAATTGCGAATGGTTGTTAAATGCTAAATATTATTATATAAATTATTAAATTAGTCTTCTTATTATATTTGAACCAGCCGGTACACATTACCAAAGATTTTACAGAATCGTGTACACTCAGTAGAAAAATTATTAGGAACATCGACCACGAAGGAAATCAAAAATTCCGTGCGCGCATTATATTTTACAGAGCTAGGACTTTTGACACTGCGGACAATTTTTTTTTTGGTCTGGGCATTATTACTCACGTGGTTTGCTGGAATTATTTCTTCAGACTTCGTGAGACGATTCGGGTCGAACCGGCTACGCAGTTGCCCCCCCCCCCGAAACTGTGAAACAATAATTAAGGCAGAGGTGCCGTGAATGTAGGGAGGAAGGAAGAAGAGGAGAATAATGGAAATGCGCGCAGTAAACACACCTCGTCGCATCCTCTACTGCCAGGGCCGGCATCCCGGCCGATCAATAAGCGACAAAAATAGCCGAGCTCCAATTAATCTCCGGACATGTCTTCCTAATCTGGTAGTGTGCCGCTCAAGCTCGCGAGCCAGCCTTTAGCATTCTTCGAGCGCGTTTCCTGCGAGGAGAAGGGAACGCAATAACGGTGACATCCCTTCGTCTGGTAATCAGCCGCCACCACCCCTTTAAGCCTAATTAATCCGCGGGTCCTCTTCGGAAGGGGGGGGGCGATAAAAACGATCCGCACGTGACGAATACCAACGCCGGATGGGACCTTGTTTCCCCCTGATCCCTTAATCGGGGCTGCCGTGAATCGACGGTGGCTGCGGCAGTCGGACGGTGGCGATGTCTCTTTAAGATGTGTCGGAGGGGTTCAAAATGTCTTTAAGACTTCTTTCGCTCTCCCTTATCGCGATAATCGAGAAAAGATTGCCCGCTCACGTGAACATATCTCGCGATGGCTCGGCGAGCCCGCTGTCTGCGTTTCCTTTCCGTTATCACTTCTCTCTGATCACCTTTCCGATGATGTTACGGCTTCGTACGAGAGCCGTTTTTGCTCCGCAGAAATGTCCGTGTAAGTTAATCCACCTCGAGTTTCAAGAAGAGCCCGACTCGTTACTCTTCCCTTCCGTCACTTTTATTTTTACGTGAGTGGCGGCGCAGATCGCTTCCTGCCGCTCTCTTTGTGCGGACATGAACAGTCCCCCCCCACGAGTTTTGATTATTGCGAAACCGCATCGATCAAATCGCGAATTTGTTGTTTTGCGATCGGATCATCGATCAGCCGATAAATAAGTGACTGAGCGGAGGGATTCGCTTCACAAAAAACTCCGCCGCACCTTTTACGGTAACCCTTGACATCTTTTCGGAAATGAGGCGAACAAAAATGACATCGGCAAATACGGAAAGCGGAGTAACCCGCAAGGGGATTCCCACACCAATTTGGTCCTCCAGATCGCTTAGACTCCTTTCTCTATTGAATTCCGATAATTCTCTAATAATGATCCATTACACGAAGCTGAGGATTTTTTTTTTTTTTTTTCAATTTATTTACCACCCCGGGGGTTCGAGAAATGAGCTGAACTTGCTTTTCCCTTGCAGAGGTTTTTCTACAAAGGATGGCGTCGCGAAGAAAATCCTAAATTTAAAAGGTCGATTATTACTAAGCAATGCTTTGGCGGTGACCGGCAACCGATTACGAATAAAAATAAATAAAAAAAAGACAGCAGTTGTTGGTCCTCCCAATCCGATTTGAATGCGGTAAAGGAGAAATTGTTGAAGTTAAACGTAAGAAAGGCTCCTGGGGTGTATGGGATCTATCCAGTTAAAGCCACATGAGACCCAATATACAGGATTTATACTCAAGAACCCGTGCTCAGTTTCACAGAAGCAAATCTAAAGCGATGAACGCCTACATTGATAAAACCATCGTGGTAGGGACGACATCGTTTAAGGCAGGGCATTTTGTTTCCCTCAACAACTTAATCCAATCGCATGGCTTTACTACATTATAAGATACAATCCAAAGTTTGCATCGGACTGTAAGAACCTTCAGAACAGCTGTCAGCGAAATACCCTCCTATCCATTATTAGTACAAAAGGAAAGCTCATCAATAGTATCACACCGACGTCATGCTTTGGATTTGATAGGATCCCACAATTAAGATGTAAGTGTTATCATCGTAGATGCGCTTCTAGGAATCCTAAATGGAATTCTCCCAACTCAAAGTTTACCAACGGCCTGGAACCAATATATAGTTCGGACAATTCAAAAAACACATGGAGCCACCTCAGTATCACAGTCCAGGCCAATTATGAAAGCATCATGCATCCTCAAAGTTATGCAAAAGTGCCTTCTTCCCATCTTAACCAACCAGGTCCTCCCATATGATTCACCATTTATCCATTATGCACTGAAACGAAACTCCAACATCACCAACCTCCAACAGCATTTTGAAGGCTGCACAAGACAGGGTGGAGATGTCAATTGTTTACCTAGATATTCAGTCCGCTTTCGACTGCATTGACGTAGCAATAACCCAAGAGAAATGCACCAGCTGTGTGGTACTGCACTTAGGGTGGTAGAAAATGAAAAAGACTTGGGAGTAATTGATGAAGTTTTCTGAGCAGTGCAACCGGTCTGCAAGAATCTTGTCAATGATATACAGGAATTTTTCTACCAGGGATAAGAAGGTGGTCATCCTTTTATATAAGGCAATGGTCAGGCCACACCTAGCAATGGTCAGACCACACCTAGCAATGGTCACGCCACACCTAGAGTTCTGCGTACAGGTCTGGAGGCCTCATTTTAGGAAGGATGTAGATTTGCTTGAGCGTGTACAGAGAAAGGCAACAAGATTGGTGAGGGGAACGAAGGGGTCCTCTTAACAAGAAAGGCTTAAGTCCTGAATATTGCAGCATCTGGAGACTATGCACCAGCGAGGTGATATGATTGAGCAGGCTCAGTTCTGATGGCATTCTTCCTCTTGCTCACATTACGAACCTGAGGTGATATAAATTCAAATTGAGGAAAGACAGTTCTAGAATAGATGTGTAGAAATTTGCCTTTAGCCAGCGGGTAGTTGAATAGTGGAACAAACTTCCATCTGTCGTTGTAGAAGATGATAGCTTAAATAAATGCAGGAAGTAACTGGTCAAACTTTGAGAAGGAATGGATGTGTGATTTTTTTTTTTTTTTTTTTTTTGGCTGAAGCTACATTAGCTTGCTTTCTTGCATCACATACCTCGCCGACCGGGCTAGCCAGGTAGGTAAAGTGCCTGCCTGGCAACCCAAAGGTCGCGGGTTCGAATCCCGCCTCGGGTTGGATCAAAGTACTGCAAAAACCTTGGGAGGTGCATTATGGCCACAGAAGCCGATGCCCCAACAACTACAAAAAAAAAAAAAAAACATTTTGAAAAGGATCCCAGGTCCAAGCGGATGCGCCGTCCCTTAGATAGCAGGTATTGATGGAAACCAGACTGGATTTCGACACGTGCAGACGCGGAAGTTCATTGGAAGAAACTCAGACAAACAAGGTCGTTCTTGTCTGTTCACGCACATAAACCCAGAGGGACTCAAATTTCGGGATTTTTCGAAAGCGCCGGTGTTTTGTAATGCACCCTGCATTGTCAGAATAAGCTGCACGAAGCGAACCCGTACGTCGCCGTTCTCTCTGATAAAAGCGAAACGATCCCTCGTCGCAGCTCACAAATTATGCAGCGACGTTCTCCTCTTTCTAGTCCGGCCGGGGTATTTAAATAAACAGATGACAAATTGGCAATCTGTGTCGCATTATCTTCCCGAAATGACCTCCTTCTTTGCCAAATGAGAAGAGTGGAAATATTGGGCTTCGTAAAGCTGCTCTAATTAGCTCTTTTCTTCCTCCACCCCCTGCTCGAATTTCGTCGTGTTGTGTGCACCTCGATATCCGCAGGTTGTTTTTTTTTTTTTTTTTTTTTTTTTAGGAGCATTAGCAACTAAGGCCATATTGCTCCGGGATATGCGGTGGTCATTCCTTGACCTTTCCGCATCCTCCGTATTTGGTGGTTACGGGCTCGAACCCCGGTCTAATCAAGAAGCGCGTGCTACGCACTGCTGCTCCTTCCCACCTGGCTACGGAGGCGCCTCCCGCAGGTTGTCTCCACAAAACCCAAAGAATTCCGTTGAACTCTTTAAACTGTCTTCTGCCGATTGAAGGAGTACCTTCCTTTTGCGTGACCACTCCAACTTGAATAAATGCAGAATGAATTCCAGGCGAATCCGGTATAAAATTAATATTAATAAATAAACTTGCCAGAACTTGTTCTGTCAGGAGGAAATATGCCCGATCACCGTGTACAGGAGGAACGATAAAATCACGACTAATCCATACAGGAGTTCCGCAGGGTGGCGTCTTATCCGAACTCCTCTTTACGGCAATGATGATCCCGTTCTCTGAGAGCAGGGACGACATATATTGTTTTCGGTAGTCGTTATTCTGAGCAAGTTGCACGCGAACTGTCAGGACAGAAACGCAGTGTAAATTTAATGAATCTCTATTTGTTTATATTTGTTTTTTATGTAAATCCCGTGGCATTTACTCCTGTGGAGGGAATTTGTCACTCAATTCTAACACCTTGTTTAGTATGGGAGGGCAAATTAAAATTATTTATCAGTCCGATTGTCTTCTGTTCGCATCTGGAATTGTAGCGTGCGTTCCCTGAAACGTACACCGGCGCGCTTTTGCGTGTTTCCCCTCCGTTGGGGGAAACTCGCCGCCATTAAAAGTTTAAGAAGTGTCCTCTATTCACCAGGTGGCGCGATGTGACATCCGACTGTCTTCCTCGTTTCGCGAAGTTAACGACCTGCAAGGCGACTCTAGTCACGCCCGGCGACTCGTGTTGTGACCTTTTTAAAGAGGAATCTCTCGGCTCGCGTTTAGCATTCATGTCCGTCGGCGTTTCCGCACCGCCTCCCTCGAAGCACATTCGGAGTGGCCGACCCGCTGACAGTCGCTCGAATCAACTATCCGCGTACAAATGCCTCGAGCTCTCGAGGAACCACTCGTTTGGGGAAAAAAATCAAACGCCAGGGAGCGTTCCATCTCTCGTGACGCGGGTGGGGAGCGCCTCCCTCACTGACTGCCGTAAAGACAGCAGTTCCAAATGGGGTCATTTAAATGCAGTTTCTCGGGGCAGCGGAGGTTTGCTACCGAAACAGAATAGGGGGAGGGAAGCGGGTTCTGTCTGGCAGTCCACGGGTTCTCTACGAAGGAATATTCAATTTTCTGTTGGTTTAATTATTATTATTATTATTATTATTATTATTATTATTATCTTTATTTTCTCCTAAGAGACACCCGCTTACAGCTATTAACCAGGGGGTGCACATTCATATATACAAATATACGTTATATACATAATTATCTATTTATAATTTATACAAATCAGTCTTTATAAATTATACAATGTCTAAATTATACATTTTCTAAATCATACATTGTCTAATTAATTATATTTTATACATCATTGGCTTATTTTACATGACAGGCAGATAGAAAGAGAGCACAAGCATAATTTACAATTTTTCAAGGAATTAGAGAATGTTCACATCTACAGCACTATTTACATCGAGTTCACAGAAAGAGAAGACGTCCAATATAAACATATCAGGAGCAAAAACAGTCCCGACCAGTTCGTTCTTCATTTCCTGCATTCTCTTTTGTTTCCCTCTGTCGGCATCACTCAACATTTATAGGTGGAGTAATGCCTTTTGAAACACTTCGGTCCTGTACCTCTTCTCTGCGCAAAGCCTTTCTGGGTCTGCTTGTAGATCGTTGAACATCTTAATGGTGTTCAAAGGAAAAAATCGCCGAAGGCTTTCCAGCTGTGTGAGCGCGCTACTGATTGGAAGGGATGTTGTTCTATTCTCCAACCTTTGCGTCATGCGGAGCCGAGTCAGCAGGTGGTCAGTTTTCGGCGAGTCGACTCTCCCGGTCAGTAGTTTTGCAAGAGTGAGGATGTTCTTGGTGACAATAATGTGAGACCAAGGCGTGACATCCAAGTTGGCATATAAAATGGTTCTTGAGATTGTAAATGGCTGCGTAGTGATCCTGTTTAACCATCTCAGCATCCAGTACTCTAAACCGAGGAAAGCCTTGATGGTAGCATCTGGGGCAGAAGACCAAATCTGAGATGCGTAGAGAGGGATGGGAATGACGCATCTTAAAATATATTGTTTAACAAGGTCAGGGTTCCTGATACCTACTAGTTCTTGTCTGGAGGTCCATAGCGCTGCGTAAGTTTTCTTCTTTACATGTCTGAAATGGGGTGTGAAGTTTAGGTTTTCGTCCCATTTCAGACCAAGATCAATATGTGTCCTGACCTTTTTGACCACACTGCCATTTACGCGTATTGATATGTGGTTTTTAAATACCTTGTTGGTGAAAACCATTTGTGCTGTCTTGTGTTCATTTAGTCGGAGCCCCATGCAATTAAGGTATTCTTGCAACTCGGCGATTTTGGAGTTTGCTTCGTTGTTGCATTGTAAAGATGTGTTTTGGTCATTCGAAGTGACGAAATATTTCAAGTCGTCTGCATATACTTTATTTTATTTTTATTTTATTTTATTAATAAAAAGATACACAACAGGTAACCATTAACAGTGTATCTGAGATCAGATCAATAAACATAATAACAATAATGTGAAATCCTACAGGACGATAAACATTGATACAAATTCAAACAATAAAGCATATGTACAAAAGAGGATTGTATTAAGTTAAGTTACCGGTAAAACAAGTAATAATTAATCCGTTAGAGAATAGAAAAATAATATAACAAATAATAAGCTACAATAATTAGATGTGAGCTAGTCACTTTGCAGTTTAAGTGAAGAGGCAAACTTGTGGATGGAGTTCATCAGTGATTGGGAGTTGTCAAAGAAGTCAATACGAGAGTCATTTGCTGATTTGCTGATTCTGTTCAGTGGACTGAACTTCATTAAGTCCGTGTTGGCAGAGTCAAGGCGAAACGGTGTAAGGTTCCTGACTTGTCTACAGGGAGCATTGAAGTTTATTTTACTCAGGATATCAGATGCTTCATAAATTCCAGTGATTACTTTGGCTAGGAGGGCGATGTCAGCAGTAACTCTTCTAGTGCACAGAGGCCTTAGATGAAAGTAATCACACAGCGATTCATAATACACTGAGTGATAGAATAGAGGATTGCGGTACGTAAGGTAACGGATAAAGTTTTTTTGGACTGCTTCAATTTTGTTAGTTAAAGTCTTTGTGTGAGGATTCCAGATGGGTGAACTGAATTCAAGGATTGGCAGTACAATAGTTTTATAAAGGATAACCGCATATCTGTAGTTTTTGAACTTGTATGTGTTCCGTTTGATGAATCCCAGTGTTTTGAATGCTTTGCTGGTGATTTTAAGGACATGGGCATCGAATTTAGCACTGCTGGAAAAGAGAATCCCTAAATCGTTAACTTGGTCACACCTTTCGATGATCACAGAGTTAATACTATACTCCGTATTCATTAGTTGTGGAGATCTGCAAGATGAGAAAGAGATAACTTTGCACTTCGAGGGGTTAGCAGACAAGCCATTCAGAGATAGCCACAGAGAGAATTTATTGAGAGCACATTGAAGTTGTTGAGAATCGGTAGTCTCCTTCACTGCTGAGTAGATCTTAAGATCATCTGCATAGAGAGCAACTTGAACATTGGAGGTGTAGATGAAAGAAGGAAGATCATTTACGAAAACAATGAAGAGAAGAGGACCTAAGGGAGAGCCTTGTGGTACTCCGCTTAGTGGTATAAAACAGTCTGAGTTCACTTGATCGATGATAACGCTCAAGGAACGATGCGTAATATAGCTGCGTAGCCATGAGAGCAAAGGGTCACGGATGTCATACAGCTTAAGTTTTTCCAGAAGTTGTTCGTGCGGGACTTTATCAAATGCCTTAGATATGTCTGTGTAGACTGCATCAACTTGTAGGTGGTTATCAAGAGCTTCAGAGGTGTATTGCCAGAAAGGAAGTAAATTTGTGACTACTGACTTGCCACTGCAGAAACCATGTTGATTCTGATCGATAAAAGGCTTGAAGAATTCGAAGAGATGTTTGTGCACTGCTGTGTCGAAGAGTTTAGCCAGGCTGTTTTGCAAGGTTATGGGTCTGTAATCGCATACGTCATTTTTATCACCTTTTTTGAAAATAGGAACTATATTGACCTGCTTAAAGTGATTAGGATACTTCCCCAGCCTGAGAGACAGGTTGAAGATCCGCAGTATGAGGGGTTTCAATGTAGTGACAGTCCTTTTCCAAAATAGGCCTGGAATGTCATCTGGGCCTCTAGTATAGTCATTTTTCATGCTTTTTAATGCCGAGTTTAAATCTTCATCAGTGATAAAGAGATTAATGAGGATATCATCTTTAACAGGTGTGAAGTCAGGAAATGAGGCAGGTCTCAATGTATCATTTGTTTGAATTCTAGAAAAGTGTTTGGCAAACTCTTGAGCAATACTGAATTCGTCAGATAAGAGAATTCCATCTGCGTTTCGGAGTTGTAACTTTCTACTGGTTATGTTCTTATGCTTCATGAAATTCCAGAATGGTTTGATATCTCTGTGAGTAAGCAGACTATCCTGAACTGACTCTGTATACATGTTGTAGGAGTTTAATATGAGAGTTTTCACTTCTTTGCGGAGTTGGCTGAATATTTCATAGTATTGACTGTCACCTGTTTGCTTATATTTGTTTCTGTAGAATTCTTTGGATTTAATTTTACGTATTAGTTCACTATTATACCAGTGCGGGTAGGTAGAGCGTGCGGTAAGATGGGATTGAGGAACAATGTCAGATATAACTGAACGGACACTGTTAATCAGGTTGTTGGTGAGCACATCGATGTCATCCATAGCGTCAGCGAGCTGCTTGTCTACGTTTCTTAGAGCTAGGTTGAGCAGAGGCCAGTCAGCCTTTCTGAAATTGAATCGAGGAGTACGGGAGCTGCATTTGAAGTTATGAGAAGTCACTGTGATGTCAAAAGTAATTGGTGAATGATCCGAGTGAAATATGGGGTTGTCGGTGTGAACATCTATATGAGTAGAGGAAAATATTAGGTCGAGGTAGGCATTTTCTCTGGTTGGAAAGTTGCAAATTTGTTCCAGACCATAGCTGTGAAGCATATTAAAGAGAGCCCTAGTCTGCAGTGATGGAGAAGAAGATTCTAAATTGGCCATTTGACAGTTAAAGTCACCCAAAACCATTGCTATGTCGGCAGATTGAATTAGTGGGAAGATTGATTCCAGCGAGCTTTCTAAGTACTGGAGGTCTATATTAGTTAAAGGAGGTGGAAAATAAAGCAATACTATTAAAACCTTTAACTTGCCAAGATGAAGAAGGCAGTATACTGATTCAATATTTGTGAAATTTGATGCAGTTTCACAGAGTATATGGTTAGAATGTATAATAGCTACTCCGCCTCCACGAGATCCTCTGTCCTTTCTATGGATTGTATATTGTCCATCTATAATCTCCTGATCATCAATATTTATGGAGAGCCAGGTTTCAGTGAGCAGGTAAATGTCGTAAATATGTGAGCCTTGGATTGCTCTGAAGTGGTTTAGGTTGCTAATTATACTCCTGCAATTCTGAAGGTAAACACTGAACAGTTGGGATCTGGGGATTCTATGAGGAGAGGAGAACGTAGTATGTGTAGATAGCAGGGTATCTGATTGCTATGCCGGTGGAGAGGAGATTTTGGACTCCCTTGATGGTCTGTCCGTGAAGCGTTTTACTAGAGCCCCTGATAAAAGGGATCTTAGATTCAACACTTTTTCTGTTTGTGATGGAAGGCATGTTATTATAAAAGATGAGTAGGCGGGACATCGTGTCTTCAGAGAACGGACATCTACTCCGAAACCATATTCTTCTTTAATTAGGTTGATAAGATCTTCAGATTTAGTGGAGGGTCCAAGTCTAGAAAGAAAAATTCGGTCTTTTGTGGGAATAATTGTGATATTATACTTGTGTTTGAGTAACTGAGATTTTTCTGCAGTAGTTACATTCTGTGTTTGATGAGTTATGGCTGGAAGCTTGGAGAAAGTACCTTGAGATATAGATGCTTTAATATTTTCTGACGGTTTGTTCTGTTTTGATCTTTGGTGCGATATTTGAGACTGGCAATTAGAAACAGGTTTACTCACTGTGGCGGCAGATCTACAGACAGGTTTGCAGACCTCATTAGATGTGGCAGCAGTTATTTTTGCATATGTTGCCTTAACTGATGTTGAAGAGGATTCCGCTTGGTGACTCTGAGCTTGTGAAATAGAAGTACAGACAGAACTGTTCCGCAGAGGAGAGTAGGTGGGAGGAGTGGTTCTATTTACATCAGAAGAATCATCTAACAGAGTCTGTTTGGCAATAAATTGCTCAGTTGAATGACTTGAATCATGAATGTTAGCAGGCTTGGGCAAGTTAATATTTGCAGCAGTAGAACTATTGAGGCCGGTGGAAGGTGAAGATCTGGTCTCAGTATTGAGGGCATCGTCAGTTAATGAAGAATTCGTATTCACTTTGAGCCCATTGGTGTCGAGAGTAGGTTCAGAATTCTTCCTAGCTTCCCTTAAGTGGCAAGACATAACTGATGTGAGATTTTTAATTTGGGCGTTAATGTCAGAAATTTCAGCCTGTTGATTAGCTAATATTGTTTTTATACCACAAATCTCCGTGTATAGCTCGCTGTTTCCTTCATTGAGTGTATTAGAATCCAGGAGAATTTCAGAGTTTGCAGTATGAGGTGCACTGATTAGATGAGTTTGAATGAGGATTTTCTGCATAGTGTTAAAGAGTAGTTCCTGGAATTCAGTTGATTGCAGAATACCAAAGGTTGGATTCAGAGTTTCCGTAGGGAAGGAGTTAGCGCTGAGATCTTCTGACAGCACAGATGTTTGAGTTGATGCATCTGAGATTTGATGCGACAACAAAGAAGGATTAGAGGCTTCATCCATGTACGATTCAGAGTCAGTATTTCTAGTTATTGGCATGATATTTGTCTCAAATGTACTAGAGTACGGCATTTCAACTTTGTTAGCCGAAGAGGAGGAAAGTGACTCAGGTTCCGTGCTGTTTGGCGTTGCAACAGTTATAGGGCTTTTCTGAGAATTTCTGAGTCGACATCTATCACAACAGAATGATTTCCGCCGACTTTTATTTAATTTTTTCAGGTCAGAATGTGTACAGTCATTGCATATTAATTGTTTGCACTCAATACATTGGACAATGGGGTCAGAGCTGGTCCCACAGATGGTGCAGACGTTAGAATTTTGACAGGAGGTAGTATTTGTCATATTGAATTCAGTTACTGTAGTTTTACTAGATAATTTAATATCACCACAGTTGTGGTTTAGCAAGCAATAGGCACTGTGACCAGCCGGTCGCCTTAGTTGCCCTGCAGTGAAATCCACAGGGAGCAGGGGACTAAGTAGGGAGGGAAGAACAGAGCGGCTAGGCAAAACTCTAATGCCTGGTCAAGGTCAAGTGTCTGTTGGACACATGTATAAGTTGAACTACAAGATAATGGCTGAAAGCGCTTGTATGGAGTAGCGGAATGAACATGCAGAAATTCATTTAATACTTATCTGTTGTCCGTTCAAATAATACAGTACTTGCACCTGGCAGTCCAAGGGCCTATCCTTATGTGGTGGCACTAATAGGAACTTAATACTTTAAATAAAAAACACACAAAACAAGAAAAGTTTACGGAGCATATCATACAGACAGCCGGACACAATCATCCCCCTAGCGGAGACAAATTGCTTTTGATTTTGGGTCAGGAAGGGATGCAGTGCTGTTGCGAAGAGAGTAGCAGAGAGGACACCACCTTGTGGGACTCCCCTGTTGACTTGGAAGGTCTCTTTGGAAGTTCCATTTATGGCAGTGATGTGTCTCTCCCTCAAAGAACTCGTTATTATAGCTAATACGTGCCCAGTTATATGGAAATATTCCTCCAAGATGATAGTAATAGCCGAGACGGATATACTGTCGAAAGCGGATGCAACGTCTAAGAAGACAATGTCTAATTGCTGTCTGAAGTTAAGGGAGTGTTGGATTCGGAATAGAGTCTCCATGAGATTGGTGGTAGTAGATCTTTGTGGGATCACTGAATGAAGGTACTCCGGTCTATGCCCGAAGCAGTGATGGTTGATGGTATTTAAAATGGATTTCTCAAATATTTTTTGAAACGAACATCCAATTGCAATAGGCCTGTAGTCTTTGGCGGACTTAGGATTGTTATTTTTGGGAACAGGTTTAACGAAATATGTATTCCATATCTTCGGAAAGTGGTTTTCACTTAAAATTTTGTGGAAAATGTGAAGGAGCAGATCTATGATGTATACACTGCTGATCTTAATCATGAAGAGCGGGAATTTATCAGGCCCAATTGTGGCTTTATTCCTGAGGCTATTCACAGCGGCTTTAATGTCATCTCTAGTGATACTGATTTGAGACAGTTCAGCATAGACCTCTGTCTTCAGTTTGCTAATTGCTTCGCGGATTTTCTCTGTGTTGACTTCACTTTCAACTTGATTTTCTGCCAGAGGAGTTCCAAAGGTGGCTTGGGTCCATTCTGAGAAGATGTACTCGGGCATTATATCCGTACGCCTTTTCTTGTTATATATTCTGCTTCCTTTCTTTAAATGTGATCGCACCATGTCATAGTGAGCTTGACGTTTCAATCGAATGAACCGCGCTCTGGCTTCTTTATATCGAATATAATCAGGTGGGTGTTCAGTTTTTTTCCATTTTCTGAACAGTTTTTGCTTCTTTTTAAAAGCATATTTTACTTGTGGACTAAACCAGGAATTTGCTCGATGGGAAATTTTAATGCGTTTTGATGCACCCTCAAGCGCAATAAAGTGAAGGGTATCCGAAAGTGCTTCTAAGGCTTCGTCTACGGGGAGTTGGAAGAGATTTTGCCAGTTGAAATTTACGAGCCGTTTCAAAATTACGTCTGGTTTTATATACTTGGTTGAGAAGAAAACATCACCGTTGTTTTCCCTCCTCCAGTTCTCTTTTTGTCTACAAGCTTGACTTCTCAGGTTGACTTGGATTGAGAGAGGGATGTGATCCGAAGCGAAGCGAGTCGTACTGTTAGTTAATGTGATGTCTAGAACATTATAGTACACCAGGTCAAGGCGCTGTGTGCCTCTTGTGAGGGGCGTTTCAAGTTGTTTCATCGAGAGGGTTTCCATAGTATCATCCAACTCGCTCTTTGCATCTTTGTACTTAGGAAGAGGCATGTTCAAATCTCCCATCACGATAGATTCTACATTTGGGTTTAAGTTTGCGACGAGCCAAGTAAGGAGTTCATTTCTGACTTCGCTGTCATGGTTGGGTGGAAGGTATATAATACAAATTTGTACATTCTTTGTACCTTCTCTGAAGGTTGCTGAGACGGCTTCAAAATTTTCCAAGTGTGACTCTTGGTTTTTAATTACAGAGAAATTATTCGTATAGAGTATCATTACTCCTCCTCCTCTTTTGTTTTCTCTTCCTCTTGTAACACATTTAAAGCCAAAATTGTCAGCCAGAGCATCTAGCTGTCTATTATTATGAAGCCAGGTTTCTGTCAAGCAGATGAATTCATATTCAGAGCTTAATAGAAGGTTCTGCAAAGTGTGAAGTTTATTGGTTATGCTGCGCACATTTTGAAGGTAAAGAGAGACTCGCATATTTTCTTTCGAATCTGATGAGGAATTCCTTAATTGCTACTGCGCTACCCTAGTTGAGGGCCTCGAAGCACGTTCCCTGAAGCGTTTAACCAGGGTGCCAGTGGGCCAAATGGTTTTGTCTAGTAATCGTGCTTCACAATTAATAGGGCATGAGATAGTGAAGGAGGAATATGCTGGATGTCTTGTTCGTACTTGTCGTACTTCCACGTCAATACCCATCCCCTCTACGCACATTTCTTTAATGACGCTCGGTGTGATACTGGGTTCAATCCGCGAGACAAATAGCTTTCCTCTTGTTTGAACTGAGGTGATGCTGTATCTTTCTGCAAGACAAGGGTGATAATCAGATGGCTGGAGTGTTGGAGGATGATCAGTAGGATCGCCATTTGTCCGTATGGCATGTTGTTGCTGATGGGCATTTAGGTGAGGGGGGTCCTTTTTAGTGGAATTTTGAGGGGCCGATTTTGTCGGCAGAGAAACAGCCTGAGCAAAAGTAGGTTTCTGGTTCATGTTTGGCACTGATGGAGGGGTTGATTTCTTTTTATTGCGGTCTTGGTTTGCAGAAGAAGTAGAGCTGGGGATAGCGGTCGCTGGACCGTTTTCAGACCTGTGCATTTGTGCATTCCTTTTATTGGAGGATTGGTTTTTTGAATTATCAACAGTTTGAGAAGGTGACTGCTCTTTGCAGGGATCAGCATCTTGCAACTCTGCCCTACCTTTGAGGGTAGTCGTCCGTTGTGATTTAATGTGCGGGTTCTCCATCGGTTTCCCTCTTGCAACTTTTGAAATACCAGCTGGGCAAGCCTGTGGGCTTTCGAGTATCGGGATATTTCGTCCGTTTGTTCCGTTAATTGCGCGTAGTTGAGTTAGGACTGTGTCTAATTTATCATCAATTAGTTTCTGTTTAGCTATTAAAGTTCTATTCTGTTCATGCAGTTCATGGTTTTCTTCTTGGATTCCTTGCAGAGTTTTGTGGATCGGAAGGAGGAGTTCCTCGAGTAAATCTTTTAGTATTTGTGACTCATGATTAAAGTAATCCTGACCTTTTTTTCTGTCTTGATCATTCCGAGCCCCACTACAGCCTATTTCTTTAATGTAGTCAAGAGTATCATTTCCATCTTCATATGTTTTCTTGTGCACGCAGTCGTCTGGGCATGCATCACAACCTAAGATATCAATTAATGAGCCACTAAGGTTCCCGTTCAGCTCCGTTACTGCGAGGTTGTCGGAAACATGTGGGGAAGGTTCCTCAGTTTCTGAGTCATCGTTGTCTATGACGTGAGATTCTGCTGCATTTATTACTTCCCGTTGTTCTGCGCTATTATTCTCGTTGTGGGACTTGCATTTTGAGCAAAGGAACTTCTTTCTTCTGCTTTGATTTAAGCGCACGATGTCAACTTGGGAACAGCAGCTCCCAATGACGCTGTCACATCGCGAGCATTTAATGGCGTATTTATTTACAACGTGACAAATGCCGCATACTTGCTCCGTCATATCAGATGGTTTCTTTTCCATATTTCTAACGATTGGGATCGTAGAAGCGTTACTTATATGTTTTACTTAAATCTGGAGCGTTGGACAGATATTTCACTTATTTCTCGATAAAAGGTGCGGTAGTGGGGAGAGCTATACACTCCACACCCCGTTACGGTTAAATTGGAGCCTTTAATGCACGGAGCGACCTTGAGAGGGGATTAGTGGTGGGGAAAGCTGAGTAGTTGAACTTTCCGCAGACAAGAAAACTTATCTATAGCTGTACCACATAAAGCAAAGTTCATGCATGAGACCAAAAAACAATAATCATAATTTACCTGACTGCGCATTTCTTCCTTAGTTGGTATATTTAGATAGAGGCACTTCTGAACTTTCGATTAATACTAAATATAGCTAGTACATGACTCATAATTAAACTGAAAATATCAAAAAATACGGAGCACGATAATCACACTGTTGTCATCTCCGCCACCTAGCGGAATAGTTTAAGCCGTCATGAATTTCCTCGCCGGGAGATCAATGGAGAGAGAACGCGAGACACTGCGCGAGCTATTAAAGAAGGAATTCGGATTCTCCAGAAAAGTAAGTGGAAGGAAGGAAAGAAAGATGCACACGCAAATCATTGCTAACAAAGTGGGACAAAAAACATTGAGGCGGCTCTTCATTTGCGAACGGCGAACGATAAATAAAAATAGCACTTTTCGAATGGCCGCATTGCGAAAGCGCACCCAATGGTTTCCATCTGAAGAAGAATGCGAAAAAATGAGTCGGAACGTCGCGAGAAGTAGAGAAACACAATTTAGACCAGATCCACCCCTCCATCTCGTTAAGAATTCCCGATTGTCGTACAGAAATATAATGAGTGGGGGTGGGGGCTCACATCGCAAGAAAGGTCGTCTCCCCGCCAAGCAGCTGTCGGGATCGACGACGTGTCTAAGACAGATCGCTGATCGCAATGGCTGTTTTGTTCCTCGTAAACAAAGGCGTCGTCGTCTCGTGCCACGCCCTCTATTACGAGTCGTCTTGTGCAACAGAAGACCTTTTGCTGTCCCGTGACGTCACTTCCCGTCAAAAGAAAAGTTTTCCGCAATCGTGTACAAAGAGAGAGGGGTGGGGAAGCGCCGTTGCTGCACGTAACTACTCTTCGTGCAGAACTAATTCTGTTGCTTGCGTGAGCGTTCGCTCAATCGGACTGTCGTTCGAATGTCACAATCCACCCTTCGGCTGCTTTCCACTGACCCGTCAGCTCTTCGTACGCCCGACCCACTTAATTGTATTCTTTCGGGTGATCTCCGTTCGCAAGTTGTGCGTGCATTTCCTTCAGGCTGTTTCCACCCTTTACGACACTCGCTAAACAGACGTCAATGTGAAAGAAGCACCGTTGTGTTTAGTGCTTTGTACCGTATTTTCCGATTATAAGACTTTTTTTTTTTTTATTAATAAAAGCGGGGAACAGATTGCCCTGCATCCTGGTCCAAGGGATGCGGCATTTTCAATTTAGTAGTCCGGTGCAGTTGCATTTGACCTTTAAAAGAGACAGCAGAAGGCACAAAAAGTAAATTTACTCCAGTTGTTGTTATTTGGTTTTTAGGAACATTAGCAACTAAGCCCATATTGCTCCGGGATATGCGGTGGTCATTCCCTGACCGTTCCGCATCCTCCGTATTTGGTGGTGACGGGCTCGAACCCCGGTCTAATCAAGAAGCGTGTGCTGCTTCTTCCCACCTAGCTACGGAGGCGCCTGATTTACTCCAGATAAAAATGTGCACTAATGGGATCTCTTCAGTTATTATAAAGTTTATTGACCCAAGGTTACCCCCTGTACAGGCTAGGAGGATGTGCAGGTATTTTGAATTATGCATTCTACAATTTTATAAAATATTTCGAGATATTTACAATAATTATTAAATAGATAATCACACTTACTTAATTGAAAGTTACCATTCACTTTAAAATAAAATTGATCTTAATAATCGATGAGATAAATATGCCATTTGACTTATCTTTTCTTCAGCAACTGACCTAGCAAATTTGCTTATTTTTCATTCTATTATTGCATTTAATGGTTTACATCATATAAATTTCTGATTAAAAAAAAAGTGCAGCTCAATTTTCCTGGTGATTCAGTACAGATTTGAACCATAATTTGGCTTCTGTAGGTTTTATTGCCTTCGAACTTTATTGGATCAATGGAGAAGGTGTTGAAGTGTTCGACGGTGTTACATGGGAACATGCCTTTTAAGGAGTCCAGGTTAGACAGCTTCATGTGTGTGTGGAGGATGCTTGCCCTGGTGGTTTAGATCTCTTGCTTTTGTGAGTTCGATAATATCCTCTATCGATGGTATCTGGCACGTGTTGACTTGGCGAGTGTTGACTGATTGTTTTTGAGGATAGTGAGCTTCCAGGAGGTCATGCTTAGGTTGACTAGGACAGCGGATTTCGAGATGGTGAACGGGTTCCCTCCTAAATAGTTCAACCACCGCAGGATCCAATATTCCATTATCAGAAATTTGCTTCATTGAGAGGTAGATTCACAGAACCAGATTTCGGAGGCATATAGTGGCATAGGTGTGAGAAATCTATTAATGTACTGGACTCCAACTGCTAGGAGCCTGTGAGCTCCTGGCAGTTGGAGTCCAGCTCGCTGTAGGAAGTCAATTAACTGTTGAATTTGCTTGGTGGTTTCATTATTAATTTCTTGTATCTGTTTGGGGTCTTTTGAATTGATAAAGAATTTTAGATCGTCAGCAAAGGAGCTAAAATTACGATTTCTTAGGAGGAATAGTTCAAGTAGGATTGCAAATAGAGTCGTCGACTTTACCCCACCTTGAGGCACACCTCACGTTGCTTAGATGGCTTTCCGGTGTGCGCCATTGGTTATAATTAAGTGTCTCCGCTATAGTAAGGATCCCAGGATTCTGACATTTTTTTTTTTTTTTATGTGAACCCCAAACACGAGAGGTATTAGAACCTAGAGCACTTAGTACCGTGCTTGGGTTGGAGGTTGAGAAGACGAAAGAAGTTGACATTGGACTTGAACTTTTGTAGATTGTAATTTTCAGGAAATACATATGAAGGCAGGTTGCTCCAGAAAACGGCAGTTGAATGAATAAATGAGGAAGATGAAAAGTTGGTTCTGTGGGTTTGAAGTTCGAGAGTAAATGGATCTTGGCCGGTGGCGGCACGTGTTCAGACAGTTTTGAAAGAGAGAGCGGGAATTGTAGAAGCCAATTCAGAAGAACAGTGCCCATGGAAGTATCTGTAGAAGAGGCATGCAGCAGAAACAGTACGTCTATGAGAAAGCGAGTGGAGAGACTCTGTTAGAGATGAATCATTAATTAACCTAACTGCCCTCTTCTGAATGGAATCAAGAAGCCTGAGAGAGATTTTGGGGGCACCACCCCAGATGTGGGAACAATATTCCATGGCAGAGCGGATTTGCGATTTATACAGAGTGAGCAGCTGTTTGGAAGAAAAGTAACGCCGAGAGCGAAAGAGAAAACCAAGTTTTTTAGATGCAGAAGAAGCAATATTTGTAATGTGCTTGGGCCAAGAGAAATTAGAAGTCAGGGTAATCCCCAAAAGAGATATATCATTTTGCCTAGAAATCGGAGTGTCACTAAAGATAAGCATAGGAGCAGAAGAATCCTTTTTGCGAGATATAAGACAAGACTGAGTTTTAGAAGGGTTGAAATCAACTAAGTTATCTTTGCCCCACTGGAGAATTACCTGAAGATCGGCATTTAAGGAATTGGTAGCAGATTTTCGAGAAGTTGAAGCTGATTGAGCAGGACAAGGTTTCTCAAAATGGAAAGTGGAATGCAATGTGCTATCATCGGCAAAACTATGGATAGGGTTTCCAGTCAATGGAAGAAGGTCATTAATATACAAGAGGAAAAGAGTGGGGGAAAGAACTGAACCTTGGGGGCCACCGGCATTAGTAGAGAAGTTAGAAGACGGAGAGCCATTTACCATCACCCTCAGTGAGCGATCAGAGAGAAAACTGGATAACCAATTACTAAAAACAGTTGGCAAACCATAAGATGGAAGCTTGTTTAGAAGACCTTTATGCCAAACACGATCAAAAGCCTTTGAGATGTCAAGAGCAACTACTTGTGCTTCACCGAACCTTTCCATTGAATTAGTCCATAAATGGGTAACATAAGCCAGAATATCACCAGTGGATCGACACTGACGGAATCCATACTGGTGATCGTTGATCAGACGGAAGGTTTCTAGGTAGTTTAAGAGTTGGCAGTTAATTGATTTCTCCATTACTTTAGAAAGAGTAGAAGTAATTGCAATGGGACGATAATTGGATGGGAGGGATTTGTCACCCTTTTTAGGAACTGGCTAGATATGAGCAAATTTCCAAGCAGAAGGAAAAACACCTTTAGAATAAGAAAGTGAAAAAAGGCGGCAAAGAATAGGAGTAAGTTCAGGAGCACAGGTTTTGAGAACAAGTGGAGAAATACCATCAGGACCTGGAGCTTTCTTAGCATCGAGATTCATCAAAATCCTTCTGATATCCTTTTGACGGAAGACCACAGGAGGCATTGAATGGAGTGTGTTGGGAATGGTGGGAGGTGTTTTACCAAGATCATTAATACATGAGCTGGAAGAAAAATGGGATGCTAGCAGGTCAGCTTTATCCTTGGCTGAAGTGACAACAGAACCATCTGGTTTGGACAGAGGTGGGAGCAGAGATGGGCAAAAGTTGCGGCCAATAGCTTTGGCAAGAGACCAGAATGCTGGGTTTCCATTAGGGCAAGAAGCAAGGTTTCTACTCTTAGCCTGTTCAAACTCTAGTTTGGACTGATTAATAACTGCTTTACAATTGTTGCGAGCTTTGGTGTAGGCAGAAAATGAAACTGAAGAATTAGAAACAAGCCAATTACGATATGCAACATTCTTCTCTTGAACAGCCTTAGCACATTTATTGGAAAACCAAGGTTTAGATAAAGGACGAGATTTTAAAGTGGAGTGTGGGATAAAGGATTCCATTCCTGCAAGAATAATTTCACTGACACGATCTGAGTTAACGTTGACATCCGAAGTTTTGAAACAGTAATCCAACCAAGGAAAAGAAGAAAAGAAGTCTCGCAGGTCATCCCATTTTGCATTTTTGTAATGCTAAACAACACGAGGTTGGGAATAGCCATGAGATAAAGGTTCCATTGGAGAAGAGACAATCACCAAGTTGTGATCTGAAGTGCCTAAAGGACCTCTCACTTCGACCGTGTACTTAGAAGGGTTGTTTGTGAGAAAAAGATCAAACGTATTGGCTGTATGATTAGGATTGTCCGGTATTCTTGTAGGTAAATGAACAATCTGTGCTAGGTCATTAGTAATTGCAAAAGCCTCAGCATCTCGACTTGCTGGGTCGGTGTGACTAAAAAACGGAAGCCAGCTGGAGTTGTGAACATTAAAATCACCAAGGAAAATTACCTCACTGTTAGGAAAGTTGGACTGGAGAAAGTCAAGTTGCAAAGAGAGGAAGTCAAAGAGCTCCAAGTGATTAGTGGAGTTGAGAGAACGGTAGAGACAACAGATGAATTTCACACTGTGAGGTAGAGAGATTTTAAGCCAGAGAAGATCAAAGAGAGGAGATTCCAAATTGCCAAGTCTCTGACAGGGAATATCAGAACGGACATATACACAAGTACCTCCTTTGAGGCGAAAAGAATCATACAGCGAATAATTTGGGCATTTGAGATGAGCAGGAGTTGAATCAACCGATAACTGAGATTCTGTCAGAAAAAGTACATTGGGTTTGGCAGACTGCAAGTGAAAATGGACATCGTTGAGATTAGAATTGAGACCGCCTATATTTGAGAAATGAATTAGGAAGTGCTTGGAGGTTTAGATCTTTTCGCAGATAAGCTTGCTCTATTAGTTTGACAATTTATGGTGTATTCAATAGTAAGAAAAAGTGGGTGGGACATGCTGTATGAAGTAATGAAATTTTTGGATATGGCGTACATGTGGTAAAAATATACCCAGATCCTTGACATAACGTGGCCTCGACAATGCTCCTCGCTTCCACACTACTCGGACTCCTTCCAGTCACTATCTGGCAGAGTAGAGGTAGCAAGATTATACACTAGTTGATCCGGAAGCCTCCTAGAGAGTTACCAATAGGTTCGGTCCGGTGTACTAACTAGCGGCCGGCCTGCGAACACCGTTTTAGAGCTGTACCCTCGAAATGTAAGGAACATTGGATCTCGCCACGACGTTCATTGTAACCTCAAAAGTCATCAATCATACTGCATGATGGAAGAGATAGGGAAGGGTTGACCGGAACTTAGCTCTAGAGACTAAACATGGGTTCCACCACTTCAAGCCTCCAATAAGCAAAGTGGTGGTATTCCACCGGTTGATGAGAGTCATCTACCACCAATTTGGTTAAATACTTTGAAATATTCTTTTAGGATGCCTATAGGAGTAGGAATGGAGACAGTACATCGATGGGAGTAGCAAACGAGTTTATTTAACTGCTAATGAGAGCAGCTTTGGATTCACGCAAAGTCCCCGCACACTCCATAGATACAGTATATCCAATCCACAGGGATTATATATATATATATATATATATATATATATATATGTGTGTGTGTGTGTGTGTGTTAAAATTAGTATGAACCCAAGAATAAAAGCTGCGCGTACGCGTAGTTGGTGAATGTCGTGTCTATTTATGCTTCTGATAGTTAGCAAGTTATAGATACTTCTCCTTAACTGTGCAGCATGATTCTGGTACCGATGGATTGCTCTTCCTCCGCTCAATATGCATAACTCGGACTCCGTCTTCGTCATCTAACAAACAGGTATTTCATTTTTATATTTCCATCAACGCCTGAATGCTTCCATTACGTTATCTCTAACCTCCATACAGCAAGCAAGCAAGCATTCTATTGTCTTAAAGGTTAATGATGGCAACAACGTGGCCAACCCTGGGGAGTCACAACGCCCTGCACTGCCTAACTTCCCCAGGACGGCAACCTGCCATACTCCTTCAGCTCTAAATACACCTGTCTCATCAGAAAATACAATATCTGCTCTGATGTCAACACTCGAATAAATAAATCCTGGAATTAAATAGCTAATCCTCAGAAGTGCACACAAAGATATCCTGTCGCTACTGGGCTATAGGACCAGTTATACTTTAGACGTGGTCGCATGGTCTAAAGCAGAATGGCAACAATTTCCAGAATTAGCCAATGGCCCACCCTAGGAGAAGAACGTATGTCTCCCGGTTGGATCCACAGACAATACCTGAACAAATAACTTCTGCCCTCTTGCAAGATCTAGTTGTCCACACTGCAGTTTATCAGTTACCAGCTGCAAGCAAGAGTTATCCTTCAAACTTTTCTGTGATCCAGTCGCATAACATTTAATAAGCAACCCTGCCTCTTGCTGTTAAAGGCCATAATCTGCCTTATTTCGAGAATCGAAGCCATACCTCCCATACAGAATTTCAACTATCGGGGCCCGAGACTTGCACCACCTGACTCCATATGGCACCTCACTACAGAATCGACCAACAGTCTACAGCCAATCATGCCACTAGTTCCCAAATTACTCATGTGTTCAACTGTGCATTCTCGAATGACACGTAGCTGGCAGACAATATCCTGGCTTCCTCTCCAATTAAAACTCTTATCACCAATAGGCCATTCAGGTCCCACGCAACGAATGTACGACCTGCAACCACTAAGGTTCCCCTCACAGATTCCTTTACCCTCATGCACCACCATTGAGGTAATCCTCCTAGCAAAATGGATCGATGTTCTGTCCATCACAGGAACATGGTTAGATCCTTATCAGTAGTTCCATAGTAGTTGCTTCTCCTGCAGTTTTAAGTTGAGTTCGCCTACAGAAAGCATGAGCGGGGCGGCAGAATCGCAACCTTTTTAAGCAGGTCATTGTTTAGATTAATGAATGAGAAGTTAAATGAGTCCGCTAATTTTAACCCTCGCTCGTCATTCAGCCATCATTGATGTCTGTACAGTCTATGCGCCACCAGCGCCCGCCCGAGACGTTATCACTAAAGTTGCAAACTGGATTTAAATCAGCTCCACCCATCTTCAATCTGTGTTCTGATTAGCGATTTAAAACTTCCAATCCACCTTGATTATTTAAGAGAGCACCTGATTGAATATATGAAATCTGCCCAAATCTCTCTGATCAATGACAGGCCCAGTAGATGGAGTAAAAAGCGCGATCTTCTTTTCTCATGCACACTATGCTCATTATCTGCCTCCCCCTCAAAAATCGTTAAACTCTGATCATGACCAATTGGTTTCCCAAATTTCTCTGCCTGTATGCAAAGAAGCTCATCACAGGATCCAATCACGTGAAACAGTCCGCAAGTCAAGTAAAACGTCCACAATTATAATCCCGAATTTTCTCAATAGTGCAAAGTGCCCAATGGCAGCTACTCTTATCCCCTGGCACATCTTTGTGAAGTAACGCTTGCAACAACCATTCTGACAAACTGGATTAATTCATAAAATATGGAAGGAGACTAAATCGAACATCGTAGCACGGGCCCATTTTAACACACAAAAATAATTAGCAATAGCTAATTTTTTCAACACTCAGTAAAAAAGGAAAAAATTCGTTACAGTCGTAAATTCTGCCCAATCATGCTCTTTGTGCAGGGCAAGGATATTCAAAGTGGAAGGTGAAATGCAGTGTGTTATCATTCTGTAAAACTATGAATAGGATTTCTAATAGGTGAAAGATGTTCTTAATATATAAGACGAAAAGAGTGGGAAAAAGAACTGAACCTTGGGGAACACCTGCATTAGTGGAGAAGATTTTATTATTATTTTTATCTTTCTCCTAAGAGACACCCGCTTACAGCTATTAACCAGGGAATTCACATTCGTATATACAAATATAAGTTATATACATAATTATCCATTTATAATTTATACAAATCATCGTCTTTATAAATTATACAAATTATACATTGTCTAATTAATTATATTATACATATCATTGCCTTATTTTACATGACAGGCAGATAGAAAGAGAGCACAAGCATAATTTGCAATCGTACAAGGAATTAGAGAATGTTCACATCTACACCACTATTTACAGAGAGATAACAGAAAGACAAGACGTCCAATATAAACATAACAGGAGCACCAGTGCGGAGCAAAAACAGTCCCGACCAGTTCATTCTTCATTTCCTGCATTCTCTTTTGTTTCCATCTGTGGGCTTCACTCAACATTTATAGGAGTAATGCATATTGAAACATTTCAGTCCTGTACCTCTTCTCTGTGCAAAGCCTTACTGGGTCTGCTTGAAGATCGTTGTACATCTTAATGGTGTTAAAAGGAAAACATCGCCGAAGGCTTCACAGCTGCGTGAGCGCGCTACTGAGTGGAGGGGATGGTGTCCTGTTCGCCCACCTTTGCGTCATGCGGGCCGAGTCAGCAGGTAGTCAGTTTTCGGCGAGTCGAGTCTCCCGGTCAGCAGTTTTGCAATCCTGAGAATGTTCTTGGTGACAATTATGTGAGACCAAGGCGTGACATCCAAGTTGGCATATAAAACAGCCCTTGAGATTGTAAATGGCTGCGCAGTGATCCTCTTTAATCATCTCAGCATCCAATACTCTAAACCCAGGAAAGCCTTTATGGGGGCATCTGGGGCAGAAGACCAAATCTGAGATGCGTAAAGAGGGATGGGGATGACGCATCTTAAAATATATTGTTTAACGAGGTCAGGGTTCCTGATACCTACCAGTTCCTGTCTGGAGGTCCATAGCGCTGCGTAAGTTTTCTTCTTTACATGTCCGAAATGGGGTGTGAAGTTTAGGTTTCGTCCCATTTCAGACCAAAATCAATATGTTCTGAGTTTTTTAACCACGCTGCCATTCACGAGTATTGATATGTGGTTCTTTATTACCTTGTTGGTAAAAACCATTTGTGCTGTCTTGTGTTCATTTAGTCAGAGCCCCATGCAATTAAGCAATTTTGGAGTTTGCCTCGTTGTTGCGTTGTAAGGATGTGTTTTGGTCGTTCGGGGTGATGAAAATTTTCAAGTCGTCTGCATATACGACAAATATTGTTTTTGATTTTGGGTCAGGAAAGGACGCAGTGCTGTTGCAAAGACAGTAACAGAGAGGACGCCACCTTGTGGGACTCCCCTGTTGAGTTGGAAAGTCTCTTTGGAAATTCCATTTATGGCAGTGATGTGTCTCTCCCTCAAAGAACACGTTATTATTGCTAACACGTGCCCAGTTATATGGAAATATTCCTCCAAGATGATAGTAATATCTGAGATGGATATACTGTCGAAAGCGGATGCAACGTCTAAGAAGACAATATCTAATTGCTGTCTGAAGTTAAGGGCGTGTTGGATTCGAAATAGAGTCTCCATAAGATTCATGGTAGTAGATGAGAGAGAGAGAGAGAGAAAATCTTATTGCAACTAAATGAAGGCGCCTCTGTAGCCAGGTGGGAAGGAGCAGCAGTGCGTAGCACACGCTCCTTGATTAGACCGGGGTTCGAGCCCGTCACCACCAAATACGGAGGATGCGAAAAGGTCAGGGAATGACCACCGCATATCCCGGAGCAATATGGCCTTAGTTGCTAATGCTCCTAAAAACCAAATAACGAACGAACGAGCAACTAAATGAATACAATGTAAATGTACACATATAGATGTAAGTGAAGTTGCAATTGTCCCGTCACGGTCAACGGCCAGGGGCTCACATCAGAATAGATAATGCACATAGATAACATATAATGCTCACATCAGAATAGATAATGGATAATGCACACTGTAAAATTAAAAATGTAAAACGTAAACATGTCATTACACTTCTTCATATTACACAGTATTAACTATATTTACAAATTACATCATACGGTTATATTTACCATAAAAATATCTTATTTACAATTTTATTATTTAAAAATTTTATTTTAAAATTTTATTATTTTATTATTTAAAAATTTTATTTACAATTTTATTTACAATTTTATTATTTAAAAATTTTATTTACAATAAAATATCTAATATACATTAATGACATTTCTCTGTCAAAGGAATTTTGTCGTGGCACAGGAGAGCTTGGCAGATGGTGTGCAGGACACACGAACTTCTTTTTATTCGATTCTGTGATTGGGGCGAGCTGCTTACACTTCGTTCCTGTAGGTTTTATTGCCGCAAAACCTATGCAAGGCAGCGTCGAGGTGCTGTACTTCAGGTAGAATTTGGTTTGGGAGGAAGCGGTCTGAGGTATGAAGCCTCCGATTCCTCAAGCAGAGCATTGGGGTTGACCGAAGTTCTGGCTTGGGTATTATTGCATCAAAATTGTATATTCGTGTTCCGTGATCATTTTAACTGTAGCTATCAGTCGTTGTATTTCGATAATATCATGCAGTCGCTGCATCCCCAGTGAGGTAGCTGTAGTTCTATCTTGTGGTGGGAGACAAGCTTTCCGGTTAGCCCATTTAAGTAGCCAGAATTCTGCAGCGAGGATTGGTTTCTTCGTTGTAGTAGTTGCTGATGCCCACACTTCAGCAGCATAGAGGAGTTGAGAATAGATTACTGTTCTGATGAATTTCTTAATTACACGAGGTTCCTTAACATAAATTAGTTGTTGTTTAGCTGCCCATCAGAGAAAGGCTGCTCTGGAAGTGAGCTTGTCTACATGAGCATGAAACCGGAGTTTTGGGTCAAATACTATTCCGCATGTATGTGTAGGAGTGGCAGATATTACAATTCCATCGAGTGTTGGGGCTATTATCGTAGGGGCTGGTCTGAGAGAGAACACCATTAGTTTTGTTTTTTGTGGGTTGATTGAGAGTCCATACTGTTTGAGGTAAGAGGCGACGTTGATGAGACTATCATTAATGCTTGCTGTAGCTTCAAGGTAATTGCTGGAAGCAACAGGCGTTAGAATTTTTATATCACCTGCATACGTGATGATTTTCTCATTGTTATGCACAAGAGGCGCAGTGATAGCTGTAAATAATAAGCCTGATAGGACTCCTCCTTGCGGAACACCAGCAGAGATCGTCTTCTTGTGTGACTGTCCGTAAGCATCGATTTGTAGTACCCTGTGATAGAGGAGTGATGCTATGAACCAGAGGATATTATCTTGGATTAGAATGTGGTCTTCCAGTAAGCGGAGGAGCGCCGACATGTTGATGGCGTCAAAGGCAGCTTCAATATACAGGTATGTGATTGCGAGTTCCCCTTGCTGTTTAAAGGCGGACAATATATTACATATGGTTGCAGGGAGGTACGTCCCTGTGGATAGGTTTCGGATTGCGTTGTGGACCTCTGGCGGCCTATCTCCAAGAATCTGATTCATTAAGGTGAGCAGCATAGTTTTTTCCAGGATTTTCAGGAGCGTTGAGTAGTAGTTAAATATCGGCCGATCTTTGTGGGATCACTGAATGAAAGCCCTCCGGTCTATGCCCGAAGTTAGAAGACAGAGAGCAGCCATCTGCCATCACCCGCAGCGAGCCGTCAGAAAGAAAACTGGACACCCAGTTGTAAAATAAATCTGAGAAATCTGTAAAATGGAAGTTTGTTTGGAGGACCTTTATGCCAAACATGTTATTCAACCAATCCTGACTATCTACAATGGCGTTCTGAAGACTCATTCGTTCCCTAGTGGGTGAGTGAACATCTACAAGCGTCAGGCTTACCCCGAAAATCCGGAATCCATCAGTATGTAAACATTACTGCCCAATCTGAAAGCTACAGAACTTTAAATTATTTGAAAAAAGCTGCTACAAGTCCTCACCAAACATATTCTTGCAGACAAGCCTCCCCAGATTCGCTACGCTCTCTCACAGCGATCAACGACTACAAACCTCCTCGTAACCACAAATGCCATATTATCAGAGTTTGATGCAATCAAGAATTTGCCATAACTTACTTGGATATCGAAGCCGCTTTCGATGCTGTGAATGACTATTAAATGGCTCTATTATGGCTATTAAAATCACACTATAACGTTAAGGGAGACACTAGGTGCTTTCTATCTGCTCTCTTTGGTAAGTGGTTGTTGCAGCTGGACACAGGAGCTAGTTGCTACAGGAGGGTTATAGTTACTGGAGTCCCCCAAGGTGGCACCTTTTCAGGATTGTTATTCATTACTATTACAGCACCACTGATACAGAATAATAAACAAATCATCTCTTATGTGGATGAACTGAACATTCTAATCCCAACTAGGCCCAGTTCCAACCTCATCTCGACCACATCAATAATAGTCTAATGAAAATTTCATCCTTTCTTCAGCACTTTGGCCTGACAATAATCCCCGAGAAGACCAAGATGATATTCTCACTGAAGGTCAATCGTACAGTCAACATTTCCCCCCTCCCCATTTTGGCAACACCAAAACCCCTGTTGTTGTGGCTCATTCTGACATGAGTGTAATCTTTCACCCAAAATTCTTTTGCTATTCACATGCATAAAATTCACCCCACGGGCCTCGACTCTGCATTGGACAACAAAATAAAATCTGCTGCATATCAAAAATCCTGGAATCATAAAGAAATACACCACAACCATTGTCTACCCACCGTTATTATATGCTTCAGGAGTATGGGGGTTCTGCAACCCAGGCCAAAAAGCATTTCATGGCATCTGAATATTGGTTACTGAATTGAGCCAGATGGAACTCAGCTCTCCTACTTCAACACAGAATGACAGCTTCAGCTAGTGCAACGGACGTTCCTAGAATCTCCGAGCTTATTGATTCGCAGAGACTGGCTCAACGCAGTGAAAATAGTTGAGGGATTAATAACTGAAACATCCAAATGGCATTCATGCTGCTGGAGAATTCCTCTTCCCGCCGTGCGGTCTTATCCACGACTGCCATTTATCTTTGGGGAATGAGTTAAATGAGAAAATGCCTTAAGTCATTGCATTGATATTGACATTTGATTGAATCAAGACTGCCTATAAAACGTTTTCTAACGACTGTTTCAATCAGATCGAAAGGGTTTAAATTCTTCATAGTCCTTAAGAGTTCCTCGAAATCATAATTTGTTTGTAAGCTGGCTTTCGAAGCAATAGCTCGTGATGCAACTTCCGATTAAACCGACGCGGATATTTTGCTGCCCTTCGTCTACAGCGCAGGACGTAGGTATCGATGAAGTTTAACGAGAAAAGAATTGATCGCTGTGTTTACATGAGCAAAAGGATTCATGTCAATTAGTGAAGAATTAGCTATCGCGGGAATCACTTGATCCCAAGAAGTCTTTCTAAGCTTTGTCGATACTTAAAACTGACGAAAGAAGAGAGAGAAAACGTAAGAGTTATAATAATGACAGTATGATCGGATGGGATGATACAACAGCGGGAACTATCGTTCGGAAACACAACACGCAAGAAATTTTTACTACGCATAGGACAATTACGAGATTGCCAAAAATTAAATTTTGCCATTTTATTAAATAAACACTTGTGGAGATAGACCTTGTTGATACAGGGATAAGTGGACCGAGGAAGATTAAAATCTCTCAGAGATTACACAAGTTTATGGGAAATTCTATCCCACAGCATATCGAGAGAACGCTCCAATGCTTCTACTGTTAAAATTCTAGGTCCACCCTTCCCGCAGAATCATAAATTGTACATACGAACCTCCAATTTCCTCAAAATATTAAGTTTATTAAAACGTTGGGAAGAACTTGATTTAGGTAGAGCTTTTCGAGTTGAAAGTTGGGCTAGAAGGAGACGTAGAAATGTTCTAAGGTACTGGTTAATTTACAGCTCGAGCAGAGGAAGCAGAAGCTTCGCTAATATTATTATTCGAAATATTAGATGTCACTGAGGTGGAGGCTGTAGTTGTTGGAACACATAAAGAGGTACCGAATTTTGTTTTATCTTCCATAGAATGATTAGTTAAGGAAGTAGGTCTACTAGTAGTTACAGCAGATTTTGTTATAGTTCGCTCTGTTGGAAGCTGTTTTGAATGTTCTTACTGGAGTCAATTGAGGGAACAAGTCCTGAAGAATTATTACAGATCAACATTGAGACGTGGCTAAAATTTTCGGTTAAAATTCCGTAAGAGATTTTTACCCATGAATTTTTGACAGCAAATATGGCCAGATCTAGCTCTGCCTCACACTGATTGGACGATCTATTCCTACTTTCCCAATAAACGGCTTAGGGTTTTCGCCCCTCTTACCACCAGTTTTAAATCGAAAAAAAAATTTTTTTTCGATTTAAAATTCCTTCTACCTACACTTGTAGGTAGAAGGAATTTGTTTAGTAGAGACGGGATACACTTAAACAAAGGTGGTGCAAAAGTTTTTGCCAGTATTATTGAGGATACCTTAAAGGTTCAGGGAAACTGCTAGTTAGGGGGGGGATGTGGTTAATACTGACACGCGATAATATTGGTCAAAGTGACTCTTGCACTACCTCAAGAGTTCTTATCTGTTACCCCAACTGAACGTTTTATCTAGATGTTCTTGGGGCAGAAAGGCTCCCTTTTTTAGGCTCTCTTCCCTGTTCTTCAGGGAAGAGAGCCTAAAAAACTTCAAGGGTTGTGTTAGGGTTGTTAAATATACAAGAACAGTAAATCTTAATTGTTTATACAGTAACGTTAGAAGTGTCGTCAATAAAATGAGCGAATTCGAACTGCTGGTTAAAACAAGTAATGCGGACATAATAGGGCTTACAGAGACACCCGGAAATTGGGGATGATGAGTTCCAGTACAGCTTGTATAATGTATTTAGGAAGGATAGAGTAGATAGAAGGGGTGGTGGGGTAATGCTTCTTATCAGAAGCAGCCTGAGTGCGACGATAGCTTTCCCGGATTCAGCCGTTTCACAGGCGATGTGTAGAATCTGTATGGTGTGAGATAGTTGGAAACAAAGGTATAATGCGAGTAGTAGTAATCTACAGACCAGGTGATTGTGAAGATTATGACAAAACCCTCAACATGCAAATGGAATGGGCAAGTAAACGTCAATGCCTTATTATGGGTGATTTCAATCTGCCTCTAATTGATTGGAGTAAATGGGAAGGAAACTCGACATGGGGAACAAAATTTTTAAATCAACTATATGACTGTTATTTGTATCAACATGTCAGGGAAAGTACTAGAGAAAAGAATATCCTAGACCTCATCATCACACATGAATCAGATGACATAACAGGGTTGACAGCAGGAAGTGATCACCGAGTTCTACGGTGGATCATGAAGAGAGAGAGAGAGAGAGAGCGGTAGCAGAAGTAAAAGGCAAAGGAATGGGTTTTAATTTCAGAAAAGGAAATTACGATGCCTTAGGTACTACATGACCTCTATTAACTGGGTAGATATCGCACAGACAATGAATACATTTAAACTGTGGTACGCTTTTAAAACATTAATCACAGATGCCTTGAATGCGTATTTACCATTAAAAAATACTCCACGAGAAGGGTTCCAAGTTGGATGAATAGTGAAGTTGCCACATTACTTGAGCAGAAAAAGGTGGCATGGAAAGGTTACAGAGCAATAAAAAGTACTGAAGCCTATAACAGCTACAAGGTGATGTGTAATAGAGCCACAGAAAAGGTTCGACAGGCAAAGGCAGTTTATGAGAAATCACCAGCAAAGAGGGGGGGGGATAAAGAATTCTTCACATATATAAATGCCAAGAAGAGCAGGACAAACCAGATCGGACCTTTACGTAAGGGAAAGGGGATAGTAATAAATACACCAGCTGCCGTTGCAGATGAACTCAACAGTTATTTTGCATCGATATTTACAAATGAAAAGCCTTTTGTGGCAATGGGAAATTGTGGGAGCGAAGTTGAAAAATACGTAATTAATGATATTGAAATTTCGCAAGATTATTTAATGAAAAAACTTTCGCGCCTACAGGCCAGTAAGGCTCCTAGAGTTGATGGAATATACCCTATAATCTTAAGGGAGGCGGCAAGTGAGTGCATTGAACCATTGAAGCTAATTATGCGAGCATCACTAGACTCTGGGGAGATTCCATGGATTGGAAAAGTGCCAATGTATCTGCCATACATAAGGATGGTTGTTGTTGTTATTTGATTTTTAGGAGTATTAGCAACTAAGGCCATATTGCTCCGGGGATATGCGGTGGTTATTCCCTGACCTTTCCGCATCCTCCGTATTTGGTAGGCACGGGCTCGAACCCCAGTCTAATCAAGAAGCGTGTGCTACGCACTGCTGCTCCTGCCCACCTGGCTACGGAGGCGCACATAAGGATGGCTCTAAGATTGAAATGGGAAATTATCGGCCTGTCAGTCTGACTTCACTGGTAGAGAAAATCATGGAGGCAATGATCAAGGGTAGAATTCAGGATCATTTGGATCGAATTGAAATTCTCAAGGATACTCAGCATGGTTTTGTAAAGGGAAAATCATGTTTAACAAATCTGGTTCGCTATTTCGAAAGGGTCACTCACGAGCTGAATTTAGGGAATAATTTCGACATTGTTTATTTAGATTTCAGCAAAGCTTTTGATTCAGTCCCACATGAGCGGTTCCTTTATAAGCTGGAACAGGTTGGAATCACTGGGAAAATCCTTAGATGGCTAGAAGGATGGCTTCAGGGCAGGAGGCAGAGGATTGTGATAAATGGCTATTCCTCATATTGGGTTGATGTAAGAAGTGGGGTTCCCCAAGGATCAGTATTAGGACCACTATTGTTTTTAATTTTCATAAACGACATCGATGAAGGGCGTGATGTCTAAATTTGCAGATGATGTTAAAATTGGTAGAGTAGTTAATGATCACTGTCAAGCTGAGCTTCTTCAGAGAGACCTAGATAGACTTCAGGAATGGTCAGAAAAATGGCAGCTGTGCTTTAATCCAACAACTTGTAAGGTATTACACCTGGGAAACAGTAATCCCAAAATAACTTCTTCACTTGGTGGAGTTCAACGAAACCCAGTACCGGAGGAAAGGGACTTGGGTGTTACGATACGGTCAGACATGAAATTCTCTGAGCATTGTAAACAGGTTGCAAGGAAGGCCCATGGTGTCCTATCGATGATCAGTCGAACTTTTGCAAATAGAGATAGGGACGTGATAATCGCATTATATAAGGCTTTTGTTAGACCACACTTGGAATGCTGTATTCAAGAATGGAGACCGCACCTAAAGAAAGACATCGAGCTTCTTGAAAGGGTGCAAAGAAGGGTAACTCGCCTGGTGAGATCGGCAAAAGGGCGTCCTTATGAAGAAAGACTTCGAATATGTGGGTTGCAGAGTTTGGAAACTAGACGCCGTAGAGGAGATTTGATTGAGGTGATTAAGGCTCTGAGAGGCATCAGTAAAATGAATGAGGACGAAATTTTCAAGATTATAAATGATGCTAGAACTAGGGGACATAAATTCAAGAACTAAAATGACCATTTTAGTTCTTGAATTTATTCTTGGGCAGGACACATAGCTCGAAGACATGGCGACAGATGGACTAAGAAAATAACAGAATGGTACCCAAGAGGAGCTAGAAGAAAACACGGAAGACAACAAAGGAGATTGACAGATGTAATTCATGAGTTTGTGGGTAGTAAATGGATGGCCATTGCACAAAACAGAAGGAACTGGAAAGTTGCTGGAGAGGCCTTCATCCTGCAGTGGATTGAAAATGGCTGATGATGATGATGACACGTCAGACGAGTAATAAAAATTTTCTTTACGAATAGCAACCCAAAGTCCGAACTGTAATTCTAAAACTGGATCACTTAACTGGTAGTATGAGGCGTTTAACGTTGCGAGCACACGTAGAAGAAACACTCCCACCAAATGAGAGAAGAGCGAGTAGAGTAGGCAGCCTCGATCCCAGGTTTAGGAAGCTAACTATTTCTCTTTTTTGCCCTACCTCTAGAAACGTTCCTCATATTTCGAAAGGTAGTTCAAATGGCGAGATCAGAAAGTACAATTCTCAGTTGTACTTCCATGCCAGGGAACATCTTGAAGCCCTTACTTATAACAGAGGATCAAGGGTAACTGGACAGAAATTGAAATGTAAAGGAATCGCAGCATCGATTTGGGGTGGAGACATATATTCACTGAACTAATCACAGGGCCCTCTGAAGGAACCGCATTGGCAGTGGAGAAGATCATATCCAAGTGATTATGACCTCGCGTTGGTTGGTGATTGATGATGCTGAAACGAAGTTAGCGGAGTGAGCAGATTTTCTTAAGTGAAGAAAGAGCAGGGAACAGGTTGAAATCCCCCACACGTAACTCATGTCGCCCGAGGTCTGAAGCACATTTGTCAGCTAGCTGACAAAGTCATCAACTGTGTCATCCGAAAAGGCAGGGGAATGTATACCAATACAACATCTAGGAGACAGAGTTCAATTTCAAGGATACAAGAGGCGCTTCATAAGGGTGAGTGTTGCTTGCTGATGAATGGTACCAAGGCAGAAAGTAAAGTTCTAGAAGAGAACAACCTCGCTGCCTCTGCGGTTTTCTCTAGAGTAGTGGTGTCCAACCCACGGCCTGCGCAGAATGTGAACTAAAACATAATTTTGGGAGTCGGGTCACTGCGTGTATAGGCATGCAAGCATCGAGCTCGACTGTATCAAACGTGTACATGTAGTCCAGTGCAGTCATATATACGCATCAATATTTTCTACTACTTTTGATATAATTTGTTCATTGTATTGAATTGTTATTAATTTGTATTGAATTAAAAAATCATCCTTAAAGTTGTTCCTAAACAGGAAAGTCGATTTGGAGTGCTGTGTTTTTTGATCAAAGGTGGGCTGAAGACTATTTCTTCATTGAGTAAGATGAAAAAGCAATGTGTTTGGTGTGTTAGGAGTGGTGTGTTTTTTTCAGTTTTTAAAGAATATAATTTAAAACGACACTATGATTCCAAGCATAAATCTTAAGATCAATGTAAAGAAGCGTTGCAAAAAGAAAATTATTCAGTTACAAAACGAATTAAGAAATCACCAAAACACACACACCGAAAACGTATCAGTCAAGAAATTTATCTGCTGTAAGGGCCAGTTATCAAGTTGCACATTTGATCGCTTTTGAAAGTAAACCTTCAGTGATTGTGAATTTGTTAAAAGTTGTTGAAGAAATTTGTCCGGAGAAAGGAATAATGATATAAGACATTACTTTGTCTCGACAAACAATTGTGCGAAGAGTAGAAGACATTGGAAAGAATTTGTTCCAAAACGTTTGGGAAACATAAATAAAATGAAATTTTTTAGAGTGATACGGGATGGCAGCATTAATGTAAATGACACAGCCCAACTCCTTATCTTTATACGCGGAATTGATGATAATTTTGTACCAGGTGAAGATCTACAGAATATGCACGGAACAACTACAGGTGAAAATCTTTTTGAAAATTTAGGATTAAATATTAAAACGCTGGTAGGAGTCAAAACTGAGAACTGCAAAAAATATGATTGGTAAAGACATTGGGCTTATGGGGAGAATAACCAAGAAAATGCTGGATATCGGAGCTGAACCTTCGATTGGAATTCACTGCATTGTGCATCAAGAAGCTCTCTGTGGGAAAGTATTGGATCTCCAACACGTTATGAATGTGGTTATTTCAACGGTAAATTTTATAAGATCACATGATCTTAATCGCCGTATGTTTCAACAGTTTCTTTCATAAGCTGAAGCTGAATACGAAGATGTAATTTTACACAATTCATTGAGTGGCTTAGTCGTGGCAAAGTGTTATCTTTAATTATTTTTAAACTGCGTCATAAAATCGATATTTTTATGATATAAAACGTGAAACCAAAAAACAAGTATCCAATACGAAGTGGCTGTTTGATCGTGCAATTTTTATAGACATTTCTAGTCATTTAAATGCTCTTAATTTAAAATTACAAGGGAAAAGAAAATTGGTCTTCAATTTGTATGGTGACGTCAAATCATTTCAGAATAAGTTGTTCTTATTAAAATCCCAAATTGAGAGGCGCATTATAGCCATAGTAGCTTATGCGCCATTAAACTCCCATGACAACAACAACCAAATTGAGCGAGACAATTTAGTTCACTTTGAATGTTGTACCTTGCTAAAAGAGAAAAATATTTCCCACGAATCGTTGCCTCTCGTTATTACAATTACTGTTTGACGAGTTTGAAAGTCGATTTGCTGTTATATGAGATCCACAAAAAAAGACATAAGATTGTTTGAGAATCCATTTTCTTCTATGGCTGGAAAGTACAATCCCGGCTTGCAATATGAAACCTTCAAGATGCAAGCCGGGTTGATCAACTGGAGACCTTCAAGGCCGCCGTAGCCTAGTGGTCAGGCGCGCGGGGTGCATAACTACACGTTCCTTGAGTGACCGGGGTTCAAGCCCGTGACTACTGAATACGGTGCTGTTTCTTGTATTCTGTCTATCTTGTGAACTCCTCTGACTGGTCGTCCCGGAGTATAAACAGAAAATTTATTAAGTTGATCTTCAAGCCAAAAACATGGCTCAAAAATAAGCATATGGACTGCCAAAATAAACTACTTGAATTCTACAAGGCTCTCCCATCTGAAGATTTTCCGCTAATAAAAGAAAATGCCACGAAAATGGTTACTTTGTTCGGATCAACGTGTTTGCGGGCAAATTTTTTTCACGCATGAAATCAAATAAATATTTAAAAAGAAACAGAATCACAGATGAGCATCACCATTCCGAATCGAGAATTGGCGTCACAAAGTTTCAACCAAATTTTGAAGAATTATCTAAAAACATCCAATGTTAAGTTTCGTTCAGTAAATATTATTGTATATTGTACTTAGTAACAATTTCGAATATTTTCAATTTTAGGTGTATCATTAATTATTTATTTATTTATTTATTTATTTATCTTAATATTGAAATCCATTTCAGGTTTTAAATTTTCTAAAGTGGACATTTAAAAGCAAAAGTAAGGTATTTTTAAACTAAAGTATTTTTTTACAAAACGAAAGGAAGTCATATTTTTATAGTTTATAATTTTAATAAAATGTAAAAAATAAATCACTGACATATAGACTTTTTGCACGTAAAAGTTTTTTGGGAATTTGCATTTATTATTATTTTTTTTATATAGCCTGAAAATAAAACACTGTAACCTGGGAATAGAAACTTCCATGCAACAAGATATGGAAATGTAACACTAATTTTTCTCGAATCACTCAGTGCGGCCTGCGAAACAAATCTAACTTTGAATATGGCCCCTGTAAGGAAAAAGGTTGGACACCTCTGCTCTAGACGATCAAAAGAATGAGTACCCTGTGGGCGAGGCGACTTCAATACTTGGAGAAACCCGAGTGTGTTATCCCAAACAGTGGTGCAGATGACTCTTCATCGCACATTTTACTATCTTGTCTTCTTTACGAGGCACAAATAATTCTCTCGTAGATCCGTCTTCCCCACACCCGGTGGGAAAAAAACCTGAGTTCGAGTCCCGTCAATGACGTGAAGGATTATTATGGGCCTTTTCCAGAACGTGGCTCAGTTAGTCGGTCTGAAGCGAGGGTAGCGTGGTTTTTTCTCCCGGAAATTCGGGTTTTTAGTCCGGCAAACAGATAATCGACCGCAGAACACCCACAATTTACAGATAGTATACACGTTGCCACGTGTCCTTAGTCGCTGATGCTCATAAAACCCCACTACAGTAACAACAACAATGTCATCCCTTCTCTGTCTGATGAAGATGTCAATATGTGAATATTCTTCTTCACAACCCACAAAAGTCTGCTGAAGTTTATACCAAATGAAGACAGCTGCTACCGAAGAACATTTAGAAATGTACGGAAACCCATGAGATGACCTTCAGAAGACGTAAATTCCCATTTAGAATCACTCCTGGGATGTAACAGAATTTTATATATGTAAATTCTGGTATGTCCATGATTTTTAGTTTTTTCTTTTGCTGGTATTGCCCGGGTATGTGCAGCTGGGTTCAGTTTTTTTTTTTTTTTTTTTTTACTGGAATCCACTGGTATTGCAGTATCTCCAGTGGATGTGGGATTTTGTGCATAAATTGCGCAGACAATAGAACCAGGCAGACATCGTTGGCTAGAGACGGGTATTAGGCTGCAGGTGTTGGTTTCTCCCTGGTAGCGTAGGAAATCCAAATTAACATTGCGGTCAATTGTGAGGACAATTTTATCGAAGTTGCCTTTCCACCTTCAAACACGAAAGCGCCTCATACCACAAAGCAACGATTGTGAATGCGTGGTCTGAAGAGAACGTCATCGGATCATCACATTGGCCAGCACAATGCCAGACTTCAACTCAAATGGCCATCTTTGGGGTAAATTGGACCGTACAATTTGGCCTAAATGTCTCGTAGATTCTACGGTATAACGGAAATTGAATAATAGACTTATTTCAAAGCAAATCACATTTTCTTCTTCGCACGCTCATCCTTTTCCCATCTTTATTTCTTATTTTCCTGTTCCGACCTAATTTTCTTTCTCTCTTTGCAGGAGTACTTCGCGAACAACGCCAAAATCCTACGGGAAGTAAAATTTCAAGGTTCAGAAGGCGGCGATCAGTTGCTTTACATCATAGACGAGCTATTGGAGCCTTACAAAGCCATCACCAACTTCGCTCCTACAGCTTTGGACTTCCTCAACCAACCTACGATCTACAACATCGAGCAATCCTTCGCGTAAGTGCTCCATTCTAGGCTTTTTTTTTTCTTTTTGTGTGACGCCAGAGAAATCTCTCGAATTTGTGTCAACCGTTAAGTAGAGAAGTGAGAAAGTATTAATAATAAACGCCACTAGATGGCGGCACCGTGTCTGGAGGAATGGTTCCAATTTCCTTTTACAACGTTTCTTTGCAAAACCTATAAAAGAGCAGCCCCCTCACCGAGCTTTTTCACGAGACGCGCGATTTATAACGTTGTCCCTGATCCGATGATGCGAGGTACAAGGTCATAATACGGAAGCCAACTCGAACAGTCTTTCGCGCTGCGGGATTTATTCAGTGAGTGGATGTTCGCTCCGACGCATCCAATATCTTCCCGATGGTTTCATCAAACCTTTGTTTCTTCCTTGGCGGGCTTCTGTCGCAGCACGCGGATCACTGGACAGCGGGAATTCCTCCAATTCTCGCTGGCATCGAAGTGCGCTTTAATAAGTGTCAGCGGAGCGTTTCTTGCCACCCCGCGAATATCCGTTGGTGTGGGTTGCAGAATGGCGCGCGAGGCTGCAGTTGATTTGCCGATGGCCCATTGCAGTTTGGGCCACGTAAATCTTCGGTAAAAGAAACGTAAGTGACGTCACACCCAAACTGTTGATGGCGCGTGTAGTTGTACACCACGTTGGTACGCGTCCGCAATCACCGAAAGCAAAGGGTCGATCGTACGGCGGAAGAGTTTTGCCGCACACCCGTCGCACTACACCCCGCTGGTTTTGCGCCCGATAACCCCGCGGTTGTTCGTTCATTTAATTTACGGAAACCCCAATTTGGTGGTGTGGGTGATGAAGAAAAATATTTTTAATGGTCAAAGGTTTCGGTGGATTTGCGGGAGAGTTTGTTCACTCGGCGTGTGCACACATACACACACAAAACTTTTGATAGGTCCATCGTGGAGGGAACCCCAACCAACTGTGCATAGAGGGCAACATGCAGAGGAGCTGATCAGAACACCATTATTAAGGCAGCCTACAAATCTGCGAGAAATAAACGATTCCATCCAGCAACTGCCAAATGGTGGACACACGAGTTCACTCTGCTTAGGAGAGAAGTTCACACAGCTCGAAGGAGGTTCCAGCGACACAGAGACTTGCCCCCACAGGAAGTTGCGCAACTTTATAGAACGTACATCTCCACAAAGAATAGATAAGTAAAAGAAATTGCGACACGAAAAAAAGCGACATGGAAAACTTTGTTAACGGCACAAATACGAGTAACCCATGAGGACTGGCCTATAAAATAATACGGGACAAACCCTTTTCTACGGAAATCCACTCCACAGTTCTGGATGACACACATGAAACAACTAATTCAGCCAATCTAATTTTGGACAAACTTTTCCCACCTGATGATCGCCAGGTCGACCTCCACGAACACATACAGATTCGGCAAGCCAATAAGCGGTACATCCCACGGGAGGAAACTGATCCCTTCACTCTGGACGAGCTAAAAGCAGCACTCAAGAAGATTAATCCTAAAAAATGCTCCGGTATTGATCTTATAGAATACGAATTCAGTCTCCGTTTTTGCAAAATCAGACCACTTCGCTTGCTACAGCTGTTTAACATATGCTTACAAGAAAGTACTTTCCACAGAGTGTATAAACTGGCACTTGTGCGCCTCATCAAGAAGCCAAACAAAACACTGATGGACCGACGTGCGTTTAGCCCTATAGCCCTCCTAGCAAACTTGGGGAAAATCCTAGAGAGATTAATAGCACAGTGAATTACAATACGCTTCTTAGAAATTTGATAATTTGATAATTTGATAATTTATTTATCCCTATTTTGTGTTACAATTGTTGGGAGATAACAGCAAGAAGGGAGGGAGAACACATAAGCCAGAGGCTTTTTAGGGGGTGTTCCCTTTGAAAAAGATAACAATAAAAACAGATACACCATGAATCGGACATGTTTCTACATTCCATTACCGAGACTACGTAAACCAACCACACATGTCGCGTGGTTAACAACAGTACATACTTATAATTACATTGTGAGTACTTTTACAATAACAAGTATGAAAGAAAAATTATGAAATAATTGCATAGAATGTTACAATTTATGACAGCTATTCCTTCAACTTGTTTACACAATTTCCAAACTGGTATGCATTGTGGAAAGTTCAGGAGTTGAGTGGAAGGTGATTCAGATCAGACCTCCCTGGTGATGTGTTCAGTCAGGAGCTTCTTGAACTTGTTTAGTGAAATGGCATTTTTGATGTTTTCAGGAAGATTATTCCAGGTTTTTGCGCCTCTGTATTTTATATTTTTCTGGCCTATGGCTTTTCTGAAAAGCGGAACCTTCAGGTTCGCTTCATTTCTTAAATTATATCTTATTTCTTCTTCTTCTATTGTTATAAAAAAGGATCTGAAGAGAGGAGGAAAGTTCGGTGTCTTCAAAGCATTGTAGACAAAGACCGCCTCAGCTTTTTGTATCAGTTGGTAGATGCTTAAGAGTCTCGCTTCCTTATATCTCGAAGTCACCGATGCATTCCAGGGAAGGCCCAAAATTGAACGAACACATCGATTGACAATTGAATTGATTCTCTTAAGGTTATATTGACTGGTCATACCCCATGAGATAATTCCATATGTGAAGTGAGGCTGTATTAAGGAAAGGAATACTAGTCTGAGAAGGGAAGGAGGTAACCAGGCAGAGGCTCGGGCGAGTATTCCTGCTAGTGACGAAGTTTTCTTTCGTAAGGCGATCATTTGTTTATCCCAACTCAGCTTGTCATCTAGCCAGATTCCTAGAAACTTGGTATCATTCACCCTTTCCAGTTGTTTTCCTTTGTATGTTATTTCGAAATCAATATTCAATGGTTTATTTTTCGTCCTAAACACCATATATTTGGATTTTTCTGGGTTTAGTATCAGCTGATTCTTTTGAAGCCAACTATGCATTTCAGAGAGCAGGGCAGAGATCTTGCATTGAAGTTGGTTAGGGTCTTTATCAGTGATTAGAATGGAAATGTCATCGGCATACGCTACTAGGTGGGAAGATGGAAGATGAGAGAGAAATTCATTAATGTAAAGAACAAATAGGATCGGTCCGAGAAGTGAGCCTTGAGGTACTCCCCTAGAGAAATAAGAAATGTCTGAAAAAGACTGGTTTGTTTTAACGACAAATGGCCTATCACTAAGGTAGTCTTCAAGGAGAAGGTTAATTTTTCCTCTCAAGCCAAGATTGTTGAGCTTGTTGAGTAGGATATTATGATTTATGCAGTCAAAAGCTTTTGATAGGTCTAGAAACAGTGCTATTGCATAGTGACCCTTTTCAAGACAGTCCGTGATCCTGGAGCAGAAGTCAACAATTGCCAGGTCAGTGGATCTTTTTGAACGATAAGCGTACTGTTGTTGATGGATAAGCTGATTGACTTCCAGGAAGCCCATGAGTCTGCCGTGAAGAATTTTTTCGAATAATTTTGCAAAAACTGAGAGTAGAGCTATTGGACGAAAATTGTTGATAGAGTTACAATTTTTCCCCTTAGGAACAGGAACAATGACTGCTTTTTTGAATTGAGACGGGAATTTACCAGATTGAACGGAAAGATTGTAAATATACTTCAGTGGTGTTAGAATTGAATTAAGGACCTTTTTCAGCAGAGCAGGAGATATTTCATCAAAGCCAGGGGCTCCCTTTTCTTTTAATTGATGTCCTGCTTCTAAAATCTCTTGATCTGAGAGCGGAGCGAGGAAAAAAGAGCTCCTCATTGAGTGCTTGACAGATTCTTTCGTTGCATTATCTCTAGAGTCAACTTCGTCTTTAAAAAGGTTATTCACGCTTGAGATAAAGTGATTACGGAATGCTGCTGCTTTTTCCTGGTCATCCGAAATGAGTACCTCGTTCTCAACTACATCTCCAACGTAGCTCTGTGGTTTCGTTTTTCTTCCAGGTAGTAGCTTGTCCAAGACTGCCCACTTTTCCTTGCTTGTGATGACGCCTTTAAGTTGGGAACTATAATATTTCCTTTTCTCCGACCTAATACTGTCGGTGACTTTGTTTCTGTACGTTGTGTATTTGTTTTTATCCTCCTCCTTTCCTGTTTCTCTAGCAATTCTTGCAAGTTTGTCCCTTTTCTTTAGCATGTTACAAATTTTGTTTGACATAAATGGGCATAATTTCCATCTTGGCCTAGTGGTCTTTTTATTCCCTGGGATCCTGATGTATGACGCGCATTTTTTGTAACTATTTAGGATATACTCAAAGAAGAAGTTCGTCGCAATTTCAGGATCATCTGTAGCAGCCACTCCATCCCACGAAGACTGCTGGAGATCATAACAGAGCTCATCTCACTTCACCAATACGGTTTCACCCCTGGGAGGTCCTGCGAGGAGGCCCTCTTCGATCTTGTTCTCCACATTTAAAGCTCTGCAGCAAAATTCTAACTAGCTGTCTTCATGGAATTTGAGTGGGCCTTCGACACTGTCTGGCGGGACAGTGCCCTGGCACGGCTCCGCACAGCTGCCTGCTCACGCCAACTGTACAAGTTCATAAGTAGCTACTTCTCTGGTAGAGAGGTCCTCCTGCAATCCAAATTCCAACAGGTCAAGAGAAGTATCAGTCGACGGTGTCCACGGGGCTCCTGTACTGGTGGCCCCTTGTATGGAATGTGGTTATACAGAACTGGCTCTCTCGCACCTTCCCAAATACAAAAGTTATAGCCTTTGCCGACGATGTTACAACTGTTGTTTCCGGCCACTCCCGAAGAGCCCTTGAAGTGAAGGCCAGGATTGAATGTCAGCTAGAACCTCCTAGCTGACATTCAATCCTGGGCCGTCACAAACAAACTCACCTTAAACCCAAAGAAGACCAAGATGATGTTGTTCAGAGGGAAACTGGACCTCAGGCACCCGCCACAGGTAAAAATTGCAGGCACGCAGACTAAGGTCCTGGGCATCATTATTGACCACAAGCTAAGTTTACTACCTCATTTGATTCATCTAAGCACCAAGATTAAAAAATTCTCTGCAGATATAGTCAGAACTACTAGAAATGAACAGGGATTATCCAGACGACCCCTATCACTTTATTATAAAGTTTTCCTTCCAATTTGTGATTATTCGGCTGGTGCCTGGTTTCAACCTGTGGGACTGGTAAAGATTTATTTATTTATTTATTTATTTATTAAATCTGTTTATTGCTCTGCCGAAGAGCCACCCCCTGGACAGCAGAAAGCTAGGGGGGGGATATTTACATACAGAGGTTAAGACAGGGACATGTGCCTGGCGGTTACATGGGGCCCATGTATGCTTAACCCGAAAAGTACAGAACTTAGTGTTTATAATTTTACATAATTGAAAGAATTAAAAGATATTATTTTCTCAAAATTGCTATAAATTACAAAAGCATTAGAGAAATATACAAAATATAGAGAAATGAGGCAGTCCTTCACCGGTTGTTGCACGTGGTATCTCTTCAATTCTTCAATCTTGAACGTAATAGTGCAGCCAGGCGTCTTTGGAGTAGTAGATTCTAAGAGAGAGAGGACCAGTGATGGCTTCACTTTATTTTCCTTTTCACCTATTTTTCACGGGATGCATTGTGGTGGCATTTTCCTTCTGGTGGCGTCTCATAAGTGTACATTTGCATATGTGTCCTTTATCTTCTGACGTCTGTATGAATGCTGCTCGCAGAATCTATCCAGGTCGATGGCTAGATTGTTCATCAAATCTATCGTGTTTCCTGGGAACATGCGTCTCAATCCTTTCAGGTGTTCAAGCTGATTGTGAGTGGGAGCCTTGGGTCCATTTGATTCCTTCCGGCAATGCGTGGAGTTTTTATTAAATCAGTAATTTCAGGGGCGTCGCGTCGTCTTGTGATTAGTCTGGCAAGTGTAAGAAGGTTTTCTGCCAAAATCTGTTGTCTCCATGGGGGTGACAAGATGAGGAACAAGCTCGGCTCAATCCAGCGATTAATGTTGCTCGCCATCTACAGAGTGTGCAAAACAGTACAAATGACCATGGGCTACGATTATCATCAGAAACCCTGACACCGCAGCAACCAAGAATACCCCAGTATGCACTTCCATCAGTGCCTGTGCCCAAATCATGACATCTCTTGGATCACTGTTCGACTTCTCTCTCTCTCTCTACAGCCATCCAGGTGAAGACATCACTGCTGCGATCTTTCTGTTAAAATGGCACTCCAGCTCCTCCCGGGTGGGCAGCTACTGATAGGCATGGACTCAAACTGTCGCTCGCCACTCTGGCACAGTCAGGCACCAGAGAGGAATGCCCTAAGAAATGTCTCAAGACTTGAAGACCTTATTCTCACATTAGGCTTCCAAATATTAAACCGCCCAGGACATCTTCCCACTTACAGTGGTCCACTCTGGGAGAGCGAAATTGATATCACAATGGCTACGCCTGACAGCCAACAAACTTTCCAGCTGGACGGTCGAGGAGTCCCGAACCACTTCAGACCACAGAGCGATCACATTCTCCCTTGTTCGCTCTGTCCAACGCGCCGCATCGATTCCAAAGGACATTGTGCGTTATAACACCAAAAAAGCGGATTGGCAACGCTTCCTTGTGGAACTGTCCAGAAGCTACCGGATGATGTTCCTCTACCGGCTTCACTCTCGCCGAATCACTGTGTACGCAATATTGCTGCCATCATCAAAAGTGCCTGTGATCTGTCCATTCCGCGTAGGAGGCCATACTGCTATGCTGTCCACTGGTGGAATACAGACCTTCGGGACTTAAGAAAGAGGGCACAACAAGCCAGGAAAACATACCAACGTGCGCGTGCCCATCTTCTCCCACATGAGGTTGAAGCTGTCCGGGAGGCATATCGGGTGGTTAGAAACATGTACACCAAGAAAATTCGTAAGTGTAAGAAGGAGTCATGGCACACCCTAGTCTCCACTATTGGTAATGAAGACCCATGGGGCATCGTGTTCCGCATCGTCACTAATAGGCCGCCTAGAGGTGAAGTTCTTAGTTACAACTCTCAAACCGCATGGCTCTTCAACCTTTACCTGGTCTGACTCAATAAACAATATTCTTGATTCCATTTACCCTACTGAAGTTTCAGCGATGTCACTGGAGCAACAGCAGTTCATCAACGGTAATCAAGATTATCAGCCAGAGGCTACGGAACCGTCCTTCACTATGTTAGAGATGAATATGGCTCTGGCTAAAATGAAAGATGGCAAAATGCCAGGTGCTAGCTTACTCGAAGTCGACGTAGTCAAGAAATTCGCTGAAAGCTACCTCACCACACACACTTGAGCCTCTTTAACAGGTGCCTTGCTGAAGGAACTTTCTATGTACCCTGGAACACTGCTACTCTCAAGCTGATTCTGAAAAATCCAGATAAACCTTCCCAACTTCCTGCCTCCTACCGACCAATTGCTCTGCTCTCCGTTTTGGCCAAGCTTCTAGAACGACTTCAGCTGTATCGCCTCTCCACCTTCTATACTGATCAGCAACTCACCTCACCATTTCAGTTTGGATTCAAGACAGGCTCCAGCACCGAAGACGCTAGACACAACTTGATTACCCAGGCCACACAGACAACTTCAAAGTATACTCTAGCCATCATGGTGGACTTTGCTGGTGCGTTCGATCGACTGTGGTGGCCCAGTGTTCTCCGGAGGCTTCGGCAGGCAAACACGTCCAAAAACCTATACAACAGTCTAAAATCCTATCTCAGCAATAGAAAATTACAAGTTGTAAACAAATACCAGACTATCACAAGATGCGTTCACCGGGGTTGCCCCAAGGGCTCTGTCCTTGGGCCATTCCTCTCGTCCATTGTTCTGGACGGGTTCCTGGGGTTTGACCTGGGTGGGGCCAGACCCTTGGCCTTCGCTGATGATCTTGTCCTGGTGGTTGAAGCTGACACAAGAGCGGCACTGGAAGCAAAAGCAAATACAGCTCTGGAAAAGCTCCAAAACTGGGCAGCACTCCATAACCTCTCAATTTCTGGTGAGAAAACAAAATCGATTCTCCTCAAGGGAAAGCTACAAACACGTCCAAAAACACGTCCAAAAACACGTCCAAACACGTGCCAAATACAAATACGCAGGCCTCCAACAATGAAGTTAAATAATATCCCCATCCGTCTCTACACAGAAGTCAAATACCTGGGAATCTACATTGACACCAGTCTTACCTGTCACTCTCAACTGAAGTACTTATCCACAAAAATCCGAACATATACGGCCATGATAAGAAGAGTCAGCAGAGCGGACTGCGGTTTGAAGCAAAAAGCTTTGTCTCTCATCTATAAAGCGGCGTTTCTCCAAATTGTGGGTTATGGAGCCTCAGTTTGGTGTACAAAGGCCATCCTGGAAAAGAACAAGCGTAAACTTGACTCAATACAAAGATTCATGCTGTTGTATATCTGCAGGGCATGTCGCATGTCAGCACCCCTGCCCTACAGGTTATTATTGGATGTTTGCCACTCTATCTTGAGGTGATTAAAAGGGGCCTTTACCATCGATTGAAGAAGGGAATTCCGACACAGTTGTTAAATCTTCAACTGCAGCTTACGAGTGACCTGAAACAAGAAAGGAAACGTATCTTCACACACCTTCAAGGAATTTGGCAGCATTCATGGGAAACCACGCCCAAAGGAGAAATTACCAGAAGATTCCTCCCATCCATTGACATGACTTTCCCAAAGTCTCCTTCCTGGTTTTCACCTGGTCTGCAAGTTACATTCCTGATCACAGGACATGGGCCCTTTCAACAAAAATTGACAGCAATGGGAATTGAAAGCAATCCATTCTGCCACTGTGGCGAAGAGCAATCATGGGGGCATCTCATGTATGAGTGCCCTGCTTACGATGATTGTAGGCTCAAATTTTTAACTGAAATCCAGGAGAACCCTCGTAATCATGAAACATACCTGCTTCAGAATGAAACGACATACAAAGCCTTAACGAGTTACGCGCAAGCTGTCTTTACCATCAGACGGGCAAAGTTTGCTGAACTTAGAGCTGCTCAGAACAACGACCCTCAAATGCAAACACAAACTGGGGTCGGATAGCATTTTCCTAACTGATTAAAGAGTAAGACTGAATATTAAAATACTATGCTGGCATCATGGTTGCCACTCCTCGGAAAGCAGACTCCCAGAGAGTGGGAGTCGGCAGAGAGAGCTTGGCCTTTGGCACTCGCACAGTGGCGCCTGCCCCTGTGACTTTTAATACCTCTCCCCCATCCCCTATTTCGCCTTACTCGGGTGGACTGCCTTCTCTATCTATCCACTTTAGCTTTTTTTTCTCACATTCAGATCCCCTTTCCTCTTCCCCAGGCCTTCTCTTCTCTTCCTTTTTTTTTAACTTGGTCTTCGTCCAGGACGCTTAGGCGACCCAGGCGGAGACCAGCCAGAGAATAAAGGGCAGCCTGGCTACCCCCTAGCGGTGTGTGCGGGCAACGTGGGATCCCACCAGGGGCCCTGAGGCCGAATGCCAGGACACCCAACAGAACCCAACGCAATATGTCGTATACAACAGACAACACTTTTCTGGCTTTTACAGTAGTTCTGTACTGTATTTCTTCACAGAGTACATATGGCGCAGATGTGAGAAATCACAGGTGACGCCTGACCCTAACACTATGCACACTATGTGCAGGACAGTGTCCACCCCGGCCCTGCAAGTGCTGGCCGGTGCGCTGCCACTCGACCTTCATGCGACCAAAGGACACATATACAAACATATACTTATGACACGCCACCAGAAGGAAAATGCCACCACAATGCATCCCGTTAAAGATAGGTGAAGCCATCACTGGTCCTCTCTTACTTAGAATCTACTACTCCAAAGACGCCTGGCTGCACTATTACGTTCAAGATTGAAGAATTGAAGAGATACCACGTGTAACAACCGGTGAAGGATTGCCTCATTTCTTTATATTTTGTATATTTCCCTCATGCTTATGTAATTTATAGCAATTTAGAGAAAATAATATCCTTTAATTCTGTTAATTATGTAAAATAATAAACACTAAGTTCTGTACCTGTCGGGTTAGGCATACATGGGCCCCATGTAACCGCCAGGCACATGTCCCTGTCTTAACCTCTGTGTGTAATATCACCCCCCCTAGCTTCTAGCTGTCCAGGGGGTGGCTCTTTGGCAGAGCAATAAACAGATTTAATAAATAAATAAATAAATGTTGCCTATCGAGACTTGAAATTCCGGATAAGGAAAAGCATTCCAACTACGTTTCTCGGCATCACAACCAACCTGAGTATGGATACCAAAACAGAAACTACCCGCTGCTACAAAGAGCTGATAAAGCTGTGGCAGACACGCTGGGATGAGACCTCGCTCAGGGCAGCTACCAAACAGTTCCTACCGGATGTGACCTACATGGCAGCCAGAGCAGTCCAGAAATGGTTCTCCCCTGCACTGGAAACAACCTTTATACCGCCCTCCTTATTCCGTTTGTGTGTAACAGAGATAATGTCATTACCTACGCCGACGATATAAAGTCCCGCGGCTGCCTCAAATAATCAGCATGAGGAGAACTGCGACCACAGTCAAAATGCTGGTTGGAAAAATCAATTCCCCTGACTTCTGGGATATATGCCAGTGGCATGTTCCACTTCCGTCCTTACGAGCCACCCCTCTTCTTCAGCTACAACGGAACAGGCTGAAGATCAGTGACAGATTCCTACCTGGACAAGTACTTCCGATAGTACAAGCCCTGCTAATGATCGGAGTTGACCTGCAGAAATTCGCTTCTGATCGCAATTACAGGCGCTCGTTGGCCGAACTTGTTCCCCTTTTGTTTGGCCCCTGATGTCGACTCATACTGATATCTCCATCTGCTATCTCCTATGAGGCGCATAACGGCACGTCGCAGGCAAATCGACGAACTGTCTTCACAAGAAAATGCAATACCGAACAATAATTTGGCACTGTGAAATATTCTGACTTGTGTGAATATGCTTAAATATGTGCTTTGTACATATGAACGTGTACATACCTTGGTGTACTGTCTGCTTCACATCTATGTACATACTCATATCTATTGAATGGTTAATGCTACGTTTTTAATTGTTATGTAATCTTTTATACTGCACAAATTTTTATACTGTACATATTTTTATATTACCCTATTTCATTGTCAAGCCCCTGGCCTCCTGGCTGTGGCGGGCACATTATTGTATCTTTACTGTACAATAAAGATTTTCTTCTTTCTAACGGAAATACCACCATCAGTCGACAGGGGAGTGATCACATCGGAAATCTGTAATAAGATCACAGCTTTCTCTAGCCATCTCAACCATTTCGGTCTCAAACTGAACCCCCAAAAATCCGTTATTATGGTTTTTTCTCTGAAGAAGTGTCCCACATCCATACAACCCTCACTGCAGGGTGCAGTTATTCCAAGTGTTACTAAACACAAAGATCTCGGTGTAACCTTCGACCCAAACCTTAGGTTCAACTGTCACATCGAATGTGTTCTACGCAAGACCAACCGAATGCGCTGGATTGCCCGTCAACATCTTCTTCATAACACAGACGCAAGAACCACAATCAGATATCTGGAAACCATTGTGTATCCTACCTTTCTGTATGCCTCATGCTTCTGAGTCTGCACTTGGAAAACTGGACAGGATCCAAGCAAGAGCAGCCAAAATAATCATCGGGGCTGTTTCGTCTACGAACAACACCAAAGCAGAGCGGGAATGCGGCCTTCAGACACTCAATCAAAGAAGAAGATATCACACAATTAAATTCACTAATAAGGCTAACAGCAGAGACATTGATCATATCTCCCGTAGGACCTTTATAAATTGGAACTGCAGGTCAAGACTCAAAAGGTCATCCACCATGAAATACGATAAGGAAATCAGAGAAAGTCTTGATCTTGAACTCACAAAATATGACATACTTCAAGAGCCTACCTTACCATCTTGCATCCCCCAAAATACCACAATAAATTTGGATCTCGTGGAACACTGTACAAAAAAAGAAATCGAGACCATTGTCAAAGCTATAGGAATCAAAACAATTGAGACTTATTCGAGGCGTGACTTAGTACAGATGTATACCGATGGATCCTCTGACGAGACAATCCTCAGGGGCGGAGCAGACATACACACCACCCTGACAAATACTACAAAAATGCAACAAAGCATAGGTGCAGGCAGCATCGCCTCTAACTTTACATGTGAGCTAAGGGCAATCCTTGAGGCCCTAAATAGTTATATTTCACTAAGAGACATAGACAGAGCCAGAGGGCTTGTAATCTTCTGCGACTCAAGAGCGGCCCTGCTGGCAATAAAACATGGACGCACAGGACTCACACAGGACATTCACCGACATTTGGAGACAGTTCATCAATTGGGAAAGAGCTGCACACTACAGTGGATGCCTGCGCATGTGGGTATAGAAGGAAATGAGGCGGCCGATAAACTGGCAAAAGAGGCAAGAAACTTAAATCACAACACCTCAAAAACCATAACTCTAGATGATGCTAATGCCATCGCCAGACACAGACTCAGACAGAAACATATAGAAACTGATCACCAAATCTGCGAGATTAATGCAAATAGGAACATCACTAAGACCATTGCCAGACTGAGAACTCGACACATGGCAGGTATGAAAATTAGTGCGGATGGTACCAGAACTTATAAACTTTGCAGAAACTGTCCGAAAGAACAGCTTACTCCGGAACACATCTTCAGCTGTCCTGCAATTCAGGCGAGTTTGCAAAGCATGGACGAATCCCCTTTTCAGGGAGAACTTTATAACGAAAAGATCGTGGACTTAGCTAAAGCAGTGATATCAGCGCATGGCTCAATTTGACTTCAAATGGACACGACACCAACCAACCATTTTTATATTACCCTATATCATTGTCAAGCCCCTGGCCTCCTGGCTGTGGCGGGCACATTATTGTATCTGTATCTTTACTGTACAATAAAGATTTTCTCTCTCTCTCTCTCTCTACTGACGGACCATCGTGACAGGCTCCATCACACAGAACAGTGCTCTTGCGGTGCCAGAGAGAATTGTCAACACGTTCTCCTGGACTACGCGATCTACGCAGACTTCGGGACTAACCCAACAACAGCACACAACTAGCTCAAGACAACCTCTAATGCTTGGTGTCAAATTCTGACAACTTCAAGGCACTCCAGAACTTCGCCAAAGGGGCCTTTGAGCGAAGACGAAGGAACATGAGAACATTACCTTGACGGAATTTGTGTAAAAATGGAACAGAGCAACGAGGCGGAGAGGAACACATGTTCTAGGAGCCGCCCATCCACACACACACATCGACGTGTTTCTTCAGCTTCTTACGGCGCGTGCACGATGCCGCTTTTGCGGGGATGTGTGGCAGCTTTCGATATGATCGCTTCGTGCCCGGCTTCCGCTGGATCGGGGTCTGTTCACGCCCGCTCAGGGTGGTAATAAAGATTACGCGGCTAATTTATTCATTACGCTCTCCATCTACGATTCTTTCATCAACACTTTCCGAAAGTGCTAAATGAGGCGCGTGACTCCGTTATTAATTAAGCGCGTGACTCTTAACCAAATTAAAACGCCAAAAGCCGCTCCGCTAAACGGGGTTTCATGAATTCACGAGGTGCTGGAGAAAGAAGATCGCGGTGGAAGCAGCTGGGAATGTTTTTAAAAGGACCACACCAACCTTCTGATGGGGGGGGGGCAGTAATTCTGGGAAACAGATTATCTTTGCTGTGCAAACAGCCCAGAGATGGCTTCACTTTTTAATGCACATGCGCCAGCCATCTATTTCCACCCTTCTCTCTTTCAGTGGACCATTCCAAATCAAAAACGGTTTCTGCGAGTCTCCAGTATGGCAAAGAAACTGCTGGAATTAAAATGTTTGGTGACCGAGGTCACATGTTTTCCGAGTACATTTTTACTCCCAACGGAAGGGCACTGTCGGGGGAAGAACGCACTGCGAAAGGTATATTTAAGAAGAAGACGAATTTTTGCACCTGCACATCGTCCATCACGCTCATTTTCATTTCGCTGGATGTTGTCCACTTTAAAACATGAGATTGAATCGTACGAGTGGCAATGCATCCATCTCTGCGAGATTCACATTTGCAATCATGAACCGAATGGAGTAGATTAGGACAGAAGGTTTTAATTAACGTCAAATCAAAGATAACTTTTTACACGCGATGTGTAAAAATATTCATTCAGGTAAACAGTAGTTAGAGGACCCCAAAACATGTAAAAGTTTTAGAGATTAAACTGTGACTACACCACGAGAACAGAATGGTACCCGAGGAGCTAAAAGAAAATCTTGAACATAACAACGGAGATGGAAATTCAAGAATTCGTGGGCAGTAAATGGATGGTCATTGCACAAAACAGAAGGAAGAAGGAACTGGAAAGTTGCTGGAGAGGCCTTCATCCTGCAGTGCATTGAAAATGGCTGATGATGACACCATGAGAACTTATTTACAATTGCAAAATCAGGCCATGATTACAAGCAGTTTTATGTCTGTTTCCACCAACAGCTTTTACTCTTGAGCCCAAATAGCAGAAGCTTGTAATTGTGGTTGGGTGGCTCCTAGACTAACGTCCATCTCCATCTAGGACACTGTCTTATTTACAAACTATGTAAAAGGGCCTAAATATACGTATGTTGTGTTATGTTTGTGTAGCAAATGTGTGTGTTGTTTGTGTTGGTTCAGACCCCATAGCTACCAGGGAGCGGTCAATGCCTGGGTAACTGCTGCCTGGTGTCCATCTTGAGCCACGTGGAGGTGGGCCTCAATTCAACTAACGGTGTATGTGAAAACAATAATCTCGCGCCCACCTAACCAATACAGGTGGGTGCCAGCATCCCACTCCCGCACTTTGGCTGCCCAGACCCAAGTGCCAGCAAAAAAAAAAAAAAAAAAAAAAAAATATATATATATATATATATAAATAAAAATAGTAAAATAAAAAATAAACAAAAATAAATATAAAAAATGAAATATAATAAATAAAAATTAAATTAATTAATTTTAAAAATAAATAAAATAATAAAAACAAACAAATAAAATAAAAAAATAATAATAAAAAAAATAAAATAATAATAATTAAAAAAATATGATAAATAAATAAATAAAAATAAATAAGTAATTTAATAAAATAAAAAATATATAAAATAAATAATAAAATAATAAAATAAATAATAAAATAATAAAATAAAAATGTATAAAATAAATACCGTATAAATAATAATAATAATAACTACGTATGCCTTCGTCTTCATACTGTCAAAGTGTCGCACAAAAGAGAGGCGTTCACCCCACGTCCGTGTTGGAGGAACCTTCACGGATACCACCCCTTCGGATATCCATTAAAAGAAATCTTAAAACTTTGTTCTTTCTTGGCACGCTGTCAAGAGACCCAAACTGCACGCCGTAATGGGATCGATGGCTGCGTTTGTTTTGTTGCCGCTCACCGCCGACACATTTAGAGTTCGCAGGTTACTCCAGAAACCGAACGCGGCAATGAGGTCACGATGAGACGAACTTGCATCGCTCACAATGCGCGAGTTTCGCCCGCAGTTGTTCTGAGGTTTCGGGAAATTCGACCCCTTAATACGCCGCGGGACTACGAGGCCATTAGAATCCATTTCCGGCGTTTCCCCGGAGCCACATCGGACTGTAATTAAACGGCGGCCGTCCGCAAATGCCAAAGAGAAGGGATGGTCAACATTCGGCATCTTCCCCAGCCGGGGGCCGTTAGAGACACCGCCAGTGCCACTGAACTCAATTTGTTGTCGGTAATGTGCGGGCAGGTGTCGCCACCAGCTGATGGGAAGCCAAGCCTCCCAATCCGCGAATTTATGCCCGTTTCCCCCAACGTGCATTACACCAACGGGTAAATAAATCCCACTTCATTAGCCAGCGGTTTAATTACCGATCTTCCTTATTTAAGACCACGTAAGCGTATCGTTTGGTGACGCCGAGAGACGGGGGCAGTCTCGCTAAAGCGGAATGTACTGATACCGCTTGTATTTACTGGCGGCGGCGTAAAAATTTGTGCCATACTGCAAAGCATCTTTCTTGATAAAACTCTGCAGGATCGAGAGAAAATCCAAAGTGGCAGTGGAAGCAGAGGGCAGAACGTTTCGATACGACTTCCAGCACTAATGCCACACGCATTCCACCGACAATCAACCTCTCGCCAGAAGTTATTCTCACTTTCTGTGCTTTTCATTCGACATCTTTCATTCGAACATAACACATTTTCCAAAATCCAATCAACGAATGGTTTGCCCAGCATATAACTACAATATAACGGTTGTACAGACTCGAAAGCAAATCTTTGTCTCCAGATTAAATCCAAAAACCACTTTACAGGCAATCACAGAAATATATTGGAAGGAATGCTCCATCAAAGTAGATGTAAGACAAAGAGGCATAAGATACGTACGAGGTACGTATTTTATGCCTCTTTCATTGTCTAAAAGCCAGCCGATCCCAATCAACCGCTAATCAGCTTGGACCCGTGGCCTCGAAATACCCTAATCAAAACTTTCTAAAAAAAGAAAAGCTCGCGTGCCAAGAGGGGACATAATAATACTCAAGCACAGCAACTACAGAGTGCCCCACCCACACCCGCATCTGTAATTATCAGATACTACATTCATAACATAAGAGGGATAAATTGCAAATTCTATACACTGCAGTCTATTCTCCTTGCTGCAGAATATGATATTGTTTGTTTAATGGAGACCTAGCTGAACCACAATAGATCTATTGACATCCTTTGCTTCCCATTAAACTATGCTGCTCAATGTAATGGACAGGCCATTCACCGCGACGGTGGAGTGGCAATCATATATAAAAATTCCTTTGCTGTACAGAGGACCACCTCAAGTCGCTCTGAAAACTTTGAAGCCCTCTCTGTAATCCTTGACCTCGATGAAATTACAATACAGGCCTGCACTGTCTATCTCCCTCCAGAACACACCGTAGAAGTTATAACGGGACTAGGAGCCTGGATTACTACTAATCTCCAACCCAACGTCTCTACTAATCTCGTAGGGGACTTCAACATGCCCCTGCCAAGGTATTCAACGGCTCGGTCTTCTCTGGTAAACATGCTATATATGCTCGACCTTCACCCTCCATCAAATTCGCCCAACTCGGGGAAATCAGCAACTCGACCTCATTTTTCACAACATACCTCGTGCAGAACTTATCATGCCAACCGTCTTCTTCAATTCAGACCATCAACCATTGCACTGTGAATTTTATGCCCGCTATAATCTTTCTAGTCTCTCGGTTGAAGGATGTTGCCCGCAGTTTACGAGAAGAGTCTTTTCTGCCAAGTTCATAAACCAAGAAATAATTTCTCCAACACCTCACTAGGTATAAATGGAACTCTCTGTTAGAAAGATCAGGGCCCGAAGCCACTTCCATCCTGGCTGAAGAATTATATCAAATAGCTTGTGTTGGTGCGTCTAAGGAGATTCGGATCACACATCTGTCTAACTGTTGGTTTAAGAAAAACATTAAGATAGTGTTCATATGAAAACAAAAGGCTTACCGAAAATGGCAGAAAACCAGAACCTCTGAAGACTACATCGTTTACAAAAAAAGAACGGGCCTGTTTCTTAAAGCACAAACGCCAAGAGTACAACTTCGCTATTTCTAGAAAGCTTAATCGGTCTAAAAGAATCAATAACCACAAAAATTCCAACTTAACCATGGATGAAACTTTATTTAGGGAATGGACGAGCAGTACCTTCGGAACCTCTACAAATCCTGAACTAAAGTTTAACTGTCCTGAAGCAGACAAACCAGTTGGCTGGTAAATTACAAAACCCGCGCGCCTGACCACTAGGCTACGGCGGCTTCATTACATCAACAGCATGAATCCATCTGGAACTAATCTTGATAACAGACTTCTCCTTACAGAAATCATCATAACCAAAGAAAACGTAATTCGGGCATTAAATAGTCTCCCAAATAAATCCACTTCTGGCCTTGTTATGTTTCCCCTCTTCATCATGGAAGTAAGCTGTCCATTTATCATTGAGGTCTTGCTACATATTTATATAAACCCTTCATAAACCAAGAAATAATTTCTCCAACACCTCACTAGGTATAAATGGAACTCTCTGTTAGAAAGATCAGGGCCAGAGGCCACTTCCATCCTGGCTGAAGAATTATATCAAATAACTGCAGCTATTTGATATAATAGAATTATATCAAATAGCTGCAGTTATCCCTGAAATATGGAAACATTATATTGTAAAACCCGTGCCTAAAGTCAAACATCCAAAAGACAAAAAGGACTTTCGTCCCATCTCTATAAGCTGCAATTTATTAAAATTGTTTGAGAAGACTCTGCTGCCAATTCTTGTCATGCATTTTTTCCAGCAAAGACCTCCATATTTATACACTGTGATTCCAAAGAGATCGACTGTGACGAATTTAATGCACACCCTATTTCGGATCCAAACGACTCTGAACACCAAAGAACAGATTGGTGTAATCTTTTTAGACATGAAAGCTGCTTTTGATAATGTCTCAATCAATGCCTTGATGGCAATACTTGAAAGGCATTTCAGAACAAAGCTTATTAAAAGTCATCGTTTCTATTTTCAAACAAAGGCATTTGAGGGTTGAACACAGGACCTTTCAATCGAACCACGTCTTCTACAGAGGAGTCCCCCAAGGTGGTGTCCTTCTTGCCCTATTTTTTGCTGTCGCTTTTGACCTTCCTCTCTACGCATCCCGACTGCAGCTCTTACGCAGATGATATAAAACCCTTCATCTCGTCGAAACACGTGACAAATGTGACGCAATCAACGCCCATGCCACTGCCCTAATAGAAGAACTGGACCTAATCGATTACCTTGAGAATATTGGCCTATTCATAAACCCGACCAAGTCAGCACAAATGTCTTTCACCAACCTGAAGAAAAAGAAGACGGTGAACATAGACATCTATATTAATGGTATTAGGGTCCGAAAGGTCTCGCATCACTGATCTAGGGCTCACCTGGGATGAAGGCCAAACCTTTCAACGGCACTTCGCCAGCACTAAAGCAAAAACTCTGTCAGCAATGTTGGCGATAAGACTGGAGGAACCTACTGAAGTAAACAACTACAAACTTGCCACTCACTACATACAAACAAGTTTTGTTCCGATTCCCATGTATACCTCGACGATCTGGTCCTTTGCTTCTCTCACTAACATCAAAAAATTCATGGGTATCGAATACTGGATTTTAAGGTGGTTGAACAGTCTTAATGGCCATCCTTTCACCATCTCGCGTTCTATAATGTACGCAAACCTTAGTTGCACCCCTTGGAATCGGTTGCTCAATGCAGGAAATCTGCGCAACCTCTGTCAGCTCCTCACCGATCGTCTTGACGCCCCAAATGTCCACAATCTTGTTGTAGGCCCTAGGCTTTTCCGCGTCATTTGCAATGATGCGTGGATTCCCCTAAGAAACTTATTACAGAATTTAATAATGTTTAGAATATTTTTTCCGTCTAACATCCTCCAAACGTACAACACCCTGAAGATAGATCTCCATAAGTTCGGTGATGAGAAAGCGTACAGATCTCATACAGGACATGTACCACCACATGCAACTGTAGAATTTCCTGATTATCTCCTTCAGGATGGAATCTCCATTTAATCCTACTTTGCTCCTCTACAGAGAAGAATTAATTTGTTTTAAATTATTATTTGTTTGTATGTGTTAGTTGTATATATTGCGATACGTATGCATTTATATGTCTCTACCTTTTGCTGTGTCACTGTATATATGTGCATGTGCTTTATTTGTTCGTATTGGATGTTATTTGTAGTATTATTGTATAGAAACTAATGTTTATGTATGCGTAATTTATGTACGACTTCTGTGTTTGTTGTCTAAGTAATAATGTACAAATCTATAGAGGCACCCCCTTAGCTGAAGGCTGTTCAGGGGTGAAGCATATGCAATAAATTGAATAATAATAATAATCTCACACGTCCTTTCTGCTCAGAGCGGATTATCTGCCATGTGAGAGTCTTGCGACACCATCCTAACAATCGTTTTAACGTCCGGTTTTTATTTCACCCCTCTAGCATAAGTCGCTTTTATTCTTGAAACCACATACACATGTATCATAGTTTTGTTTGTTAAAACTTATATTCATATACAAAGTTCCCAGAGTGGTTCAATGAAAAAAAACGCAAAGTGAAGGGGCTCAAAAATAGTTTTATTTTAATTCAAAGTAATCACTACCTCACTGAAAAAAGTCAACGAAGGCGCCCGAAGAGATGATGTTCAGTTCAGCGGTAGCGTTTTTCTGTGTGTGCCCAACATCCTGAAGAAGCCAACATCCCTTGGAGAGCGGTTTTCACCTCAGAAAAGAGGAAGAAGTCAGCTGGTGCTAGGTCCAGAGAGTAGGATGGATGGTTGATCTGTACAATGCCACGTTTCTTCAGAAATATCTTCACAACAATTACGGAATGGGCGGAGGTTGAACAATAGCTGCCCTTTCCTCGAAATTGTGGCCACACCAGGTAAACGCGCTTCAATAGTCTTTGAAGCACCTCTACGTACAACATAGCATCGACTATGCCCCCTTCAGGAACATTAACGTCCCTGACGAAACTGCTTGTCACTTTCAACGAGTTAGCCTACTGGACAACCTCTGTATCATCTGTTCGAGGAAGTTTGAACTACAGCGTTACCACTTCCATTTATTTTCAAAGTCATCGAACGTGACGGAAACAGCACCAGTCCGGGAATTTCAATGACATACTTCATCTATTTAGTTTTATATTTTTATTGTACGTTGTCCAGCGCTTTTCTTTATCTCTACTTTTCACGTGCTAACCGATTTCTAAGTTGCCTATCACTTATTAACCGTCTTAAAAAAACGTCGTGGCGCACCCTGGCCTAAGATACCATAATGCCAAAAAACAACAGACCGTCATCATCACCTCTCGACAGACAGTTCTTATAATTGCACTGATCGCTGCAGCGATTCTTATCTCTGTTTAGTTCACACTTGTTGGCAGTTGACTTTTCCATCTGGTCCTCAACATATCTCACAAAACGAAGTCCGATTAACGAATTTGCCAGAAATGGACCTCGAAAGTGTAGCTCAATCAGCCTCGAACATTCGTTTGAAAGTGGGGAAATGCCATCTTGTCGGGATCATTCCGAGCAGTTTGTGGAATCAGATAATTCTCCAATAATTCTCGATACACGAGGTCACCGATTGTGAGGAACAAAATGTTCCCCCTTTCAGCAATTTGCATCGAAGTCGTTGCATATGAAAAGACATCGAACCTGATGTCAAATTATTAATAATCGTGGTCCATTGTAAGCACTTTAAGTTTAACGATTAAATTATTTTTAATAAATATTTTATAGAAATAAATAGAGATAGAGAGACAATCTTTATTGCAACCTAAGAAAAAGACGTTACAGAGAAATTAATGTTGCAACCGACCCGTCAAGGCACACAGGCCAGCAGTTAACAAAGCCAAGACATACAAAGTGAAGTAAACTAAAAAAAAAAAAAAAGAAAAAAAGCTCACTCAAACCGATGTTATTGCATGGAAAGCACCTTCTTTCTATATATTTTATCACATGCGAATTTTTTTTTGAGATCAGCATCAAGATTATAGACCTGGGAGAGCATCTGGAAAGGGAGAAACCGATCTGTCAGGAAAGTGTCGAATTCCGAACGGCCAGTTTAGGGATTGTCCTCAAGGCAGAGATAGAGACATTCCAGCAGCATGTATTTCAAATGGATGGCCTGCAACCATTTTCACTGTGGCGAACAACCTCCGGGGATTAGTAAGCTCGAAGAGACTGGGAACCCCCATTGCATTTGCTAATGCTGTTGTTCTAGCTTGTGGCGGAAGATTAGATTTCCAAATGGCCCCTTTCAGTAGCCAATATTCAGATGCTATGAGAGGCTTTTTAGTCGTTTGGGTAGCTCAGGCCCAGACTTCCGATGCGTACAGTAATGGTAGGTAGATAATCGTTCTGATGTATTTTCTGATTATTTCGGGATCTTAATGTGCAACAGATTTTGTTTTGTTATCCAACGAAGACTCTAAGCCCGTGAGGCGAGTTTATCCAGCTGCGTAGTGAAACGGAGTTTAGGGTCAAACATTACACTTACGTCAGAATGTGGAATAACAACAGGAATTTGGGTGTTACCAAAAGTGAGAGCAATCACAGAAGGATTGGTCTTCAGAGAGAACAGCATCGTCTTGGTCTTCCCGGAATTGATCGTCAGGCCAAAGTGCTGTAGAAAGGATGCGATTTCCAAAAGACTATTATTAATGTGGTTAGTGGTCCTGATGAGATTGGAACTGGGCCTGATTGAGATAAGAATCTTAACGTCATCTGCGTAGGAGATGATTATTTTGTTTATTCCGCACCAGTGGGGCAATAATTTCTGTGAAAAACAAATCAGAAAGGAAACCCCACTGCGGTTCTCCAACGGTGTCCTCCAATAGCCTCTTCCTCCAGTGTCACGCTGCAACAACCACATGCTAAGGAGAGCAGATAGAAAGCACGTTATGTCTTCCTTGATGTTATAGAATGATTGTAAAAGCCAAAAAAGAGGAGGGACATTCACAGCATCAAACGCAGCCTCAATATCTATGTAAGTTATGGCAAGTTCGTGATTACTCGGGAGCGCTGCTAGTATGGCATTTATGATGGCGAGGAGGTTTGTAATCGTCGATCGCTGTGAAAGAGCGTAGTGAATCTGGGGAGGTTTATCCGCGAGTATTTATTTGGTGAGGACTGGTAGCAGCATTTTTTCCAATAACTTCAGAAGTGTTGATGCTTTAAATAATCCATCGTCCATCTCCTAGTGGGGGGAGATGAGTTGGGAAATGGTTCTGTACTTTGCTAAACTAACCTCGATGGAACGTGAGTTACGTATTAGACCCTCTTCTATTATTGATTTAAATTCGTCTCTGGAGGCTGAAATCAGTTATATATCAATCGACACTATGTTTGTTTGTTTTTTTTTCAAGAAAGCAGTCGTGAATCGGCCTCAATATTCATAGAGCGGCTCCTCTGAGTGTTTTAATTTAACCCATTATAAGCCAACCTTAAGGGATTGACTGCGAGCTGTTATAGGAGCTGCGCTGAAAAGTCCCTCCAAGCCAACCTGCCCGATTACGATAGAGGAGAATATTGCGCTCAGTATTTTCTTTCCAGGCCCTCTTTGCCGCTCCCTCCTCCCATTATTTATTTATTTTTTTTTTTTTTTTTTTTTTTTTTGTGCTGAGGGAAGAAAGAAAGGCTCGATGTTGGAAAGGGTAATCGTGGCTGTGACAGTGATGGATAGTGCGTTCAAGTCATTCATCCGAGGGAAAGTCATATTCAAGATGCTCTTCCCGTTTTGCAGCACTGCAGACTGCATCCCAAATTCTCGAGCGACATCTAAATAATTTCTGGTGACATTCTGATTTTAATTTTGTTTATTTTTTGCAGGGCTTTCTCTTCTCGTGTAATTTCCGAAGATGACAAGGACCTCTTCCGGCGGCCTGGGAACCACACCTATTTCTTCCCTGTGGGTGCAGTGGACAGTCAGAACTACAATCGCTTGCAGGATGTTGATAAGTGGGTGAGTGATGCCTCCGATATAAATTCATTCCCATATCATTATAAGAAATCTTTATTGCAATAATAATAAGGATAATATTACAGTTCGATACATTGCAATAATGCCCTTCACGGCCAGCAGTTAATAGTAATAAAGAACATAACAATAAATAGAGAACATTGATATATCAAACAAGGAAATTTGGTGTAGTAAAAGAAGCTACACATTTCAGCGCTTGAATGAAGCTAATTACAGTCTCGTTTCTCTTTTTGGTTATCTCGGAGATCATCCTTGGCCCCACTTCCTTTTTTTTTAAATTAATTATGCGAAGTGGGTGCCCTATTAGACGGTTAGAATTGAACTTCTGAAATACTGATTACTTAAGTCTAATACTTAATGATGCCAGGGTCTTCAATGGTTGCAGAGACCATGGGGGATTACTTATAGGAGAATACAAAGCATTTTGAAAGAACAATTAGAAGCGACTTGTGTGTTTCCTGTTGGTCCAGACATATAAAAAAAGTCGGATTGTAGTTAACATCAATATCCACCCCCGAAATGCCTGCAAACGTTAGGAAAATTATTTTTTTTTTAAACAGAATAATTGTCGGGGATGAATCCTGGATGACGATCCTGAATCAAACCACCAAAGTTCGTAGTGGAAACGTAGCATCCTACAAAATAAGGCACGATCCGCGAAGGGGATTTACGATTTTCTTTTTTCAATACGAAAGACATTATTTACACCCAAACTATAGAAAACCTGTTCTGAAAAAGTATTCAGCGGGGCCCTAAAAAAATTAATCAAAGTTGGCCCGAAAATTCCTGATTTCCAAATATCTAGATGGCTACTGCATCGATGCAAGAATTGAAACACTGTGTGCATGAGTTGAGCATCAAAATAGTTGCTCACCTCCCTATTCATCAGATCTTGCCCCTGGTTGACTTTTTCTGATTCTTAAACTCAAAATTAATAATCCTGCTCAAGCTGCTGACAAACTGAATAGGTATTTTGCATCTACATTTACACATGAGGAATTCTTTAGGGAGGGGGATGCCAGAAGTATATCTAACTGTAATGGGGAGCTATGTGAACTTGTAATAACTGAGAGGGAAGTGGAAGAGAAATTGTTGAAGTTAAACGTAACTTCAACAATTTCTTTCAAGGCACCTGGGTGGACGGGATCTATTCAATTTTATTAAAGAAAGTAGCAAAGAAGATAAGCGAACCCTTAGCCTTAATTATGAAAGATTTTCTCTTTACTGGACGAAAAACCGTGCTACTCTCGCCTGACACTGACTAACCCAGCCACTTTGTGAAAAAGGCCGATAAAAATTCATCCCTTCATCGACGGGACTGGACCTTGAGAGTCTTTTTCACCCAGTGTGGGGACGACGGCGATCCCACCAACTGTGCTAGCCACGAGGGCCAACTTCTGTGCCACGAAAAATAACGGAGTCACTAGATAAACAAGTAATACAGGACCATCTACACAGGAACGCAATTATACTTTAGTCACAGCATAGATACGTTAGCGGGATATTTTGTCTGACCAATTGACTACGATGTGGACACAAAGGAGCCAGATGCAAAGAAAAAAAAAAAAAAATTTCATAATCATATAGTTGAATTTCAGGAAAGCTTTTGATACCGTTGCACATAAAAGACTGCTGTACAAATTGAAGCAGTATGGCATTGAAAGCAAGCTGCTACAATGGATAAAGGGATGGTTGAGTGGGAGAAGACAGAGAGTGGTCATCAATGGACACTACTCTTCGTGGACTAATGTTATTAGAGGAGTCCCACAGGTACAGTGCTGGGCTCATTATTGCTTTATTTATTAATGATACTGATGCATGATACAATGGTTGGCAGGGTGGTTAATGACCGGAATGAAGGTATATTTTGTGCAACGAGATATAGAAAAATAAGTCAGATGGGCTGAGCAATGGCAATTGAAGTTTATTGACAAATGCAAGGTACTGCATACGAGTGGCAGTAGCAGTAAACCCAGAGTAGCGTACCAACTATGTGATACTCAGGATAGAAGAAAATGAAAAATACCTGGGAATAATGGTGCAATCGGTTATGAAGTTCTCTGAGTAATGTAAACAGGCTACCTGGACAGCTCATGGGGTTTTGTCAATGATATACAGAAATTTTGCTAGGAGGGAATTATCCCATTGTATAAGGCAATGGTCATGCCACATCTTGAGTACTGCATACAGGTCTGGAGCCCTCATATTAGAAAGAATGTAGAGTTGCCTGAGCGTGTACAGAGAAGAGCAACGAAATTGGTGAAGGGAACAAAGGGTTACTCTTACCAAGAAAGGCTTCAGTTCTGCAAAGTTCAGCGTCTGGAGACTAGGCACCTGGGAGGTGATCTGACTGAGGTGTTTTAAGTCTTTCAATGGAATGAGCAAACTCAGTGCTGATGGGATTCTTCTTCTTTTTGAGATCACGCAACAGGCATATGAAGAGAGCATAAATTCAAATTGAGGGAGGATGCAGTATAGCTGTGCAGAAGTTTGCTTTCAGCCAACGTTTGATAGGTTGCTGGAACAAGCTTCCATCGATTTCTTTGGAAATGGATAGTTTAAATAAATTCAAGTAGACAAACTATTGGAGTGGATGAATAGGTGAAATGGGATTTTTTTTATGAGTCGATGCAGTATAAGTTTGCTTTCTTCTATCAATTGCCACTACTAATACTAATACTAAAAGGTCGTCATTTTCCATTGGACACTGAGCTAATAAACCTCACATGAGTCGTCTCTCAAAGCACGACTTCTCTGGAAACGGGTGGAGGGTGGAACAAGTCTTGAATAGGATAAGTATTAATTTGCCTCAGTCTATCTTGAATGATTGTAATAGCATCTCCCTAATAAAATCTCGATGTTTTGTAATTTTTTGATAAAACAAGACTTAATTATTCACGCATTTATAGTTCTCCTCGCTTTTCCCCTTAGGTGGTCCGTGGTCATGTGATTCCACACCATGCGCTCTTCACCCGTAGCATGGAGCCGTACCCATACCGCTCTGAAACGTACAAGGACAATATGAAGGTTCTGCTCTCCCTGGTCAACGAAACAAGCCCGGACAATAGCTCCTACACACGTGAGTAAGACTTGCCTCCATGACAGTTCTAATCATAATGAATATCCGAATTTCTCTTAATTCATTTCAATCACTCTGTCTTTCGTAACGGTATCGTGGATTTCGCCTTTTATTATTGAGGCTGAAATTGCTTGTTCTTCACCAATAGGATGGGGGGGGGTTCTGTCTAATCCCCTAGTAGCAGAGTCGCGAACTAATGGATTTTGTAGGAAGACAGGGCCGAGCGTTTCAATGTTCTCAAGGTACGTTGGGAGTGAAGGAGAAAATCAAATTAAGGTCGAGGCATCTATGACGACTTCAGAGAGAGAGAGAGAGAGAGAGAAAGAGAGAAAATCTTTATTGCAACTAAATGAATACAATTTACATAGATTTAAGAGAAGTTGCAATTGTCCCATCACGGTCACAAGCCAGGGGCTCACATCAGAATAGATAATTAGTTAATAGATAATGCACATAGATAATGCTCACATTAGAACAGATAAAGGAAAATGCACACTGTAAAATTAAAAATGTAAAAATGTCATTACACTTCCTCACATTACGCAGTATTATTATTAATTATATTTACAATTTACATCATACGGTTATATTTACCATAAAATTTACAATAAAAATATCTCATTTACAATACAATTTACAATAAAAATATCTTATTTACAATTTTATTATTTAAAAATTTTATTTACAATAAAAATATCTAATATACATGAATGGCACTTCTCTGGCAAACGAATTTTGTCGTGGCACAGAAGAGCTTGGCAGATGGTGTGGACGGCGCACGAACTTCTTTTTATTCGATTCTGTGATTGGGGCGAGCTGCTTACACTTCTTTCCTGTAGGTTTTATTGCTGCAAAACATCTGCAAGTCAGCGTCGAGGTGCTGTACTTCCGGTAGCATTTGGTTTGGAAGGAAGCGGTCTGAGATATGAAGCCTCCGATTCCTCGAGCAGAGCATCGGGGTTGACCGAAATTCTGGCTTGGGTATTCGCCAGAAACACGAATCGCAAATGGACGGTGTTGAGATCTGACCCGTGATCATTTTAACTGTAGCTATCTGTCGTTATATTTCCATGATATCAGGCAGTCGCTGCATCCCCAGTGAGGTAACTAAGGCTGTAGTTCTGTCCTGTGGTGGGAGACAAGCTCTCCGGTTAGCCCATTTAAGTAGCCAGAATTCTGCAGCGAGGATTGGTTTCTTCGTTGTAGTAGCTGCTGATGCCCGCACTTCAGCAGCATAGAGGAGTGGAGAATAGATTACTGTTCTGATGAATTTCTTAATTACACCAGGTTACTTAACATAAATTAGTTGTTGTTGTTTAGCTGCCCATCAGAGAACGGCTGCTCTGGAAGTGAGCTTGTCTACATAAGCATGAAACTGGAGTTTTGGGTCAAATACTATTCCCAAATCCACATGTGTGGGAGTGGCAGATATTACCATTCCATCGATTGTTGGGGCTATTATTGTAGGGACTGGTCTGAGAGAGAAAACCATTAGTTTTGTTTTTTGTGGGTTGATCGAGAGTCCATACTGTTTGAGGTAAGAGGCGACGTTGATGAGACTATCATTAATGCTTGCTGTAGCTTCAAGGTGATTGTTGGAAGCAATAGGCGTTAGAATTTTTATATCATCTGCATAGGTGATGATTTTCTCATTGTTTCGGACAAGACGCGCAATGATAGCTGTAAATAATAAGCCAGATAGGACTCCTCCTGGCGTAACAGCAGCAGAAATTGCCTCCTTGTGCGGTAGTCCATATGCATCGACTTGTAGTACCCTATCATAGAGGAGTGATGCTATGAACCAGAGGATATTACCTTGGATTAGATAGTGGTCTTCCAGTAAGTGGAGGAGCGCCGACACGTTGATGGCGTCAAAGGCAGCTTCAATATCCAGGTACGTGATTGCGAGTTCCTCTTGCTGTTCAAAGCCAGACAATATATTACATATGGTTGCAAGGAGGTTCATCACTGTGGATCGGTTTCGGATTGCGTGGTGGACCTGTAGCGGCCTATCTTCAAGAATTTGATTCATTAAGGTGGGCAGCATAGTTTTTTCCAGGATTTTCAGGAGCTTTGAGGAGTTAGATATCGGCCGAAAATGCCTGGGTGTGGAGTTTCGAATTTTTGGATGTGGTTCGACATGGTAGCTATTCCAGGCTTTAGGAAAATTTCTTGTGGTTAGAATTCCGTTTAAGATGGACTTGAGCGGTTGGAGAATGAACAGACTGAGGCATTTTACCACGAATTGTGGCAGTTTGTCGACCCCCGCGGTTGCTGTGGCTGGAAAGGAGTTTATCACTGCTGTCAGCTGGCGTGTAGAGATGGTGATGGAATGCAAGATGTCTTGTTGTAATTCATCGTCGGGACATAATAGAGAGTTTAGTTGATCTGCACGCGTATTGGGTAGGTGGCGTCACGTATGTGCGTTAGTACGGTCACGTATGTGCGTTGCTCTCAATAATCATGAATATTAATATAGTTTTGCTTAAGTGTATTCGGTGATTTTAGTGTTGTTATGCTCCTCAAGCGACTCTGAAGAGGAAGACACCAACTTTAAGGCGACGAAGGCTCCCAGGTATTTATTATTTGCTGTTCTTTTTCACATTGCAGAATCTCATAAGCGGACACTAACAAACTGTATTATCGCTGACCAGCATCACTTACCGCTGCCAGCTACAGATCAAGGTCAGTTGCCCTAGTGATACACGTTAATCACTAACCCCCGGAGATTCACGTCCCCGCAAACAGATTAACTGCATTCCTAAAGTCGGTGTCAAGCTCGCCGAACTAAATACCATAGATTTAGCCTCTTAAACCTTCAAACACGAGCATTTTTTCCCCATCAGACATCCAAACATGACTGAATTGAATGAAGTCTTTACTATAGCCGAATGTAAATTATGCAAATTAAACTCGGATCTGTGCATTATTTGCTTTACTTGCTGTCTACCTTTTGTGGATCATGCCTCAAAATTGACCTAAAAAAGAGGAATAAGCAACGGAGACGCAATTTTTCTTGTGTTTCATGCAAGGAAATACCTGACAATGAGGGATTAAGGGTACCTTTCTAACGTAATGAGATACCCTGCACATCAACTGAAACTATATCATCTGCACAGGAAAAAAACGCTATCCTACCATACCTTAGCGGAAGCACCACACCGGAAACTACCGATGAGCAGGTGCAAATCGCCGAGGGCGAAAATCATTCCCCCACAGATGACGATGCTGCCTCCACTTCTCTGTTGCACCACAGGGCAATTGCACGCCACCCTGAAGAAGTTATGCATGATGCAGCTACCTCGGCCACCAAATGTTGCCAAACGGTAACGACTTCGATGCACGCGGATAACTGCCCACTGATAAGTGATGATTATGTGATTCTCATAAACAGTCAGCTGAATACTCTTATTAATGAGATTAAGCAAATTAAAGCACAAAACTCAAGCCTACTTGAAGAAGTACAACTACTCAAGGCAGAAGTAATTAGAAATAAGTTCACCGTTGTGAACCAGCCTTCTGTCATAGAACAAAACCATCGAAATGGCAAAGGAGCTACATCAAATGAATACATGGTACCAGTACATCGTGATAGTCGACGAAGTATGTATAAACCCACTAAATCTCAAACCAGCAGTACTAAAGAAAAACAATCTTTAACTAATAGGAAACACAGCGACCTGCCTATCCCCATCGATATGAGTCAATTACCTGTATCAGAGCACACTTGTGAACCTAGGTGCGATATCGAATATATATCTGAAGGAGCCGTTTCTCACAATGAAGCTTCTCAAAATGCTCCATGCCTACATTCAAGCATGAGTGGTGACACCAATGAAAAACCCACTTATGCACATATTGTCTCCCAGCAGTCATCCTTCAAACGATCGCGACCTAATTCCCCTTTGGAAGTGACATTAACAGCCAATGATTCAACATCTTACCAAGATAGTTCTATAAGTATATTGGTAGCCCAGAGGGTCAGTCCCACTCAAGAAACATCACCAGCATACCCCAACAAAGCCAAACCAGTCAACCAATCCAACATATTGGAGAAAATATACAATATAACATCCATCCAAACCAAATCGAAAATCTACATATCGAGACTTGGACCATCCAGAACCGATGCAAATGTATCTAAATTCTTTGAGGAACAAATAGGGAGCAAGGTGGCTGTGAAACCTGTTAAAACAAGATATCCCTCCTATTTTTCATTCACAATTACTTGTGACAAACAGGATGAACTAAAAGTGCTAGATACCAGCACCTGGCCGCCAGGAACTCTAGTAAAAATGTACAAAGAACGGACATCTTCCACATCCTACCGCATGAGATCGACAATAACACAGGATAAGCAACCAACGTCAGCCTCATACCAATCTATCTTAATAACGCCCCTTAAATGCTTCTACCAAAATATACGCAGTATCAGCAATAAACTATACCCTCTAAAAACCATCATGTTACTAATATCAGTTAATCTGCTTGACTGAAACCTGGTTATCTCACGGAAGTCAACTGGATGTCATAGGTCAGCCTCCATAATTCTAGGGATAGCAGACGCGGTGGAGGTGTTGTGTTACTGTACTCATTCAGTTTTAAGCAGCCCAGATTTCAGGTGACCAAATCGAAGCCCTATGTACCACATTAAGAAAGGATGCCTTACAACTCCAAATTTGTCTTGTATATCTGCCCCCTGACCACACAGAAGATTCACGACGTGAACTGATAGCATGGATAGCAGCCAACCTAGCCCCCAATATCCCCACCTTCATTATAGGTGATTTCAACATGCCTACGCCCAGACATGATGAGGCCACTGAAGATCTCATACCAGTCATTGGCACATTTGGCTTAGTTCACCAAACTACACCTCCTACCAGGGGAAACCAGATGCTGGATCTATTATTCCACAATCTCCCACACCTTAGTCCGAACACCGCAGCTTCCCCTTTGATTTACTTCCCTTGTTTACTTCATAACGGTGGCTTAGATTAAAAGAGACGCTTCATAATCCCATTTTACGGTCCTTTATTCGTGCAGAAACCCTTTGACGCCTGTTCTCAAATGGCACCCTCTACCTAGTCCTGCTGTTCCCGTTTGCTCTTTTATATTATTCGAAATTACTTGTTTCCATTTGCCCGCTGTTTAACATATACGTCTATAACTTTCCCATCCCCAAATCCAGTGTTTCTTCAAACTTTTACCTTATTTACATTAAAACTAAATATCCAAACTTAATACTTACTATCTTTAACAATACTCCCTTTCCATTGCCCTTACTGGATTTATTTTAGAAAAACAATTATTTCTATTATATTTGTAAGACCTGCATCTTACAATAAGAAAGGCTCCTGGGGTGGATGGAATCTATCCAGTTATATTAAAGGAGGCGAAAAAGGCGGTAAGAAACCCTTAGTCATAATTATGAGAGCATCGTTGGACTCAGGGGAAGTCCCCACGTGTTTAGAAGTTGTTTTTCTCGGTAACTTTTGGAGCTTCGAGTACTTAGACCACGGCGCCATCTTTCGAACTCCGCCGCAATACGGATGAAACGACATCAACATGCGAGCGAAGTGTTTTTGTTGCCCCCCCCCGTACTGTCCGTTACCATGGTTACTGGAGTTTACGGTATTGGTGCATCTTTGTTCACTCTCAAATGAAACAAAAATAGTCACGCAGCTATTTTCCTTTGCCGGTACCGATTTCGGAGTGGGATCCATCCAATATAACTGAAGCCAACCTTTTGTTCTTTAAGTGCCGTTAGATGCGTGCTTTGATGTGAAAGACATTAGTGGAATAAAATTACTCCGCTAAGACGTTTAAAGGCGAAATTTGGCCTCGATGTATGAAATGTCAGAAAGGTCGTCGTTGTAATTTATGAAAGAACCTTTCTTCTTGTAGAGAGCAACCCCCGGCCACTGAATTCCCTACTCGAGGATATTTAGAAGCGCATCTCCCCTTTGAATAGCGCAGCGTTCCTTATCTCCTTTCCCATCTCCAAACCCTGCAAAGGAGAGCATAATGAAAGCACGAGGAGCTGTTCTATTGTCAAGAGGTCTTCCGTAGGATCACGGCCCTCAGCTGCGTAGAGGGGTTGCTTACGCGGAAGCAGAATTTAGGAATTGATAGACTCATTAATCATTTAACCAAACAAACATTACCGGGGAAGACCGGATGAATAATTCTGGCAGCTCGCGCAGTTTTCCGAGTATTTCACCTTTTAATAAGTAAGACGTTCATTTGGGGGCGACCTCAAAGAAAGCCAATCTAATCTGAAATTCAATTTGTGGGAAGCTGACAACAGAAGCAACAAATTACTCGGCTACTTAAGTAAACCTAATCTCTCGTGACACCTACGTTAACCCGGCTCACCGTACCCACTTCATTTTTCTTTCTTTCTTTGCGGGTAAAAATGAGAACTCCCAAAAAGAGAATTGCTAATGAGATTCCTTCGACGCGACCTTCTCAGTGACGCGCTAATTAAAAGTATCTTCGCGGAAGAGGTGGAAATTATTAATGACGTCACAATGAAGTACCTGTCTGTTCTTCGCGAGCTTCTTAATTACCCATCTGGGAATCCCACGGCATCTTTTACCCGGCAAAACACCTTCTTTTAGTTGAATGATAAAAACTCCACAATTCAAATGAGATCTCGTGTTCTGTCTGAAAACGAATCCTCCCCCCTATCTCCACCATTTCATCCACAAACAATTTTAATTCCGTTGGGAACATTTGAAGAAATTTTTAAATACGAAAGATGCTTTTTTTTTCTTGCATCAGTTACCTGAAGCGCAAAAACTAGGGAACTCCCCACGGAAATCACAACCTGGATCACGTAGCAAAACAAGTAAACAACTGTCTCGGTAACTGCAAGCTAGAAAAGAAAAACTTTGGTATCTTGTTTGAGGTACAGACAGCCTTTAGCTTTCATATGTCCGTTTTATTACCTGATTACATTGGCAAATAGGGTTCTTCTTCAATCAACTTGCGTCATTCTTAGGGTTATAAAGTTAATTTAAATAGTCCTTATCAAATACTACTATATATATTAGCATAATGAAATAGTCGGAAAGAAAAAAAAAATTGGTACAAAAATTAAGAAAATGCGAAAATTAAGAAAATAAATATAAAAGCTATCATTAGGGGCGGCAAAATGCACATTCCTCCACATGATGTCCAATGTATAACTGATATTAAATATTAAATTAATGCCATGGCAAAACTGTTGAGCGAAAAATAATAAATTAAACATAATAAAATAAATATTAATAAAATAAAATTTACCATGCTGTTGGCATTCATTTTGATTTAATATTTAATATCAGTTATATATATACTGTATATATATATACACACACTCAAATAAATGTAAAATAAAAGTGGTAACACCCTTTGTACAATGAGAGTTCTTCAACGGGAACAGTCCAATTCAAGAAAATAAAAAAAGGTATTTCCTTTTATATTATATGTTATTATAATATAAATAATATAATAACCGATACCAATATTATAACATATTGGAAACAAATATTCAAGTACGGTATTTTAAAATATTCAAACTATTCTGACCTGAACAGCTCAAATTCGACGCAAGCGACAACGCATAAAATCTTCAAAATAACCTTCATCCTAAAATAGAAAATATTTAATAATTTCCTGCCGCTTTAGAAGTTTTTAAATGGAACCATTTGTAATGTCGAAACCAGATTCTGCCTGCGTAGAAGCTGCAACTCGTGTCGCGAGTTACTCTCGTGGCCCTTGCATTCGCTCCTCACGCAGTGTGATGTGGGGCCACACAAGTAACAGAAAGGGCGGAGAGAAGTAATGGTTTAACTGTTAGCAATATTTTACGCTATTAAAATAGAATAAAAAGTAAACTACAAACGGACCAATCTAGAAGGTTTTATTCGTGCCTCCGATACGATTGGAAGCAATGTCCCAGGTGAGCTGCATTTTTTCACATAGTCATTAAATCGTGAATCATTAAGCGCCTCATTGCTGTCGGCAAACTTCGACAGATGCCAATCATTGGCAATTATGTCGTTTCTGCGTTTGCATAATGAAACCCTGATTTACTGTAAGATTTACTGACTACGAAGATTTACCTGATTTACTGACACTGTAAGAGGTGGCGGAAGTCTGTAAAGAACTGAATTTTGGTGCTCCGATTTTTGATTAATTTAGTAAGGATAATAAATCAAAATTAATTATCCTTACTCCCAAACTAAGCACATTTGGTATCAGCGCTCTCTTCTTCAACTACTGAAGCAAATACCAGCAGAACACTGAAGTAAGCGGGTAAATCTTAAGTTTTAAGATTAAAACCCGAATATCTGATTGGACATTTACCAGTATAGCTTAATTGCAGAATGATGGGAAAGAGCCAGGAAATAAGACATCTAAGGAAGTGACATATCAATAGATGTGTTATCCCTATTCCTCTATACGCGTCACAAATCTGGTCTTCAGCTCCGGAAAGCACTATCAAGGCTTTTCTAGGAATAGAATACTGGCTCTTGAGATGGCTGAACAGAATTTCAGCTAAGCCTTTTACCATCTCAAGAGATATACATGTACTGTACTCCAATTTAGAAGTCACTCCCTGGAGACAAACGATCACTACAAAGAATAAGATGACACTTGCTCAGATCTTAACGGGACGGCTGGATTCACCAAAAGATCGAGAGTGGACAGTAACACACGGAGAAAAACAAAGACGAGTTGCAGGTATGGAACAGCAACTGAAACCCGCATTTACGCAGTTCGATAGTCTGGGAAGATTCTTTGCAGCAAACACTCTAAAGCTGTTTAATACCCTAAAATCAACCCTGAAAAACTCTGCACAAGCAAAACATACAGAAAAGAAGTTCTCGAAATCTGCTACCTGCAGTTACAGATGTAAGAAAAAATAAACAGCACTAAGAACCTCCCATACAGTAGCTGACAGGAATCCCGACCTCATCTGGAAACACCCTCCTGGATATGTCTCACCTACTCCACTCTACTCCCACAGAAGAAACAGACTACTGAAAACAGTAAAAATGAACATTTTACTCTGTATTAAATTGTATTGTGTATACTGTTCTGCTGCGAATATCCGTGCTAATGTAAATATGGTGATGTTATGCTTTAAACGCAGCAGTATAAAATTTTTCTCGTTTGTTTATTCTTAAGCATCTATATCTTGTCTATATCTTAAGCAGATTACAAGTATAATTCTGATAAGTACTACATGTATTGTGTAATTTAGTAACGAGTGTAACATAAATGTAAAATTGTATATAATATTATTCTTTGCTGCATAACAGAATATGTAGCTACACCCCATAGTCAATGGCTGTAACCGGGTGTCTCCTAGGAGAAATAATAATAATAATAATAATAATAATTTAGCAGTAAATGCGAAATCAGTGGTTCGTCAAGAATGGTAACGCATGTAAATTTAATTCCAGACTGGCTTGGTGAGCCACCGTGGATTTTTTAGAATATTCACTACGTGATTTAAGTCGAGTCTCCGAGAAAAACGTGTGATTTTCATAATGCATGCAGAATCAAGCTGCATAGGATCCCATGGGACACAGCGGGATTCACAGATTTATTCCCAATGCAAAAGATGCTTCTTATTTATGCCAGCGTCAAATTGCCGATGCAAATACGCAGTTTTCTAATAGAATTCCATTTTGGAACTCTGTAAGTCAGCCTCGAGGAAATGCTTGTTAATACGCTCCGTAGCGATCTGAGTCGCCGAAGTAATGAGAGTTCCTTTTAGTTTCAATCACTGCAGATGCCTAGCATCATAACTATCAACCTTTCTTTCTAATTATCTACAAAGAATTCCCTGCCTTTTTTTTTTTTAAATTATGCCCACGAGAGTTATGTCAGAATGTTGAAATATTTATATATTTTCCTATTCACAGACAACTTGAAAGTGATTTCTTGTACCCCAGAAGGGTAATTAATGAAATCATTATTGGAGCTAGCGAAGCTGTCATCTGTGCGGGGAATAATCATTTTTCAAGTTCTGCGTGCTAAAGAGGGGAGGACACATTTTCTTCTCTTGTCACATGAAATTCACAGCGATAAGGATCATGATATTAGGAGAATTCTATGTTCACTGAATTTAATCAGAGACATTCATTGCAAGTCAGGGTTATCATGGCTCGTTTCATTACCTATCTTGCCCAGAGGTAAGAAAGGGATCCCAGAAGCAAGAAAGGCAGGGCTAATTCATAATAGAACCTTACGCACATAACTTAACTCGAAGACAATGGACTAAAAATAACAGAATGGTACCTAAGATGAGCTAAAAGAAAACCTGGAAGACGGAGATGGACAGATGAAATTCAAGAGTTCATGGACAGTAAATGGATTGCCATTGCACAAAACAGAAGGAACTGGAAAGTTGCTGGAGAGGCCTTCATCCTGGGGTGGATTTGCAAATGGCTGATGATGATGATGATGATGATGTACCTAACTAATTACAAAGTCTGAACTACTTGAAAAAGTGTATCTACTTTAAAACGACAATTGCACCAGAGACTTTATGCCTCATTAATGGAACTATAATTTGCCGTGTTCAATGTTTTTCTTAGTTTTTTTTTTTTTTTTTTTTCATATACAGGGTCATTATAAAGTCCTTGTGCAGTTTTAAATTTTCATAACTTCCGTTCCATACATGATAAAATCAATCTGTAAAACACGTTAGAAATGTAATTTAGTGAAGTTTAGATGTACTAAGAGTGATTTATTTATTTTGTTGTAGTTTAACAATTTTTTTTTTATCTTTCTATACGTTAAAATAATTTCCTCCTAGTGATATTTATTCAGCTAATGGGAGAAGAGGGATGAGGGTTACGTGGCAATACGTAACAAATCTGAAATACGTAACAGAAGCTTGTTTTACCGTGATTAAACTAGCTTCTGTTTAAGCGTGATCACGCGCAATGTTTATCTAATATGACCATGCGGTGCAATGCTTGAGTTCGATGCGTAACATATTTATGTATTCAGCAGAGGAAGAGTCACACACAGTGTCGAAATCTTCCGTAAGTATTTTATTTAACTTTATCAAAAGAAGCGAGAGCAGCCCCTAGTTATTATTATTATTATTATTTTATTTTGCAGAATTAGGCTTGACCAAATGGCTTCAATAGAATATAAAGTAAATTGTGTGCTGTGGTTGGCCGAGTTAAAGTCTGTAATCGCAGTACAAAAAAAGATTTAAAACCCATTACAACAAAGATACACCACACAGGAATTCCATAACTAACTGGATGAAAACGTTTAAAGCAACAGGTTCTGTCAATGTTAAAACACGAACTGGAAGTGAGAGTTATTTGGAAATGCTGTAGAATTACTTTATTCCCGAACTAACACGTTTAGGACTTATAAGTGATGCAGAGTTTTTAAGCAAATGTTGCGCCTTGTCTCTTTGCTCTCAGTGTTAGGCAGTTTCTGAATGAAAATTTTCCTAATAGATGGATTGGAAGAGGTGGACCGATCTCTTGGCCACCATGTTCATCAGCCCATTGGATTTGCGCCCATTGGATTTTTTTCTATGGGGACATGTTAAGATTGTTATTTATTCAACAAAACCTTCCTCTTTAGACGATCTTCGACCAGGATAACTAATGTGATTCAGGGTATTATTGAAAATCAACTACAAAACGTATTTGTATAACTTCAGAATCGTATCTCAGTTTGTATACTTTTAATAATAGTCACTTTTGTATACGTAATGACGGTGGACATGTTGAGAATTAACAATCCCAAGAATAAACGTATGTTAAACTAATAAATTCTTTCCCTTACCCTTTTTACAAATTGATTTTACAGATTCATGTATAGAACGAAAGTTATGAAAATTTAAAACTGCACAAGGACTTTATAATGTTAACTTACATCCATATTACAAGCTAAGAAAAATAAGAAATGGGCATACATCTGCTTGTATACACGATCAAAATAAAGCTGTTGCTTGAAGTTAAAACATTTATTGAATCAGTTGCCACATTGAATGCTTGACCGATAGTAGCATGTACTAATTGAGGATTTGTTACCTGCGGATATTACAATTAAAAAAAAAAAGCGGCCTTCATAATAATTTACCCGAACTTGTTTAGCAGTAAGGAAAGGACCTTTGTGCAGTTTTGCCACTAGGCGGCTGGCACAGTTATACAAATCATTTGAAGTTTCTAGATCTTTGACCTGTACCAATCTATTTTCAAAAATTCTACCGAACTTCACTTCGTGTGTCATATTATTATTCCAATTTTTTCTCCTTATGGGATTTTTTCCACCCCGTGACGGGTACTTTATACCAAGTGCATGAAGTGTTTAGTTGTGTCTGGTTGCTATTTTTATTATCATTATTTTTGGTCGAAGAAGTCTCTTATTGTCCTACAAGCGTTCAGGATCGCGACTTTCTGGAGTTCCATATATGTGTTCTCTGGCAGGTTTGTGCTAGTTGCTGCTATTGCAAGTTCTCTGGCAAGTTGCTGCTATTGTTGATAGGTTCTTATGGAGGCTCTTTGGCTCCTGATCACCGTGTCAACTACCATGTCCGTGGTTGACATGGTGATCGGGATGGCTATTTCTTTACCAAACTGATGCACCAGAAAAATCCTATATAACAAAAACTTTACCAAACTAAACATTTATTTGACTTCCGCTCTTAGGTCTGGGTACTTCCTGATGTTTTCCTCCTAGATATTCTGGAGGTTTCCGGTGTTGGGCAACCTTCAGAAAATCGCTTTGTCAATCAGGTAGGTAGCATTCTTGTCATTAGGAGCCTCTAGTACGGCCTAGGATTCGTGTTTGCAATACGGTTCACTTTCTTCGATCAACTGATATTTTTGCGCTAGCTTCTGATGTATTTTCTTGGCTGCCTGGTCATGTCTATTAGTATGTTCCATATGGGTGACCCCTGCAACATCAGTAATGTGTAGGAGTGTTTCTAGGGCCAGATGGCATCGTCGACATGTGTCATCTGTCACTCTGGGGTCCTTGGCGATTGATTACATGGTCTTGGATGGCAATCATGAATTTGAAAACTAAAATCCCTGCCAGACCATCCTACTTGAACATCCTTTTCTGAGTCACCATGGTAACACTTGTACAACGCCCGTCAGACTGCCAATCGTCCTTTCTGTATTCGGGTTGGAATGCTACTCCAAGAGTTTACAGACCAAGGTTGACAAAGTTGCCCAAAAGCAAACACTAAAGCAAACTCTTCCACCTTGGCATGCTCATGTTCCAGCATGCAACTTTTCCTTTAAGAACTGGGTAAAGTCTGATACTCCATCATCTGTCTATATGCAGCTCAATTCAGCACACCGAGCTGAATAGTATTAGCATTTAGCATTAGTAGAGGCATATGATGCAAGAAAGCAAGCTTATGCAGCATCAGCAAAAAAAAAAAAAAAAAACACTTCCACTTCATCCCTCCGTTCGTTCGAAATACCTGTCCAGCTGACCCTTAAATTTATTTAGGCTATCAACTTCCACAACAAGGGATGGAAATCTGTTCCACCAACCAACTACCCGCTGGCTAAAGGCAAATTTCCTCACATCTATCCTACATCTGTCTTTCCTCAATTTGAATTTAAGCCCTCTCAGGTGATTATTCTGCGCAAGAGGCAGTATCCCATCAGCACTGAGCGTGCTGAAACCATTCAAGGCTTTGTACACCTCTATCAGATCACCTCGCCGGTGCCTAGTCTCCAGACACTGTAATTTGCAAAACTTAAGCCTTTATTCGTAAGAGCAACCCTTCGTTCCATTCACTAACCTTGTAGCCCTTCTCTGTATTCGTTCCAGCAGCTCTACATCCTTCTTGAAATGAGGCCTCCAGACCTGTATACAGTACTCAAGGTGCGGCCTAACCATTGCCTTATACAAGGGAATAATCACCTCCCTATCCCTGCTAGAAAAATTCCTGTATATATCATTGATAAGACACCATGAGCTACTCATGGTGTCTTATCAACTCAAATATCTGCCTGCACAATTACCCCCAGGTCCTTTTCATTCTCTACCGCTGTCAGTGTAGTACCACAGAGTTGATACGTTGCTCTGGGGTTGCTGTTTCCCATATGTAGTACTTTACATTTGTCAATGTTAAACTTCATTTGCCACCTCTTAACCCATCTGCTCAACCTTTCCAGATCCTGTTGCAGCAGCAGCATTGCGTCAGTAGCGTCCTTAACAACCCTGCCAACCTTTGTATCGTCTGCAAACTTGGACATTAAGCTTGATATACCATCATCAATATTATTTATAAATACAGAAAACAACAACAACGGACCCAACACTGAACCCTGAGGGACTCCACTAATGATATTAGTCCACGATGAGCAGTGTCCATTAATTACCACTCTCTGTCTTCTGCCACTCAATATCTTGACTTCTTGCCAGTTTACACGGAAGGCTCGAAGTCTGATTCACGTGTAGGCCCTGCTGCTGACATTTTCAGAGAGGAACGTATTACTTCATGATTCATGGTTCAAGGGCTTTGACTTTGTTATCTGGTTCTGCTGGATTCCTTGCCACATTGGGATTAGGGAAAATGATTTGGCTGACACCGCAGCCAAATCAGCGATTTCCATTTTAATAATCATTGCCTGTCAGTCCCCTTTATAGACTACAAATAACAAGATTCACTCCCAATGGCAGGATTCATGGAATACACAGATTACAAATAAATTTCATAGATAAAGCCCTTCAACCTTGATACACTCCCAATGGCAGGATTCATGGAATAGACAGATTACAAATAAATATTATAGATAAAGCCCTTGAACCTTGAATCATGGCAGTCGATTTTGCGCAGAATTCTTAAAGGGGAAGTTGTTCTTGCTTGACTCCGCATAGTACACAGTCATTCGATCTGTGTTAAATTTGACTGTTATAAGACTCAGTCAGATGGTTAAAAGCGATAGAACGGGTATCGTTAAATCTGTAGTCAATTAAAGTATTCTTAATGGATAAAATGGTGTCACTGACTCACACAGGAGCATCGTCGGCCATCAGCAAAAAAGGAATGTGCTGATGGCCGACGATGCTCCTGTGTGAGTCAGTGACACCATTTTATCCATTAAGAATACTTTAATTGACTAGAGATTTAACGATGCCCGTTCTATCGCTTTTAACCATCTGACTGAGTCTTATAACAGTCAGGTTTTATCCGACAATGACAACGTGCCGACTGCGTTTAAATTCTTACAACTTATTAATTTATATATAACATACTGCATATATTTTTAATCTATATACCGTCTTTTTTACCTTATATTTATATAACATTTTGACAAGGTTATTTTATATAACATTTTGACGAGGTTATTTTTTAAGAACTTATTTTTAACATTTTATAACCTTATCTTAGCTCATAATAGCTTTGTTCCCTAATGCGCCAATAAAACCCAAAAGCACTGCAGTAAGTACGTCATTGTAGGTGGGAAATGGATGCTAGCCTGGTATTTTCAAATTAGGAAACCGGTGAAAGTCCGACGGTGCTAGATCTGATGAGTATGGGCGATAACCATTATTTCAAAGCTGCACTTTTCCAGTGCAGCCATGGCACTGACAGACTTGTTGGCAGGCGCGTTGTGCCGGCGGGATAAAACTCCTTTGCTGAAATTTTCTCGGTGTGTGTGTGTGTGTGTGTCTTTGATGTTTTCACGAAAACGCCTCACAAGCTCTGCATAATATGCCTTTCTGGCCTTTCTGAAGTTAATCCACTAGTAACACTTAATCAGCATCCCAAAAAAGCCGATGCTATCACCTTACCAGCAGAAGGAATTGACTTGGCTTTGTTTGGAGGGGAAGAAGAACTGTATTTCCACTGTATGGACTGCTCCTTTGTCTCTAGCTGAAAGTGACGGACCCACATCTCATCCATGGTCACAAGCTTTGCAAGAAAAGTTCCTGGATCTGCTTGAAATAATGATCTTTATGTTCACTTGACAACACTTGTGAGGTTTTTTTTGTTTTTTGTTTTTTGATATACAGTACTGTCAAAAACTTTGGAACTCATCGTGCTGTTACACCTTTCATAGCGAGGACCACTATTATTCATTGGTCATTTGATGAGATGCCCAAGACACTGGCAATGTGCTGAAGTGTCACTTGTAGATCACTCATCACCAGATTATGCACACTGTCCACAACCTCTGGAGTGATGGACGTTGCAGGCCTTCTACAGTCTGGGTCATCTTCCAGGCTCTCCCTCCTTCGTTTAAGTTCTACCGTCCAGTTTTTCTACCATGGAATAGAAGGTCATTTCCCCCCCCCCAATATTTTTAATCAAATACTCATGAATTGCCTCTGATGTTAGTCCCTTTTTTCTCCAAATACTGAATGACTGTTTTTGTTTGTGACTGATTTTATCCACCTTTCCTCGTTCACTCGATTTTGTTGACTTCAAAACGAAATTAAAAAAAGGAATTATTAAAACTTCATGAAACTTGGTTACTCTTTCAAGTATTATACATTAAATAAAAACTGTACACCGCACCAACTCCCTTTCATACGCAGGTCACGAACTATTCAAAAGCCACTCGACAATCACAAAACAGTAAAATTAAATAACAGGTATACATTGTTCGCGAAGTCTTTCAATTTATAGTTATCAGCAAATATATCTGTTATCGTATTAATACAATCAAAGTTATAACTTACTTAAAATTAAAGCCATCAGAAGTTCTGGAAAGTCAAGATGCACACATGAATGGAAGTGGGAATCTATTAGGTTTAAATACTTCGGATGTGGGGCTCAAATGGGACGAAAGACTTAACTTCAAACAGCAAAAGCAAAATTGTTTTTTGTTGTATTTGTGTTAACGTAAATATGTTTGAATTTCCAATGAATTGCTTGTGAGATCATATTCTCTGCTTCATAAGTAACAATATTAAGATTATACAATAAAAAAAAGTATTATAAGGCAGTGAAAATCAAAATATATTACATTCTACTGTATAATGGGATATATATATAATAATCCCCACACCGATCATTGGCTGCAACTAACTTCGGAGATAATAACAATATGCTTTAAATTCTAATTAAAAACTTGTATTCCAAAAAATTCAAATCCAGCATTTGAATTATGTTTACTTAAAATTTGATCTGTGCGCGGTTTAGAATTGTTTAAAAGAGTCGAATTTTATTTCATGTAACAAATCCTTGATAAACATACGCATTTCTCGTAGTGAATAGTGTCATTTCGTGCTGATCTTTGTTGCCAACTGATGGAGTTGTTTTTTATTCTCAGTGTATGCTCAGAGCAACACCATTGAAAGTGATTCGCGCCACCGAAAAGGAGTGATAAGAGCTAAGATCATCAAAGCCAACATCCCCGTCAGTAACGGAGTGGTCCACGTCATTGAATCTCCCTTGATGGTCATCGACAGAACTATCAAAGGCTTTCTGGAACAGGAGAAGGCGGGAAGACTGTCGTAAGTAGAAAAGAATTATTATTACAACCTTTTTCTTCTTTTTAAGGGATTTTTTTCGGCCCCGTGACAGATGCTGGTCCCAAGTGCATGGGGTGGTTGGTTGTGTCCAGTTACTATTATTATTATTGTTACTGTTGGTCGAGGAAATCTCTTAAGTGTTCTCTGGGAGACCTATTCCTGTTAGATTCTTATGAAAGCTCTTTGGCACCATGCCGGTGGTTGACACGGTGAGCAGGATGGTCATTACTTTTTCCTTATTATTATTATTATTATTATTATTATTATTATTATTATTATTAATAGTAGTAGTAGTAGTAGTAGTAGTGTAATATGATGCAAAAAGGCAAGCTTATAAAGCATCAGCCAAAAAAAAAATTCCCATATCATCTGCCCATCTCATCCAATAATTTGTCTAGTTTTTCCTTGAATTTTTTCAAGTTACCCATTTCCACAACATCAGATGGAAGCTTGCTCGAACAATCAACTACCCGCTGACTAAGGGCAAACTTCGGCACATCTATTCTGCAACCAAATTTCCTCAATTTGAATTTATGCACTTCGTGTGTGTAGTCTGAGCAAGAGGAAGAAAGCCATCGGCATTGAGCTTGCTCTATCCATTCAAAACCTTAAACACCTCAATCAGATAGGGATATAAAAAGTACCGTTTTTACCTTAGGATCTTTGGTAAACTAATTGAATTGGTCTTTAATTTTCACCGATCTGAAGCGATCTTTCTTAAAAAGTAATTTCATAAATAAAACTAACAGAAATTCTTTCCCAGTGGCGTGTGAGATCATCCGCACTGTCTTCACACTGCTCATCCGGCACTTGTTAAAAAGGCTGTCATGATGTCCACAGGATGGAACATCCAGTTTCGGAGTCCGTGGCACGTAGATAAGACTCGCGCCGTCCATCACGATGACATCCAATCTCCTGTACGATTCTCGCCCATTTTCCACTGTCCTGTTGTGATGAACGTCAGCACTTCCAGTGACGTCAACTCTGTATCGTAAGCAGATTTATTCGGAGGATCGCCAGTGCTTTGTCCTCTATTGTGCAGTGCTGGTCAGCCTCGTGTATTCAATCTGATGTTTATAAAAGCGGTTTTTTTGGGATCGTGCGGTTTCGTTAAGGGAAGTGTTTATCTTCGTGACTTTCCTCCTCATCTATGGGAGGAAAGTCAGGATCTTTGTACTGTCCCCAAAGTATTCGCGTTTCCACGGCAACTGCTTTCGCAACACCCTTTTCTTTGATGTCGTAAAGCAGAATCGTCGTCCGTTAAATGGGATGACGAATGTCCTGCAGCCGAGAGCATTAAATCAGATGTAAACGAAGGCATTCCACCTGACTTCTTAGAATAAACAACCAAGTAAGGCGTTGGGGTTTGAAATTAATTTCGGCTAAATCAATTTACATAATTTACCAGCAAATGCACTCATACCGCATTAAAATGGTAGTGATGCATGCTATCAATGTTTAGCAATTTTCATCCCATCTGTGCACAAATGCAGTTCGTTTTGGCCCCAGATTTTAGTCCCAACCCCACTTTAGTTCTGAAGGTGGCGTTTTATTGAAAGAAACATAACTCGTCCTTAACTGATGAAATCTGCAAACACCAAATAAATCAATCTTCTCCCACTGGCCATCGATGCATAACTCTATTCAGTCCTATCTGTGAATGCAGAATTCAGTACAGTTCAGTGTACACGATGTACTCAATTCATCGTGCAGCGCATAACTCAATTCAGTTGTGTACAGCGAATAGACCTTGCTGAAGCAAGGTCTATTCGCTGTACAGACAACACAGAGATCCCTGTGTTGTCTGTTGCTGATGGAAAAGAACTGCCCCGATATTTTTTCTCTTTTACTTTTTCGCACTATTATTGATCTCTAGGGCTTTAGATAATCCCTATTGCTCTTCGCCCCACAAGCATTGTTTATTCGTATACATCGAGACAGCCGATCGATCACCCGCTGTTAGCAAATTTCGAGTGATTAATGGGCCTACCAGGAAATTTGTACAGAACTGAGACATTCTGATAAGGCGATCCATCGCCGAACTCAATGTGTTGTAGGAAGCCGTAGACTTGAATTATAGCTTCGTAAATCAAATGTCGTATTCAGGGGTTGGATGAAAACTTTCCAGGGATTATTGTTTGTGTTCAATAGCACGAGGCCGTTAGATGGAGTGCTTGATTTCCCTGCTACAAACGTCGCTCTATCGATTGTTCTTCATTGTGGTGTCGTAATTAGAGACGAAATGAATTTCATTCCTTCTGGGTAATTTGGGGGTATCTCGCACGAGAGTTCGCGCAATTTATTTGCACTCCTTAAAACAAATCCCTCCTAGATCGGAGTGACCTCAGAACTTCCCTCAAGCAGGTGCAATCGAAAAGGGCCAGTTGGTAAGCAGGGACGTTATTTTTCAGGTTCTGCGAATCATAATTTATCAACTTGGTAACATAACTATTCATTTGATTACTGATTTTTTTACAATTCTTGTTGCTAAGCTCCATTTTCTTTTACAGGCAATTTTACCAGCTGGCCAAATATAACAGCGAATTCATGAACCACCTGGAGAGTTCTCAGGAGAAAACAATTTTTGCCCCAACTAACGAAGCCATCTTGGCATCGGCAGAAAAGCTTGCCTCGCTGAAGAACAACATCACGGCGATCACCAGCGTAAGTTCACTTTTTTATTTGACATCGCCGTGTACACACTGCGCCACATAGGTCTGAGCAGCAGTGTTTCAAAGTTCTATCTCGAACTAACTCGCGAATTGCAGTTGTTACTTTTCATTTTCCAGCCACTTAAAAGAGCGTGCGATGACTTCTCCCCAGAGATAAGTACTTCAAGTTCTATCTCGGCACTTCCGACAGCCTTAAATGGTGAAAGTCAATTCGATTAAGTCGAGTGCCCACGCAAAAGTCCGTCATCCTAACTGGCAAGTAATGTGTTGATGACTAGGGGGAAGGGGTCGATATCTGACCGTATCTGAACTGCGGTTTCCATTAAAGACACCGCCATTATCGAACTTCTGCCACTTCCCAACAGGCGTCGGAACTTTTCCGTTAAAATCTTTGTGAGATGGCGTCTGATTGGGAAGATTAGATGCATACCGAGCAGTTCGTCGGATTTTGTTCCAAATGGAGATTTAGCAGCGCTTAAAACCCCTGCGGCGCTACCACAGGAAGGCATTGAGACAACCTTTTTATTTTCGCTGCACAAAACAGAATGCGTTGTGTACTGACTAGTCGTGAGTCTTGATTCTCCGATTGAACAATAAGCGTTGTTTAAGAGATTTCCATGGTAACTGCCCTTTGATTGTGGGTCGGTACTTCAGTAGACGTTGATCCTGTGATGAGTTACTATAGCAACAGTACTACAGCGCTCTGTAGTAATCCAGCTGTTGAAATGGATCTAATATTGGCATTTGTTCTGACCGCAATTTTACGATTACAATTGATGGAACCCAAAAATGGTCCAAATTTCCATCAGAGTCCGGTTTTTTTTTTTTTTTTTTTTTTTTTATATTCTATTCTGGGAAATCTAAAACACTTGGTATTTCTTCTTAATTATCTTTTTCCCCATCTTTGTCCCCCCCCCCTGATAGTTTTGTACCTTAATCGTTCGTTGGTTTTCCATTAAACTCCACTTCATCGCACACACATTTGTTGTTCCCGTTAGTAGACATTGGTGAAGAACACAACGTAGTAAATAAAACGACAATCCCGAGTCTTATTTCATGGTCCAATTTGTAAGGAGTTCTTCTCTCAGTCCATCATGAGAAAATAATTTTCCACCGAAATGAACAGAACCATCTCTGGTCCCTATTAGTCCGCTGAAAGTTAAGATTTTTGTAATAACCAGAGAAAAAAGTAATTTTTTCTTGTTCTTTATAATGAAATCTCTGTACCTGTGTCGTGGAAGACATTATAAGTGGTTTTTTTTTTCCTCTTTGTGTTTACAGCTTCTGCAACTGCACATGGTGATGCGGTCCATATCAACCGAAGATGTTTGGTCTGAGCAGGTGAAGGAACATCTTGCTGCAGACAATCGGAGAACTTTGTACTTCAGGGTTATCGGAGATAAACGAAATAAAAGTAAGTTGTGTACCCATAATTCTTGTGTGAAAGTTGTTTTCTTAAACAAATAACGTGAAACTGCGAGAGAACATTCTTTCTCGCCTGTTCTATCGCTCCTACATCAATAGATTGAAAAATTTAATTCGTGGAAGTAGCGCCATCTTTTGGACGAATTATAATAAATTAAATTTTACTATTTTTGGAATAAATTGCTATTTTATAAAATCTTGTAATTGTGGTGGTTAGGTTTCTCCAGCAACGACCCACATGGAAATTGAAGCAGCTTTCACATCACGTGACTCTGATCTTATTTTTTAAATGTGAGGATGCGAGTGAACGAACACTCCAAATGGTTTTGGCACAATTTTCTTAATATTTGCATCGCTGCACGTTATTCTACAGGATAGGAAAGAGGGGGGGGGGGTCAATTTAATAGTTGCTTCTTGCTCGTGCCTTGCGAGGAAAGAATACCGCAATCTCGTTTACATTGATCGTCTTTCTAAATGCAAACGAGCACCCTTAACTGCGAGTCCAAACAAGAACATCCGCAACCCTGGGGAATACTCCGTGAGATGCGCTTGAATGCATCGAAAAAACAGCCTCTCGCGAAGGAGCTAAAACGAGGCAACCCCTGGAGAATATGCTTCACAAATATCAAGCAAACGCGCAGAGAAAACTCAAGTATCTTAGTGGGTAGAAAATTCTTGGACTCTCCCCGTCTTAATGATCTAATCTGTTGTTTCCTATTTCTTTAATTGCTTTCTCTTTCGTATTACGCATGCACATTAAACTGTTTGTTTTTTAGCCCTGACCGTGGAGGGAGGTGGAGTGAACGCAACTGCAGTCCAAGCCGACATTGGAGCCATTAATGGGATGGTTCACATCATTGACAAAGTTCTCGGGATGCCTTTCTTGACAGTCTACAAGAAGATGGAAAGCGATCCAGATTTACAGTAAGAAATGATGTTCTTGTTGTTTGTTTTTATTTATTTTATTTTTTTTTAATACCCGGTACGTTGGTGTTGATAATGCGACGTTCACTGTTTTCTCAATGCCATTATTTGGATGACATTATTGAGAAAACAAATCAATTAACACATTTGACAGCTAACTTCTAGATATGATCCGGAGGCAAGCTTTGAAATTTCTTCAGTTCAGACGTAACTAATTCCAGTGATGATCAAAATCGTTCGGAATTCTCCATCACAGAAACATTGAACATTCCGGACTGCATACGGGTTGTTTTTACGAATTCATCTGTGAGAGAAATTTCGGATCTCCAGAAAATGCCCACCAAGGTAGTAACGGAAGAGAATCAACGAATGAACTCAAAGCTTAGACTGTGTGTCTGCAACGAGAGAAGGGATTGCAAAGCCAAGAAATCCAAATTAAACTTCCCATCTGACGAATAAAATAAAAATTTGATTGATTCTGCTTTTTTCATTGTTTTAGTAGCATGTACTTTAAATGTAACCCGATGCACACGTGGTACCTCGCTCCACACATTGCGCCCTCGTGGGTTGATAGAATCGCCGTCCTCCCCGGTGGAAAAGGCCTGAGTTCGAATCCGGTCAATGACATGAGGAATATTTATGGGCCTTTTTCACAGCGGGACTGAGTTAGTTGGTCTTAGGATGGTAGCATGTTTTTTTTTTCTCGGAAATTCGGGTTTTTCGCCAGCAAACAGAAAATGGATCACAGAACACGTAATTTACATACAGTATACACGGAGCAATATGGCCTTAGTCGCTGATGCTCTAATACACTACAACAACAAAAACTTCAGATTGTAAATAATACGCCCTCCTGGCACGTAGCTGTCCCCGAGTGATTCGCATTTCTAGGATAAATGTTGTTGTAGGGTTTTTTAAGAGCGTCGGCAACTAAGGCCATATTGCTCCACGTATATTGTCTGTAAATTGTGTGTGTTGTGAGGTCGATTTTTGTTTTCTGGACCAAAAGCCCTCGAGTTTCTGTGAGAAAAAAACCATGCTACCCGAGACCGACTTACTCAGCCACGTTGTGAAGTACGCCCATAAAAATTCCTCTCGTCATCAACGGACTCGAATGCAGTTCTTTTCCATCCGATATGCGGAGGACTAATTCTACCAACTGCGCTACCGACGAAGGTCGTGGATAAATAAACAAACAATAATGATGGTGATTAACATCTTATAATTTTTTATGATTATGCTTGAAACCATATTTAATTCTACTGTAATTTGCTCTTTTATGGTTACTATGCTCCGCCCTTCTCACTAAAGCAACCAGGCATTGTAACTGCTTCGACTGTTAATCGATAATTTCCGCTTGGACGATAGCACGCACACAGAAGACATTTTTTATCCTCTATCGGGGCGAGGAACGCCAGCGCCCCCCTCGTATCTCGTTCAAACAGCTATCGAGAATTTTTGTGCTCAATCGGGGCGGCGACACAAAAGACACCGGCCCCCTTATGCAGCTGAATATCTGTCTCCTGTCACGAGCAACAGGAAAATCTAAAACCAAAACGGATATCGACAAGTAGTAAACACAGTGGATGTGGGCTGATAGAAGAACAGCCACTTATCTTCAATGCCAAATAACAGTCGTGAACAAAAATTAATAACAAATAAGAAAAAAATTCCCAACAGAGGTAACGTCTTATTGCGCCGTCTTAACATCGAAATAATGAGCTTCTCAATCAGACAGAAAAAGGGACTTGAAGGAATAGTTGAATTATGGGAGTTGAAATCCATTGTTGAGAATTTCCTTTCTGTACGTCCGATCAACAGTAGATTCATTCGGGTCAGCATAGATTCTGGATTGGTCTTTAAGGAAGCAGGACGGATCTTCCAGCCACAGATCTCTCCGAAAGACATTCGCATTAGTAGAGGCATATAATGCAAAAAAGCAAGCTTATATAGCATCAGCCAAGAAAAAAAATAAATAAATAAAAATAAAATAAAATAAAACCCCTTCCCATTTCAACCATCTATTAACTCCAAATGCTTGTGTAGTTCAGCCTTGCTGAAACAAGCTATCAACTTCTACAACGACAGATGGAAGTTTGTTTCAGCAATCAACTACCCGCTGGCTAAAGTCCAACTTCCACACATCTGTCTTTCCTCAGTTTGAATCTCTGCCCCCTTCCTGTTTTATGGCTTGCTCAGTGGGATGACCACATCTCCAGTCCTGAGGGTGGCAAGTCATCGTCGTTTAGATGTTTCTTTGAGATGGCAGGCCGTTGGACGACTTGAAGACGGGCAATCACGGATGGAGGCGGCATCTTGGCTTAATGTTTACCGTCTCGTCTTGGCACTATGGAATCAGTTTCAGGAGACATGAACCATTACAAGAAGAGTTGGCCAAGTTCGCACGAGGGCTACCTCAACCAGAATAGCCCTTTGGTTCCTGGTTAGTATTTGAGAGGGTGATCACCTGGGAATATCCGGTGTAGTTGACTTCCTTTCTTTTTAATTGGTGAGTTAATAAAGTGTAAATCTGTGCTTTATATCTTTACTTTTACATCCTGTGGATAATATTCCTCCTATTTTCGCTTATTAGAATCGCCGTTAATAGAATTAAAATTCAATTTGTATAACATTATCCATCTGTTCTGTGATTTAGATTAGAATGGGCACGTTTATTTCATATCCGGGTAGGATATGAAAACAGTTCATACTTAGAAATTGGCTATTATTTCGGTAATTAGATCTGTTTCATGGACTTTAATTCTCCATAGGATGTCATCTGCGCCACTTTTTTTTCTGATTAATTTGGTTTCCGAAACTACCAGAAATAACAACGGCAAGTTATTTCTGGTAGTTTCAGGAGCATTCGTGATTTTTGTTTCTTGTGTTCTATCATATCCACGCGATTCCTGAATCTCGGTCCAATTTACCTTGGCTTTTCATGGAACTAGAAAGAAAAGGGAATTATACAGCAGACAATTGCTGTATTCATTTTAATGTCGTAAAGACCTGCTTCTCTTCAAATTTCAGTTTACCTTCTTCTCCCTGGTGATTCCGACAACATTTTTCAAATGTAAAATAACGGGAATATGACTCAGTTGACACTTTGAGCTCCGTATTTTAAAAGATGATGATCCAAATGATTATCTTCCACGCACGAAAATTAGTTTCTGTTGCAGTTGAATACGTTGGGTCATAATATTCAATCTATGTGCTAACGAGGATTGACTAGACCAGTATTTTGGGAACTTATTCATTAAAATCTACTACAAATATGCAAATATTGTTTGCATATTTCTGGTAGATTTTAATGAATTCTACTATTTTAATTTGGGAAACCAGTTATCGAGAATGGCTTCCAACTTTTCAGGAACACCAACATGTGTTACCAGGGGAGCAATAAATCGCTGTGAAATCATTGATAGCTCATCGCTTGATGAGACGTGTAAGCCAGATATAACCGCTCAGAAACACATCTGAACAAACCTTTGTTTAATATTGTCAAAAGGCCACATTTCTGTTCCTCGCATAAAAACCGCAGTATCAGAACAGTCTGAGATTGCTGAGTCTGGGAGAAACAGCCAGACTCGGCAATAAATAATTATTAGCTATCCTCTCGGCTGATGTCTTCTCTTTATTTCGTGGCTTAGAACTTGGCAAAACTTTGATCAGATCCGAAGTGGGGTGCAGAGTTATTGAATTTCTAGGCAGGAACTTGTTACCTCTGTCGGAAAGAAGAACTTTTGGAATACTGTTGATCCGGAGGTTTCCTACTTGAGGTAAACATTCGTGTCGTGTTAGCGTTTTTCTGCGAACGAGGACGGAGATCAATGGTGTGATGGGTGGAAATAAATCCCCCATCCCTGCGAGTGTCTTTCAGGGAGATTTCGGCAACTGCTGGAAATTCCGATGCCAAATGCGAATTACGCGAACGAAACTCTGTTTCCTCACGCTGCTATTGCGAGTAGATAAGCGCCCGAACAGAGGCGGCTAAAAGGCTTTTCGAAACAGGGCCCTCACATCGATTTCCGGTACCGGGAGAGTAGCCAGCACCTGAGTGAAGCCTGTATGTTTACCCCTCGGCTCCATTCGATTACTCGTTCGGAGACTGCCGTTGCATCGACCACTGCCGACCAGGCACGCGTGCTGAGGACCATGATAAGGAAGGGGTTCGAGGATGTGCCCCGTGAGATTAGAAAGGTGCCATTTTCCTTGGGGCACTGCATAAAAAAAAAAAAAAAAAAAAAAGCACAGCAAACTGTTGTGATGTTTCTGGGGAAATTTAATGGTTTTTGATAATTTTCTTGTTCTTTCCAGACCCGCATTCGAACTGGGACAACAGGACGAGTGGAACCACCCTTTGAACGATAATGAGAAGCGCTACACTTACTTCGTGCCCAGCAGACAGGCCTGGGAAGAGCTAAAGTTCAACATGCCTTCCGAACACAAGCAGTTGCACATGGGCTTGTTCAGCTATCACGTGAAAAAGGTAAAATCGCGCAGTTGTTTTTTTTAATTATTCCCAATTAATGAGAGCTTAACTTTTAATTTATTGGAGTTTGTTAACAGTTAGTAAATGAGATATAGTTATTATTCATTACTCCATTATGCGCGTACGAGAACGAACGATAATTACAATTATTATTAAAAATGAAGAATTATCATTCTTGAATAATTATTTACCTTTGACATTAAACGCCAACTTATTTAAAAATGAGCAGTCAACTTTGAAATTATGCTGCCGAGAAAGTCGCTTACAATTGTGAAAAACTTTGCCGGTTCCATTTATCTGAAAAGCTTCCACATTTAAGTGCATTACGTCAAAGCGCGAGTTAAATGTCCATCCACGCAGCGCTTTCTGCCTTTGCAGCGGTGGTAATTAGAACTAAAATTAGAAGGCAATGGCTTTCCTGGGCTCTGCGAGACAGATACAGACTCGTGCGTGATGGCAAACACTTTAGAAAAGTTTCAAAGTCTCTTTACTTCAATTCTAAAATTTAACTGCATGTTTTGTAGAAACAAAACAAAAATAAGCGCGAGAATGTTTCTAATTCAACAAAGTTAGAAACAAACTTTATTAAATGAATTAAATAAAATAAAATTTCCTTTTAAACCTGATGCAGACACTAATTGGCGGAGAATGTAAATATTTGTTGTAAATCTGTTTAAGGCGACCGATATAAATTTTGTGCTGCCGTACTACGAGTTGATCTCGCAGTGATCATTCCACTGGTAGCTACGCTGCTGGGGGGCCAACTCGAAAATTGAAAGTTCAAAGCCAAATAGGCTTTTTGGCGATGGTGAAAACTTTTCCTCCCTTTTTTGCTTTTTGTTGGCTAATGCAGAAAAAAGTCTACTTCCTTGCATCATATTAGGACCACTGTTGTTTTCCATTTTCATAAATGGCATCGATAAAGGGATGGAGGGCGTGATGTCTAAATTTGCAGATTATGTAAATATTGGTAGAGTAATTAATGATTACCACCAAGCAGAGATTCTTCAGAATGACCTAGATAGACATCAAAGATGTTCAGAAAAGCAGCTATGCTTTAATCCAGCAAAGTGTAAGGTATTGGGCCTGGGGAACAGTGACCCCAAAATACCTTATACATTTGGCGGAGTTGAACTAAAGCCGGTAGAGGAGGAAAGGGACTTGAGTATTACGAAGTTCTCCAAGCATTGTAGACTGGTTGCAAGGAGGAGGGCCCATGGTGTCCTATCGATGATTTATCGAACGATCGCTAGTAGAGATAAGGACGCCATAATCCCATTGTATAAGGGATTATGGCGTCCTATTGTGTGGTCTAACAATAGGATATATAATCCTATTGTTAGACCACACTTTGGAATACTGTATTCAGGTATGGAGACCGCACCTAAAGAAATACATCGTTCTTCTTGAAAGGGTCCAAAGAAGGGTAACTCGCCTAGTGAGATCGGCAAATGGTAGTCCATATGAAGAAAGACTTCGAATATGTGGGTTGCAGAGCTTGGAAACTGGACACCTTAGAGGAGACTTGATTGAGGTGTTTATGGCTCTGAGAGGCATAAGCAAAATGAATAAAGATGAAATTTTCACGGTTATAAATTATTCTAAAACTAGGGGCCGTAATTTCAAGTTATGGGGTGAGATGTTTATACTGGATTGCAGGAAGTTTTATTTTAGCCAGCGTGTTAGAAATTACTGGAATAAGTTGCTTACATGGGTAGCAGAGGCTGACAGCTTGGGAAAATGCAAAGGTTAGCTGGATAACCTACAGGAGGATGGAAACGCATAGGTTTTCTATTTCCTTTTCTCTTATTAATTATTTATTTTTTAAAATTTTATTATTATTATTATTATTATTATTATTGTATTTGTATTATTATTTATTTTATTTTATTTTATTATTTATTATTTATTTTATTTTTTATTTTATTATTATTATAGTAAGGCTAATGCTACCATTAGCCTTATGGCTAATGGCAGCATTGCCCAAATGGCTTCCTTGCACCATGTGGCCATTTCTAATACCAATACTAATTTGACCATTACAGTAGTAATTACGAAAATTTGCATAAATTTGCTGAGGTACTATTGTACTTCGCACTTCCTTGAATCTAATTGGTTGCAGCATCGTTCTGATTGCTGTCACAGTCCATTTAAAATGAACCGGTGGCCATTTCTCTTACCAATTCTTCAGGCATTTTGAAACATATTCTGGAAGCCTGTTAGCTATTAATTACAGTTTAAATACTACATCCGGTTGCAAATTAAATTTTAAATTATTAAATAAATAGGAAAGTACAGAAAATGTATATATCAAAGGTGCAGAGTACAGTACAGTGTTGTAGAAATTCTTTTGAATTAATTCAACAGAATTCCTACAATGTATTACTGCCTTTCTTCACGCAGTGTACTTGGTTTTATCAAAAATAACCTTTTGGGGCCTTTACAGTTTACAGCCTCCATGAAGAACATTTTCCATATACTCCTTTACAGAAAGTCACAGAACACCGTTGGTTACGAACAAAACATATTTATTCAAACAAATTAATAGGGCATTCGCCCATCGTATTAACAGTGCTTTGAGGTGCGCTGAAAGATATTCTGCTAATTTCTACAGAAAACCAGCGGTGCTGTGCTTCCACAACCTCTTTTAACGCATTCGTGAGTACCCCTCCCCGAAGAGCGCCACTTGGCCTTGCCTTAATTCTGCATCACCATTCATCCCAAATATATTCATTTAGGTTTAGGTCGGCTTGTGTGCTGGCCATTGCAATGTTCCGATGTTTAAATCGTTTACAATTCCTGCTTTGACCTGTTGTAAGATGTAATAGCCGCTTCCATAAAGTTGCCATAGTACAGAGAGAGAGAGATTTCTAGAACATATTTGTAGAATTCATCATTCACGATTCAAATGTAATGAGAACCGTGGAATGAGTCCATGAGAAATATACCAATCACTATTTTATGCTGACCCGGTCGTTTCTTGTGCCCAGTCACCTTTGGACTTCCATTTTTTTTTAGCATGTTGGCAATTGTCGACTTGGGAATTTTTCATTCCTGAGCAAAAGAACGCTCATACATTTTCTTCGCACGATAACCAACTATCATTTCCCTCCGAAACACTGCTAACTCTTTTCGTGTGTTTATCGTTGAGCGTACACGTTTGAAATGGATTCCGAGCTAATTTCTGATCACTTTTACAGGACCAAATATTTAACGTATGAAACTGATGTCAAATTTTTAAAAAAACCCCAAAGAGCCTTAAGCAATATATAAGAGTTAAAAGATGGTTTTCGCACCAATCAAACTAGAATGATTCCTAAAATCTTTACTAAAATCGAGCTTCTTCATTTCAGCGTTATAAAATTAAAAATTAAATAAATAATGTTCTGTTTAAACTCCGACACGATCACATAATCCCTGATATCTGGTCGGAAACTATTGAATTAACGATAAATGCAAAATTTTGAAAGATCAAGAAAATTTGAAATTTTCGAGATAAGAAAATACGCTTTGCTTTCACAAAATACAATGCGGAAAAAGAGAATTTGTTCAATATCTTTATTTTCGACACCTCTTATCGAATCCATCGTATGTTTAACTTCATCTTCAACTCTGATAACAAAGACAAAGATTTTTTGTTCTTTTTTAGAGCACACTGCCGGCTTTCTTTACAAATCTCCCGTGAGAACCCAGAGTCGTAAATTCATATTTCTCGTGGAAGTAACTTCCAGATGGTACGAAAATTCTCCAGGGCACTCGCAAAAGAAAAATGGGCATCACTGAAGCGCCTTTAGCTAGAAAAGGTGCCAAACCACTGGGACTGATCCACATCTATCAGTACCACTGACAGAAAATGAAGAGTGCTTCCTGTCGAAATGTTCGTATTACAGATTGCAGGGTGCTCTGTTACTCTGAAACAGGACAAAAATAGAACTGGAAGTGAACCTTACGATCTGACCCTGTGGTAAGCCACAGAAGCGTAATCAAAAGTTTAATGGCAAAATGGTTTGATTAAAGGATGCCTTCGTCGTAGACCTTCTGCTGATACTAATCTACGAATCGTAGACATCCTGCTGCATCTCAACTTTTTGCCATCCCTTAGGGCCTTTTTAGAAGCTTCCAGAGAGAGAGAGAGAGAGAGAGAGAGATTGTAAGACGTTGCTGCAGCACCTCCTATCGTATTCCGCATGACTGTTTTTTAAACATATGACTTCCCATACGCTACTTGCATCACAAGAGTGACAGCCCTCTGCACCCAAAAACCAAATAACAGTACGCTGGTCCTTCTTTGGCTGTGTAGTTATGTGCTATAACCGTTCTGTGCATTAGCCAGCTAATGGCCTTCTCTTAAACACGTCACCCACTAACTTAACCTAGCAGACAATGCGGGATGACTATTGTTAAACCCATATTTTGAAAATAACTTCTGTAAACTGTTTTCTGTTTGTCCTACCTCATGGAAGACTCGTATTGGGGAAATAGTTTCTCAAAACTCCTTATTTGAATTACTGTAGTACAAGCTCCATTGAACCATGCTGCTGACTGTTTTTTGATTTTTAATGACTTATTATTTTTGTAAATTTCTTTGTAACCGTCAGTAGTGAAACTACAACCCCCTTCCCCCAAAATTCACGAACAGCCCCAGTTATGGTTGATGTGGGGTTATTTAGGCGCATCAGAAACTTAGGCCAATATTGCGCATTATATAATATGTCTGTAACTTGCGTGTGTTCTGTGGTCGATTTTCTGTCTAAAAAAAACCGAACTTCCAGGATTAAATAATAATGCTGCCCTGGCCTGAGACCCAGTAACTCAGCCACGTTGTGAAAAAGTCCATAGAAATTTTTCGTGTCATCGACTGTATTCGAACTCATTCTTTTCCGCTAAATGGAAGGAGAGTGAATATATGTACACTGGTGTGCAAAACTTAAGGATCAACACTATTTCTAAAGGTTACAACCACAAAATCTTTACTTAAGGTACTCCTTACTGATGAGAGTAGATTCAGTCTCATCAGCGATTCTGGACATTAGCTAATCTGTCGAGAGGTTGGCACACGGTATCACCCCGCAAACATCACTGAAAGGGATCGATATGACAGTCGCGGTGTTCTCACCGAAATCTTTTCTTATTGTGCTAATAAAAGGCGAAACTGGCGTATGGTAGTTTCGCCACTGATAATCATTTTTGTTATGTTTTTTTTTTTCAATAATTCAGATAATCACCTTTTGGTTCATTATTTATTTCTTTGCAGATCCTAGAACGCCACCTCGTAGTAGGACAAGAATACAGCTCTCAGGATTTAGAAGGAATAGATAGCATTCAAATGGTTCACGGAACATTCAAAATATCTCGCAGCGTTGGTAAGTCCGCTATTCTTAAGACACCGCCGATATTAATTTTCGTTCTGTGTGAAAATGGTTACGTTTGGCTAAATGCAATTCGAGTTTAATTTATTTTTAAATTAAATTTAATTAACTTTTATAGAAAATATTTAAGAATCTGATTAATATGAACGATGCCAATAAATTTAAATTGCGAGTATGTCCTCGAATATCCAAATATTGCGAGATTTATTTCTCTCTCCAAACCATATTTGTTTAAGCTGACGTAAATGCGAACTTCAACAATTTAATGCCCAGTTATCAAATGAATATTAATGATTGCCACTGTACTGAGATGAGGTGAAGGTAAAACTGAATCTTTCTTTTTGTCTTTCAGGCGACCTGCGCGTAGTGTGGGAGGGAGAAGAAGCCCGCATTGTCCGCCCCGACGTTCAGGCCACTAATGGGATAATTCACGTGATCGACCGGGTGATGATGAAACCGCGTGATCTAACAAAAGCAGGGGCCGTCACTGCGAGAGTGTCCCCTTCTTTGCTGGCCGCATTTCTAGCTCTGGCGACGGCGAAGTGGATGCTGTAGTTTCAATGGATGATGCTTTTCTCTTCTTTCTTTCCAACCTCACTCATTGTCATCATCACCTCTGGAAGCGTCGTTAATATGGCGTCCCTCGATCAGCGGGAGGTCCCTCCAGACAGCCTCGCACTCGCAAGGAACGCTGCACATAAGCACTCGGAAAAAAAAAAAGCAAACAAAAAAACAAAAAAAAAAAAAAAAAAACTAAAAGAATTTGCGCCCTCTAGCGACGAAAACACGAAATTAACGAAGGAAGGAAGGAAGAACGATAGACTTTTGTCGAAGACCTTAGGCCTACTTCCGCAGTCCCATAATTCCCTTCACCCTTTTGCGGCTTTTCATCGTTGGCGTAGCAGATTTACGCTCTGTGTCAGCTGTGCTCCACTGCCATTCTCTTCTCAATCAACCCCAAGTTTATTCCTCCTCCAGTCTGTCTCTTTTACTTCCTCTGCCTAGCTGGAGAGTATAAATACATATAAATAAATGAATATAAATATAAATATATACATATATAAATATATATACTGTAATATGTTGCGAAAGATTTTTGTTTATTTCGTTGTTTTGACGCGTAGAATTTGTTCCCTCTGGGAGGGGAGGGTGGGGGAGAATCGTCTCTAAAACGCTGATAGTTGTGCGTGTGGTTAATCCATAATTTCCAGTTTATTGTCGAGTAGGTTTCATCCGTTCATGAACTTTAACCTTTATGTGACTTCGATCCGTTTTTCCGTGTTTGCTTCTCTCAACGTTTGATTTTACTTAGAAGAAGACTTTCCTCTATGAGAAACTCGATGTTTATCAAGAAAAAACGTTTCTTCCTGTGTGACTAAGGTAGGGTGCGAGCGAGCAGCACGCGCGATACTCATTCCTTTAAACCAAGGTCACCTTTAGCGTCTCATCATTTACGGATGCGTGCAGCGCCATCTTCAGTCCAACTTCATCAGCATAAGAGCTACCTAGTCTTTGTCCAGTAAGGTTTGAAGTCGTAAGGCTCGATGTATATCTCGAGATATGGAGGGTGGGAGAGAGAGGAAAAAAAAAAAACAGTGCACGCTTTTGACGAGATTTCGAGACACTGCTGGAAATAGCGAATCTTTGTGTGGGCCCTCGAAGTTAGGCCTCGTGTCGCACGTTGGCAAAATTATTCACTCGCAATGTTAATCCAAACTTGGCATGATTTGACCTCAGCACATCGTAATCCAAAACCTCCAATCTTCCGCCTCGTTGACTCTCTTTTGGCATCACAGCCGCATCTTCCAGGCCCTAGCCTTGCGCTGCCCCCTATGAACGTTTCGAATACTCCACCCGCTGTTAGGGTTCTTTGTTATTTTTGCTTCTTTCTCGCTCTTATCATGTACTTCCAATCCTGCATCATTGCTGTTCATCTCTACAACAGCGACATCTGGAGGATAAACAGTGGTCATGTGCGACAGCCAATCCACCGTATTGTAGTCGCCTCCCGATCCCTGTATCACGCATGCGCTTACCAAAATGTGGATTACTATAAGCTGCCGGTTCTCACCATGGCCCGACCTGGTGATTTGGGTATTCGAAATATTTAGTATCAGGGAGTGTACCTAAAGGGGTAATTGTGATAAACCCCTTCTCTTTCGGAAGTACACTACATCATTAAGCTGCTACAATCGAGGTGTCTTTGTTTCTGTCTCCACCTAGTGGTCAAATATAGAACTACGTCGATATCTTCAACATTGATTCCTCTTTGTAGATGTCCGCCAATCTGACGTACATTCCATATTTTTACGATGTTAGTTTTTAAATGGTTTGCAACTCAAACTCGCGCGGATAAGGTACGCCACATTATGAAACTTTAATAAGAAATATGTAGTGCAGTTTGAATTGTTTTAGTGTTTGTCTTGGTTTTCTTTCTCAGACTATGATTAACCTTTGAAGTTGGCTGTTAAGTCGGTCCACGTAGAAATACCAGTCTAAGCTAACCAGGATTCGATTCGGTATAGTGCGAAGCCGAAGTAGGACTGCTACGCTTGCTTAGTGTCCAAATTACAGAGTGGACTAGAAGCGTGTTAGTAAAAATTAAGATTAATTGCATTTTGCGAGGCAACTAGTGCCGTCATCTCCGCTGATCAGCGTCGAAGATGGTGGGGTGGGGTGGGAGGGGGAAGGGTGAGGGAGGGCGGTGAGTGACTGCAACCAAACGAAAAGTGAAGCAGCACGTGCAAAGTTAGTTTTTTCAACGCTTCCAACTTCGTGTCCAGTAATTTCTGCGCATCAGACTGGTATTTTTATCGCCGTTACCATAGCGACCTAGGAACTGTTTAGATAAACTCGAACTGAGATGCCTTTGTAACCTAGGAAAGAACCCCGTAATTAAATTCATCTTTTACGCCATTTTTCCACCGATTAGCCGAAACTCTACCCAGAGTACGTGTCACAACAAGGAAGCTGTTTCCATGGTAGCAGTTTCTAGTGACGGAGGATGGAGATGAGTGCGACAGATGTACGAGTTGGTGTCACTGAGGGTCATTCGAGATGTATGTACGGAAAAGAGAATAAAATGGATCCTGTGCAGTGTCTGTACTGTCTTTTGAGTGAGTTTTTTTCCCTGTGTTCCTCACATAACGCAAACACACAAAGTTCATTGAACTAACATCAGGTGACTTCGAAAAACACATTGGTCTCTAAAATCTATATGAATAACTCCTCGATGAACGACAATAACAATAATAGATAAAATACAATCCTAAAACGCTATAAATAAATGAATTATTTATAGAAATTGAAGAGATAGTATCTATATTGCTTAAAAATTTCGCACTCTACTATCCTTGTAGAAATTTAGCAGATTTGTTTGTTTTTTTTTCTCATAGACATGTTCCCAAAATTACATCAGCACGCAGTACTTCCGGATAAATCACGACAGTTCACTTCAATGCAGCAAGCGCTGATTCTAAGGTTGGACATTTACTTATTGGATGACTTAGAGGTCTTAGGCTAGAAACTAATCGAGAGTCATCTCATTTACTGCGATAATGAGCCCGCTGATCTTCAGAAAGACGGTATCCTTCATTTTAATGAGGGACTTAGCCCATTTGCAACTAAAGTGGATTGGGTAAGGGATATGGCCTCGAAATAGTCTGATCTTTCCAGTGTAATGCGAGAACCATTTATTAAAGTTTCATTCATCAAGTTAATAGTGTCGTCAGCATATTCACTAGAGGTAAGGCCAAAGGGATTTGGATGACAGAAACTGTATAATAGTTCGTTTATTCAAAATGAAATATAGTCGTGGATACGTTTACTTCCAAGATATTTCTGATGAGGTACTTGAAATTATGAGCTTACTTCTATGTTAAACGGCTTGGAATAAATTTGTAGAAGTAATAATGAGACATAATACTGCATATAATGCACTAGTATGAGGATTTCTCAGAAATTAGAATTTTTCTAAGTGTTTTCCAAAAACTCAGAACACGACAGGTGTTCAATATTTTAAAACGCGTATCTTATGATGGTGAGAGCCATCTTAAGCTTACGGTGAATCCTAGTTGCTATCAGAGTTCATTCTATTCGTCTTTGTAGAGATTTCTAGGAAGAATTGTGTTAATTCCTTAACTGGCCGAATTAAAAAATAATATAGGCCAAAACTAAAATGCCTCTTTCTTCGGAACTATTGTTGGGAAGAAAGAGATTTCAGTACTAAAGGAACCACCAGTATGGTTTCTCTAGTACATATAATAGCGTAGTATCTGTACAGATACAAAGTTTTAGAATTAGCATAAAGAAATTAGCAAAAGTAAACTCGTGTTTCTTAGTAGAAAGGTACAAATATTATTACCTCACGTATAGTAGCGCGTTTATGTATTCTTTAACTTTTTCAAAAACTTTTTTTTAAAGATCCTTTCCTGGCTTAGCAAGCTGAGCCACGAAGGGATCCTAAATTTCAAATAAACTATCAAATGGCCTTCTCTCCCCCATTCAGTGCGGCTTCCGAAGAAACTGGTCCACTTTGGACCACTTAATTAGGATGGAAACATCTATTCCAGATGCTTTGCTAAAATTTATTTTGACGTTAAAAACGTTTTTACTGGAGTTATTCCAAAAATTTTGTAACGAAAAACCGTCATGCGAAAAGCGTTACGAAAATTTATTCCTGTTTAATTTGTCTTCTACTGGACTAAATTTAATGAAATTTTGCACGGAGCTTCATCTTAGCTCTATACTAGAGGAAAAACTAAAAATTGCAGTAATTTTTTTTCCAGGATAGTGAAAAATATGAACACGTGATCAAGGAAATTTTCTCACGTAATAAAAGGAATAATATGGGCGTATAGCATATCGTTGGAAAGCTAAGGAATTTAGAAACAGAAATATTAAGGTTTTAAAATACAAAAAAAAAAACCTTTCCGAAGTGCGTTAATTCGAACATGCATCTGGTTTCAAGTGACCTGGTGTTTTCAGATTGAATGTAATTTTTTTCGTTACAATTAAACTCTGAGGCTGGAAAATAGTTTATGAAAACATTCTTCAACTTGGACGTGTCATCACATCTTTCCATAAATCTTAATGGAACAACTATAGATTATGTCTTTAGTCGTGAATTCTTCAATCATCACAGACCAATACTTTCAGATATGTAATTATTATTAATAAAAACATTGTTATATTATTATCCATGAATTTTATCTGAAAATTAAGACGTTTTGAACGCCTACCCATGACTCTTAAATGCAAAACACCTTAAATATGCTAGCGGCAGGACACTAACTGTACTTGGCACAGAATTTTTTTTTGTTTCCATTAAAAACATTTTTATCCTTTTGTTTTTTCCAAGTCCGAGTAGGATCCACCCTCTCTTGTTCCTTTTGCCAAGAGGAAGGAGTATTGTAAGGATCTGTTTAAAGTGTTACGCTTTTTGCCGTTAAATTAAACTCCATTACGGAACACCTTCCTCCAATAGTAAATATGCGCTTTATGACGATGACTTCAGCATATATTTCCAGTCACGCAACATGAGGTTTACCGAGAGACCACAACAAGCCATTGATCGTCTTAACTCCTGGGCAATGGTTTCAGGTTGTCACGGCAGAAGACGTTTGCGTACATTTTGTTGCTAGCGTAACCTTCGCCCCGAACCTGAATTAAGGCTTGAACAACACTATTTCAGCCGTACCGAAGACGAAAATTCTGGGATCCAAATGAGTCCCAAAATATTTGTCATTTACTCACAAAATGCATGAGAAAGTTGAACATTCTCCTTGTACTGTCTTCTTCTTGACTGTGCAGACGGGTGCACTTTATTCTGTCTGTATCGTGCACTTGTGCGATCAAAATTAGATTATGAGTGTCAGGTATATGTGTCAGCCAGAAATAGCGTCCTCCAGTGGCTTTACCCCACCATCTGGCTATTCGTATTGCTACTAGTGCATTCAGAATGTTTCCTGTCTATATGTGGAAGCAAATAAGTCATTGTTATTACAACGAAAACAGTTTTCTCTACAGTGCACTTTTAAGCCAAGCTCTGCTAGACCACCCCTCATGGAGGTCCATTTTTGAATCACGATGGGAAAATCTTTATAACACTCGGCTAACCAACAGCCCATTCCGTATTCATGTCGAAGAGATACTCAGAGAGGTTAACATCACGGTAGATAAAGTTTCCCGGTAACCAAAGCAGCCCCTTCCATCCTGGCATGATCAAATACCATCATGCAACACTTCTCCCTTAAGAACTGAGTGCCTGATCTTCAACTCTATTCTGAACACCGTGCCGAACATTCTGACTTCTGCTGGTCAGTTTACACAGATGGCTCAAAGTCAGAATTCTGTGTGGAATCTGCTGCTGTCTTTTCAGACAATACTTATGTGAGCAGTGCTGTAGTAATAAAATTTATACTCTATGAATGTTACGAAAAGCAGAGAATATCTATGCATATAGTAGTCTCAAATTTACTTCCTTTCTGGCAATACACCTCTGAAGCTCTTGATAACCACCTACAAGTTGATGCAGTCTACACAGATATATCCAAGGCATTTGATAAAGTCCCGCACGAACAACTTCTGGAAAAACTTAAGCTATATGGTATCCGTGACCCTTTGCTCTCATGGCTACGCAGCTATATTACGCATCGTTCCTTGAGCGTTATCATCGATCAAGTGAACTCAGACTGTTTTATACCACTAAGCGGAGTACCACAAGGCTCTCCCTTAGGTCCTCTTCTCTTCATTGTTTTCGTAAATGATCTTCCTTCTTTCATCTACACCTCCAATGTTCAAGTTGCTCTCTATGCAGATGATCTTAAGATCTACTCAGCAGTGAAGGAGACTACCGATTCTCAACAACTTCAATGTGCTCTCAATAAATTCTCTCTGTGGCTATCTCTGAATGGCTTGTCTGCTAACCCCTCGAAGTGCAAAGTTATCTCTTTCTCATCTTGCAGATCTCCACAACTAATGAATACGGAGTATAGTATTAACTCTGTGATCATCGAAAGGTGTGACCAAGTTAACGACTTAGGGATTCTCTTTTCCAGCAGTGCTAAATTCGATGCCCATGTCCTTAAAATCACCAGCAAAGCATTCAAAACACTGGGATTCATCAAACGGAACACATACAAGTTCAAAAACTACAGATATGCGGTTATCCTTTATAAAACTATTGTTCTGCCAATCCTTGAATTCAGTTCACCCATCTGGAATCCTCACACAAAGACTTTAACTAACAAAATTGAAGCAGTCCAAAAAAACTTTGTCCGTTACCTCACGTACCGCAATCCTCTATTCTATCACTCAGTGTATTATGAATCGCTGTGTGATTACTTTCATCTGAGGCCTCTGTGCACTAGAAGAGTTACTGCTGACATCGCCCTTCTAGCCAAAGTAATCACTGGAATTTACGAAACATCTGATATCCTGAGTAAAATAAACTTCAATGCTCCTTGTAGACAAGTCAGGAACCTTACACCGTTTCGCCTTGACTCTGCCAACACGGACTTTATGAAGTTCAGTCCACTGAACAGAATCAGCAAATCAGCAAACGACTCTCGCATTGACTTCTTTGACAACTCCCAATCACTGATGAACTCCATCCACAAGTTTGCCTCTTCACTTAAACTGCAAAGTGACTAGCTCACATCTAATTATTGTAGTTTATTATTATTTGTTATAATATTTTTCTGTTCTCTAACGGATTAATTATTACTTGTTTTACCGGTAACTTAACTTAATACAATCCTCTTTTGTACATATGCTTTTATTGTTTGAATCTATATCAATGTTTATCGTCCTGTAGGATTTCACATTATTGCTATTATGTTTATTGATCTGATCTCAGATACACTGTTAATGGTTACCTGTTGTGTATCTTGTTATTAATAAAATAAAAATAAAATAAAATATCAGGCTTATTAATTGAATTCCAGTGGCTACACCCGGTTTATTACAGTATATACATCGATCGATTATTTGAGTGCACTACAGGCTTTATCAGCAATGATTGAGCCTTCTGCTCTCCCGAGTTCAGCAGATGTTATGCGCTCTCTATGGAGGTGGATTGGACATTCGTTTCTGCTGGATTTCCAGCCAAATTATTATTATTATTATTATTATTATCTGTTTATTTCCATAAGGAAACCACCCCGGGACGGCAAAGTGCCAGGAGGGTGCTAAGTACATATCAGGGTACAAGATACTACGTGCAGTGGGTTACATATACTGAACACGTAGTCTCGTCCCGAAATATTATATACACATTTTATGTTTAATATATACGGTATTTACACATTAATGATTCTGTACATACATTATACAACTCATATTTACAATTCATTAATAATTCCATCTATAACTTACATATTAACATAACTGTTACAGAAGGTATATTTTTACAGTCAACAGATTATTATTGTTCTTAAAGCAGAAAGCTTCACTTTTATTCACAATTCTTTAGTACTTTGCAGCCGATTCATATTTCAGTAAGTCTGTACGAATCCTGGAAGATCTCTTTCCGGTATGTTGCATCCTCACACAGTTTTTCAGCATCTTTGTGCATCTAGGGAGTTAAATATTTTCGCTGCATTTGATGGGAACAATCTTTGCAGGTTACTAAGATTGTTCAGGACTGAACGCAGTGGATTATTTAGTTCTCCGCAACGTCTAGCAGTGGCACGCGGTTTAACTAGAATATTATCCAGGACTGGAGCATACACTCTGCCTGTGAGCATTTGTGCGAGAATGTGTATGTTCCTGTTAATTGTCCGCTGCATCCAGGGTGTGATGTTAAGGTTTGAGTAGAGAATGGCCCTTGAGATAGTAAAAGGGTGGCCAGCAACTCTGTTAAGCCATCGCAAGAACCAGTACTCGATCCCAAGGACGGACTTATAATGTGAATCTGGAGCTGAAGACCAGATTTGCGAGGCATACATTGCAATTGGCAGGACACACATTAAAATGTACTTGGTCGCTAGCTGAGGATCCCTAATTCCTACCAGTTCCTGCCTAGTAGCCCATAAAGCGGCGAATATTTTTGTCTTCATATGGGCGAAGTGTTGAGCAAAGGTGAGTCTGTCATCCCACTTAAGACCCAGGTCCAGGTGAGAGTGCACTTTTTCCACACTAAACCCGTTCACAGAGATTGAGATGTCATTTTTATTCTGCTTGTAAGTTATGGTCATTTGGGCAGACTTCTGTGCATTAATACGGAGCCCGATGCAATCCAAGTAGCTCTCAAATTCTCGGATTGTGCTATTTGCCATCTGACAAATACCTTCTGCTGATTCATGGTCTTTGGAAGTGATGAAGAATTTTACATCGTCAGCATATGTTATAAAATTGTAGTACCGTGCAAGAAACGGCTCCAGGACGGCCGCGAAGAGAGTAGCCGAAAGAACTCCCCCTTGAGGCACTCCTTGCGAGATGGTAAAGCAAGATTGTAGCTTTTGGTGCTTAACAATAAGTTTCCTATGTTCTAGCAGGCTGGTTATTATAGTTAACAGATTTCCTCTTACATTAAAATAATTCTTTCGGGGTTAGCGGATTCTTATTTTTGTTGGATTTTTAGGAGTATCTGATACTTTAGCCATATTGCTCCGTGCATGTATATTGTCTGTAAATTGTGTGTTTTCTGAGATTTGCTGAAAAAAAAACCGAGTTTCCGGGATAAAAAAAACCATGCTACCCTCGCCTGAGACCGACTAACTCAGTCGTTGTGAAAAAGACCCATAAAAATTTCTCCAGTCATCAACGTGATTTGAACTCTGAACACAGCTCCGTGGATTCGGATGATCACAATACGAAACATCAGCACTCTGGCACAACTTCTGACTGGGAGTTTAGATGCCCCTCAAATTGAAAATCTTGTAGTAAGGCCCCGCTTCCACAACCCTCATAATCTCCGAAGCGCTCTCAATAACACGGAGAGGATTACGGCGGATGTTTTCTGCCAATACTCTGGAGCTGTTTAGAGACCTCAAAATAGACCCGGACAGGTACTGCCATGAGAAAACTTAGAGGAAGCTGATTGCAGCGGATCTGTATACGAAACTACCAACATTATGAAGAATGTAATTGAAGGAAGACTTCAAGTGCCCTCGAACTCATAAAAATCTTAAACGAACGATTTATAGTGTCTCTAAAAGACTCTTATAGAATTGGGGGTATTCCTTTTTGTTCAGAGAATGAGAATGAGGACCAATTCATAGTGTAAATGACGATGTCATTTTTCTACGTATGTATAATGTTTTGTAATTTTTCTATGATTTCTGTATGTCTGTAATTTTTCCTCTATATTTATTTATCTTATGTATTTACTGATATTTTATCCTATGTTACATTCTAATAAGTTTAGTTGGATGTATGTATGAGCCACCCTCCTAGATAATTTCTGTACACAGGTGTTTGTTGAATAAACTGACAATAATAATAATAATAATAATAATAATAATAATAATAATAATAATAAACTCTGATCTTTTTCGGGATTAGCGGAAACGATTTGGCTGATACTGCAGCAAAGTCAGCAGCCCCAACGAATAATCTTAGCCTGTTAGTTCCCCATATGACTAGAGGTAAATAATCCATCATAAATTATATAGGCAGTGGCAAGGTCCGTGGCATTGGCGTAACAAACTACATCATATTAAGTCTGCAATGAAACTACGACAGAATAATCTGTGCAGGAATCGTAAAGAGAACGTTCTTACTCGTCTCCGCATAGGACATACACTGGTGTGCAAAACTTAAGGACCAACACTATTTCTAGAGGTTACAATCACAAAATCTTTACTTCAGGTACTCTGCACTGATGAGAGTAGATTCAGTCTCAGCCGCGATTCTAGACTCCAGCTAATCTTGTGAGAGGTTGGCACACGGTATTACCCCGCGAACATCGCTGAAAGGGATAGATATGGCGGTCGAGGTGTTCTCGTCTGGGGTGGCGTTATCTTCGATGGACGTGCACAATCCAGATACTGGAAGGCGGTACTGTAACCGCCTTCCAGTACTGTAACCGCCTACAGTAGCGTGCGTTCCGGTGAACGCACGCTACTGTACTGAGGTAATCTTTCCCCATGTGCGTGTGTTCCAAGGTGCCATTGGCCCCGACTTCGTGTTTATGGATGATAACGCCACACCTCATCGCACTACAGCTGTTGATATGCTTTTGGAAAGTGAGGATATTGTTCGTATGGATTGGTCTGCCCGTTTGGCCGATCTAAATCCCATCGAACACATATGGGATACTCTGGGGAGACGCCTAGCGCCATGTCCACACCCACCAGAAAATATTCACCAGCTGAAGATGGCGCTGACAGAGGAATGGACGATGTTACCGCAAGAACTTATCAACAACATTGTTCTAAGTATGGACAGGCGGGGCATCGACATTAGGGGTGGCCATATCTCCTACTGAGGACCACCTCCTCTCTTTGTTCCACCTTTGGCAGTGATGCATCTGTACCATGGTAGCCAGTGCTATGTTGCCATTTTTGAATAAAGTCTCTCTGTACCGTTTTGTCTCCGTTGTTGTGTCGGTGTTGTTTCCTTCATCATTTCTGTACCTTTGGTATGCTTTTCCCATATCCAGGCCACTCCTATAAGAAGCTACATATGAAAACCTAACATCCTTAAATTTTGCACGCCAGTGTAGCTATCTGACTTCTCGCACATGTGCAAGCAATGACACCGTTTTATCCGTCGAGCATGTTTTATCCAATTTTAGAAATGCTCCTTTTACCACTTTTAACCATCTGGCTGAGCTTTATACACCCAGTCAGATTTTATCTGACAATCTGAACATATGTCTACAGTTTTTGATTTTTTGCAAATTATTATTGTCTATACAGTTACATAAAATTATGCAATTTATTTTCGCTTTAATGCTGCCTTTTATTTGGTATATAATTTTTGGACGAGTCAACCTATCTAAAACGTTACCAAAATCCTTGGTTCTTTTCGAAATTATGAATTTGACCTGTTGCATTATAACCTCAGTCGTTTTTGTGACATAAAACCCCAATAATAATATCCATTGAAATATGATCATCCATCTAATTAAGGCGTTGATTTCTAAAGTGCGAATATCTACGTTAACACGCCATGGCCTAGTTTTCACAAGATTGTGGACATATGGTATGTCTTATATAGGGCGGCCTTTGAACGCTAGTTCCATTGCACCGTGCAATTCTATAGTGATACAGAACTCTGAAAAATGGCCAGAAGTGTTATGCACCGATGTTTGTCTGCGCGGTATCACAGTGGCATCGTCACCGTCCTCCCCACACCGGGTGTAAAAGGCCGTAATTCGAATCCCGTCGATGTCGCGAGGAACTTTAATGGGCTTTTTTCACTCCGTAGCTGAGTTAGTCGGTCTCAGGCGTAGATAGCTAGGTGATTTCCCCAGAAACGGGGGTTTTTCGTCCAGCAAACAGACAAATCGACCATAGAACACACGCAGTTAACAGACATAAGACACAGCACGGCAGATGAATTTAATTATTCGGGTGGCCTAAATATAATAGTTTTTAGTTTCTGCACTGATATGTCCCTACACACTTCTTTCGACTGATGTTTAGTCGGAAATAAGGTCGCCATTCTCTTCAACGCCCTTCACTAACCTTCAAAAAGGATTTTACCCTGCAGAAAACTGTTTTATATCAGGGATCTTCCCCACTGTTTCCCCCATAGTTTCCCCCATTCGAGAAGAACTGTGTCCAGTTCTTCTCGAATTCTGCTGGATGTATTTTTGTGATTTTGCTTTTCTCGAAGAGCAGATTTTTGGACCATATATTTATCTGGATTGAGAACTTTCAGTCGACCTATTTTGCTTCAACATCGATATAGTGCTATTTGCTACTTTAACCTATGGCTGAAGAGGATGTCATTAACCAGAAGGTTATGCCTCGTTCACATAAACAGACTTACCAGTAAAATTTCGGACGACTACACAGTCTACACTCACGGAAAAACAAACAGGATGCCATCGCTATTGATAACTCTCCCGGCGAAGACGATGACGATTGCGAGGAGAATGAGAGCGGGGTCTCCCGTCCACGTCCATAAAGAAAGCAGTTGTCAAGAAAACAGGGTTAAAGAAACCAGGAACCTCTGCTCCCCCTCTAAGCAGAGGGAGGGTGATGATGAAGGAGAGCATCCGCCTAGCAAGGAAGCAAGGAAATTCCAAACCCAAGAACCATCCAGACTCTGCGGCGTAAAATGGAGAGCTATCTTTACAGCGATAATAGAGGAGTTCCAGTGCTGCGTGTTTGCGTATGCGAATACACACTGCTGGAGCTCATTAGAAAAGATGTTGTATGAAGCGATAATTGAAAACGAGCAACTGAAATCAACGAACGAGCAGTTGGGACAAACGAATGCGACCCTCACGACGACTATAACCAACCTCGCTTTCGAGGCTTTGAACACCATTGCCTCTACCACGCAGGCCCAGGCCCCTTTTGAAGGGACTCCTCAGACTTTGTCATATGCAGCCGTCGTCAGGATGCCCAAGATTACTGCCCCAGTACAGAAGCATATGCTCATTATCAAGGCAGCAGAGGGCTTTGATATCGTGGACAGCGATGGTGTAAAAGACAAAGTCTTGAAAATCTAAAAACCAAAGTTGGACAACATAAAAATCAAAAGTGTCCGAAAGATTCGCGACAGGGGTATAATCCTGGAAGCAGCCTCGAAACAAATCAGATCTGGAGCAATTACAAAAACGTGGAAAAGCTGAAAACTTGAGCCTCATCTTTGAAACTAAACTTAGAGGGCCAAGCATTATCATCTTTGATGTTCACGTCTCACTCCAGAAGGAAGAGCTCTTGGAAGAGATTTTCAATAGAAATCTATTTAAACACATAGACAGGAAGGTGGCAGCCAATGAAATGACGATTCGGTTCTCGACGACTACCAGGTCACTGGACAAGCTCAACTGGATTTTCCAGGTATCTCCCAGGATTAGAAAATTTCTGCATAATCAAGAAAGGAACTTCTTGGGCTGGTCATCACACGGTTTCCGGGACTTTGTACCAGTTTTGAAATGTTGCAGTTGCCTAGGATACGACCATACCTACACGAAGTGTCTCAAAAAGCAGGACACCTTTACAAGAACTGTCCAAATAAATCCTCTCCACTAACCTATGCCATATGCAAGGCCATTACTAAACCCAGCAATCACTCCATTCTGGATGGAGCATGCCTTGTATATAAAAGAGCAGCGTAAATAATCCGTAACAATACAAATTATGGATAATAGGCCATCTAACCCGACAACATCCAGACTTCGCATCGCCCAAATAAATGGACAAAAATCAATCTCTGTGGCTTCTCAACTCCATCCCATCATGGAAGAGCTTGACCTCGACCTTCTCCTTCTTCAGGAACCTTACTGCGTTTGCGATAGAATCGCTGAATATCCACTTACATACTGGAAGATGCAGACTACAAACCAGCCATGCCTTGCAGCCATCATAATCTGCAATCCGGATCTAGTTGTGACCAGACTCGATTCCTTACACCTCCCACCTGGTTGCTGCCACTGTGAAAGGATGCTTCGGCCACATATCAGTCCTTACATCCTATTTTCAGTTCGGCACTGACATCCAACCGCATATTGCCACCCTGGAATGGATCTTGATGTACCTGAAGATGCACATGTTATCCTCGCAGCCGACTCCAATGCACACTCTACTAGTTGGTATAATGCCACCACTGATGCTAGAGGTGATTTACTTGATGAATTTATTGGTGCCCACGGATTGGAGATCGCTAATCTACCGGGTCAACCTACCACCTACCCCTCTGGAGCCGGGGAATCCAACTTGAATATTACCCTCATAACGCCTTCCCTCAGCAATTGTCTCCAAAGGTAGGTGCACGAATATGCGACCACCAGTGATCACCCCCTTATCACATACTGTATTACTGATCAAGTTACCTCTCGCCAAATCTACATTCATGATACTTCCAGGTTCTCTATAAGATCGGCTAAATGGGATATTTTTGATGAGAACATCCGAGAAGCCACCTGCAGCCCCTCTGCCGTTAATAGGTATCACTCCATGAATAGTACCCAGAAATTTTTTTGTTCAGTCATTGCTCCTGAAAGCCTCACATACATCGATGAAGAAATGTTCTAAAAGTCCAAGGTCCGTTCCCTGGTGGTCTCAGGATCTTACTAACTTACCGAATTATCTCAAGCATGCACGTAAAGCATAGCAGCGTAAACGCAGAACTGAGCCTCCCCACATTGCTGATCAATACAAAGAAATATTCAGAGCCCTTCGCAGAGAATATTGCAATAGGATTTATCATGCCAAACAAAACTCATGGCGCACGCTGGTAGAGGCAGAAGGGAAGATGAACCTTTTGGGACCTGGTGCATAAACTTGTCAGGAACAAAATCAGTCTACAGATATCATCAATTCCATACGCAATAATGGCTCTCCTGAGACAACAAATTGGAATTGGCTGGATACAATGAACGAAATTCTGGATGATTTGATTTACCAAGATGATGCTGCCCTAAACACAGACTTCCATAATCAAGTCGCTATCGATAACCAAAACTTCCAACCTACCGCTATTGAAGATCCTTTTACTGAAGAAGAAGTGGGCATGGCTATCAACAAGATTAAGAATGGCGAGGCGTTTGACAGATTCCCCTTCATCGAGGGGGAATCTGTCAAACGATTATGAGGCCATCTAGCCTTTGCAATGTTTTTAGATATTAATGGCGCCTTTGACACCGTTTGGTAGCCGGCCATCCTACAGAGGGTCAGGGCCACTGATTGCTCCCAGAATATGTTCAACTGCCTCAAGAGCTACTTCTCTAACCGACATCTCACCATCAAAACACAGTTCCATTCCATTACCCAGCAACTTACCAGAGGCTGTCCCCAATGCTCCACCCTTGGTCCAGCAGTGGGGAATATAATCCTGGATGACTGGCTCCTGAGGATATATCCCAATGTCACACAAACTTCTTATGCCGACAACGTTGTCATCATCGTTGAAGGACCTGTGCGAGCTACAATAGAAACTAGGGCCAGTGCAGTACTGTCTGCCCTTTCCCAGTGGGTTGAGAACAACAAATTTTCAGTCTCTACTGAAAAGAGCAAAACCCTTCTACTGAAAGGAAGGTTGAATGTGAGGAGGCCTACAACCATCCGTTATAAAGGGCAATCACTCAAAAACCAACGCGCTGTCAAATATCTAGATATTACACTGGACGACCGAGAAACTTTCATAACCTATATTACCATGCTGACACGGTTCAACTGCAAAGACAGGGCCTCAAAGGCCGGGTTTTACATCTTCTATACACAGGTGTATTTATTCCCATTGTCACATATGGCGCCGCAGGGTGGTATAACAGGATGCAACGTCTGATCCTTCAGCCAGACCAAAGTCGAGAAGACGCCTTTTTAAATGATCTATGGCCAGTCAAAAGAAAGGACGTACTGACATTAGGATAGAATCAGTTGCAACGTCGTTTGTTGAGGAAAGTGGCATCCAGAATAAAGAGTTTAGTAATTTCACCTGTTGAGGAGCTATTCCATTGTGTCTGCCATAGGGAAATCAGTTCAGTCCACACACGGCCTGATGATGCGTTTTGCACCTGTGAAGAGCCAGAGGACTGGGACCACGTGATGCACTCATGTCCGATCGATCTTGACCTCAGCAACCAACTTTTTCTAGCCCTCAATGCACCGACAAAAAAAAACCAAATTATGATATTAGGCTCACCTGTAAATGATTACATCTACCTATATTTATTTGTCTGTAAATTGCGTGTGCTCTCTGGTCGATTTCTGGACGAAAAAACCCCAGATCTGTCGGAAAAAAACCTTGCTATCTACGCCTAAGGCCGACTAACTCAGCCAAGGAGTGAAAAAAGCCCACTAAAGTTCCTCGCGTCATCGACGGGATTCGAACCCGGGCCTTTTCCACCCGGTGTGGGGAGGACGGTGACGATACCACTGTACTACTCGCGCAGTCTCAATGCACCGAAAATCCAACCAGAGGCTAGGGTATTGGAATCAGAAGCCTACAAAGCATTCTCGACCTATGCCACCGCGGTCTTCAACAGACGCCGCTATCAATCACAACCACCAACTGGCACACCTATGACTACCGAAGCTCATTCTGTCGACTAGCTTCCCCACTGCCAGTCACACCAGAAATTAAATAACTTGTCAGCCATAAGGATATACCACTCCCAGTAATGATTTTGTGCTCCACAGGATGCACCATTGCAATCACATAACCAAGTTCTATTACGTGGCCACTCGAGAGCCGCCTCTAATTTTTCCCTGTGTATCCACAGTAACTTCGGCTTCTGCTACAATGCTCCAACATGTTCTCTGCTGCTCCTAGAAGACTTTACTGGGTGATTCTCAACTTCTCTTAACAAAGCTTCCACCAGAGATTCTTGCCGACGCCGACACTTCTCTCTGCAGGGAATAAACCAAGGGGATTCCTGCCATCGGTGTGGGATTAGATGCTTTCGGGCTCTTTTTATGGCCTGGGACACTCCCCAGTCGGAATTTTAACCACCCTCGATGAGTCGTCATCGAAGGGATTCTGCTGACAATGGTCAACTGACAGGTTTGGGATCATCTGACCGTTTGGCCCTCTGCTGGGGCTAGCCTTCCGCTCTGCCTACCCTTGCTTTCTTTCCCTTTTCTTATCTTTCCTATTCAACTCGCTTTATTCTTCTAACTTGGCCTCTCTCCTCTCTTGCTTTGCAAGTGGGGAGAGATCCCGTCAGGCGTTCCTTCTACCTTCCTGGCCCGGCTCCTCGTGCCGATAGACGGATATTGTAAAGCTCCTTCCATGGTGATCGAGCCTCCCAGTAACTGAAGCCAGTCAACACAAACAACACATAACCCACACTGACTAGCTTTGCAATGTTGTGCATACATCACAGAGTACTCAACACGGATTTGTTGAGTACTCTGGAACCATGGGAATCGATTGACAAAAATATTATGTCCACACCGATGAGCCAAAACATTATGACCACCTACCTATCCGGGCTGTGTGGCATGGCGCATTATCCTGCTGAAAAACGGCACTACCAGAGGGGAAGACCATTGCCATGAAAGGGTGTACCTGGTCAGCAATGATGTTTAGGTGCGTGTGTTTGGATTGCCTGAGCGGAGCCCGGACTTTCGCCCATTAGCCGTTTCATGTCTTCTTGTTTATAAGACTTATTTCTTCTTTCTAACTGGCAACTTAGCTAGTGGGGACAGAGACACGAGGTCTCCGCCCCCCAATCCTGCCACGAGGAGGCATACCGGGTTCTACTATCATCTGGCTGAGTGTCCCTGAGAGTTTCAAGGGTACTCAATTTAGGGGGAAGTTAGGAAGAGTGCATGATAGAAAGGGGGCAAATCCAAGAGTAGGACCGCCCTAAGAAGAAGTGATGAGACAGATGAGAGAGAGAGAGAGAGAGAGAGAGAGAGAGAGAGAGAGAGAGAGAGAGAGGAAAATCTGTTGTGTTCAGTCAGGTTCAAGGTTGGTATTTATTTGTCAAATGCGGTTGTCCTCTCTCCTAATGGCCTCTCTTCTCTTAGAGGCCTTAGTCGCGAAGGTGTTGAATGCCTCGAAATTGTCCTCGCTTTTTGTGAGCTTTGCCTTGTCAATTGGTGGTGGTGGTGGGTGGTGTGTGTGTGCGTACTGTGTCGGGGTAGTCCCTAGGCGTTCGCCCACCTTCACCTAATTTACCTTTATTAGACAGATAAACTGTAAATCGGGCCTGACGTGATAAGAAAGAAATTAGAGATTTCAAGAGAATAAAAAATTTTGTCTAATGAATTTATTTTAATTTAATAATCATATTTTTGAATAGGAAAGTATAAACAATGTGTTAAAGAGTGTTTGTGAGCGTAGTATGTTGTTTGTGTCAGGTCACTTTGCCACCAGGGAGCAGCTGACACCAGGGCAGCTGCTACCTGATGCTCGTCCCCGGCATGAGGAGCCGGACCTGTATCTACTTTTAAAATCTCTCGTGCAAAAGCACAAATCCCGCACCCACCAGAGGAAGTGCAATACTGGTGGATTCCAGCAGTCCCGCTCCCAGGTTGCCCAATCCTGGGAGCCAGCAAAAAAAAAAAAAAAAAAAAAAAAAACAATTGTTGTTACTCCAAAAGGACACAGTTTCTGTAGACACTATTTTAGTCTTCTACATTCAGGATCACCGAAGAAATCAATAACACCAATTTAGGCTCAGCACGTAAAACACGAAGAGATCAAGGCAATGACACAACGAATCATGCCAAACATACAATGAAGACAGACCCGACACCGTGAGCCAGGTCCATCCCAGTTCCAGCAAGAACACCAAAACACGACAGTAAATCCAGCATTTGCAGACAACAAAACTCACACAGAACGTCTAATTATAATTCGTTTAGTGAAAACAGCATGAGAAAAGTCTTGAAAAGCCTGAAAGCTCAATGCATCTCTAACAAGAACGTGCAAAGTTTCCTCCTTCAAATCTGAAACTGTATACATAAGTATTTGTCTTTCCAAAGTGTATTGAACACAGTTAAATAACACATGCAACCGTGTGTCTTCTTCTCCACAGGAACAAAATGGATCGTCCTCCAGACCTCGGCGAAATAACATTGCTCGAAGCCAGTCATGCCCGCTCAACAAGTAGGATATATACATTGTAGGGGGAAACCAGGAAAAAATTGATTTAGAAGTAGTGAAATCAGCAGCGGGTATAAATTTTCTTGTGACCTCACGATGCTCATTTGCACTCCAATAAGCGCTCCAGACATCAATCAAACTGTTCCAAATTCGAAGGTTTTCTATTTTTCTGTGATTCGTAGCGTCTGTGATAATGTCCATGAAGTTAGTAATTAAACCCCTCTTCGATCTGTATATCAATCCACGGTATACAACATATAACTCTAATGGGATAGTACCCGCAATTACCTGTAGAGCAACAATGAAGACAGTTCTTGGAGCCATAAGTGCAGATAACAACATTAGTCTCTGCAGGGACAGTAATTTAAGCTTAATCTTTACCTTAGCCACCGCCTCAAATCAAACTCCAGCACTATAAGCACCATAAGCTACAATCTCTTATAATATAAATATAAAGTTCTTTTGTTTAATCTCCATTGACTTCGGGAAATCCTTACTATCGACGATGTAAATTTCCTGATCTTCTCATTAATGCGAGATACATGTTTCATAAATCCAAGTTTATTGTCGAGTATAACACCAAGGTATTTAACATAAGAAACATAAGAGACTTGAACGCCACATAACAATACTCTAGATGGACAGTGATAATCAAAACGATTTTTAAATACCATGAAATTTGTCTTCCTAGTTGAAATCCTAAGCTTATTACACTCTGCCCACCGTACCAAATTATCAAGTATCGGATGTATACTCTGCTCCAACTCAGACCGAGACGTCCCAGGCACACCGATGACAAGATCTGCATAAGCCATCTTGAAGATTTCGTCTCCTTGTTCAATTAGTCACTGATCTAATACTGCATTCTAAAAATAAGGGCCAAAAACTGAACCCTGCGGACATCCTCGTGTAATTTGCTTAGTATACACCAAATGCTTGGCACAGACTTTTAACTACTCTATTCTGGAAGTAAGTAAACTGCACCATTATCAACCCACTGCAGGATGGAAGCCTCCTCAACAATTCATATTGAGGGAAATGGACCATAATCTGCCACGCTGGTCCAGTGCGGATTGGCAGCTCGACCGTATTTAGCAGTCAAGGGCTTGAACACAGGTCTACTCAAAGAGCGTGTGCTACTGCACTCCTGCTCATGACCACTCGGCTACGGAATAACCTGGAAGATATAATAATTACAATTTACTAATCTTGGGGATTTAAGAAGACTCTCCCACCAAAACAGAGTCAAAAGCACCTTCAAAATCCACGAACACGGTCAAAACATATTTGCTCGCAGACAACTTGATATAATTCAAAATAATTATATCAAGTTGTCTTGATATAATTATTTTTTTGTTCTTTTCTTTAAATCCATACTGGTGATCAGAGCAAAGTCCGTTTTCCTCAAGCATCACCAAAATTCTAGAAGCCAACAATCTTCCAAACAGTTTTCCCTGATTCGCAAGAAGAGAAATCTATCTGTACGCTTTCGGGTCATATTTTGGTTTACCAGTCTTATGCAGAATCTTAAGCAATCCTAATTTCCAAGAGCGAGGAAAAACTCCCTCCAACAAGCATTTATTAAAAATAGAGAGTAAAAACTGGGGAAAATACTCGAAGAACTTTACCAGTAGTAGATTTTCAATCAGATCCAATCCAGAACACTTTTTATGATTCAGTTTTGAAATTGCAACACCAAGTTCCACCAATGTGAAAAGCTCAACATCAAAGCAACCAACATATTCTTTATTTTTTACCAAATTTCACATGTGTCTAGGCTTGAAACATCCTCATTAAATAGATTGTCAAATATAGACTCAGCTGTGCTGCTCCAGTCTCGTGTTTCTCGTCCATCAGACGTAAAAGTATTGTAAATCTCTCCCGACATCAACTTGTTTCGGGAAAGTCTATAAACTAATCCCCAGGGGTCAGAATTCCCTACCGCCTTAACAAGGTTCTGCCAACACATACACTTATTATCAGTTATCGCTTTGTGATACTGTCTTCTCAAGTTTCTGTATTTTTTCCATTAATTGCTCAACATCTGCCCCCGACAAATGTCTATTGCGCTGATACATTCTTCTAGCAAATTGCACCCCAGATCTTAACCTTGTCAAAGCCACGTTCCACCAAGGAACAAGTGTCTTTTTATTCTGTTTCCGCTTTGTTGACTGCTGCATCGCGTGCAGCAGATTATATTCCGTGTGATGCACCATTTCCTGCGCATTTAGATCATTATACTGCTGAATTTCATCCTGATGTTATATCACACTAAGACAGTTCTTAAATTTTCTCAAATCAATCTTTTCCATAGAAAACCTTCTCAAATCTCTTACACAGAAGGTGTCAGTAGCAGAATCCAAAGCAACAGTAAAGGATATTGCATTATGGTCACTATTTATCATTTCAGGATGCACATCCCAATTCAATATGCACCTATCCACAGTATAGGATGACAAGGTCACATCAATATTAGACTGACCGTTTCAAGTGGAAAAGGTGTATGGCTTATTTGGTAAATTATGGACACAAAGATTGTGTGACAATATCAGCTCCTCAAAGGAAATACCACGAGCATCAGTACATCGACTGTTCCAAAGTGTGGACTTTGCATTCAAATCCGCTGCTGTGACTAGATTTCCTGCAGCAAACCTACCACAGACACTATCCAATTTATGTAAACCAAGGTGAACGTCCTCTGATGGAGGACAATACATCGATACCAAATAAGACGAGAAGGATCTAATAGAAGAGACAGAAACACAAACTATATTTGATGTACACTCGCCAGTATATAGTGCATAGTGTGTTCGTGTCTAACGGCACCAGGGATTTCCCCCATCTCCACGTTGCATTCATTGTGGGTTTGACAGTTCGCTGTAAAGAGCAGAGATTTAAACGTGTATGAATTTTGTAAGTGTAGTGTTGTGTATAGTTATTCTTCTGGCCATTTAGCCTAGACCCCTGCTGGGGCCCAACTTTCTCCACACTAGGCAGACCGGGTACACTAGTATTTAGATATTTACTCTGGCAGGTCCTGCCACCTAATTTCCTGAGATTTCAGTGGCTAGGACCTAAAAAAAGAAAAGAAAGAAAATAAATAAAAATAATAAAAATAAATAAATAAATAAAAACAATTCTCGCTCCGTGGGGGTTAAGAAAATTGAGTAGAAATGCCAAACGAGTTTAGTGTGAACACAATTAAATTTAGTCGTTATTAAATAGTCATGTGGAGGTATACGCTAGCGTATTAGGTAGAGTGGGGGAGGAAACAGAAGGCTGGGGACGATAGAGAAGACGACCCCAGATAATCAGTGGGGCAAGCCCAGGTGCCAACAGCAAGCTGCAGTTGGTCTTCAGTGGTATTGGTGTTCCCATTTGAGATATCATTCGTGGGACCAGGTCCCGTCCAGTTTAGTCAAGTCATTTCAAGTCCAGTGGTTTGTCACTGTTGGTCAAGTCTTATCCAGGTAGTAGAGGTATCAATTCCGGGATCCATATCAAGTGCAGTGATCAGGTTCCTTCAGGAGTAAGGAAAAAAAACCTACTGTATTTTCCTTATTCTTTGCGTCTTTGTCACAGAGGGTTGCCGGTTGTTAGTATTAGTAGTATTAGTATTAGTAACGGCCGCATGGTGTAAGAAAGCCTATGGCTTATGCTGCACCAGCCAAAAAAAAAAAAAAAAAAAATCCGAACAAAACAATGATAAAAACAAAAAAAAAATAAATAAATAAAATAAATAACTAAATAATAATAATTAATAAATAAAAAAAATAAAGTATAAATAAAAAGGAAATTAAACCTATCATCCTATGCGCTTCCCTTACCCGAAAGTACTATCCAGATGACCTTTGAATTTCCCCAAACTGTCGGCCTCTACCACCCATGAAGGCAACTTATTTCAGTAATTTATAACTCGCTGGCTAAAATAAAACTTCCTGAAGTCCAAGCTAAACATTTCCCCCCCGTAACATTTTACTGATGCCTCTCAGAGCCTTAAACACCTCAATCAAATCTCATCTAAGGTGTCTAGTTTCCAAACTCTGCAACCCACATATTCGAAGTCTTTCTTCATAAGGACGCCCTTTTGCCGATCTCACCAGGCGAGTTACCCTTCTTTGCACCCTTTCAAGAAGCTCGATGTCTTTCTTCAGGTGCGGTCTCCATACTTGAACACAGTATTCCAAGTGTGGTCTAACAAAAGCCTTATATAATGGGATTATCACGTCCTTATCTCTACTTGCAAAAGTTCGATAGATCATCGATAGGACACCATGGGCCTTCCTTGCAACCTGTTTACAATGCTCAGAGAATTTCATGTCTGACCGTATCGTAACACCCAAGTCCCTTTCCTCCAGTACTGGGTTTAGTTGAACTCCACCAAGTGAATAAGGTTTTTTGGGATTACTGTTTCCCAGGTGTAATACCTTACACTTTGTTGGATTAAAGCACAGCTGCCATTTATCTGACCATTCTTGAAGTCTATCTAGGTCTCTCTGAAGAAGCTCAGCTTGACAGTGATCATTAACTACTCTACCAATTTTAACATCATCTGCAAATTTAGACATCACGCCCTCTATCCCTTCATCAATGTCGTTTATGAAAATTAAAAACAACAAGTGGTCCTAATATTGATCCTTGGGGAACCCCACTTCTTACATCAACCCAATCTGAGGAATAGCCATTTATCACAACCCTCTGCCTCCTGCCCTGAAGCCATCCTTCTATCCATCTAAGGATTTTCCCAGTGATTCCAACCTGTTCCAGCGTATAAAGCAACCGCTCATGTGGGACTGAGTGAAAAGCTTTGCTGAAATCTAAATAAACAATGTCGAAATTATTCCCTAAATCCAGCTCGTGAGTGACCCTTTCGAAATAGCGAACCAGATTTGTTAAACATGATTTTCCCTTTACAAAACCATGCTGAGTGTCCTTTAGAATTTCAATTCGATCCAAATGATCCTGAATTCCACCCTTGATCATTGCCTCCATGATTTTCCCTACTACTGAAGTCAGACTGACAGGTCGATAATTTCCAACTTCACTTTTAGAGCCACCCTTATGTATGGGAGATACATTTGCACTTTCCAATCCAAGGGAATCTCCCCAGAGTCTAGTGATGCTCGAGTAATTAGCCTCAATGGTTCAATGCACTCGCTTGCCGCCTCCCTTAAGATTATAGGGTATATTCCATCAACTCCAGGAGCCTTACTGGTCTGTAGGCTCGAAAGTTTTTTCATTAAATAATCTTGCGAAATTTCAATATCATTAATTACATATTTTTTAACTTCGCTCCCACAATTTCCGATTGCCACAAAAGGCTTTTCATTTGTAAATATCGATGCAAAATAACTGTTTAGTTCATCTGCAACGGCAGCTGGTGTATTTAATACTATCCCCTTTCCCTTACATAAAGGTTCGATCTGGTTTTTCCTGCTCTTCTTGGCATTTATATATGTGAAGAATTCTTTATCCCCCCTCATAAACTGCCTTTGCCTGTCGAACCTTTTCTGTGGCTCTATTACAGATTATCTTGTAGCTGTCATAGGCTTCAGTACTTTTTATTGCTCTGTAACCTTTCCATGCCACCTTTTTCTGCTCAAGTAATGTGGCAACTTCACTATTCATCCAACTTGGAACCCTTCTCGTGGAGTATTTTTTTAATGGTATATACGCATTCAAGGCATCTGTGATTAATGTTTTAAAAGCGTACCACAGTTCAATTGTATTCTTTCTCAGCGCGATATCTACCCAGTTAATAGAGGCCATGTAGCACCTTTAGGCATCGTAATTTCCTTTTCTGAAATTAAAACCCATTCCTTTGCCTTTTACTTCTGCAACCTCTCTCGTCATCATCCACCGTAGAACTCCGTGATCACTTCCTGCTACTGGTTCCTCTACTGTCAGCCCTGTTATGTCATCTGATTCATGTGTGATGATGAGGTCTAGGATATTCTTTTCTCTAGTACTTTCCCTGACATGTTGATACAAATAACAGTCATATAGTTGATTTAAAAATTTTGTTCCCCATGTCGAGTTTCCTTCCCATTTACTCCAGTCAATTAGAGGCAAATTGAAATCACCCATAATAAGGCATGTTGTTGTCAGGGTTGCTGATCTTTGGCCAGTTCTGGTGGAATTTGCTGGTTCCAGTTACTGTCCAGTCCCTTGCTCAGTTCGTGCCTTTAGCTGGTATTTCTTCCTGATCAGGTTTGTCTATTTACCTTGCACTCGACGTGCTAGTCCACAGGTTCACCAGCCAGGGACTGTGTCTGCGCATATCATCGTCGTAGATGATATGCGACGATGATATGCCTACAATGGTGTAGAGCACCTGTCGGTTGTCAGTACAGGTCTGTTAGTGTGGTAGTCTGGTTTATTTGTTACGTATGTTCTGTTGTTATTCCTGGTTGTCATATGTAGGGTTCAGTTGGAACACTATTCCAACATCGTTCATTGCAAACGATTGTCCATTGCAGCGAACACTCGTCTTCTTGCGAAGAGCTCTTTGGCGTAACAGGAGAAAGCTAGGTACTCTTGTTTTGTATCCAGTATGTTTCGCTCCCATCCTCTAGGATAATATATGACCTTTGTTATTAGGATGTTGCGGAGGTCGCCATAAGGCTGGCAATCATACATTAGGTATTTCCAGCTCTCCAGGCCGCCGCAAACACTGGTAGGGTCCTCTTCAATTCCCAAAAGGAAACGTTTGGCATTAATGGCGCCATATCCGGTGAGAGGGTATGCCACATGGGGTCTAGGTGAGAACCCAGGTTGGGAACTTAGTGTAGACCCTGCCGACGTTAGGTATAAACTTTCTGGTTATCTCCCCTGTGTGGGAGTTTGTCCACCTCTCTTGCCACACCTGCAGTAGGTGAGCGCAGAGCCTCTTCTTTTCAGCGGTGCGGTTATTTGCTGGGTCAGTTGTATGTCCGAGACAAGTCCTTGAGGTGCCCTTTGCCAGGTGGTAAAGTAATCCTTTGCCCACAATCTCCAGGTCAAGGGGGAGAACTCCGGTCAGGATCTGTAAAGCGTGGGTGCTCACTGTGCTGTAGGCGCGAGAAGTAAATTGTAGAATCGATCTTTGGGTTGAGTCGATGATAGGTCGGTTGACTGCGGTAGTAGCCTTGTGATACCATACTCCAGAAGCATATTATGTGATGATGGGTATGAATATGGCTTTGTAGAAAATATGTAGCGTACGCTGGCCAAGGCCCCAGTCCCTTCGAGCCACCCAAGCAACGAGGGCAGCGTATTTCCTAATCTCGGTTCGGATGTATTGTAGGTGGTCTTTGAAGTATAGGTTGTGGTCTAGGATGACCCCTAGATACTTGAGTTGTTTGGAGAATTTGATTGTCTTCTGGTTTATCTTAATTTGAGGAAGCCGTCGTAGGTACAGGTTCCCTTTCAGCAAGGCTGAGTTGGTTTTTTCTGGTGGTATTCTCAGATGATTCTGTTTTGCCCAGTTCTGCAGTAGCTCCAAGGTCAGGTTTGCAGATTCTTCCAGTTTTGCCCTTGAGCTCGCCGAGACGGAGAGAATGAGGTCGCCACTCGCCAGTAATTGAAGTAATCACCAAATCATTATTAAATACAATTTTGGCCGATTTAGGAAGGTAATCAGTAGACGCAATAATTCTTCATGTCGCTGGGTATCCCACAACTTTATAAGCATGACCTCCAATCTGTGAAGAGCAATAAGGCTCTTAAACAAACACCAAATCAAATCCTATATCAGACACTACAGTTCTTATCTCATCTACAATTACCCTAAATCTCTGAGCGTTAATCTATAAAATTTTTAAAGTTCTGTTGTTCAAATTATTATCTAAAGATGAACTTAATAAAGTTGTACTATTCATTGACAGCACGCTTGTTTACCAATTCAACTGTTCTAATGTACTTAGGACACTTACTGACCCTTACAGAGTGATCACAATTTCTATTTCTTCTTTTGCAGTTTACACACTGTGGCTGATCCCCTTTATTAGGGCAATCAGCAAAAACATGACCACCGTTTGCACAGTGGCCACAGGATACCGTCGTAGTGAACAGTTCTGTGCAGAATGTCCGTACCCTAAACACTTAAAACACTTATTCACAACCGTGAACTTTCTAAACCTGTGAGATCCAAAACCCAGAAATATTCTGTCATTTTGAAATAAGCATCTATAAAGCTTTCGATTGAACCCAATAACCCAGTTTGTAACCTTGGTACCTGATCCAGAACTAAATCTAAAAGTAGTTCCATTTCCTGAGTAATATCAAAATCTCTGAGATTTTTATTATATAGATCATCCAACATCTCATCTTTGTTATTCTCTTCTGGAACTCCATAAATTAGGACAGTTGGAGTAGACAATCTGAGTTTCTCAACAGAAAGCGCAGCTTTCTTCAATCCTGAAGTGCGAGTTATTATGTCTGCGTCCTAAGTACTCGTTGTTTCCAAAAGAACCCCTTTGTTACTCAGAAGATGTATATTTCTGACCTTCATATTTTTATATTCTTTCTTTATAGTGTCTGTTATTGTAGTTCTGACATTCTGGCTTCATGCTAGGTCAGAACCTTCAGCAGGTCCGCCCTAAGTCCGCCTTGGAATCAGCAGACATATATTCTCTGAATGCCTTTCTAATTTTAGCCAGTGTGACATAAACAGCTGAGGCCTCCAAGGACCCTCCCAGGGCCCTTGGAGGTTTAAACCTTTAGTGAAGGAAGAATTCTGAGCTGTCTCTAAATTTGTAGAATCTATATTAACCTGTTCACCACCGCAAGCATTGGACCGGGCCATGCTAACCTCAATGTCCACCCCCTCCTTCTCAAGGATAGGGGGAGGATTTCTTTATATTTCTTTAATTCCTCCACGGTCTTCCACTACAGGAGAATTTTTATTTTTATCTTTGTCCCCACGAGACCACAGTTTGGGAGTCTTTTTACCTTTCTTTATAGGTTCAGAAGCCCCCCCCCCCGCCTTCTAGATGAGTCAACAGATTCAGAATCAGAAGAAGATTTATCCTCCCCAGATTCATGCAACAACCCACTCTCACGTTCTGTATCCATTTTAAAGTGTTTAGTCAATAAATGAAACAAAATCACAATTAATGAGCAAAACCATACAATATCTGATCCCCTTCTTTCTGAAAAATATTCATCATCATCATCATCATCAGCCATTTTCAATCCACTACAGGATGAAGGCCTCTCCAGAAACTTTCCAGTTCTTTCTGTTTTGAGCACTGGACATCCATTTACTACCCACAAACTCATAAATTTCATCTATCCATCTCCGCCTTTGTCTTCCAGGTTTTCTTCTAGCTCCTCTTGGATACCATTCTGTTATTTTCTTAGTCCATCTATCATCATGTATTCGAGCTATGTGTCCTGCCCAAGACCATTTTAGTTCTTTAGTTTTGATAACAATGTCCTTTACTTGAGTTTGTTGCCTAATCCATGTGTTTCTCTTCTTATCTAACAGTCTGATTCCCAATATGATTCGTTCCATTCTTCGCTGTGTAGTTCTCAGCTTCTCTTCCATTCTTTTGGTGAGTGCCCAAGTTTCACTTCCATAAGTCATGGTGGGAAGTATACATTGATTCATTATTTTACGTTTCAGACAAACTGGGATATTGCTCTTCAGTATGTGACTATATTTCCTGAATGCTATCCATCCAAAATTTATTCTTCTCTTGACTTCCAGCCATTTATCATTATTACAGCTAATAACTTGTCCCAGATAAGTATATGACTCCACCTTTTCAATTACTGCTCCTTCAATCATTATTTCCCTTTCTGTGGCATACTTGTTCATCCTTACTTTTGTTTCAGCCATATTCATCTTTAGTCCAAAATCCTTACTAACTGTGCATAACTGATTAAGATTTTCCTCTAATTCTTTGGGATCGTGGCTTATGACCACAATGTCATCTGCAAATCGTAAATGGTTTAGGTACTCTCCGTTCATATTGACTCCTTTCTGCGACCAGTCTAATCTTCTGAAAGCTTCCTCAAGGGCAGCAGTAAACAGCTTTGGAGATATTGTGTCTCCTTGTCGAACTCCTTTCTCGATTTTAAATTTCCTGCTGTCTTTGTCTAGTCTAATAAAGGAGGTAGCACTCTCGTATATTTCCTTCAAAATCATAATATATGGAGTATCTATGCCTTGTCTTTCCAGTGCCCGAAACATTGCCTTATGCTGTATGGAGTCAAATGCCTTTTCATAATCCACAAATGCCAGGCATAATGGTGTTTTATATTCATTTGCTTTCTCCATTAGCTGTGATATTACGTGAAGGTGATCCATAGTTGAGAATCCTGTCCTAAAGCCAGCTTGCTCTTTCGGTTGATTCTCATCAAGTATTCTTTCTAATCTGTTAGTAATGACCCTTGTGAACAACTTGTAGATGTGGGATAATAAGCTAATTGGTCTATAATTTCCAATTTCTGATTTATTTCCTTTCTTATGCAGCAAAACTATGATTGCATTATTCCACTGCTTAGGCATCACACCTTTTCTAATGCACTTTGTGAAGAGCCTTGCCAGTTTTTGTGCTTTGTCTCTTCCTCCCAATTTTAACAACTCTACAGTAACTTCATCTTCCCCGGGGGCTTTCTGATTCTTCATCAAAAATGAAATTAAATCAAAAAAATAAAGTGTTTTCTTCTTTATTTCGTCCAACAGTCTTGAAGAAAGATACTTACCAACACCCTGAAATAAAAATATAGTCACCTGAATTTATAAAACAGTATATATTCAACTGTTACACCTGGATAAAAATCTGCATAAGAGTTTTGGATTTTACAAATCAGTATTTTCAGATCTCCTATCCTAATCACCAGGGTAGCTGAAAAAATTATCCAAACTAGGAAATCTTTCAAGGGTCTCCCCCACCAAAGATGAAGTCCAAAGAACCAATAGGTAAGAAGATATCAACGCTTTAAATCTGGAAATTTTTAGCCCAAAGGAGCCCTCAATGTTATCCTATGGGAAAATTTTCAAAAAGAAGGTACCAATCACAAAAGACTCCCTAAGGCTAAATCTATGAATATTAATGGTAATTCACAGTATTTCACTAAGATAAGATGGCGCTATTCACTGTTTATGTTGCCATGATTATCTTTAAAAATCAGAATTTCCAAGGTCGCCATTTTCTCCAATGTAAAGTCTAGGGGTAATACTTTCCCCATTGGAAAATTCACAACTGAATAATCCCAATGGTACGCCTATGTTACATATATGTCTGTCTATGCTATGTATATGCTGTATGAATAAAAATCTTCAAACAAGGATATCTTGAGAAATTTAGCGCTTTACTAAAAAAAAAAAAAATCATTATATTAGGGTATCCGTAACTCAATACATAAACCCGTATTTGTGTCTGTAAATTGCGAGTGTTCTTAGGTGGATTTGCCTGCTTTGCTGGACGAAAAAACCTGTTTCTGGGGGGGGGGGGGGAAACCTTGCTGTCTAAGCCTGAGGCCAACTAACTCAGCCACGGAGTGAAAAAAAACGCGCTTTACTAAAGAGAGAGTGTCAAGTGGCGCTTTTGAACGTCCTTCAGCCCAAGTTGGACACTGCCACCATGAGGCAACAGTTTCAGAAAATATGCAAAGTGCGCTACTATTTGCATTCAGTGCTAATCTGCAGAACATATATCTCCAGTATAAAACATTAACCCCACTGGGTGTGCATCTTTCCTACGTTCATCAACCGGAGTGCAACCAGTCCTCGGATGTTACTGATCCCTGTATCCATGATAAGAGTACAACCTTCCCCCCCAGCGAACATAATATCTACCAACCTGACAGAAGTGATCAAGAGAAGTCTAGTGCTTAGGTACTGAACCAGCCTCAACGCTGCTTGAACACTAAGGAAATGAGAGCTCTTCCAGGTCCAAAGAGGGACAGGCCAAGTTATGCACAAGTCAACCAGATATAATGGGCTCACATGCCCAAATATCCAGCAGTAATCTTCAAATGGTTAATTTTTGCCAAGGCCCTTTAAGAGCAGATTTGCAAGTAAACCGAATTGCAATGCAGAAGCCAAAAACCCATGACTCTTGTGAATCTGCCTTTGCTTTTCAGCCGAGAAGAGAGTATAGAAAGAAAGGATTTCACGCAACCAGAATCACACACAAAAAAAGAAACTTCTTTGGTTTGTGAGAATGTTTTGTGTGAGCTTGATAAATAAGACTCAGGTTTGTGTGAGCCTGATAAATAAGACTCTCGCTCTCTCTCCATACTCTCCTATTTTTATAGCAGAGTTCGATATCATCTGTTTCATGTGGTTATCAAGGTTGGAGAGGCTGTATCTTATTCCTATAAACACCTTTTACAAACGCATTGGGGATTTTAGGGAGAGAAAGTAGGTGAGGGTGTTGAAACCCTCTTTAATGATCGTTTCAAGCCGACGAGGATACGACGAAGCCAATCGAATGACTTTGAAGAAACCTTCAGAAATTCAAGGCTTCCGAAGTAAGTTCCTCACGTGATCAGCAACAACTTTAATAGCAAACATTCGAGACTGTGGTCGCGGAAAGTTTATCTTGCCACTGCCTACTCATAAGGATACTCTGATGGACTTTGAGGTCATAATTTGGACATTTGCCCTCACCCGGATAAAAACAACAGCAGCTAGAGGTGGACAGGCGGAAGATCTAATTTTCCATAACCTGCCAGACATCAAACTTCTATCTAACAACACCTTCCAGTTCCAGTTGGATAAATTGCCAATTACATGTCAGCCACAGAGCAATTCCCTCGCACCATCTGATAATACTTCAGCACAGAATCACCAAAGTTTTCTTTCTCTATTAAATATCTGAAGCCGGACATCATTTTACTGCGCCTAAACTCCTCTGACTGGGAACGTCTATATTCAAAGTCGATATAGGATGTTTGATTGCTGTTCGTGGTGCAGCCAAAGAAGTCAGCCTTTGTAACAGGTAGAATCAGGGTAAATAAGGAGATTAAGCTGCCTTTCAACAGGTAGCAGAAGCTGTTCTAGATAGGTTGAAAAGGTATAGAAGGATTCTTTCTCCAAATCGCATCATACTGATATTTTTATTTATTTATTTATTAAACCAGGCGGTCCCAGCCAGCGTTTTCAGCATCCCTGCCACCTATTTATACTACTATACAGTTTTCAGACATATTTGTGTACCGAAGAACGAGTCGCACACTACGCTCACATAGCCACAAGCCCAGGAACGGGGACTAACTTTCAACAGGCTTGCTTTCCCTGCCCAAAATCTCTCCCACAGGAGGGCTGGGTATCTAAGCCACAAATTGAAGATGTCGAAATATCTAAAGAATCTTATTAATATCATAAACAAATTACCAAACAGAGCTACTGTAGGTCGAGACGGATTCCCACTCACGGGAGGAATTCCATAATGCTTTCAGCGATCCTTTTGCAACAATTTTGGAGCTTTCTTGGCATATAATACAAATTTTGTTACCTATGCAAAAAACCTGAAGTTCTGTGTGAGTTCAAATAATCCTCATCAGACCCATGATAAAAACTTTCAGACTTGCAGTCAGATACTGTGGCTACAAAATATCTTGAAATAACGGGTTCAACTGAACAGTTCAAAAATCAGTTCGATTAACAATAAACCAGAGTTTTTAACTCAAAGTGATATTCAAATCTTTGCAAAGCGGTGACCAGGTTCAAAGGGTGACATCCCACACAGTCCTAGGTCTCTCCTGGGATGAAGGACTCACTTTGACAGGATGAGAAAGTAGACTTTCTGTGTGCATATCACTGTGTGCCGTAAGACAGAAGCTCGTGGGCATGCGTAATTCAGCGCTGATGTGCCTTACACCAATGCCACTTTATGCTTATGAAATTTGTTCCTCTCCTCCAGCCTCCTTCATAAACAAACACCTCCGATTAGGATATTGGACATTAAGATAGATGAAGAGGGTGGTGGGCAATCCTCTTGCTATTTTTAGATCCATCCTTCAAGGTGTCTGGGCACCATCCTCTGGATGGCTGAAATGTCCTGACGGCTGAAATGTCCTGAGGTGATGGCTGAAATGTCCTGATGGCTGAAATGTCCTAACCTTAGCATGGTCATAACGGCGTGAATAGATGGCTTAGCTTTACCATCTTTAATCTTTGGGCCAAAAAAGGCGAAAAGAGTTCATCAGAACGCTTGTCTTCCGCTTCGGCTAACTCTTAAAAATCTGAATTCTCTAAGATATGTTTCTTGCCAGTATCCTAAGAAATCTTGAACAAATTAAGCATCCATCGGGATAAATCTTCTGCGAAGGATAAGCTCTACGGAAAGACAAACCTAGCGAACTGTTATCAGATGATAACTCTATGAAGGACACTTTCACCTGATCGATGAACCCCTTTCAACAAATAATTTATATAACCTCAGAATGTGTACATAATTTTAAAATTTTGTATATAATTTCGACCTTTTGTATATAATTTCGACCTTTTGTATATAAGTGAACTCCTGTGTAAATTTCTTAGGTCACTCCCATATGTACTTGACATGTAACCCGTTGCGCATCGAACCTCATTGTAAATAGCTCACCACCCTTCTGGTACATAGCTCTTTCGGGGTGGGCCCCATTTCGAGGATAAATAAACAGTTATTAATAATATCGATGTCCAGCTTGTCAAAGAATTCTACGGTGTTCTGAGGGAATATCCTTTGAAGATACTTTAGTCTGGTTGCTTGGGACTGGAGTGGTGAGTTATTATTTTTGAGTGTTCTACACTCACAGGTAAGGTAGAGCCTGTGTCATGTTTTAGAAAATGTGAAGAAACCCCTGAAGATGGTAAAATGCTTTCAACGTAGTTGAGCCGCCGCAGGATCCAGTATTGGATGCACAAGACAGTTTTAAGCTATGAATGCGCAGAAAAGGCCGAAAGGACCGAGGCAAAAGGGCCACTGGTGACGTGCACCTTACCACGTACTGAGCGATTACCATGGTGATACACAGTCCTTTTCTGTTTAGCTCTGAGAGAAAAACCATAGAGCAGCAATGGTTTTTCTCTCGAAACTGGCAAAGTGTGCGATAAACGTAAGCTGATCATCCCGACATCTTCATGGTTCTGGCGTTTGTTGAGAGGGGCATTGAAGTGATCTCCTGTCTTTTACAGTGGGGGCTATTTGCACGGACTTACAGATTGAGTATCACGCTGTTTGTTTTGATATCATAATTTTGAAGTTGTCTGAAAGATCAGAGCTAAACTATTGCTGTATTAATCTATTATTGAAAACGTTTACTACCTGCTATCAGGATAAATACAGGTAAACTATCAACTTAGCCCTGGCAAATGACATCGGGTTTTATAACAGCGAATGTTCTCAGAGTATCACTGGATGCGCTTTGGAGAAAAAAACACTTTCACAACAAGGAATAAGAAAAGAAAATAACCACGCTTTTTGACGAATAATCATTATCGGTTTTCATGACGTTTTTCTTTTAATAAGGTGCTCAATCAATCGTAGTATTCAATCAATCTCTTGCACGTGATGGCATAGATTTCACTTGCACAGTTTTCCAACCGTACTGGACATTTTCACTCTTTCTTTGCTCTCAGCTATGGTAAAATGACGTCAAAGTCACCAGCTCACGCAAGCGTTGTATGACCAGCCACACAGTTGTTGTTTACAAGAGCAATTCTCGCTAAGTTGACGAAATTTAATGAATAACAGATAGCACAAAAACAGAAATTTCAAGTTATAAGTAAAACTGCATGGCTTTTGAGAAATTATAACAACTTTGCAAGAATACTTGTCATTTCATATGCTTTTTTCGGTCAACTGAATTTAAACTGCAGCTTTCTTAATTCTCATAATAGAACAAATTTCCTTTATAACGAGTTGCCCTGGTATTGCACTACTTTTAAACAGATGGCCTCGCCAACAAGGTAATTGGCCATTTCTTTTAAAGATGAAGTTGCTACGACAGTTGATTCAGGACATCGTTCCGTCATCAGATATTAGTTGATATCTAGTGGCAACACTTAGACAAAACAGTTGGCTTTAGCTTATAACTTTGCGAACTCATATACTATGGCAGCTCACATCGACGCCTTCAAAACCGTTTTGTCTGCCTCTTGCCGCTAGGGACTATTTTGCCACTAGGCTCTCTGAAGACCAGTTAGTCCAAAAACAGGCTTTAAAACAGTCTCGTCCCTTAAGCAAATTATTCTTTAACCTTTTGGCGAAGCTTTCTGTTTGAATGTAGTGCAATACAAAATCAATGGTCGGCAGGGTAGTTAACAACTCACCCTGGTGGTTAACTCACCAGGGTGAGTTACTTCAACATGATCTAGGAAAATTGGGTTGATGGGCTGAGAAATAGCAATTGAAGTTTAACATTGACAAATGCAAGGTACTGCATATGGGTAGCACTAACCCACAGTAACTTATACATTCAGGATAGTGGAAAATGAAAAAAAAAAAAAAAAGACCTGGGGGTAATTGTGCAGTCAGATTTGAAGTTCTCTGAGACATGCTGCCAGGACAGCTCATAAGGTTTTGTCAATGATATACAGGAATTTTGTTAGCAGGGATAAGAAGATTATTCCATTGTATAATGCCATGGTCAAGCCACACCTTAAGTACTGTATATAGGAGGAGGCCCCACTTTAGGAAGGATGTAGAACTGCTGGAACGAAGAAGGGCTACGAGATTGGTGAAGGGAACAAAAGGGTGCTCTTACCTAGAAAGGCTTCAGTTCTGCAAATAGCAGCGTCTCGAGACTAGGAACCTGCGGGGAGATTTGATTGAGGTGTTTAAAGCCTTGAATGGATTGAGTAAACTGAATGTTAATGGTATTCTTCTACTTGCAAAGACTACACATGAGGGGCATAAATCCAAGATGAGGAAGGACGGTTGCAGGATAGATGTGCGGAAGTTTGCCTTTAGCCAGCAGGTGGTTGATTGCTGCAACAGGTTTCCTTCTGTTGTTATGGAAGTGGACGGGTTGAATAATTCAAGGGAGAACTAGACAAATTCTCGGAGGGTACAGATGGGTGAACTGTGTTTTTTTTTTTCTTTTTGGCTGATGCTATATAAGCTTGCTTTCTTGCATCATAACGTCCTCGCCTGACATTCTCCCACTCTACATACGACTACCAGAACACCGCAGGGACTGCTTACAACATCGTGGGAGCAGTCGATTGAAAACATCCTCAACTCCATCTTCAAGGAGCAGGTTTACCCGCAGTCACAAGCACAATGCAGGCTTTGTAAAGAAAACGATGACTACGCCACTGACAACCAGGAACAGCCGTTCACTCAGGAAGAGCTTCAGAGCGCTGCTGCGCAGATAAAAACTGGGAATTGCCCGGGCAAGGATATGCTTGAACCGGAAATCATTAAGCGTGTTGTGGATTTAACACCAGGACTCCTACTTCGACTCTATAACTGTTGTCTGAAACAGGGGTACTTCCCCAAGGACTGGAAAATTGCCAATACTAAATTAATCCTAAAAAATCCTAACAGAAACCCAACTCTTCCGACCTCCTATCGGCCCATTGCTTTGCTGTCGGTCTTGAGCAAGATCTATGAAAGACTTTTACACAAGCGGATTCAATAGCATTAGCATTAGCATTAGCATTAGTAGAGGCATTTGATGCAAGAAAGCAAGCTTATGCAGCATCAGCCAAAAAAAAAAAAAAAAAAAAAAAAGTAACATAAATAAATAAAGATAACCACTTCCACTTCACCCCTCTGTTCGTTCGAAATACCTGTCCAGCTGAGCCTTAAACTTATTTAGGCTATCAACTTCCACGACAAGGGATGGAAGTCTGTTCCACCCACCAACCACCCGCTGGCTAAAGGCAAATTTCCGCACATCTATCCTACATCTGTCTTTCCTCAATTTGAATTTATGCCCTCTCAGGTGATTTTTCTGAGCTAGAGGAAGAATCCCATCAGCATTGAGCATGCTCAAACCATTCAAGGCTTTGTACACCTCTATCAGATCACCCCGCTGGTGCCTAGTTTCCAGACACTGTAATTTGCAAAACTTAAGCCTTTCTTCGTAAGAGAACCCCTTTGTCCCATTCACCAATCTAGTTGCCCTTCTCTGTACTCGTTCCAGCAGCTCTACATCCTTCCTGAAATGAGGCCTCCAGGCCTGTATACAGTACTCTAGGTGTGGCCCGACCATTGCCTTATACAAGGGAATAATCACCTCCTTATCCCTGCTAGAAAAATTCCTATATATCATTGACAATACACCATGAGCTACTCTTGCAGCTCGTCTGCACTGCTCAGAGAACTTCATATCTGCCTGCACCACCACCCCCAGGTCCCTTTCATTCTCTACCACTGTCAGTGTAGTACCACAGAGTTGATACGTTGCTCTGGGGTTGCTGTTTCCCATATGTAGTACTTTACATTTGTCAATGTTAAACTTCATTTGCCACCTCGAAGCCCATCTGCTCAACCTTTCCAAATCCTGTTGCAGCAGCATAGTGTCAGTAGTGTCCTTGACAACCCTGCCAACCTTCGTATCGTCTGCAAACTTGGACATTAAGCCTGATATACCATCATCAATATCATTTATAAATACAGAAAACAATAAAGGCCCCAATACTGAACCCTGAGGGACTCCACTAATAACACTAGTCCACGATGAGCAGTGTCCATTGATTACCACTCTCTGTCTTCTCCCCCTCAACCACCCCTTTATCCATAGCAGCAACTTGCCTCCAATGCCACACTGCTCCAATTTGTGCAGCAGTCTTCCATGTGCAACAGTATCAAAAGCCTTTCTATGATCCAAGTATATAATATTAAAGCTATTCCCTGCATCCAGTTCTTTTGTGACTGCATCATAGTATCCAATCAAATTGGTCAGGCAAGACTTCCCCTTAACAAAACCATGCTGTGTCCTAGCTATAACTGAATTCTTGTCTAGATGATCCTGCAGTGCTTCTTTCACCAGTGCCTCCATTAATTTTCCGGGAACAGAAGTTAAACTCACAGGTCTATAATTACTTGTGTCAGCCTTTGATCCCCATTTGTGAATTGGGGTCACATTTGCACATCTCCAGTCAATGGGTACCTCCCCTGAGTCCAAGGAAGCTCTCATAATTATGGCTAAGGGTTTGCTTACATCCTTTGCTGCCTCCTTTAATATAACTGGATAGATCCCATCCATCCCAGGTGCCTTTCTTCTGTTTATCTTCAACAATTTCTCCTCCACTTTGCTCTCAGTTATTACAAGATTCTCTAGCTTACTGCTAGAGTTGAATACACCTCTGGCATTCCCCTCGCTGAATAACTCCTCATGTGTGAATGTCGATGCAAAATATTCATTTAGTTTGTTAGCTACCCGAGCAGGGTCATCAACAGTTGACCCATCGATCTCAAGTGGACCAATCTGATTCATCCCCTTCCTTCTAGAGTTTACATAAGTAAAGAACTCTTTGCTGTTTTTCTTCGCATCCCTTGCCAAGGATCTCTCGTAATCTGCCTTCGCCTGCCTAACCTCCTTTGTAACTTGGTTACAGATCAACTTGTATCTATCATAGGCGTCCGTGTCACGTGTTAATTTGTACTACTCCACAGCAAACCAATATGGCTTCAGGCCGGGACTGTCAACAATCGAAGCCATCAGGAACCTTATAAATACTGTCAATGCATGCCAAAGTAAATACTTTCTGGTGATCGCTGTGGATTTTGCTAGGGCGTTCAACTCTCTGGTGGCCAAGCGTCCTTGGCAGACTCCGCAAAGCGTGTGCGCCCATAAACCTTTACAATACTATCAAAGCATACCTGTCCCAAAGAAGAATTGAAGTCGTAGCACCCTTCCAAAGAATAACAAGAAATATCCATAGAGGATGCTCGCAGAGGTCCGTTCTTGGCCCTCTGCTTTGGAATATAGTCTTTGACCACTTCCTTGACACCGACTTGGGGGAAGTATTAGTATTAGTATTAGTAACGGCCGTATGGTGCAAGAAAGCCTATGGCTTATGCTGCACCAGCCAAAAAAAAAAAAAAAAAAAAATCCGAACAAAACAATGATAAAAACAAAAATTAAATAAATAAATAATAATAATTAATAAAGAAATAAAAATAATAAAATGAAATTAAAAATTAAATAAAAAGGAAATTAATCCTATCATCCTATGCGCTTCCCTTACCCGAAAGTACTATCCAGATGACCTTTGAATTTCCCCAAACTGTCGGCCTCTACCACCCATGAAGGCAACTTATTCCAGTAATTTATAACTCGCTGGCTAAAATAAAACTTCCTGCAGTCCAATCTAAACATTTCCCCGCGTAACTTGAATTTATGTCCCCTAGTTCTAGCATCATTTATAATCTTGAAAATTTTGTCCTCATTCATTTTACTGATGCCTCTCAGAGCCTTAAACACCTCAATCAAATCTCCTCTAAGGTGTCTAGTTTCCAAACTCTGCAACCCACATATTCGAAGTCTTTCTTCATAAGGACGCCCTTTTGCCGATCTCACCAGGCGAGTTACCCTTCTTTGCACCCTTTCAAGAAGCTCGATGTCTTTCTTTAGGTGCGGTCTCCATACTTGAACACAGTATTCCAAGTGTGGTCTAACATAGGCCTTATATAATGGGATTATCACGTCCCTATCTCTACTTCCAAAAGTTCGATAGATCATCGATAGGACACCATGGGCCTTCCTTGCAACCTGTTTACAATGCTCAGAGAATTTCATGTCTGACCGTATCGTAACACCCAAGTCCCTTTCCTCCAGTACTGGGTTTAGTTGAACTCCACCAAGTGAATAAGTTATTTTGGGATTACTGTTTCCCAGGTGTAATACCTTACACTTTGTTGGATTAAAGCACAGCTGCCATTTTTCTGACCATTCTTGAAGTCTATCTAGGTCTCTCTGAAGAAGCTCAGCTTGACAGTGATCATTAACTACTCTACCAATTTTAACATCATCTGCAAATTTAGACATCACGCCCTCTATCCCTTCATCAATGTCGTTTATGAAAATTAAAAACAACAGTGGTCCTAATACTGATCCTTGGGGAACCCCACTTCTTACATCAACCCAATCTGAGGAATAGCCATTTATCACAACCCTCTGCCTCCTGCCCTGAAGCCATCCTTCTATCCATCTAAGGATTTTCCCAGTGATTCCAACCTGTTCCAGCTTATAAAGCAACCGCTCATGTGGGACTGAGTCAAAAGCTTTGCTGAAATCTAAATAAACAATGTCGAAATTATTCCCTAAATCCAGCTCGTGAGTGACCCTTTCGAAATAGCGAACCAGATTTGTTAAACATGATTTTCCCTTTACAAAACCATGCTGAGTATCCTTGAGAATTTCAATTCTATCCAAATGATCCTGAATTCCACCCTTGATCAATGCCTCCATGATTTTCCCTACTACTGAAGTCAGACTGACAGGTCGATAATTTCCCACTTCACTTTTAGAGCCACCCTTATGTATGGGAGATACATTTGCACTTTTCCAATCCAAGGGAATCTCCCCAGAGTCTAGTGATGCTCGCATAACCAGCCTCAGTGGTTCAATGCACTCGCTTGCCGCCTCTCTCAAGATTATAGGGTATATTCCATCAACTCCAGGAGCCTTACTAGTCTGTAGGCTCGAAAGTTTTTTCATTAAATAATCTTGGGAAATTTCAATATCATTAATTACATATTTTTTAACTTCGCTCCCACAATTTCCCATTGCCACAAAAGGCTTTTCATTTGTAAATATCGATGCAAAATAACTGTTGAGTTCATCTGCAACGGCAGCTGGTGTATTTATTACTATCCCCTTTCCCTTACGTAAAGGTCCGATCTGGTTTGTCCTGCTCTTCTTGGCATTTATATATGTGAAGAATTCTTTATCCCCCCTCTTTGCTCTGTTTGCTAGTGATTTCTCATAAACTGCCTTTGCATGTCAAACCTTTTCTCTGACTCTAATACACATCACCTTGTAGCTGTTATAGGCTTCAGTACTCTTTATTGCACTGTAACCTTTCCATGCCACCTTTTTCTGCTCAAGTAATGTGGCAACTTCACTATTCATCCAACTTGGAACCCTTCTCGTGGAGTATTTTTTTAATGGTATATACGCATTCAAGGCATCTGTGATTAATGTTTTAAAAGCGTACCACAGTTCAATTGTATTCATTCTCTGCGCGATACCTACCCAGTTAATAGAGGCCATGTAGTACCTTAAGGCATCGTAATTTCCTTTTCTGAAATTAAAACCCATTCCTTTGCCTTTTACTTCTGCTACCTCTCTCGTCATCATCCACCGTAGAACTCCGTGATCACTTCCTGCTACTGGTTCCTCTACTGTCAGCACTGTTATGTCATCTGATTCATGTGTGATGATGAGGTCTAGGATATTCTTTTCTCTAGTACTTTCCCTGACATGTTGATACAAATAACAGTCATCTAGTTGATTTAAAAATTTTGTTCCCCATGTCGAGTTTCCTTCCCATTTACTCGAATCAATTAGAGGCAAATTGCAATCACCCATAATAAGGCATTGACGCTTACTTGCCCGTTCCATTTGCATGTAGAGGCTTTTGTCATAGTCTTCACAATCACCTGGTCTGTAGATTACTCCTACTCGCCTTATACCTTTGTTTCCAACTATCTCACACCATACAGACTCTATACCAGCATGTGAAATATCTGAATCCGGGAAAGCTATCGTCGCACTCAGGCTGCTTCTGATAAGAAGCATTACACCTTCTATCTACTCTATCCTTCCTAAATACATTATACAAGCCGTACTGAATCTCATCATCCCCAATTTCCGGGTGGCACCACGTCTCCGTAAGCCCTATTATGTCCGCGTTACTTGTTTTAAGCAGCAGTTCGAATTCGCTCATTTTATTGACGACACTTCTAACGTTACTGTATAAACAATTAAGATTTACTGTTCTTGTATATTTAACAACCCTAACACAACCCTTGAAGTTTTTGAGGCTCTCTTCCCTGATATTAGCTACCTGCTCACGTGAAACGTCTTTGCCCCCAGAACATCTAGATAATACGTCCAGTTGGGGTAACAGATAAGAACTCTTAAGGTATGTGCAAGAGTTACATTGACCAATATTATCAGATAAAGGCGTGTCAGTATTACCCACATCCCCCCTAACTAGTAGTTTCCCTGAACCTTTAAGGTATCCTCAATAATACTGGCAAAAACATTTGCACCACCTTTGTTTAAGTGTATCCCGTCTCTACAAAACAAATTCCTTCTACCTACAAGTGTGGGCCATGCTGATAGAAATTTACCCCCTAAAGCCTTGCAGATTCCTTCAAGTCTTGAGTTAATCCACAAGGCTCTTAACATATAATCCCTCCTATCGTGTCTGGGCAGAATTGCAGACACATAGACATTATGGCCTAGCTCGCGACATTTCCTCAGCATGGTTCTGTATTTTTCCAACAAATCGTCAGATCGTGTACGTTTAATATCGTTTGTCCCCACATGAATAATAATATTTTCTTTACCCCCTTTAAAATCTGACAGTCTGTTGGTGACATCATCAATAGTTGCTCCCGGCAGACATACCCTGGTTCTGCTCCACCTATCTTTATTACAAAAAATATTCCCCGTTTCCCTGACAATGGAGTCTCCTAATAAAACAATGTCCTTTCTAACCAGGGTAGTTTGCACTTGGTTTTTCTGTTTTGAGGCTCGAATCGGGTGTGCATCACTTGGTAGATTGCTGGAGTTTTGAGTCCCTGACGAGCTCCCAGAAGCATTATTTTCGAGGGCAAGCACTCGTTTTTTCAGGGACTCAAATTGTTCCATCAGTGCACCAAATTGTAATTTAAGATCGGTGCACTCCTTACATCGATCACAAAGAAAAGAATCCCCAGGTGAGCTATGATTAGTCACCGGGTCCACCTTAGAAAACATTCCACAGGTTCCTCAACGGATTAAATCATGACTCACCCGTAAATCGCCATCTGCTATTTCCGTGTGACTCACGATACCCTGTGACGTGTTTAAGGCAGATCTCGTAACTACCATTATAAAATTAAATAAATATCAATGAAAGTAACTTTAAAAAATTATATCTATAATATTATTAAAATCAAACAGTTACAGGAAAACCTATAACAAAATAATCCAACAATATTTAAATAAATCAAATATTTAAAAGCACTATCCAAAATAAACCACTTAACTGAGGAGCCCTGTCTAAGCGCGTCCGCTCACCTCGAATGCCAACGTACGAATGAGTGTTAAGTACAAAGTAAAGTGTTAAGCCTTCGCAGATGACCTTGCATTGATGGTGGCGGCAGACTCCAGGGTCCAACTGGAGATACAGGCAAACTATGCCATACAGATCCTACAACAATGGGCAGAAGAAAACTTCCTACAAATTGAACCGACAAAAACAACGTCGATCCTTCTCAAAGGATCATTAAATATCAGAAGACCTCCGCAAATAAAAATAAAAGGAAAAACGATAAAGTTTACCACCCAAATGAAATATCTAGGTGTCATCCTTGACAACAATCTCTCCTTCCAACCTCATCTCAAGCAACTAAGAATAAAAATTAGAAACTACTCTGCACTGGTTGCCCGTGTTACAAGGCGTGACTGGGGCCTGAAAAGGCGAACACACTCTCTCTCTCTCTACTATAAGACTACATTTATACCAGCAATCTCATATGCTGCTCCAATCTGGTTCCACAAGAAGCCATGGCCGTAAATAAAAGAATTCTTGATTCAATACAGAGATCAATCCTTCTAACAATAACCCGTGCATGCAGGACTGTCAGTACGCATGCGCTCCAGGTGCTGGCGGGGGTTCTCCCACTGGACCTGGAGATTGTCAGGTGTGGCCTGTCATACTACCTATCTAAAGGGATGCCCGTCACATTCATGGGGTACGCCATCGAACCTAGAAATGACAGAAAGACAGAAAAGACCCGATTATTGGGGCATCTAAAACAAGAATGGCAAACCCACTGGACGAACAGCACCAAAGGAGAAGTGACAAGGAAATTTCTTCCGGACATACACAAAGTGTACCCTAAATCACCGCCTTAGCTCCACCCAGGACTGCACTCCACTTACATCCTGACGGGTCACGGACCTTTCAATGAAAAACTTGCAGCCTTTCGGCTTGTGGAGGACCCACATTGTCCATGTGGGGAACGCGAGAGCTGGCAACATTTGATGCACCAATGTCCACTGTACGACGACCTACGTGGAATCCTAATCACCAGACTAACTTACTTACCTCAGGACCGGGAACACCATCTCCTGGACAGCTTCGATGAATATAGTGCGCTCGCCAAATTTGCACAAGACTTATTTGCAAGAAGGAGAATACAAATTGCAATCAATAATGTACGCCGTTAGCCCAGGGCTCCCTGCACATGAGCATCCAAACTGAATCAGACTATGGCCGTTTTGGTGGGACCTCACTCTCTCTCTCTCTCCTAGGATTGAACATCCATCGCAAATGATAGACGATCCGACACCATACATGCGGACTCCTACTAGACAATGATCTCTCTCTCTGGACGGGACTTTTTCTCCTATGTGCGACGCAACGACTGGACGACATGACCACAGCAACTCTGTTGCAGCACTTCGCCTGGCGTTCTGAACTGGGCACCTTTTCTCAGTTCACTTTTAAAACCCCATCCCTAGGCAGGGAAGGGGAAGAGATAGGCCTCTGTCTCATCCCCTCCCCTGTCCCCCCTTTCCTCCCTGGTGGGGCTTGCTCCACTGACACTCCTGGGATCGCCTTCTCTTTCGTTCCCATACTTCTGCCTGTTCCCCCCAATCTTCAGTCTTCCCCCACTCTACCTTTACCGACCGTGAATGTCCCACTGCAAGTTGCTAAACTTCAATGCGGAAAATTAAACCTACCTTCATTTAAAACATATCTCGGCCTTATCTAAACCTCTAGTGTCTACCCCATTTTTTTTTTTTTTTTTTTTTTTTTACATAGGCCCCAGCCACTGAAATCTCAGGAAATTAGGTGGCAGGGCCTGCCAGAGTAAATAAAGTAATACTGGTGTACCTGGTCTGCCTCCACGGGGCCAAGTGTGGGCAACGTTGGGCCTCAGTAGGGGTCCAGCGGCTAAATGACGAGATGAACAACGGTAGAAGGCATCAAATATATACAAAGTCCATACACTTTTAAATCTCTGGCCTTAACAGTGTTCTGTTTCACATGACAATGTATACTACGGGGAGATGGGGGAAAACCCCTGGTGCCGTTTGACACGAATACACTTTACACTTTACACTCTACATCGAGTGCACACAAAGATATCCCTCCTTGGCAATATCATGAATCTCCACAAACATCAAACAAGTAGTACATTTCATAAGGCTGTGATTCAGAGGACAACCCCCTCCCCGAGTTCTCCTGCGATCGACAGCACTACACTACCCTACACCTATTGCTTTGCTGCTGGACGGCCCACCCACAATTTCTATGGTCGTATTTTCATCAATATTGGCCCGCTTACGAAAAAGTTTGAGAACCGTTATTCTGTTCGTTTCAAAACTGTTTTTGTGGCCAGCAAGATTTTGAAGGACAATGTATTAGATCAGTGTTTTATGAAGACCGCCCACCGTTAAAGACGGGCTATCCTTGGCACAAAACGGGACTGCTTTCTTTAATATCACCGTATTTTAAAATATCGATTTTTTTTAATTTCAAAATTAAAATAGCTCAAAATACGCAATTTAAAAATTATTTCTTAAAAATAAAATGTGGTATTTCATAAGTTAAAATTATATTAAAACCTTATCGCATTTTAATACAATTAAAATTGATTACAATTGATTACTCTCACGAAACGTAATTGAAGTGAAACGAGTACAAATTACAAAAAAAAATTCATTAGAGTTAAAAGTGCGTAATTTCATTACGCAATTGGCGCGATGCTGTTGCAGTCAACAGCTAATCTAAATAAAGTAAACAAATGCCGGGGAAATGCAAAAAGAACAGCACTTAAAATAATCGAAGTTGACTTTTCTGCTCGTTATTTCCGCGGATAAAAAGTGAGAGCGTCGGTAGGTGGAGCCAACTTCGTATTGTTTTTAACGATGGCTGCTCTTAGAGCGAACGAAAAAACAGTTGTTTATAGTGTAAACACAGTAACTCGTTAATTAAGGAGAAAATATCTCATCCAGACCGCGGGGGGCACCTCATTAGCGCGCTCTTTTTTTAAAGGGAGGGGGGAAAGAAGAAGAAGGTAACATTGGATGCCAAAGTACATCTCTAATCGTAGTATAGGAGCTTTGCCTCCCTCCCCCGCGTTATTCGAAGAGTAACAAAACGAAATCTGCACGCTGTCGGGGCCGGTCTTAGCCCTGAGACAACAGCGCCAAACGGAATTATTCTAGAAATGAGGAGATGCTGATAAAAATCCGGTTTTTGCTCACGAGCGACAGGAACAAGGAGAACACGAGAAGGAGATGTCATGTCGCAGGAAATAAAGAGTTTGAAGGGGAAAAAAGATGTTTTTGTTAGATAACAAGGGGCCACCGTGTTGCTACTTTAAGGGCAAACACTCGCTGGTGGAGAAAACGTTTTTCGGCGTAATCAGCCTCTTAACATCCGCGCTGGCACTCAGACTTTTCTCCTTATCTTTTTGGACCGACGAACACCGCTTTAATAAAAGACGCGTTTTACTCGGGCAGAGATGAGAAAAACACTTTTAATTGAAGAAGAAGACAGAGGAAAGATTCTCCGGGAATTATTTGACTTATTTTCAGGCAGCGGTCGAACAACGCTAGCGAAGCATTGTGGGAAATGAAGGACGCTGATGATGGAGGAAATCGTCGAAGGAAAATAAAATGCGGTCGTCCACCAATGAGCAACATCAGAACAATTCGCTTACAACCGTAAGAAGGCGTTGTGCATTATTCGGATACTCTCTAACCGTTTCATAGCTGCGTGACTACTAATTACGCCATATTGGACCGTATGTACGCATGTCTGCAAATTGTACGTGTTCTGTGGCCGATTTTGCTGTGCCGGAAGAAAAACCCGATTTTTGAAGAGGAAAAAATTCATTATAGTTAGAGAAGGACGCAACGTGGTTGCTTTCCATTAAGTTATTATTATACGAGTATTAAAACCACTCTTATACCACGTGAAAATTAATAATATAGTTTAATAGGCTGTTCGCCTACATTGCCATACATTAAGGTGACGTTTCGGGATCTTACCGATACCCATCATCGGATCATGCTATTGGGGGAACAGAAAATAGAAAGGGTTACAGATTTTGAATATTACAGTTACAATTACCAATAATACAATTCGCGTTCCTTGAGTGGGCCGGGGCTCAAGCCCGTGACTACTAAATACGATAAATATTTGTGTTGACGATTTATTGTAAACTCTACTGACTTGGTTGTCGTTCCGGACTATAAACAGAAAATTTAATTACAATTTCCAATTTGCAATTACACCAATATTACAATTACGATTTGCTAATTATGGTTCTAAAGTATTATAAAGGATTAAAGCCTGAATACACATCAGATTTCTGGACCATCAGCAGGTAAGAATTTAATCGCTTTGTAATTTACCTTACATTTCCAGTTTTCTGTTGTAATGGCAATTCAAAACTTAATACTTTAGAACCATAATTGGTAAATTCTAACTGTAATATTGGTTTAATTGTATTATTGGTAATTGTAATATTCTAAATCATTCAAATTTGTAACCCTTTCCATTTTCTGTTTTCCCAACAGCTTGGTCTGATGATGGGTATCGGTAAGATACCGGAAACGTCATCCTAACGTATAGTAATGTAGGCGAACCGCCAAATAAACGGTATTATTAATTTTCACACGGTATAACAGCGGTTTTAATATAATAATTACCTTAATGAAAAAATCAAGTTAACCTAACGACTAACTCAGTCACGTTGTAAAAATGCCCAGAAAAATTCCTCTCTTCATTCACGGGATTCGAACTCAGGTCTTTTCCACCCTTTTGTGGGGGACACCGTGATTCTACCAACTGGGACAAAACGGTGAAGATCTGATAAAAAGCTGTGAAAGGCCTAAAGGGGTGAGACGAAATGAATGAGGAGGGTCTATCTCCTTCAAGAAAAACACGAACCAGGGAACACAAATACACTGCCCCACCGTTAATATCCGGTCACCCCCTACCCAAACACTAACTACTATAAATGAGCTCTTGGGCAGAGGACACTGTAATACGACTGTGAATTGAAGAACCCACAAGCAACGGAATTAACGCACTTTCAGCCGAAACGACTCGGAAAACTACCGAAGCTGACGGAACCTGAGAGGAAAAACCCTGCAAAGAATCATTTTCTCGGAATATAGGTCGATTTTCGTAGCATGCACACAGTCCTCGATGAGACGATTGGGACACATGTTCAGGTCCAGTACACTGCATATGACGCTGCGTAATATGAATTAATATAGGCTACACCGTTCTTGGACCGCAGATCAATTGAAAGCTGTGCTTTGGAGTGACGAATCACGGAACATGATCTACCAGTGTGATGGTCGTGCTTGAGTGTAGCTGATGCCTGGAGAAAGCTACCTGCCAGACTGTATCGTCCCGACAATGAAGTCTGTCAGAAGCAGCGTGATGGAGCTGTTTTTCCTAGTTTTGCCTGGGATTGTTGGTTGGTATTGTGGTTGTTTTAGGGCTTTAGGCGGTTCCTGGACGAAAAACTGGAATTTTCGGGAGAAAAAAGAAACCACGTCACCCTTTTCTGAAGCTGACTAACTCGGCTACACTATGAAAGGGCACATAAGGTTGTCGCCGGGCCGTCCCCTCATGTATCCAAAGGAAACACAACGAAGGAAAAGCGCCAAACGGCAAGGATGGTACCTGAGACACGAAGAAACAAGAGATCGAGAAGATCATATATAACTGGGACAGCTCCAACTACTTGGCTCAAGACTAGTGGCAACGTAGCACACATCGACCAACAACCCACTCGCAAAAGCCTATTCATCTCACGATTGGCTCCACACACAACCTCTGAGCAAGTTAAAAATGGCATAAGTGATAATTTGAATATATCCGTTGATGTATACCAACTACCCACAAAATGGCCTTCTTATTCATCTTTCAGATTAGACTGCAACAGTACCCAATATAAAATCCTGTGTCAGCCATCCACTTGGCCTCAAGGGCTCCTCATCAGGCCCTACTTTCAATCTTCGCCCCCCACCAGACTTCAGAGGCACAGCCAATCAAGCCATGATCACATTCAGGGTACAGTAAACCCCACTAGCCAACTCACTACCGAAATCATGAATGGAAGCCAATTCACAATAATTCCTGTTAGGATATCTGAAAGAAACACCTTAAAAAAAAGAGAGAAAAAGACCGCAGAGGGTACTAAGGAATATCCCCAGACATGATAGCATCTCTATATTCTATCAGAATGCCCGTAGCATCCGTAACAAGCTTGAAACTGCAGAAGAACTTCTACTTTCGCACAAGTTTGATGTGCTCTGCATAACAGAAACCTGGCTTGGCCGAAATGAGGAGCATTTTCCATATGCAGTGTCGGCTGGATATAATGTGATTCTCTGCTCCCGACAAGACAAAAGGGGAGGTGGAGTGGGACTCTTCTACAAAACACCGCACATACTTGTTACTAAGAATTATAAAAGTCAGTCCACTAAGTTCGAAGGGCTAATTGCGTCATGCGAATTTAAATCTGCTCGCATTGATTTTGCAGGTATATACACCCCTCCAGGACCTGATGCTGAAACCGTCGACGATATAACTAATTGGCTCATTCATGGGCTCCATCACTCAGCAAGGCATGTTATCTGTGGTGACTTTAACTTTTCCCCTCAACTTGTTCATCTTCAGTCCAGATTGCTAAATAACCTTCGCCCATTAGGAATCCATCTGATTAATAATCTCCCGACCAGAGGTGATCACCATCTTGATCTTGTGCTATCATCGAGCAATTGTGAACTTGATTCTACAACAGAAATAGCTTTTCAATCTGATCACATGCCAATTTTAATTAACTTATATTTTCCGACTCCAAATTACAACGTCTCGACTCAGGTCCACACCAAGATAATAACGAGCCCAAAATTACTCAACATTACTAAATGTCTAGAAGCAGCCACTGCAATTCCTTGGAATGCACTTGAGCAATGTGATAATCAACTTGCCTTAGACCTTTTAACTCGCTGGCTCATCACAATTTCTAATTAGGCAGCCTCAAAGAAAATAAGGATCTCTGAACGTACGAGAGGATGGTGGACTCCTGAGCTGAGCAACAGTTTTAAGCTTAAACAGGAACTGTACAAACAGTGGAAAATGACAGGACTAGCTCCGGGCCGAATTGCGTACTCCAAAGGACGAGCAAGCTTCAACCGCCTCAAGTCTCAAGCCATGAAACATCACATTGAAACCACACTTCATAAGGGCTGTCCATCATACCGACAGAAATACTGTGAACTCCCTCCACAGTTTGATCCTGAAAGGTGGATGGACTTTATTGCACGAGTTCAGCAAAACCAACTTGAGCCCAGTGATATTCCCATGTCTGATGATGATGTGCCCAGAGATGCACTTGAAACCATTCAATTAACAAGACAAGACCTTTTATCTGCGATTAATAAGTTGCCTGCAACTGGTACAGCGGGAATCGACAAAGTACCACAATTTATCATTAAATGTTTGAGCCCATTTCTAAGTGATCCCCTCCTAATAATTTTCAACAGCATATTAAAAGGAGAATTTTTCCCTCCAATATGGAATTTATATTCTGTTAGGCCACTCCCAAAAGTTTCCCAGCCAACTGAAGCCAGGCACTTTAGACCCATCTCTCGTTCCTCGTGTCTATTGAAATTACTTGAAAAAACAGTACTGAAAGCACTTACCACGCACATTCTCCCGCACAGGCCCCAGAAAATTCATTATTCGTTGCAAAACAGATCAACAGTTAGTAACCTGATTATGACTACTAATGCAATCCTTGGATCATTTGAGGAGAAAGAAGAAGTGGCAATCACATATCTTGATTTACAAGCTGCGTTCGATAGTGTTTACATCCCAGCCTTGCTCAAACTCCTTCGAAATTACTATCACATCACAGGCCCAGTATTGAAGTTTCTGACATCCCTTCTTCAGAATAGAATCATCCAAATGTACATAGGAAAACAAAGGTATACTAGACAAATACATGCAGGCGTTCCACAAGGAGGAGTCCTGTCCGGAATTCTTTTCACTGCTATCATCTACCCACTAATACACAATAGAACAGATATGATATCATATGCAGATGATTTAAAGATCTTCACAAAAATAAATTTGGCCGATGAAGCCAAAAACGCCACAGTAACCATCAACAAGACCTTATCAGAAGTACAGCAGTACCTCAAGAATTTTGACCTGCAAGTGAACCCTGAGAAATCTGCCATCATGGTATTCTCTCTTAAACCCATACCAACCATAATTCAGCCTGCGATTGACGGAGTCCCGATCCCCTGCGTTGAAAAGCAAAGAGATCTGGGTGTAATCTTCGACAGAAAATTACGATTCCATCACCATATAGAAGAACTCTGTGCTAAATTCAACGAGAAACGGTGGGTTGCCAAGCAGCACTTGCTACACATTCACAACAGAAACCTGATAAAAATATATATCAGGATGATGATTTTTGGAAGTGTACTGTATGGAGCAGAGTTGTGGGGCTCAGCTGCAGACGCCACAATTAAACCATTAAAAGCCGCTGAATACTGGCTCCTGAAGTGGGCAACCTGGAAGTGTCATCTCCCACCACAGCAGCGCACAACACCGATGGCCAACGCGCTGAATTTAACCAGGTTTTCAGCATTAATGCACGAGAGAAGACTCATCTTCACCGTAAAAATGATTGCCGGGAGAGTCTCAGCACCCAACGTTTGGGACACCGTGTGCTGGTGGATTCCCCAACCAGGTCTCCGCTCCACTCCCAAGCTTCTTGCTCTTCCTTCGAGACTACATTTGAAAGATCGGTTCTTCCCTTATCAGAAGCTCCACCTGGTTCAATCCCTGGATGCTGACTTATTTAAAATCATAGATGATAAAAAGTATAAACGGATCATCCTAGATCTGCACGTGGTCTCCAGAACTACCAACTTATCTCAGATCGTTATGGCGGGGCAAGAGACTCTCAGAAAACTGGACTTGAGGAAAAGCTTTTGTTATCACAATTTGTTATTTTTGTTATTTTGTATTAGTTTTCCTTTCAAGTCAATGTTATCTGCTATGAGTACTTTTTTTTTTTTTTTTTTAATTATATAATTTGCCTATAATTAATCTTTACAATTCCTTTATTATCTCTGCCGTTTGTTAACCCCTGGCATGGTGCCGTGAAGGGTATTGTATGGTCGTGGTACCTGCGTGTACCGGTGAACTGTACAATAAAGATCTTATTTATTTATTTATTTATTTATAAAAAATTCCCCAAGGCATCGACAGGATACGAACTCGGGTGTTTTCCACGCGGTGTGGGGAGGGAGTTCGTTATACCATCAGTGATCAGGGACAAGACCATGAATACTGAAGTCTAATTAGACGTTCTGGATAATAAAGCGTTACCTCTGTTGTGGCAGTACTTCGGGAGAATGGCACAAAAATTAACGTTGTTTCTACAAAGCTCCAAGAACTGGGCAGCACACTTATTTTCATGTGTGTTGAACGGACTTTCAGGAAAGGTGCTTTCAAGGCGATGTCAACAATCTTGGAACCCATCCGGCTTCCACGTTAAACATTGTGGGGGAGCGCATAAATTATGGTGCAAACAGATCCTCAGATCTGTCTACAAGGACAAGCTGTTCCACTTTAGCCATAGTGGTATATAAAAAATACAAACTGCTGAGATGAGTCTTCCATCTCTTGGGTCATTGTGCACACTGCTTCTCCCATATCTGATCTGTCTATTCCAGTTTTTTCCGAGTTTCATATGATGGGTAATCTTTTCCTTGTACAGCTTCCCTCTCCTCATAGATTATTTTTTCTTCTTTGCATCTGAAATAAAGAAATTTTATACTGGATTGGATCTCAACCTTCCGCACCATAACACTTCTCGCTGTTCTTATGGCTCTGTAACTCTGGATCTAAATGCATGATATCAAAAAATAATTTTGGATTTCAGGAAAGCTTTTGACACTGTTGCGCATGGAAGACTATTGTACAAATTGGAGCAGAATGGTATTAAGGGAAAGTTGCTACAATGGATAAAAGGATGGTTAAGTGGGAGAAGACAGACGGTGGTAATCAATGGGGGCTGCTCTTCTTGGACTATCAATGATATTGATGAAGGTATATCAGGCTTAATGTCGAAGTTTGCAGACGATACAAAGGTTGGCAGGGTTGTTAATGACAGTAATGGCAGTGTGCTACTGCAACAGGATCTAGATAATTTGGGCTGATGGGCTAAGAAGTAGCAACTAAAGTTTAACCTTGACAAATGCAAAGTACTGCATATGGGTAGAAGTAAACCCAGAGAAACGTAAGGTGGTAGAAAATGAAAAACACCTGGGAGTAATTGCGCAGTCAGATACGAAGTTTTCTGAGCAATGCAGGGTAGGACATGGGGTTTTGGGAATGATATATAGGAATTTTGCTGGGAGGGAAAAGGTGATGATTGTCCCTCTGTATAAGGCAATGGTCAGGCCACGCCTTGAGTACTGCGTACAGGTCTGGAGGCCTCATTTTAGGAAGGATGTAGATTTGCTTGAGCGTGTACAGAGAAGGGCAACAAGATAGGTGAGGGGAATGAAGGGATCCTCTTACCAAGAGAGGCTTAAGTTCTGCAAATTGCAGTGGCTGGAGACTAGGCACCTGCGCGGTGATCTGATTGAGGTGTAAGGCCTTGAATGGGTTGAGCACGCTGAATTCTGATGGGATCCTTCCACTTGTTCAGATTACGAACCTAAGGGGGTATAAATTCAAATTAAGAAAAGACAGATGCAGAATAGATGTGCGGAAATTTGCCTTTAGTCAGCGGGTGGTTAATTGCTGGAACAAACTTCCATCTGTCGTTGTGGAAGTTGATAGGTTGAATAAATTTAAGGAGGAACTGGACAGGCATTTGGAGGGAATGGTGTGATTTTTTTTTTTTTGGCTGATGCTGCATAAGCTCATACACTTGCTTTATTGCTTCACGTGCCTCCATTACTACTACTACTACTAAAGAAAACAAATAATTACTGTACAAACTGCTGCCATGATCAATCCACTGCAGGATGGAAACCTCCTCAACGATTCATGCTGAGGGAAATGGACCATAATCTGCCACGCTGGTCCAGTGCAAATTGGCAGATCGACAGTATTTATCAGTCAGGGGTTTGAACCCCGGTCTGCTCAAAGAGCTTGTGCTACTGCACTCCCGCTCCTAACCACTCTGCTCAAATATTTCTAGTGGAGTTGAGTACGTATTCACTACCCCTCGTAGTTTTTTAACATGTTCATAATAAAGCACGCTACTTCATTTACTTTATCAGAATGAAAGAACGCATAAACTCACCAACCAGATTTTGCTGCTTATCTTTGTGTGTTTGCTTTGCATGTCTGCAAACAGCGATGAATGAATTAAGGAAAGGCAAACCTGGCGATTCTGACGTTTCTAGATAATACTCATTAGCCAGTTCGTGCCCATTAAAAACTACATAAAAAAAAGAAATAAAGAGAAAAAGTAGCACGTTATGTTCCCCACTGTGTGTGTTCCCACACAACAAAAAGGCCACGAACGAAAAAGTCCAATAAGTGTTTTCATTGCAAAAACCTTAATGACCCGCTAGTTGATTCTTCCTTTCCATCTTGGTACGTGCTAATGCGTTTTCCCTGCGTTTCTTTTTCTAATTAATATTCGGGTCACGGCGAAAGCGTTTTTTGGTGATTTATGGCTCATTTTGAGGGGGGGAGTTTGCATCTGACAAAACACAAGGCTGTAGACAAAATTCTTAAAGACAAAAATGCATTTTCACATTAAATGCTCTCAACAATGAATTCAAACGAGAAAACCTGGGTATGCGCAGTACATATTTACGCATCTATACAATTATTCGACTGGATCATTGCGGGTAAAGATAAAGAGCTTGCCCAAACGACGGACAGACAGTCATAACAGCGAAAAGTCAAAGTGAACGAACGAATTTTCCAGGAAAAGAAGAAAGTTGCTCGTCGAAGGACGTGAGCTGTTTCGTCAAGGACCCGTGTATTATCAATGCATGACTTTGTTTCTGCAAATTGCCAATTACTTCGCAGAAAACCCTTCGAGAAAGCGGGCCGGCGCTTCATCGCATCAATTTACGTCCTCTCAAAGATGAAGTGAGAATTGCCATGGAAACAGAACTCTCGCTTGCATCCGAGGAGGCTGCAAACAAAAGGTTTTGATTGGCGAGAAAAAGATTTCTTTGGTAGCGGTAATTACCAGAATTGCGATATTCAAAAGCGAATCTTCGGAGAAATATATTAATCTTTAGTCTCGTTTCCTGAGACGAAATATTAATCCTTAATCTCATTACCGGGGTGACAGATGTGTAGATAAAGTTGAAATTCGTTATCGACCTGTCCCGCCCCGGGCACGGAGGTTAGAGAATGCACGGGAGTCTGGTGGCGAGCGGATAATGAGGATGGCACTTTGTTAGCGGGAAAACTGGAACGACGCGCGCGAGGCGAAAGGGTGTCCCGCCTAATAAACCTGATTAAGAAGGAAAATAACGCAATTATGGGTCCGCGCAAACGCTGGAAAGCTTTTTGGACGTCAAATACGCCTTGCCTTCTTGTAAGCAACTCACGCGCTAATGAACCTGTACTCCGCCTCTGCCGGTGTTATTTTGCGGGTCACCGAAAGAGAAGTTCAAACCGCAGAACGAAGTCACTTTCGAAGTCGAGAACTGATCATGGTTTCACTTTTGTAAAAATCGACATTCCTGCACTTCTGTACACCCTTCTAGCCGGCCGGATGTGTAAAAGGGTGAAAGCAATCACTCGCGATAATAATAATAACAATATCGGTGACCAGTTCTGGAGATTTCTCCAGTGAGAAGACAGACCATTTTTCTTCCAAGACAAACTAACAGCCAGAGGAAGTAATACAAACATTTTGAGAGAAAATTGGCTACATTTTAACCTATTTTGGCGTTGTGCAATTTTCCACAGAACTTCGGATTTCTTTACCTGCACTCCAACCACTGGACACTGCACAGCCCTAAAGCTATAAATACTGGAAATTAATGATACTCGATCACCCACCGACCCTTGTTGGTCGCTCACCCAATTTAGAATCGGGAAAAGTCCCGAGTTCGATTCCAGCCAAATACGCGAGTATTTTATGTTTATGGGTCGTTCTCACAACGTGGCCGGGTTAGTCCGTCTCACGAGGGTAGCGTGAATTTTTCTCCCGGAAACTTGGGTGTTTCTTCCAGCAGCAAAGCGACCACAAAGCGCACGCAATTAGCAGGCATATTATGAACGACGCAATGTGGTCTCTGATGAGCAAAAAACCCTACAAAAAAAATCGATCACCTTCGCAACGAGGTGTTTTCCAATTGAGCGGTTGGCGACCCCTAAGAGCACCAATGAATAACACCAGAGAAGAGTGGCGATGAACCATAAATTAAGTGTCGTTTAACTCGTGAAAGGTTCGCCAAAAAAAGAGTTGAGAAACATTGTCTTGCAGGAATCCTTCGATGGCCTTCGCCACACTTCAGAGAGGGAACACCACTTGTAAGCTCGAAGCGATCGGTTTGAAAATCCTCCGTTCCAGTTGCACTTAAGGTCTCAGGGATATTTCGGCAATCAGTTTGCACACTCAGAAATGTGGTCAAACGCTAGGGTAGTGCACTCATTTGAACTGACGGTATATTTTAAGCCTTCTCGACTACTAAATTTCATTTCCTTCCATTTTCTCTCTCTCTCTCTTTATCCGCACCTTGTCAACTGCCCTGCGTGGATCTGTCAGAGTATAAACAGCAAATTCGTATCATTTATACAGCGAAATGACCTCTGACTGGTGCCGTGACATTTTCCAAAGTGTTCTCGAAGACGCCAACACCGCGTCCAAGTGGCTTTCGCCCAATGTTGTCATAGCAACCGAACGGTAAACATTGAAGTGCGGCGAATGGCTCGAAACGCCCGCTCCCTCCTGATGACTCGAGCTTCGGCAAAAAGGGTCGCGCGCGTCTCGTGGGGATGCGATGCTCGTGGTTGAAGGTCACCGGGTTATCGGGAAGCAGATCCGCTCCGTGCAGAGGCGACATTTGTTTGAACGAATCAACAGCGCGCGGTGGAAGCGTGCCAGAGGATCGCTCTGGGGTCGCCGAGGTAACAAGCACAAACCGGCCTAATGAATTGAGTAAACTGCGAGGTCACACCCCTCCGTGGCTGCCCTTCGCTACTGAATGAGAGGGGCAAAGGCGAAATTATCAGCGAATCTCTCTCTCTTTGCCCCCCCCCCCTTTTAAAATCTTTTTCAATCTTTCTCTCTCTCTCTCTCTCTCTCTCTCTCTCTCTGGAATCCCAAGTTCGTTGAGTGCACGGTTGGTTTCCATGGAGACAGCGTGCGCCGGCCAATTAAACCGCGGCTAAATTTGTTCATTTAGCGGTGGCAAACGCTGCCCTGTGAACGTTGTCGGACAAGCGAATCACGTGACTGAAAGAAAGGGTGTGTGTCCGGGGACAGTGGAGCAACATTTTAATCAATTTCTGAAAGCCAACTTTGCATCGAAGCGCGCAACCCCTGAGACGCACTCGAGGTGCTTCACATAATAGGCATATTTTGCGCCCCGAGACCAGCTGAACACACCATTTCCATCACAAAGGACACGCAGAGCTGAAACGTCCGTCTTTCATCTCATCTGCATCCTCCGAGTGAATACCACATTCATTTGGAAACGTCACTTTGATCTCGGCGTCACCTCCGTAAGGTGGAAATGCTTTCAATTGCCGCGAGTCTTCAATTACGCTCCCTTTTATTGTCAGCAACGTAATCAACGTTTACATCGCATTTGTCACGCCTACTGCAATACACAACCCGTCGCAACGCAATCTGTTTGCGTACGCTGACACCAAAGAAGACACAGACCCAACTGCGTGTCATCCATCTCCACCAGATCGCTTAAAACATTTCCATTTATTTTTAATCCATTCAGAACAAGTAAATAACACTGAATTTATAGCTGCACGATGAACAATCAATTGAGCGAGATGGGATCACTGCTGTCTTTCGGACAGTCGCGCATTTCTGATCAGTTTCTGCTGATGAATCGGGTCAAAAGCCTTGGAAAGGTCGGCGTAAATATAAAGCCACATCGTAACATCCTGCTTTTCTTTATCCCTTGTATCGAAGACCTGGGAAGAATTTTATGGAAACTTGATGCCAAGGAAGCTCGAAATCCTGATGACATTTTTCCACCTGCTTTCTGCAAACCTGTGTTCCTGAGCTTGTTCGTGTGTCGTGTCTCCCTTTTTTTCAAACTTTCTTATTCCTCTGGTGTTTCTCTTACTGCTTGGAAATTAGCTCATATCCATCCTCTTTTTAAAAAGGGGACATGTTCCTCGTTTTTAATGATTGTACTTACCTTTATTCATTCGACGATAATAGAGAACTCCATCAACTGCCAACTCTTAAACTGTGGAACCTTCCATCTGATCAATGATCACCAACATGGATTCCATTAGTGGTGGTCTACTTGCTTATGTTACCCATCTATGGACAAATTAAATGGAAAAATTTACTGAAACTCAAGCAGTTGATCTTCACTTTTCAAAGGCTTTTTGGTCGTGTTTGGCATAAAGGTTTTCTAAATAAGCTTCCATCCTATGGATTACCAACTGTGTCTTGTAATTAGCATTAGCATTAGCATTAGTAGAGGCATTTGATGCAAGAAAGCAAGCTTATGCAGCATCAGCCAAAAAAAAAAAAAAAAAAAACCCACTTCCACTTCACCCCTCTGTTCGTTCAAAATACCTGTCCAACTGAGCCTTAAACTTATTTAGGCTATCAACCTCCACTACAAGGGATGGAAGTCTGTTCCACCAACCAACCACCCGCTGGCTAAAGGCAAATTTCCGCACGTCTATCCAACATCTGTCTTTCCTCAATTTGAATTTATGCCCTCTCAGGTGATTATTCCGAGCAAGAGGAAGAATCCCATCAGCATTGAGGATGCTCAAACCATTCAAGGCTTTATACACCTCTATCAGATCACCTCGCTGGTGCCTAGTCTCCAGACACTGTAATTTCCAAAACTTAAGCCTTTCTTCGTAAGAGCACCCCTTTGTTCCATTCACTAATCTTGTTGCCCTTCTCTGTACTCGTTCCAGCAGCTCTACATCCTTCTTGAAATGAGGCCTCCAGACCTGTATACAGTACTCTAGGTATGGCCTGACCATTGCCTTATACAAGGGAATAATCACCTCTTTATCCCTGCTGGAAAAATTCCTATATATCATTGACAATACACCATGAGCTACTCTTGCAGCCCGTCTGCACTGCTCAGAGAACTTCATATCTGCCTGCACAACCACCCCCAGGTCCCTTTCATTCTCTACCACTGTCAGTGTACCTACCTACAACGTATCAACTCTACCACAGAGTTGATACGTTGCTCTGGGGTTGCTGTTTCCCATGTGTAGTACTTTACATTTGTCAATGTTAAACCATTTGCCACCTCTCAGCCCATCTGCTCAACCTTTCCAGATCCTGTTGCAGCAGCATAGTGTCAGTAGTGTCCTTGACAACCCTGCCAACCTTTGTATCGTCTGAAAACTTGGACATTAAGCTTGATATACCCTCATCAATATCATTTATAAATACAGAAAACAACAATGGACCCAATACTGAACCCTGAGGGACTCCACTAATAACATTAGTCCACGATGAGCAGTGTCCATTGATTACCACTCTCTGTCTTCTCCCCCTCAACCACCCCTTTATCCATAGCAGCAATTTGCCTCCAATGTCACACTGCTCCAATTTGTGTAGCAGTCTTCCATGTGCAACAGTATCAAAAGCCTTTCTAAGATCCAAGAATATATAATATCAAAGTTATTCCCTGCATCCGTCTTCTAACTTCTCCACTAATGCTGGTGTTCTCCAAGGTTCAGTTCTTTCCCGCACTCTTCTCCTCTCGCATGATACGTTATATTAAGTTTCCATTTTTTTAAATCTCTAGAAATCCTATCCAGAGTTTTGCCCTGCACAAACATCCCGAACTTCTCGAATATTCACCAACATTAATTTAAATGGTGGCCTCCGGGGAATTCTTCGATGGGACGAAGAAAACTTAGTTACCTTCAATCCTACTAAACCTCAGTTTAGGAGTTCCCCTAACTTCTAATGAAACACGCCACAAACATTGCTCTGCTCCTACTGCTGCATTCGTATCAGTCATATGGAGCAAGAAAGCACTAGGTTCGTTCGGTATTTGAATTAGGAATGGCCTCTAATTTTGGAATCATTTATAATAGTGGAAACGGCGCCCTGGTGCGTCTTGCTTTCACCTCTCAGAGTCTTCACACCCCTCAATCAAATGTCTATTTTCCAAGTTCTATAGCCGACAGTTCAAAGTCTTTCCTCGTATCCTTCTCACCAAGCACGTTGCTGCTTCAGGTGCGATTTTTATAAACGGCACAATATAGTCTAAGTTGCTGACTTGCCTAAAATCTAACAATCCTAAATGGGATTATGACCTCCCTATCTCTACAGGATACTACTGTGCTACCACTATGCGTGATAGCATAGTAGTTGTAATTACCATCCTCCCCACACTGGAAGGAAAAGGCCAATGACTTGAAGAACTTTTAAGGACTTTTTTTTTCACCCCGTGGCAGAGCTAGTCAGTTTCAGGCGTGGATGGCAAAGTTTCTGCTCCCGGAATTTTCGTCCAGAAAAAAGTAGAAAATCGGCCAGAGAACACAGGAAATTTATGTACATGGTCAGATGAATTGTTTCTGGGCGGCCCTAATACGACACTTTTTTTTTTTATGTTGCCTTAAAGCTGGGCTTGGCTCTGATCATTTAATGCTCTACCGATCTTGATATCATCTGCAAATTTTTACATCACTCCCTTTATCTCTTCGTCGATGCCATTTAAGAAAATAGAAAAGAAGAGTGATCCAAATACTGATCTTTAGGAAACTCCACTTTCCTTAATCCAATTTGAAGAATAACCGTTAATCACAACTCTCTGCTGTCATCCTGAAACCCATCTAAAGATTTACCCTGTGATCTCCCCGTATTCCAGCTTGTACTCTAGCCTTCATGCAGGACTGAATCAAGTGCTTTGCTGAAATCAAAAACATAACATCTGTACAATTTCGACCACGATTCAGCTCATGAGTGATTCTATTAAAATAGCTAATTAGGTTGGTTAAACATGATTTTCTCTTTACAAAACCATGCCTTGTTTCATTCAGAAGGGCATTTCAATCCAAATGTTTCTGAAATGCACCCTTCATCATTGCCTTCCTGCCACTCAAGTAAGAATGACCGGCCGATAGTTACTCACTCTCTCTTAGAAATTTAGAACCGGCTTTTCGTATTGGTGATACTTTAGCACCTCTCGAATCCTAGAAAATCTCTCCAGAATTGAGTAGTAGTAGTAGTAGTAGTAGTAGTAGTAGTAGTAGTGGTGGCATGTGATGAAAGAAAGCAAATGTATGAGCTCATGCAGCATCAGCCAAAAAAAGAAAAAAAAAAAATCACACCATTCCCTCCAAATGCCTGTCCAGGTCCTCCTTAAATTTATTCAATCTATCAACTTCCACAACGACAGATGGAAGTTTGTTCCAGCAATTAACCACCCGCTGGCTAAAGGCAAATTTCCACACATCTATTGTACATCTGTCTTTTCTTAATTTGAATTTATGCCCCCTTAGAATCATAATCTGAACAAGTGGAAGGATCCCATCAGAATTCAGCGTGCTCAACCCATTCAAGGCCTTATAGACCTCAATCAGATCACCGCGCAGGTGCCTAGTCTCCAGCCACTGCAATTTGCAGAACTTAAGCCTCTCTTGGTAAGAGGATCCCTTCATTCCCCTCACCAATCTTGTTGCCCTTCTCTGTACACGCTCAAGTAAATCTACATCCTTCCTAAAATGAGGCCTCCAGACCTGTACGCAGTACTCAAGGCGTGGCCTGACCATTGCCTTATACAGAGGGACAATCACCTCCTTTTTCCTGCTAGCAAAATTCCTATATATCATTGACAAAACCCATGACCTGCCCTGGCAGCCTGTCTGCATTGTTCAGAAAACTTCATATCTGCCTGCACAATTACTCCCAGGTCTTTTTTATTTTCTATCACCTTAAGTGTAGTACCACACAGTTGGTACGTTTCTCTGGGGTTACTTCTACCCATATGTAGTACTTTGCATTTGCAAGGTTAAACTTCAGTTGCCACTTCTTAGCCCATATGCCCAAATTATCTAGATCCTGTTGCAGTAGCACCCTGCCATTACTGTCATTAACAACCCTGCCAACCTTTGTATCATCTGCAAACTTCGACATTAAGCCTGATATACCTTCATCAATATCATTGATAAATATATAAAACAACAGTGGACCTAACACCGAACCCTGTGGGACTCCACTAATAACATTAGTCCAAGAAGAGCAGCACCCATTGATTACCACCCTCTGTCTTCTCCCACTTAACCATCCTTTTATCCATTGTAGCAACTTACCCTTAATACCATTCTGTTCCAATTTGTACAATAGTCTTCCATGCGCAACAGTGTCAAAAGCTTTCCTGAAATCCAAATTTATGATATAAAAATTATTTTTTTGCATCCAGCCCCTTTGTAACCACATCATAATATCCTATCAAATTTGTCAGACAAGACTTTCCCTTAACAAACCCATGCTGTGTCTGAATTATTGCTGCAGTCTTGTCTAGATGATCCTGCAATGCATCTTTAACCAACGACTCCATTATTTTACCCGGAACAGAAGTTAAACTAACTGGTCTGTAATTACGCGTGTCACCCTTCGATCCCCTTTTGTGAATTGGGGATACATTTGCACTTCTCCGTGGGAACCTCCCCTGAGTCCAAGGATGCTCTCATAATTATGGCTAAGGGTTTGCTTAGTTGCTTTGCCGCCTCCTTTAATATAACTGGATGGATTCCCATCCACCCCAGGTGCCTTTCTTATGTTTAACTTCAACAATTTCTCCTCCACTTTCCTCTCAGTTATTACAAAATCATTAAACACCCTGCTATAATTTGATAACCTTCTGCCATTTTCAAACCTTAATAATTCCTCACGTGTGAATGTAGATGCAAAATACTCATTCAGTTTGTTTGCTATCTGAGCACGATCATCAACAGTTGACCCATCGATATCAAGTGGACCGATCAGATTCATCCCCTTCATTTTAGAGTTTATATAAGTAAAGAAATCCTTGCTGTTTTTCCTTGCATCCCTTGCCAAAGATTTCTCGTAATCTGCCTTCGCCTGCCTAACCTCCTTTGTAACTTGGGTACAGATCAACTTGTATCTATCATAGGCTTCTGTGTCACGTGTTAATTTGTATGCATTCCATGCATTTTCTTCTTTGTCACGAGTCTCATTAGTTCATTTGACAACCATTTAAGCCTAAACCTTGAACAATATTTCTTAATAGGTATAAAACTTTTAGTAGCTTCCACGATTAATTCCTTGAATGCTTCCCACTTAGAATTTGCTGTTGGTAACATCGTCAGTTGATCCCACTGTACAGAATTTAAAAACTGTCGGAGACCACTGTACTCGCCTTTACGGAAGCAAAAACCCTTTCCTTTACCCCTGATGGTAATTAAATCTTTAAGTAAATCCCACTTCAGCACACTGTGATCACTGCCACCTAGTGGTTCCTTTATCTGCAGATTCTTAATACACGAATGATCACTGCTGATAATCAAATCAAGAGTGTTACTTTCTCTGGTTGCCTCTCGAACATGCTGCTGCAGAAAACAATCATCCAATAAATCCACAAAAGTCTGACTAGTGTGTGAGTGACCAACCCACAAGTTCCAGTCAATATCTGGGAAGTTGGAATCCCCCATTATAAGACATTCCGATTTACTAGCCCACTCTATTTCTCTGTACAATTGTTCATTGTACTCATTCGAGTCATTAGGCCTATAACACACTCCTACTCTAATTTTTGCTTTCGCAGTGCTTATGTCACACCAAACTGACTCAACAGTGCACTGTTCATCTATATCAACTGGATGCACTTCTTTTGATTTTATATTTTTCTTTATTAACAGCATAACACCTCCTCCCTTCCTATCCTGTCTATCCTTTCTGTACACATTGTACTCCCCAAATTCCAGTTCGGCATTCCTTATATCTGTGTGACACCACGTCTCGGATATCCCAACAATATCGGCCTTTGATGTCTTGACCAACACTTCAAATTCATCAAATTTATTTACTATACTTCTAGCATTGGTATACATGCAAGTATACATGCACCTATTCCTATTCCCAGCCACTCTAACACATCCCATATACCCGCCTGTTTCACGATGTCTGCCATCTGTCCCTGAAACCCCCCAACACCCCTGGCTCCAGGTCGCTACTTATTCTAATAGAAGTTGTGCAAGAATCACCTTCACCTCTTCCTATGGCTACTGTTAAACTATTTGTCCTTGTCTCCCCCTAAGCTATCAGTTTCCCGACCCACCTAACACTGCCTCGATAGCATCAGCAAATATTCTTGCACCCTTTCTATTTAAGTGTATCCCGTCCCTGTAGAAGCAATCTCTCCTGTTAACAAGTACAGTCCAGGCTGAAAAAAATTCTATCCCTTGAGCCTTGCACAATCTCTTCAGGGCCGAATTGATTGACAAGGCTCTCATCATATACTCCCTCCTATCGTGTCTGGGCAGAATTGCAGACACTTTCAAATTCAACCCTAATTCACGGCTTTTTTTCAACAGTGACCTGTACTTGTTAAGTAATTCTGCCGGTCTCCTACTCTTAATATCATTAGTGCCAACGTGTACAACTATATCACCTTTTGTGTCCCTAAAAGATGATATCTGCTCTACAACGTCATCAACCTTTGCCCCTGGCAAACCTACCCTGGTCCTGTTCCTCCTATCCTTTTTACAAAGGATGTTCCCCGTTTCCCTGACAATAGAGTCACCAACAACTACTATTTCCTTTGGGACCAGCGCAATGTGCCTTGGGGGTTGCCGCTGTGTTGCGTGATGACCAAGTGCAAGCTCTGGCGTTGATGTGGGCAGCTGAGCGCCTGATGGGCCCCCCAATTTAGATCTTTCGAGGGCATCCACCCTGTCCTTCAAACTCTCATATAGGCCCATAACAATGCTGAGTTGTCGTCTGATTTCCTTACACTCCTTACATCGTAATTCTCCCATAATTTACTTAATGGTTCAATGTCGCCTCCTTCAATATTACAAGGTATGAACCTCGTAATTTTGAAGGAGGTGGCATTGAACCATTAAATAAATTATGGGCCATCAATTCCGGCAGCCATATTCGTCGCCTTTAGCCGCAAAAATTTTCCCAACAAATAATCCTCTGAAGTTTGAATATCGCTAGTTTCATGCTTGGAGAAGTAAACCAACAATGTATTCACAGTGTGAAGAAACATCACTTTCTTCCGTAAATATCGATGTAAAGTACCCATTCAATTCATGTACAACATCAGTTAGATTATTACAGACTTTCCCGCATTTATTATACATGGGTCCGATCTGACTGGTCTTCGTTGTATTCACATACGTGAAAATCTCCTTCTCGCTCTTTGCAGGCGAAGTTGGCTTTTTCTCATAATCTACCTTTGCCGGTACTAAATGTGCCACTATTATTACAGATCTGTGAGGTATAATCCCAGCTGATAGAAGTCACGAAGCAGTTCAAGTTGTCATGATCTCCTTCCCTGAAATCGGAACCCATTTCTTTGCCTTTAACAACTGCATCGTCTCGCCATCATCCGACTTAGAACTCATAATCGCTCACTGCTACTGGCATCTGTGCTGTTCAGCTTTATGATGTAATCTGACTACTGGGTGATGATCCGGCCTAGAACATTCTTGCCCCAAGTACTTTCCCCAATGTTCTGATGCAAATCACAATGATCTGTTCATCGAGTCTGTTGAAGACCTTGGAAAGGATTTCAGCACCTATGACCTATTGAGAAACAAACACCACGCATTCTCTAAGCAATGGAAATAGAACTATAGCTGGACCACTTTACAGAGACCAGCAAATTTATTAGTGCACGTGATAAGGATCAAAATGGATCTCGAGTGTCTTCCTTTGACAGACTCCATCCGGGTTTTTCTTCATTTGTGGCAGAAATGGGGCTCTCGTAACTTGATTTGTCAGTTGCGCTGACTTGAATCCGAAGCCCTAATTATATTAACTACCGAACACAAAAATGAGTAATGAGGCGAAGTCAGTCGCATGAAATATGTGTTCCAAGGACGTGTGTGAAGACGGCCAATTGTCGCGAGCCCCTCTTTGGGGGTCCTTCGCCTCCTTTAAACCATCGCCGCGCTGAAGCTGACCAGAACTGACAGCGCGCTTTTTAACTGTCCAATTGTTTTATAGAGAACCAGCCGCAGTGGGTTGGGGTGGGGGAGTTGCGACGCCTGAAGAGCATCCAATAGTCCAGTAGCGAGACGTTTAATTACAGTAATTAGTCGCGCAAGATGGATAATTACGATGATTTGCATTGAAAGTCCATTTTTTTCCAGGACGACGTACAATTCACGGCTCGAAATTAGTCGAACACACGCGCGGAGGATGCAGCCGAGGATTATCGAGTCTGGGGAGTTGCGGTGAAGGAGCGGCGCAGTGTCTCGAGAGCGAGGAGCAGCCCAATACAAGAACGTTGACGCGACACTAACTGCGAAATGATTTGTGTCCGCAGTTAATTCGGCCTCTCCGACAGAGCGGTTCTTCGCTTTATTTAGTGGCGTCTGAATGCGAGCTTGTAGAGGAGCGAAGTCGGATGCGCTCAATCTTTCCATCCCTCTGGGAAGGCGGTTCACTTTCCTCATTAAACTCAGGCAAGAAACGCATTTTTCTGTCCTTTTCAACCACAATACGCGTCTCTTTCTGATATGTTTTTATCGGTTTTGGACACTCTCTCTCTCTCTCTCTCTCTCTCTCTCTCTCTCTCTCTCTCTCTCTCTCTAACATGGTTCAAGAAAGTTTGACTGAAGGTATTCAGGACAAAGTGACAGATGGGTTGGCATTTACATTTTCATTCAAGGTGACCAAAATTGATGATGACTGGCTGCGGAATGTGTTTGGACCGCTTTGGAAGACAGAGTGAGAATTATAGAAGCCAATTCTGAAGAATACTGACCACAAAAAAATCTATAGAAACGGCAGAAACAGAACGTCTCTGAGAGAGAAAGTGGAGAGACTTTGTAAGAGATGGATCATTAATTAAGTAATTAACCTGCCCTCTTTTGAATGGTGACTAGAAGCCAGAGAGAGAGAGAGAGAGAGAGAGAGAGAGAGAGAGAGAGAGAGAGAGAGAGAGAGAGAGAGAGAGAGAGGGGGGGGTGCATCTTCCCAGATGTAGGAACTATATTTCATGGCAGGTTGAATTTAAGATTTCTAGAGTGAGTAGTTGTGGTAACGCCGAGAGCGAAAGAAAAAACCCATTTTCTTTAGATGCAAAGGAACGTGCTTAGAGCCCAAGACAGATTAGAAGTTATAGGATAATCCCAATTAGAGATATAAGACTTTACCTAGAAATCAGAGTGTCATCGAATATAAGCATAGGAACAGAAGAATCCTTTTTCAGAGGTATAAGACAGGACTGAGTTTTAGAAAGATTGAAATTAACTAAGTTAGCTTTGCCCCACTGGAGAATTACTTGGATATCAGTATTTAAGGAAGTAGGAGAGTGGATATTCGGTTTGTCTACGTCCAGCTCCTTAGGTCTCATAATGCTCTTTGTCTGCTCTTTCCGATGTAATCAACATTGAAGTCTAGTGCTGGCAGGTGAAGAAGGATCATTATGGGTACGTGATCGGAGTCGAACGCTGTTCCTGGTGCGTCGTCAATGGTGCATGGATTGGAGGCAAACACAAGATCTAACAAGTTCTCTCCTCTTTGAGGACGTCAATTATTTGGATATGTGTATATGTAAAGATCGGCCCCTAAAACGTCAGTTCAACTCCGCCTCGTATCTCTGTGAAGAACAGTATCACTACAGATGGGCCAGATGTGTGTGACGTCGGTTTGTGTGTATTATGTGTGTGTTCTGTTGTTCTGTTCTTGCCTCTTCGCTACCCAGAAGCATCAGTCACCTGGACAGATGATTCTGGGTACTCGTCCACACCACAGGAAGGTGGATCAGTTCCAGTAGTGCTCGTACTGTCCCAATTCGAGACGCTGACCCACGTGATGTAGCCAAAAGGTGGGCCAGATCCCTCTGGGGACCCACTCCAGAGGGGGAGGAAAACACATTGAAGTCAATGATTTGGTGGATTGCGGCAAAACTGGTTAGCATTCTCGCATGGAGATTGAACAGTTGAGGGGGAGGGGAGAGATTAAAGTCTCTGCAAATCAAGTGGACGGCTGATGGGTGGAAGCCTTGGATAAGCCAGTTGGTTACTTCCTTCGATGACTTCGGCATCTGATGCTGGAGGGATATAAATTACTACAATATCAATGGGGGTTTGATATTGTTAGTAATTTATATTTGGTTTGGAACTGATTGGTTTGGAAGAATTGAGTTGCCTGAGAAGTAAACTGAGGCTCTTTATAGCAGTCCTTCCGGATGCAACTGGTCAAGATGTTGATATAGTTATGGGGTATCGGGACAAGATGGCGGATGTGGTACAGTCCTTGGTGTTTGAGAATCAGATACTAAAGACAAAGTTAGAAACTTTTAGACAAGAAAAAGTATCTAGTCAAAAAACGTATGCAGAAGCCGTTGGTTCCCAGAAGGTACAATCCAAGAGTAATTCTGTTATGTTGAAGGCGAAATTGGATAAATACCTGACAAGTGATCAAGTTAAGACTGAGTTAATAGGCCGAGTTACCCCTGTTTTAACGGATGTGAAGATCGTGTCGGTTCGTCCGATTAGAGATAAGCGAATGATTATTGAGGCTGCATCAGAATCCGATGTTGACAAGATTAAAAACTGTCCAGAAGTTCAAAATCTCGAATTGGAGGTTGAGAAGACCCTTCGACGACTGCCGAGATTTGTGATTTTTGATGTAGACCCAGAAGTAAGTCAAGATATTTTAAAGAATGAACTTTGGGGAAAGAACTTGGCTGATGAGTGTGTCAGCAAAGATCAAGTACTCTCAGAAATAAAGGTTGTGGCAAGGAACAAAGCAAGAAACTCTATAAGGTACAATTATGTGGTGGAGATTTCCCCACGTATAAGAAGACAATTGGTAAATTGTTCTAGAGTGTTCTTGAAGTGGAGTTCGCATCGAGTCCGTGAACTGTGGAACCAACGCAATGTTTTAAATGTATGGCGTATGGCCATGTGGCCCGGCACTAAAAAGTAGACGAGTTCTGCGGTCACTGTGCCGGGAGAGGCCATACATTTAAGTCTTGCAGTAGGCATGCGGACATTCCGCAATGCGTTAACTGTCTGAAAAGAAAATTGCCCTCTGCACATGCCGCAAATGATCGGGCGTGTCCTGATTATTTGCGTGCTGTCGACATCTTGAAACGGCGAACTGAAATGTAAAGCAAGCAGTGTGAGATGTTTTCCTAAAGACGGATGTGTGGCTTCTCCCGGTGATGACCGGGGGTCGTCGGTTATAGTTGACGCTGAGGTTGTGGTACACAGCACAGGGATCGGGCTCAAGGGATATTGTAAATAAGAACGGTGGAGTTGTTTTGAGTTGTAATGTTTAAAACAAAGTATATAGATCAATTTTATTATTATTTGTTTGGCGATTGTCAAACGTGGTTTCCTGGATGGGGCAACCTACCTCCTCGTGGTGGGGACGGTAACTTGTGGTGGGGGCGTAGACGCCGTCCCCCACTACGAGGCTAAAGGTTGTTGTATCTTGTTTTAGATCTGTTTAGTCAAATTAGACTATTATAATTGTTGATTTACAATTGACCAAATGAAGGTTGTAACAATTATGATGTAAGTGGCAGATGAGCTGCAGCTCAGGGGGCCCTTAGGTGTAGTTTGATTAAATGTAATATCAATGGGGGGGGCTGTCTGCGCGTGTACCACAGTGGTAACCTCGTCGTCCTCCCCACAACGGGTGGAAAAGGCCCGGGTTCGAATTCCGTCGACGACGCGAGGAACTTTAGTGGGCTTTTTTCACTCGGTGGCTGAGTTAGTCGGTCTCAGGCATAGGTAGCCAGATACGATCTACGCAAACCCAAGCACGGTACTAAGTACTCTAGGTTCTAATATTTCTCGTGTTTGGGGTTTTCATAAAAAAAAAAAAAAAAAAAAAGATGTAGAGGATTTTAAGGACAACGATGAAGACATGAGAGAAGTCAAAAGGAAATCGAAATAGACTTAAACATCGACAGAAAATAAAATAATCCACTTGAGGATATTGACAATTTATCAACTTATCAATATCGTCAAAATTTCAACATTGGCCATGAAAAATATCAACATGCTTCACACGCTTCTGGATATCAGGCGAAACGTTTAGTGGAAATTGAATTGGATTATGAACCAGATTTAACAGATTCACAGTTATTTGATAGAGATGGACTGAATAACCAAAATAAGCAGAAACAAACGATTAAGGATTTCCTTAATGAACCAGTCAACGTTGTCATGACGTGTATGAGAATTGTTCTTTAGCAAATAAAAATTTGCTAAAGAACATGGAATCAATGGAATGTTGCTATCTCTCAAATATTTGCTAGACGGGGTCTTCTGGAAAGTTTGGCCTTGAAATTGGGAATAGATAATGAACGCTTGAAATTGATGTTTAGAGGGGGTGTCTAACTGAATACATTGCAATAATTACAGGTTTGAGGTGCACTGGTAAGCTATACAATGAGGTTATTAAAATGTGTTAAGGAAAATAGGAAGGATAACATAACTAAATCTGACAGCTATGCAAAGCAGAATAATGGACTTAGAAATAATGTTAGTTCTAATAATGTACTTCTGATGAGGCCTGAGCAAGATTCTAAACTTAAGTCTGGCATGGATGTAGAAAAGGCGATCGCTAAAATCATGGAACATTCGCTTAAAAATGTACGGATTAGGAGAATGCTTGTTGTTTGTTTGTTATTTGGTTTTTAGGAGATTTGCGGTGACCTTTCCGTTTCAGGAGCATTCCCTGACCTTTCCGCATCCTCTGTATTCGGTGGTCACGGACTCGAACCCCGGTCTAATCAAGAAGTGTATGCTACCACTGCTGCTCCTGGCTACGCAGGCACCCTAGGAGAATACGAAGACTGCCTGACAAGGGTATTGCGATTGAGACGGAGTCTAATAAAGAGCTGGAGGAAATTTAGGACAAATGACCTCATATAGAAATTGAACATCACTAAGCCTAATAAAACTGGTTTAAAAATGATAGTACTGTATGATGTAATCAAAGACATAAATAAAGAAGATCTACTTAATGGTTATATGAAAGAAACCTAATAAATATGGGTGTATGCAGAGATGACGTCAGTGGTGAGGTAAAAACACGTTTTTCTAACTAAAACAAAAACAAAAATGGAATTAACTGGATCTTGGAAATATCCTGTAGAGTTACAAACTTTCTGGATAAACAAACAGGGATCTTTATTGGATTGAGATCCTACAGGTTTAAGGAATTTAATTTGGTTACCATTTGTTATAATTGTCAGAGGTACGGGCGCACTTCTAAGACATGTAGAATTAATACGCAGGTTTTGACAGCTCATAATTTTAAATTCTGTAAAAATAAAAAAAAAAAACATCAGCGTTGTTCCAGTTGTAGTGCGAAAAATAGGTCTGCTGCTCATTCGGTTAGAGATAAGAAGTGTGGGGCCTGAATACATATTTGCACTGAAAGTTACTGATAAAGCAACTGTTACAAGAACAGAGGGCTGCCCTCCTGACCATGTCAAGAGCTTGTCGAACTACCTCCACCATGGCTCTTCAGGTTTTGCTTGGGAAACTACCTGTCCATTTTGAAGTTCAGTACCGCTACCTTAAGTATCACCTTTTGAAGAAAATACCGTTGACCTATGATAACATCCAATTAGATCTAAGTGCTCCCATTAAGACTGAGAAGACAAGATTAAGGCGAATTTTTGTTTCAAAATGGCAGCAGGAGCGGTCTTCATCTGATATTGGTGCAGTCACAAGGGACTTTCTGCCTGTAGCAAGTGAAATTAAAAAGGAGGAGTTAATGTGGTTTTCGCCGGGCTTATATGGTATGTTTATATTAACTGGACACGGAAGTATAAATAGTAAACTTCACAAACTGGGACTTTCACCAACAACATCTTGTTTGTGTGGCCAGGAAGAAACTGTTAACCATATTCTTCATCAATGTCATTATTATAACGATCTTCGACGTGACCTACTTAGTGTAGTTCCTAACTTGGACTCCAGCAACAATAAAATTCTGGTTGAGTCCCAGACAGCTTTTAGAGAGAGAGAGAGAGATAATCTTTATTACCCTTCACGGCCATAAAGCCAGGGGCTTACAGTTTCCCAAACTTCCGGGAAAATTGAACAATTATTTACAAAAAGGTAATTTTACAAAGAAAACATTATAATACAAAGGAGAGAACTCCTTACGAGAGTTAATCTGATTGAGCTGGCTTAACATCGAGATAAGAGCACCAGCTCAATCAGACAGGAACAGATGCAAGGTACACATCAGTCATTGCTGATTAGTCCTACTCGTCATAATATTTTTCCGGTAAGTCCGGTCAACAGCGAATTTGTTGAGGTCGGCGTCCAGTGCCTGGGTTTGCTTGAGCATCTGCTGAGGAAGGAACCTGTCCGAGAGATGGAGTCGCGCTGAATGCGAGTAGAGCTCGGGATTGGCCCTAAGGGCAGCAGGGGGGATCCTCCAGCCACAGGTATCCCAGAATGAAGGTGTTGCCATTATGCCTGTTATCATCTTGACTGTTGCTAGGAGGCGTTGGTCGTCGACTAAGGTGGGAAGCCGTGGAATTCCGAGAGAGTTGGCAAGCTGCGTGGTACGAATCTGAGCTGGAAGGTTGTGCTTCCTGTTGGCCCACTTTAGGAGCCAGAATTCTGTGGCAAAGAGTGGTTTCTTTATTGACGGTGCCGCTGACGCCCAAATTTCAGCAGCATAGAGTAAAGGTGGAAAGATAACTGTTCTTATGTACCTCACAGTTATCTTTTTATCTGTGATATGAAGGAGATGTTGTTTTGCTATCCACCGGAGTCTTGAAGCACGTGTGAGGAGCATGTCGATGTGGGCGTTGAATCGAAGTTTTGGGTCGAATACAACGCCCAGATCACGATGGCTGGACACAATTGGGATGAGGGTGTTGCCGACCGAAGGCTGGAGAGAAGAAGGCGTTTGCTTCAATGAATACACCATGAATTCGGACTTAGCAGGATTGATCTTGAGCCCAAACTGGCAGAGGTAAGATGTGACTGTGGTGAGAGTGTTGTTAATTTCCACTTTTACCAGATCTAGGTCTTGACCTGGGATGATGGGAGTGAGTATCTTGATATCGTCCGCATAGCTCAGTAGACATCGAGAATGTGCAACCAGTGGGAAGATAATGGATGAAAATAGAAGGCCCGAAATGACCCCTCCTTGTGGGACTCCTGCGGTGACGGATCTAGTAAGGGTGCGATCTCCTGTATGAAGCTTTATAACTCTGTTATTCAGTGCTATGAATGTGTTTGCTATTTAATGCTATGAATGTGTTTGCTTCTCGTGCATTTAAAAGAAGAACCGAAATTAGGTCCTAGTTTTAGTGTTCCTGTGATTTCTTGGATCTTTATTGGATTAGAAAAGAAATATCTCTCATTTTTGATTGGATTCTATATTTGCAACTGATTATTATCATTAAGTGCTACACTATACTTTCCTGCATTTTATAATAGACTTGTTCTTGATGTGGAACTGTTTTCAGCAGAATAGGTATTTATTGTTTAAGGAATTTTGCTCTACTCATCGAGATATTATTTGGCCTTTAGCGTTTCATAGTTTTTGGAATTAATATTTCTTTGTGAGTGACATGTGACCACTGTGACTTTTCATATTACAGACTTTTCCTAGTAACTCTGTTATTAACGATGTTGGATGATTATCTTAGACTTTTTGGGCTCTCTTAGAGCTTGTATTTAGGCAAGAACTTTTTAAAACATAATTTTGAACCCTGCCTAATGTGATCTCATCTAGGATTTGCACATGTATATTACTTTTGCGTTAACCCTGAAACATTTTATTTATTGGGCCAGGTGATGGCATTACCCTGACATTACATTGGACGAATCTGTACATAGTGTATATTCTGCTGTGTTCCTGAAGAAGAGGATATTGTACATATTGCACATAGTGTCTTTCTGTGGAGCTTTTCAGAATTCGTGGAATTTGCTTTCACGGTTTTTTTTTGTTAGAAGATCAATCATTTCTTCAACAACTGAAGACGTTCTGCCTACAAGGGGTTAGGCAAACTGTAAATTAAGATGTTTTGCAGATCCTAGTTCCTAGGATGGGATTTTCCATGAGATAGGTCTCCATGGTTAGAGAAGTTAGTCCACTTCTCCACTTCTTCCTACTTTATTCTTGCTTTACTTCTTCTCACTTCTAACTATTGGAGAGTCCCTCTGTTGATTCTGCTCTATTCTATCCATTTACCTCCCCAGATCCCAAACTTCTCCCTCTGTATTCCTCCTTTTTCCACTTCATTCTCTTTTTTCGGGCACTCTCAGGTGTTTTCCCTGGGCTTGCCCAGCAGGAGATAATTGATCCTGGCCGCCTCCACGTGGCGGGGATGGGGGTGAGACGTAGTGACCAGGTGTTACTGCTTCTTACCTGCTAAGAGCCAGGTACCGGCCGATAACATAACAACAGAACAAATCGTAACACTTACACGTCCAACACACTACATACAATTGGCCGGTTTTGGCATAAGCTTCAACACAAGAAGTACAATAGCGGCTTATGGGGGAAACCCTGGGATCCGCCACAACAACACATGAATATCTCTGAATATCCCCTGAAAGTTACTGAGGAAAGAAGGTATTCTGCACTTTATGGTAATGCGCAATAGCACTCTTACCCATACAAATAATGTACGGCGAACTCAAGTTAATGGGCAGCGTGCAAGATTTGTTGCAGATGAACTAAGATTAGTTTGTGAACTTCAAAGCATTGACACTGTTTGTGTGCAGGAACTCTATATTTATAGGGGTCAGCAGCTAAGTGGATAGCCGAACTCTATTAAAATTGTCTCAAAGAAGTGAGACAAACTAAGGGCTGCTATACTAGTTTTCAGCTCTGATCTGGTTGTGACCAGGATTTATTCCTTATGCACATCGCATGCAGTCTTTGTTGGTATTGAAGCTAGTTGGGGACGATTTTTCATTATATCCATGTACTGTGCGGACCTGCATTGCTCTCTTAGCTATTTGGAACAGGCGTTATTCAGATTGAAAGGCTGAAAAGTGATTATTTGTCTGGATTAAAATGCTAAAAATCTTTTATGGCATTCTAGATTTACGGATGCCAGGGGCAGGTTACTGGAAGAGCTGATATGCTCATCTAAACTTCAGATCATTAATAAGCCTGGTAATGAACCGACATTTTGAACTACCAATGGTGAGTCTAACATATAGACCACCGTAGCCTAGTGGTCAGGCGCGCGAGTGCATAAGTAGACGTGCCTTGAGTGAACGGAGTTCAAGTCCGTGACTACTAAATACGGTGCTGTTTCTAGTATTCTATCCACCTTGTGAACTCCTCTGACCGTTTGGTTGTCCCGGAGTATAAACAGAAAATTTACTTTTTTTTAACATAGATGTCACGTTAGCCAATACTACGGCCTTCAATTTCATATCTGATTGGCAAGTTAAACCAGATTGCATTAACAGCGATTACTTTCAACTTAGCCTGTGCTAGAAGTAGATTTATTGAGCCTCATTCGTTACAACCTTCGAAGATTCGAGGATGTCTGCAAGGATCTGTTTTTGGGCCACTAATGTGGAAATTGGTATTACAGGATTGGTTACGAAAGGAAAATAGTCATGTTCACATGATTGCATATGCGGATGACCTGGTTCTCTTAGTTAAAGACTCGTCATGGCTGCAAATTGAATAGCAATCTAATGAAATAATAAAAGATCTGAATGCTTGGTATAACTTCCATAAATTAACAATATCCAGGTCAAAAACACAAATATTATTGCTAAAGGGGAACATATCTGTTCATAGAAAGCCTCATGTGCTGATTGGTTGTGAAAGTCTAAAGTCCATTAAAAATATTAAATATCTTGGAGTCTTCATTGACAGAGGTCATAGATTTGACACCCATATCAATTTTCTATCTGAAAAGGTTGCAAAATTTGTTAACATGATAGCAAGAATTACAAGGAAGGATTGGGCATTAGAAGTAGGGCACTATCTCTTCTTTATGACTGTGTTTTCTTCCTATTGTTTCTTATGGCATCTCAGCTTGGATAGACTGTGTTAATCTTAAAAAATATATATAACAAACTGTATTACATTCATGGTGCTCGTGAAGATGGGTCTAGTTTGTAGAACTGTCTCCACTGATACGCTACAGATTGTCACAAGGAAAATGCCAATTGACCTCTTTCTGATTTATAGAGTGACTTTCAACATTCGACGTGGAACTCCTTTTATTATTCATGATCTTGAGTTGGATTTGGCTAATGATCCTAAGAATAAGGCCAAGCGAATCTTAGATATCTTAATGACTCTTTGGAATCATAGATGGGCTAACTCAAATAAAGGTGAAATAACTCAGCAGGTTCTTTTCCTCTGTTGTTGATATTCCTCCAGAAAAAAAAGGTTTGTGCCACATCTACAAACTATGTTTTTATTAACCGATCATGGGCTCCAAGGCAGTAGCCCATCTCCACCTTTGTTCTCTGTGTTAGTATAGAAACTGTACGCCACTTCACCACCAGGGAGCAATAAATTAACATGAGGGAGATAACTTAGGTTTGAACATTTATACACAAGAAAATTAGGTTTGCAATATGAATTCAATTACAATCTGTTAAAAAGACAGCCAAAGTCTTCAAGTGCAGGAGTTCCTGAATGTATGCGTCCATAGATGGACTGGTAGATGGAGTGACACGATCGTGTCAGGATTCACTGTAGGCAAAGGCTTGGATGCAAGTCTTCCAGGATATTATTCCTCTATTCCTTGTCATCGAACAGTTTGTCGGGGTCAAATTGCAGCTGGTTGAAATGTTCAATAATATTTGCTGGGAACATATCTCTAAGGTAGACGAGGTTGGTAAGAGCCAATTTAGGTGGTATCCTAAATTTTCCATGGTATCATATTCATGTTTGCATCTAGTATACATCTAGAGATGGTGAATGGTTCAACCACCACAGAACCCAATATTCAATTGCCAGGAATTTCTTCACAATACTTGGTGGGGCTGAGGACCGTAGCTCAAATGCGTATAAAGCGATGGGCGTGAGGCACCTTTCAATGTACTGTATTTGGACATGAGGGATGTATTCTGACAACCAACAAGTCCCTGGAGGATTACCCAAAATTCTGCACACGTTTTCTTCTTTGTATATATGAAATGGTGTTGGAAAGTAAGGTTTTCATCCCAGATGAGACCAAGGTCCGTGTGGAAATTTATGTGTAGGACCTTGGCGACTTTATTGCCATTTATTACAGCTTGAATATAATTTTTTTCCGCTTCTTGGTGATAGATATTTGGGAGGACTTTTTTTTGATTTAGTTGTAGTCCTGCCATATGTAAGTAGCCAACAAGTTGATTAATTTGCGCAGTAGTGTTTTAATTTATTTCTTGAACGCTTTTAATGTCATCAGGGATTACGAACAGCTTCAAGTCGTCAGCATAAGAGCTGAAGTTTGTATACTACTCTAGAAATTGTTCTAAGATGAGTGCAAAGAGCGTGGTAGACGAGACCCCCACCTTGTGGTACTCCTCTTCTTACAGTTGTCATAGTCTGGTATTGACTTTGGGCTATAATGAGTATCCTTTCATTAAGGAGGTTGCGGAGGATTTCTTGACAGAGAACATCTACCATCACCCGCAGTGAGCGGTCAGAGAGAAAACTGGAATGTGTACCGATTACAAAAAAAAATAATAATAATAATAATAATAATAAATAAATAAAATAATAAGAAAAATAATAAAATAAAAATTCGAAATTCCATAAAATGAGAACTTCTTTAGAAGACTTTGATGGGAAACTCGATCAAAAACTTTGTAAATGCCAAATGCAACTGCTTGGGTTTCATCGAAATGTTTCATATAATTTGTCCAAAAATGAGTACCACAAGCCAAAATATCACAATCAAATTGGCACTGACGGCGATTATTGATCAGATGGAAGGTTTTGAGATCAATCTAGAGTAGGCGGTTTACAGATTTCCCTAAAAAGGAGTAGAGATAAGTGAAATTGGATAACCGATAGAGAAGAATTTCTCACCCTTTTTAAGGACTGGATGAAGATGTCTGTCAGGAAGCTCAGGAAACCCTGGCAGAGACCAACCAGAGAACTACGGAACTGACTGGCTTACCTCCCAGTGGTGGCGGGCAACGTAGAGTTCTAATAGGAACCCTGCTGCCGAAAGCCAGAGAAACAACAGAACTGAACACTGTTCTAACACAAAAACAACACATTACACTCACTTCTGGCATTTACAAAGTTCTGTGTACACCACACGTGAAATGATGGCGCAGTTGTGGGAACCACCGGTGGCGCCCCACCCCAAACACTATGCCTATGCCAATGTGCCTGCATACGAGCAAATTACCATACAGAAGTAGAAACACTCCTGGAATAAGAAAGCGTAAAGAGAAGACACAAAACATTAGCAATCTCGAAAGACCAAGATTGAGAAAAAGAGGACAAATACCATCGCCACACCTGGGGTTTTCTTGCCATCAAGATTTTTTAGAATTCTTCTAACATTTTTGTCGGAAAATCATGAGCAGCATTGAGTTGAGTATGTTTGTTATGGCAAGAGGTGATTTACAATGGTCATCGATACAATAGTGGGAAGAAAATTACAACGCTAGTAAGTCGCTTTGTCTGTTAGTTGACGGCGGAATGGTGGAAGTACAGATGGACCGAAGTCCCCACCAATACGTTCGGAAGAAACCAGAAGGCTCGATTACCGTTCGGACAGGAAGCAAGTTTTCTACTTTTATCTTCTTCAAAATAAATTTATTATTATTACTATTATCTTTATTTCTTCTAGGAGACCCTGTTACAGGCATTGACTGGGGGGGGGGGGGTAGATACATATTCTATTATGCAACAGAAAATAAATAACATACAATTTTACATTATATGTAACAATTGTTACTAAATTACGGAATAAACATTCTTTTCAGAATTATACAAAATACATTATTAAATGCAGCAGCATTAAGTTTCACTCGTTTACACTACTTAATAAATATAAACGAGTGAAACTTAATGCTGCTGCATCACCATATTCAGATTAGCGCGGATATTCACAGCAGAACAGCGTACAGGATACAATATAATACAATATGATAAAAGTGTAAAAGTTCATTTTTACTGTTTCCAGCAGTCGATTTCTTCTGTGGGAGCAGAGTGGAGAAAGTAAGAGGAATCCAGAAGAATGTTTCCTAATGAGGCCTGGATTTCCGCTGCCAGCCAGCTACTGTCTGGAAGTTAAGAATGCTGTTTATGTTTTCTTACATCTGTATCTGCAGTTGGCAGCTTTCAAGATCTTCTTTTCTGTTTGATTTTTTGTGCAAAGCTTTTCAGGATTGATTCCGTAGCCGAGTGGTCAGGAGCGGGGGTGCAGTAGCACACGTTCTTTGAGTAGACCAGGGTTCAAGCTGCTGACTGCTAAATACGGTCGATCTGCCAACCCGCACTGGACCAGCGTGGCAGATTATGGTCCATTTCCCTCAGCATGAATTGTTGAGGAGGCTTCCATCCTGCAGTAGGGTGATAATGGCTGCAGTTTACCTTTTAATTAGTTTATTAAACAGCTTTATAGTGTTTGCTGGAAAGAATCTTCCCAGACTGTCCAACTGTGTAAATGCGGCCCCTAGTTGCGGTTCCTTATCTGCAACTTGTCTTTGTTTTTCTCTGGGTGTTATTATCTAGTCTTGGGCTTTCTGTGAATCCAGCCGTCCCGTTAAGATCTGTGCAAGTGTCATCATATTCCTTGTAGTGATCGTTTATCTCTAGGTTGTGGCATCTAAATTGGAGTCTAGTATAACTGTTGAGATGGTAAAAGGCTGAGCTCTAATTCCGTTTAGCCATCTCAAGAGCCAGTATTCTAGTCCTAGAAAAGCCTTGATAGTGCTTTCAGAAACCGAAGAGCAGGTTTGTGACGCGTATAGAGGAACAAGAACAACACATCTATTGATATACTGTCCAGAGTGCCGCGTACTTTTTCCTATGAATGTAGGCAAAATGCGGAAGTAAGCTCAGCTCTTAGTCCCACTTGAGTCCAAGATCAACTTGTGCCTGAACCTTTTGAAGTAAGATATCGTTCACGTATATTGCTATAGCCACTTGGTTGCAGTAGTCGGCAGATTTCTGGCCTTCTGAGACAATAAAAAATTTAATGTCCTCTGCATATGTGAGGAATTGTTTCCTGTTTAGAGCTAAGAAGGGCTCTAGCACTATGGCAAAGAGTGAGGCGGACAATACACCTTGCAGGATTCCTTTATCGACTCCTTTATTTTGATTGATTAATAGCTGCTCTACTTTGTTGTTTGTTGTTGTTGTTGTTATTGGGTTTTAGGAACATTAGCGACTAAGGCCATATTGCTCCGTGTATACTGTCTATAAAGTTTTCTGTGGTCGATTTTCTGTTTGATGGATGAAAAACCCAAGTTTACGGGAGAAAAAAACCATGTTTCCAACGGCTGAGACCGACTAACTCAGCCACGTTGTGAAAAGGCCCATAAAAATTCCTCTCGGCATCGACGGGACTCGAACCCAGGTCTTTACCAGCCGATGTGGGGAAGACGGCGAATCTTCCAAATGTGCTACCCACGTGAGCAATTTTTGGAAGGTTTATGCAAAAAAATGAGAAGATTTGGAGACAAGCTAATTGCGCAATTTGCCACATTCTTACCTTGAAAATCTTTAGTCAAGTTATTGGGAAACCAAGGTTTAGAGAAATGATGCTATTTTAGGATTTTAGGGTAGAATGTGAAAGAGATCCTTTCCTCCCCTCAAAAAAAATTTCTCTCAGACGACCTGAGCAACAGTTGGAAGATTTTAAAAACAATAATCTATGCAAAAGAGGAGCAGAAATCATGCGTCATTCATTTCGCATGCTTCTAGTTCCAAACTTCACGAAGATGAGAATGCTCATAAGAGAGAGGTCCCATTGGAAAAGCGATCATCACCGAGTCGCGATCTGAGGTACCTAGAGGATCAGCAGCATTGAACGTGTACTCTTTGAAGGAGTTTTAGTGAAAAAAAAGATCAAGGGTGCTACTAGGGATTGTCTGACGTTCCGGTTGGCAATGAAACTACAATCTCCGAGGAAAATTGCCTTAATGTTAGGAAAGACTGGAGAAAGTAGAGCTTCAGAGAAAGGAAGAAAGAGTCCAAAAGTTCTACCCTAGAAACGTGGGACTATCTGAATTTGATCCTCTAAATTTGAATCGTTGCAATTTTGCTTGCCTTCTCGGTGAGCTTGCCTCCACTTCGCAGTGGAGAGCTACAAACAGAAACACTTCTCTCTATCTTTCTTTCTCTCCTCACGGAGAGGTTTTATTTGCGTCGACAGCCCCATCATCCTGTCGGCACTTTCACTCCCAATCTCCGCACTCGTGCAAGATTTATGCGCCACCAGAGGGAGCTGCATCAGGACCGCAATAAGGGATAAACACCGCGAGCATCGTTCCCAGTTTCCACGGCAACAGATTCCCCCGTAGCGGTGATTTGACCTCAGACCTCTCTGATGGAGATTTCTTTTGTTTTTCCGGCGAGCAAAGAAGCGCGGACCGTTTCGCCCCTCGCGAGAGAAAATTGGCTAACTTTTGCTGCGGAGTGCGTTGATGCATGGCGCCATTACACGCCGTTCATCTTTCTTGTGGCGACACTCGAGATTGGCAATCTGTTATTCCTCGCCTCGTGGATAGAGAGATAGTTTTATTACCTTTTTTTCTCCCCAGCCCACCGTCTGTTTCTCCATGTTCCCCCCCTCGCTGTGTCCTACACCGGATTACACGGGATTACCGCACCTACCCCGATCACAGTTTCATTTCAGGGGACTTCAGTTCACGCTGTCTTAAAGTGTCCCGAGAAGATTTCTTGTCTCCCGCCAGGGTACAGCTGCGCTTCACCGAGGATCGAGTTCACTCTTCCTTCCCCTTCCCACCTCCCATTCGGTTCCACCTGAACACTTTGAGGACGGATGTTGATTATGAGAACGAGACAGTTTTTGTTACCTCAGCGTTATGTTCAAAAGGAAACCAATCTGTGGAAGAAACTATTGAGGGCTCTCGTGGAATTATCTAAATTAATAAATCTTTATTGCGGTGTAGTCCAGATGGCATGATGGTTCGTATCCACTGAGGATACCTCAGTGGATTTTTTGTTCTCAGTTTATTTTTTGTTCGTGCCCACCGAGGTATCCTCAGTGGGCACGAACAAAAAATAAACAAAACGTAACATTAAAGAGTTTTACAGCGTTCAGAGTCAACGCAAAGTACCTCAGCGGAGTTGAACTAACATTTTGGAGCTGCCGTATACGTGTCTGCATACCCCCAAAACCTGTCTCAGGCTTCTAAACTCCATTCAAGGGAGGACAATGAGGTTAATTAATGACAGCCCTCTAACAGAGTCTCTCCACTCTATGTGTTGTAGACGTTATGTGTCTGCTGCGTGCCTTTTTCTAAAGATATTTCCTTGGGCGTTGTTCTTGACTTCTATAATTCCGCTCCATCTTCCATAACAGTTCGAACACGCGCTACAACCAGTCAGCATTATTTGCTGTCCTATCTCAAACTCACAAAACCAACTTTTCTTTTTCGCCATTTATTTCTTCAGCTTCCGTTGTTTTGTGGACAACCCCCGTTCACAAGAGCGAGAAATGTAGATCCACACCTATTTCCTGAAAATTACATTGAACAGAAATACAAGTGCAATGTCAACAAGTATCTTCTTTCAACTTCTCAACCTTCAGCCCACACAGTACGTACTATAGGTTCTTATACCTTTTGTGCTTGGGATTTTTATTAAAAAGAAAAATGCACTCTTAGGCCAGTCGTATTGTATTGAAGGATTCAGAACATCTCTTGTTCAGAGACTGTACGCCGGAACCATCTGTGTTTGTTCGACGAAAGCAATTGTCATAACAGTACACCTCTAAACTAAAATCCCTGCCTCGTGGGATCTGTTTTTGATCCACGTCAAAATCAAACCTCTATAAAGTCCCTAAGATTTACTAAGAGAATCGAATATCAACGCAGACAATATGGCTGAGTCATTAAGGCGATCACTTCCTCTCCAGCGTGCTCGAATACCACCACGCAATTCCTTTATTAAAAAGTGGGGAAAGGCCGCCACTCTAAATTCTTCCGTCTACCAACAACTCTATGCTGCCCTCCGTGCCAATTACTATGGCTTCGCTTCTTGCCTGTCTTTACTGATGGCTCGAGTCCAGACTCATCTGTCGTGATAACACTATATCTGAGAAGATTCCCCACGAATGCAGCATATACTCAGCAATGTTGTATGCTATAGATTTTTAAGAGCCAAAATTCAGTAGAAAAAAGTGGTCGAATTGTGTCTAGGGGCAGCAGATGCCCATACCTCTGCAGCATATAAAGGCGGAGAGTATACTATGGTATTTATATATCTTCTAGTAGTTTTTACATCATTGATATAATGTAAATGCTGTTTGGCCATCCATCGGAGTCGAGCTGCCTGGGCTAGCAGTTTTTACATGTGGTTACCAAAGCAGAGCTTAGGATAAAAAACAACCCCGAGATCAATATGCTTATTGACGATGGGGATGGAAGAATTACACAGCATTGGCTAAATATAAGAAGGCATTTTCTTTAATAAGAATATCATAAATTAAGACTTTTCTGTATTTATTTTTAATCCGAACTGGTTGAGGTAGATTGCAAATTCCAGGAGTATATTGTTAATTGATACTGTTATCACGAGAAGATCATCATGTGGCAAAATCAGTGTAAAGAGTTTCATATCATCAGCATAACATAAAGTATCATGCCTGGACTCAACAAGCGGGGAGATAAGCACTGTAAACAAGAGCCCAGACAAGACACCGCCATTTGTGGCAAGCTTGAAGAGACACATCGCTGGTATGTTTGGCCGTGGACAATAATTCGGATTCTTCTGGTTTGAAGGAGTGAAGTGAGCAACTGTAGAATGTCTTCCTTGGTTTGATAATGGTCTGAAAGTAGCTACAGCATTGCTGGAACGTTTATTGAGACGTCAGCTGCTTCGAGGTCTACATAGGTGACTGCAAGCTCTGCTTGAGTTTAAACGCAGAGAGGATAGAGCTGGTGGTGGCTAAGAGTGGATCTATGAGGAAGGGAATAATGGATTTGGTGAGGTTGATGTGGAAGAAATTATTTAGTTAGAAAGTGGAGAAGTACATTCTCAAGGAGTTTTAGAGGACTTGGGGCATTGGAGATTGGCCGGTAATGCTTAAGAAGAGTAGGAGATTAAATTTTGGGTATAGGCCTCGCAAGGTAGATGTTCCACTGCTGGGGAAAGCAATTAATTGACAAAATAGCATTAAAAATAGTTAGAAAGGGACCCAAAATATATGGGCAGAGGAGGCATTTAATAATGAATTGGGGCATTCCATCTGCACCTGCCGTAGCAGAAGCTGGTGTAGAATTAATGGCAGCAATAAGCTTCTCAGTACCTTTTCAAGAAGTTTAAAAAGATTTGAGGCATTGGAGATTGGCTGGTAATGCTTAAGAAGAGTAGGTAATTGAATTTTGGGTATAGGCCACACAAGGCAGATGTTCCACTGCTGGGCATGATACTTTATTTTATGCTAATGATATGAAACTCCTAACACTGATTCTCTGGTTGGGATACTTCTTCAAGAGATTGCAGCTGTGGTGGATCGCCAGCCTTCTTATGAGTGCATGGCACCCACTATTTCATCACATGCGACGGTCATGAGTGAAGGGACAGGCAAACCAGTATTTGAATGAGAATATTCACTTAGATCAGTGAACATCTGGTCGATAAGACTATCAGTCGAGGACAGAGGAAGATAAGATATTTCAGAGCCATCTCCAAGGCATTTGTCACACGAGAACCTTCTCCGAAGTTGTTTGGAAAGATGTGTGATCAATTTGATTGGGCAGTACGATGTAGTCACAGAGGAACTGGATGAAAAACATAATTTTCACATCATTACATGGATTTCAGGAAAGCTTTTGACACTATTGCGCATGGAGGACTACTGTACAAATTAGAGCGGTATGGCATTAAGGGTGAGTTGCTACAATGGATAAAAGGATGGTTGAGTGGAAGAAGAAGAAGAGTGGTAATCAATGGACACTGCTTTTCGTGGACTAATGTTATTAGTGGAGTCCCCAATGGTTCCGTTTTGGGCCCATTGTTATTTTCTACATTTATCAATGATATTGATGAAAGTATATCAGGGTTAATGTTCAAGTTTGCAGACTAGTTCAAGTTAATGTTCAGGGTTAATGCAAATGTTGGCAGGGTTTTTAACGCTAGTAAAGGCAGTATGCTACTGCAACAGGATCTAGAAAAGTTGGGCAGATGGGCTGAGAAGTGCAACTGAAGTTTAACATTGACAAATGCAAAGAACTGCATATTATTATTGGGAGTACGAACTATGCGGTACTACACTGAGAGCAGTAGAGAATGAAAAAGACCTGGGGGAAATTGTGTAATCAGATATGAAATTTTCACAGCAGTGCAGACAGGCTGCCAGAGCAGGTCATGGGGTCTTGTCAATGATATGCGTGAATTTTGCTAGTAGGGATAAGGAGGTGATTATCCCTTTTTATAATGCAATGGTCAGGTCACACCTAAAACGAGGCCTCCAGACTGTGTACAGGTCTGGAGGCCTCGTTTTAGGAAGGATGTAGAGCTGCTGGAATGAGTACAGAGAAGGGCAACAAGACTGGTGTGGGGAGGTAGGGGTCCTCTTACAAGAAAGGTTTAAGTTCTGCAAATTGCAGTGTCTGGAGATTAGGCACCTGCGAGGTGATCTGATTGAGGTATATAATGCTGTTGGAATTCTTTGTGTTGCTCAGGTTTTTTTTTTTTGGCTAATGCTGCATAAGCTTTCTTTCTTGCAGCATATACCTCTGCTAATGCTAATGGCAAAACAAGATCAACAATACACTAAGGACCACATAATAATAAAGAAGTTTATCAGGACGATATTCTGTGCACTACTGTTATATAGGGGCTCAGCAGCCCCACAATAAAGCCACTGTTCGCAAAAAGTAGGAAAACTCGAAAGCGGGTTTCGCAACAACAGAGCGCGATGGCCCTGGCAATGTCGATGGAGATACAGCGGAATTTCGAGCTCGGTAAGGCACAGGGGCTTCTCACTACTGTAAAAGGGCTCATCGGGGAGATTTTGGCAACGTTAATTTGGCACAATAAATATTCGATAAAAAGCCCGTTATCCAACACTGGCAGTCTAGACTGCGCAGGATCCGCAGAGAGGAAGTTGTTGTTGTTGTTGTTAACCGCTTTTGCGTAGGGTATGGTCATGTTACACATTCATTCCTGATGAGGGCAGATGACTCTCCCATGTGTGAGCACTGAGGCATCTTTTTAACCACACGACATGCCTTATCCGAGCGTCCACGGTATAGACACCAAATCGTTTTATTTTTAGTGCTTTTAGTCATCTGACCGACCTAATAGGCTCAGATTTATTTCTTTTAATCAGCCACTCAGTGTAATGCATCTTTCTTCGCCGGATGGATTGCACGCCATTTTAGGATGCCAAAGAATTATTACAAAAACTGCTCGTGTGTCTTTTTTGAACACACTGTTTCCTTTTCTAACTGGTGCTTTGTCTCTCTGATGTTTCTACTCTAAGTGCAAGCTACTGCACGTTTTAGGAAAAAAAAAAAACAAACAAACTTTTGAACCATTTTGAAACGATTTGAAAAAAATTCGCGAAGTTATCGCGGTGCTGATTAAGAGAGATTTTCGTGATAGAAGCACGAAGTAGCGAAACTGCTATTTATTAGCGGTGTCATCGCGTCCTTCCGAATGACCCCGAAACTCCCTCAGCAATAAAGCAGCCCCGTTGCTTCGTGAGCGCACGCGAGATCACACTCGGGGGGAACTTCGCACGCTCGATGATGTCTTAGGAATGGCGACTGAGTTCGTTTTATGTGTTTCGTGTCGCCAACCTCTCCCGTGTCGCAGAACACGTCGCGTGCCATTAGTACCCACGCGACACCAGTTGCCACGGTCCCTCTCTGCGGACATCTTATCTCTTTCTTGCACGTGTTCTTAATCGCGGTGTTCGAAAAGTAAAAGAAAGGTCATTACGGATAAATCACCATCGACCATCGGCCCAGTACATCGCCATGGCAACAGCAGGTGTTCCCTAATCAGTGGTCTCCCCACACTTCCCCCGGTAATGATTATTTTATGATGGATCGCGCGCTCTTTATCATAATCTCCCCGTTACGATTACTCTCTCCGAACCACTCTAAAAAAAAAAACTCGCTCGTTATGATGATGTTCTCGCGATGTTCTCTTGTTTACAGACAGCAAAGGTCATGCGCAATGCTTGCAGTTGGGGTTTCTTGAAACTCTAACGGCAAGCAGTTTCGTACGACTTGTGGTTCTTCACGCTGGCAATTAGGAGTACGAATTAAAAGAAATGTCTTTAATTTGAACACTGTATCCCACATCCTCCCTCTATATGCACGTAGAGGGAGAATGAAATTTGGATTGAGTGCAGAAGAAAACAGAACCTTTTTGGAGCCACTTAGGAAGCTTTTTTAAGACTGCTGAATAGAGTCCTTTAGAAACAGATACGAGTGTAAAGCGGCAGCCATATACCTTACACTGAGCGGACAAAAATCATGGGATACCCCCCCCCCCTAGTAACGGGTAGGCCCACCTTCGCCCGAATAAGGACGGTCACACGGCGAGGATTCAGTCCACTAGTTCACCAAACCGTTCCACAGGCATTTCCATCCATGCTTGCTGAACCGCTGTCCATAATTCCGTTGCGTTCCTGGGTGAAGGATTCAAAGCTCGAACGGCCCTTTCCACAGAATCCCAAAGATGCTCTACACGGTTCATGTCCGGTGAACGGGGGACCATTTTAAGGTGCTAAAATCTGCAGAATACTCTTCGAACCATGTTCTAGTCACCACGGCTCTGTGGGGAGGCGCATTGTCCTTCTGGATGAGTCCATTGCCCTTCTGAATGAGTCCATTGCCCTGTGGGTGCATGATGACCATGTAGGGATGTACATGGTGTGCAAGGATGGACAGTAACCTGGACCGTTCAGAAATGAGTCTAGACATCCTAAACGAGAAGTCCCAACGTGTGCCAGCTGAACACGCCCCAGACCATTACAGACCATCCACTTGCCTGAACAGTTCCTTGTTTACATGACGGGTGCATAGCTTCCTGCGGTTTTCGCCAGATACACCCCCCCCGTCTGCTCAAAATAACTGGAAACTGGAGTCATGAGACCAGGAGATCCTTCTCCAATCATCCAAGATCCAATTCCGATGTTTTTCACCCAGTTGAGGCGTAGAGTCCTGTGTCGTGGTGTTAGCAGTGGGACTCTGGTGGATTTCACAACCTACTGCGGTTAATGATCGCCTGATTGTCTTGGTGGAGACGTTTCTGGCACCTCTCTCGTTGAACTCGGCGGTGATTTGTGCCACTGTCGCTCTCCGGTTGGCTGAAACAATGCGAGACAGACGGCCACGTTCATCCACACCCATCTCCGCCCACAGCGCTGTCTACGATGAGATGTCATTTCGGAAATGGCGTATTCCCGATACACTGTTGATGCTGCCAAACGGGGATAGTGCAATTTTTGTACCATCTCCGCGATAGAGTGACTCATGCGTCGGGCACCCACTATCATCTCCTTTTCAAAGTCTGTTAACTGATTACTTTTATCCATACCGAATTACCGTGCATGTGAATGAACAGGTGTTCCAAGAATTCTGTCCTTTCAGTGAACAGTAGGGTTCCCTGAGGGTGGTTTTTAGAGCAGACACAGATGGGGCTTATCATGGAAGAAATCAAACGGCGGCAGACAGCTAAGGTTAATATGGCTAACAAGGCTAAGGTTAACAAGTTTAATAAGGCTAAGGTCAGCGACTACTGGCACTAAAACCACTGCGCGGTAGCACAGTGGTATCGTTAATGTCCTCCCCACACCGAGTGCGAAAGGCTCAGGTTCAAATCCCGTCGATGACGCGAGGAACTTTAATGGGCTTTTTTTCACTCCGTGGCTGAGTTAGTCGGTCTCAGGCTTAGATAGCAAGGTGTTTCTCCCAGAAACTGGGGGTTTTCGTCCAGCAAGAAACAGGCAACTCGACCAGCACGCAATTTACTGACATACTACACATACGGGTATTTGAATTAACATTCCGGGTAACCCTAATAAATATTTTAATTTTTTTTGGAACCAAAACCAAAGAAATTTGAATATTCTTACAGTTTAGTTTTTTGACAAATACGTGGACGGGTGCTGGAAAACAGTGGTGATCGCTGCTTTCCAATAGCAAAGTGGCCAGAAAGAAAGAAACAAACAGAATTATAAGGGAAGGGGAGGTTATAAATTCGAAGGTAAATCGAAAGAGAAAGAGAGAAGGGAGAATAGGGGACTTAGAGGATTGAAAGTCGTAGTTTCTAGTAACGGAAGAAAGGCAGATGTTGAATCCTGTGTTTAAAAGAAGGAAAGTTAGTTTCTGAACAAAGCTGGACACTTTGTTCAGAAACTCATCTTACCACGCAGCTACTAATGATCGTATGGGTAGAAGAGGGGGGAAGCGTTATAATTATTTACTATCGTATTTTTTCACTCTCTTGCCTGAGGACCAGCAGTACAGAACACTTTGAAGCTTCGTGTGCCAATGCTACATGTGGAAATCACTAGATCCAAATATGTCTAATTTATATTCCACCCGATCATACACAAGACTCCAGGGATGAATTGCAGCCATGACTCGCGACCCATTTCACCTCTGATAAACCAACCTTTCTTACAGGAGACTTCAATATACCAAACCCTAGCCACTCTGAAACTAGAGACTTCATCACTTTCATTGAAAATTTAGGGTTAGATTTCCTTGAATCACAGCCTACAAGGGGCGACCAAGCGTTAGACCTAGTATTTCATCGTGCTGCAGATTTGACGCCTACAATACCAACCTACACTTTTAATTCGGACCACAAACCACTCACGTTTGCTTTTACGTTCCGTCGATGCATCCTAGGGATGACGATGAAGTCCTAACCAAAACCATTTTCTCAGTTAATTTCATCAGACAAGATGTCATAATGAGTTTTATCACCTCCACCAACTGGGCAACACTCTCTACCCTGCCGATCGAAGAAGCCACTAATGGTGTGGCTTCCCTTCTAAAGGCAATGGCAATTTAAGGAGCTTCAAAAACCATCAGAATCTCTAAATGGAGAAAACCATGGTTCTCAAGGGACCCGAAGCCCGCTTTTCTGGACAAGCAACATACCTTCAGTAAATAGTAGAGTACTGAATCCACGAGTGATTTCATTAGCTTTAAAAAGAAACGTACACTTTTCTTGAAGCAAAAGCGACACGCGAACAACAGGTACATAGCTAATAGGTTCGTATGCTGAAAACGGCAATTTGCAAAGCATTTCAAAGATATTAAGATGGATGAAAACGTTTCTGTTGAGTGGGCCGATAATACTTTTGGTGAGAGTCACGTAAAGAAAGAATCGAATCCTTCCATCTCCATCCCATTACGTGATTTGACTCCACTGTCAACACTTAACATCACGAAGGAGAATCTGATGAAAGTAATAAACGAGTTACCGAACAAATCTACTGTCGGCCTGACGGATTTCTCTTGTTTATCGTTAAAATATCCTATCTTTGTTGTGGATGCTCTTTTGCACATCTTTAATGAAATTTTACGAACTTCAACAGTGCCCCAGATTTGAACACACTACTGCGTCAAACCCATTCCCAAGATTTCGAGGCCAAAAACTGCGAAGGATTTTCGTCCGATCTCAGTGGGCTCTTCGCTCCTTAAGGTTTTTGAAAAGGCATCCTAACTCAACTTATAGAGCACTATTTCCATCACAGACTTCGCCGCCTTCAGCCGTGGGCCCTGGAAGATCTACTACCACCAATCTTTTTCAAACTCCCTTCACATACAGGAAACTGAATTCTCGAACTCAGCTCGACATAATTTTTCTTGACGTCAAATCCTTACTTAACATCACATCCTTAATAAAAATCCTGAAGAACTACTTCAGATAACCTCCTCACCGTACTCAATAAAATTTTTCAAAAAAAAGGTTCCTTGCAGAGTACAATGGTCTCTCCCGTTCCTTCACTGTCTGCAGAGGGGTTCAACAGGGCAGCCTTTTGTCAGCAGCTGCTTTGGAACCTCTGCTGGCATTTTTCCAAGACAATCTCGTACGCTTGTCTGTCAACTCTCACAGGGACTTCGGTTTGGTCTGCATTCGAATCTGTCTTTTCTGGAGTACTTCAAGGAAGCAAGAAACAAATTCTATGCAGCCCTTTGGTCTGCTCATCAGGAACTGGTTGGTTACAGCAATAAGAAGCTAATATCTAGATTTATCCAAACTTGTTTTGTACCCGTGGCTCCTTACGCGTTGGAAATCTGGTTCTCTGCCACTACAACCTACCTGCAGAGGTTCTTGGGGCTTGAGTAATGGCTGCTGCGATCCCTCAATATGTCTTCAGGACATCCCCTTACTATAATTAGGGCTATACTGCACTCACTGCATGGAATAGTCCCTTGGAAACAAATAATCACTACTCGCAATATAATGAACCTCTCCAAGCTTATTTCGGGTGGAAACTGTCACGGTCGGATTGGACGCGTTTGTCAACAGTTCCAAAATTGTGATGTGCAGAGTGAACCTCATTGAAAAAGAATTACTGAACCTCCAGGAGACCTCATCGGGCGTTATTTCGAAATTGGAATCCGGCTTCAATATGATGAAAGCGAACCTTGTAGAAATGCAAGATAATGTCACATTTCTGCATGGGAGTAACTGTCACACTGCTCCAATTTGCTACACAAATTGGAGCAGTGTGACATTGGAGGCAAATTGCTGCTATGGATAAAGGGGTGGTTGAGTGGGAGAAGACAGAGAGTGGTAATCAATGGACACTGCTCATCGTGGACTAATGTTATTAGTGGAGTCCCTCAGGGCTCAGTGTTGGGTCCATTATTGTTTTCTGTATTTATAAATGATATTGATGATGGTATATCAAGCTTAATGTCCAAGTTTGCATATGATACAAAGGTTGGCAGGGTTGTCACGGACACTACTGACACTGTGCTGCTGCAGCAGGATCTGGAAAGGTTGAGCAGGTGGGCTGAGAGGTGGCAGATGAAGTTTAACATTGACAAATGTAAAGTACTACACATGGGAAACAGCAACCCCAGAGCAACGTATCAACTCTGTGGTACTACACTGACAGTGGTAGAGAATGAAAGGGACTTGGGGGTGATTGTGCAGGCAGATATGAAGTTCTCTGAGCAGTGCAGACGGGCTGCAAGAGTAGCTCATGGAGTATTGTCAATGATATACAGGAATTTTTCCAGCAGGGATAAGGAGGTGATTATTCCATTGTATAAGGCGATGGTCAGGCCACACCTAGAGTACTGTATACAGGTCTGGAGGCCTCATTTCAAGAAGGATGTAGAGCTGCTGGAACGAGTACAGAGAAGGGCAACAAGATTAGTGAATGGAACAAAGGGGTGCTCTTACGAAGAAAGGCTTAAGTTTTGCAAATTACAGTGTCTGGAGACTAGGCACCAGCGAGGTGATCTGATAGAGGTGTATAAAGCCTTGAATGGTTTAAGCATGCTCAATGCTGATGGGATTCTTCCTCTAGCTCAGAAAAATCACCTGAGAGGGCATAAATTCAAATTGAGGAAAGACAGATGTAGGATAGACGTGCGGAAATTTGCCTTTAGCCAGCGGGTGGTTGGTTGGTGGAACAGACTTCCATCCCTTGTGGTGGAGGTTGATAGCCTAAATAAGTTTAAGGCTCAGCTGGACAGGTATTTCGAACGAACGGAGTGGTGATGTGGAAGTGGTTTTTTTTTTTTTTTTTTTGGCTGATGCTGCAAAAGCTTGCTTTCTTGCATCAAATGCCAATGCTAATGCTAATGCTAATGCTAATCCCCACCCTTCTGTTCTTCGTGGCATCAACTGAAAGAGATATCAGAATTTTGGCACAGGGACGCAGGACCACGTTGACGCATTCTCGCATCGAATCGCTTGCATGCACAGTCCCTCGGTATCGGCCCACGTACGTTATGTCGAATTGTGCCAGCACGTGCCTCTACGCTCCATTTTGGAAGTGGTTTTTTTTTTTTTTTTTTTTTGGCTGATGCTGCATAAGCTTGCTTTCTTGCATCAAATGCCTCTACTAATGCTAATGCTAATGCTAACCGTCACGGTCGGATTGGACGCGTTTGTCAACAGTTCCAAAATTGTGATGTGCAGAGTGAACCTCATTGAAAAAGAATTACTGAACCTCCAGGAGACCTCATCGGGCGTTATTTCGAAATTGGAATCCGGCTTCAATATGATGAAAGCGAACCTTGTAGAAATGCAAGATAATGTCGCATTTCTTCATGGGAGTAATAAAGACTTTAAGCTTATTCTTCTCGACATCTGTATTAAGAATTTGCAGATAAAGGAACTACTAGGTGGCAGTGATCACAGTGTGCTGAAGTGGGATTTACTCAAAGAGGTAACTACCGTCAGGGGTAAAGGAAAGGGTTTTTGCTTCCGTAAAGGGGAGTACAGTGGTCTCCGACAGTTTTTAAATTCTGTACAGTGGGATCAACTGACGATGTTACCAACAGTAAATTCTAAGTGGGTAGCATTCAAGGAATTAATCGTGGAAGCTACTAAAAGTTTTATACCTATTAAGAAATATTGTTCAAGGTTTAGGCCTAAATGGTTGTCAAACGAACTAATGAGACTCGTGACAGAGAAGAAAAATGCATGGGATGCATATAAATTATCAGGCGACGCAGAAGCCTGTAGCAGATATAAGCTAGTCTGTAATCAGGTCACAAAGGAGGTTCGGCAGGCAAAGGCGGATTACGAGAAATCTTTGGCAAAAGATGCTAAGAAAAACAGCAAGGATTTCTTTACTTATATAAACTCTAAAAGGAAGGGGATGAATATGATTGGTCCACTTGACATCGATGGTTCGACTGTTGATGATCCTGCTCAGATAGCAAACAAACTGAATGAGTGTTTTGCATCTACATTCACACGTGAGGAATTATTACAGTTTGAAAATGGAAGAAGGTTATCAAATTGTAGCAGTGTGCTTAATGATTTTGTAATAACTGAGAGCAAAGTGGAGGAGCAATTGTTGAAGTTAAACATAAGAAAGGCACCTGGGGTGGATGGGATCTATCCAGTTATTTTAAAGGAGGTGGCAGAGGAACTAAGCAAACCCTTTAGCCATAATTATGAGAGCATCCTTGGATTCAGGGGAGGTTCCCACGGACTGGAGATGTGCAAATGTGTCCCCAATTCACAAAGGTGGATCGAAGGGTGACACGAGTAATTACAGACCAGTTAGTTTAACTTCTGTTCCGGGTAAAATAATGGAGTCACTGGTTAAAGATGCATTGCAGGATCATCTAGACAAGACTGCAGCAATAATTCAGACACAGCATGGGTTTGTTAAGGGAAAGTCTTGTCTGACAAATTTGATTGGTTATTATGATGTGGTCACAAAGGAACTGGATGCAAAAAATAATTTTGATATCATATACTTGGATTTCAGGAAAGCTTTTGACTCTGTTGCACATGGAAGACTACTGTACAAATTGGAGCAGAATGGTATTAAGGGTAAGTTGCTACAATGGATAAAAGGATGGTTAAGTGGGAGAAGACAGACGGTGGTAATCAATGGGTGCTGCTCTTCGTGGACTAATGTTATTAGTGGAGTCCCACAGGGTTCGGTGTTGGGTCCACTGTTGTTTTATATATTTATCAATGATATTGATGAAGGTATATCAGGCTTAATGTCGAAGTTTGCAGATGACACGAAGGTTGGCAGGGTTGTTAATGACAGTCATGGCAGTGTGCTACTGCAACAGGATCTAGATAATTTGGGCAGATGGGCTAAGAAGTGGCAACTGAAGTTTAACCTTGACAAATGCAAAGTACTGCATATGGGTAGAAGTAACCCCAGAGAAACGTACCAACTGTGTGGTACTACACTTAAGGTAGTAGAAAATGAAAAAGACCTGGGAGTAATTGTGCAGGCAGATATGAAGTTTTCTGAGCAATGCAGACAGGCTGCTAGGGCAGGTCATGGGGTTTTGTCAATGATATATAGGAATTTTGCTAGCAGGGAAAAGGAGGTGATTGTCCCTCTGTATAAGGCAATGGTCAGGCCACGCCTTGAGTACTGCGTACAGGTCTGGAGGCCTCATTTTAGGAATGATGTAGATTTGCTTGAGCGTGTACAGAGAAGAGCAACACGATTGGTGAGGGGAATGAAGGGATCCTCTTACCAAGAGAGGCTTAAGTTCTGCAAATTGCAGTGGCTGGAGACTAGGCACCTGCGCGGTGATCTGATTGAGGTCTATAAGGCCTTGAATGGGTTGAGCACGCTGAATTCTGATGGGATCCTCCCACTTGTTCAGAATACGAACCTACGGGGACATAAGTTCAAATTAAGAAAGGACAGATGTAGAATAGATGTGCGGAAATTTGCCTTTAGCCAGCGGGTGGTTAATTGCTGGAACAAACTTCCATCTGTCGTTGTGGAAGTTGATAGGTTAAATAAATTTAAGGAGGAACTGGACAGGCATTTGGAGGGTATGGTGTGATTTTTTTTTTTTTTTTTTTTTTTGGCTGATGCTGCATAAGCTCCTTCACTTGCTTTCTTGCATCAAGTACCACTACTACTACTACTACTACTACTACTACTATTACTACGTCCGAGGATACGAGGAACATTTCAAACCTTCTTACCGCGTAGGAACTCATTAAGATATATAAAAATTTATGAAGACTAATATTGTGCTAGTTTGTCCTGATTGTAAAAGGAAATCTAGTCATGTTCTTTCTCCCAACATTCCTAGGAGAAATGATTCTGCTGAGGTTCCGATCGACACTGCTCATGGGGCCCAATCTACGTGTCTCCAACAGCCTACTTCAACTGACAAGAATGAACATTGTTCTTCCCAGGGATAACACCATACACTCACAGGATAAGTTAACTGATGAATGCCATCCCACAATCAGAAGAAAAGGTTATCATCCCCCACTCAGGAATAATAATACACTGGTGTGCAAAATTTAAGGACCAGTCAGTTTTTCATTTGTAGCTTCTCATAGGAGTTGCCTGGATATAGGAAAAGCATACCAAAGGAACCTCGTGAAGTACACAAATGATGAAGGAAACAACACCGACACAACAACGGAAACAAAACATGGCAACATAGCACTGGCTGCCATGATACAGATGCATCACTGCCAACGATGGAACAGAGGGAAGAGGTGGTCCTCAGTAGGAGATATGGCCACCCCCTAATGTCGATGCAGGCTTTTCACCGCCTGTCCATACTTAGAACAATGTTGTTGATAAGTTCTTGCAGTAACATTGTCCATTCCCCTGTCAGCGCCATCTTCAGCTGGTGAACATTTTCTGGTGAGTGTGGACGTGCCGCTAGGCGTCTCCCCAGAGCGTCCCATGTGTGTTCGATGGGATTTAGATCGGCAGGAGAATGGGCAGGCCAATCCATACGAACAATGTCCTCACTTTCCAAAAGCATATCAACAGCTGCAGTGCGATGGGGTGTGGCATTATCATCCATAAACACGAACTCGAGGCCAATGGCACCTCGGAACAGACGCACACGGGGAAGGATTACCTCAGTACAGTAGCATGCACCGGCTACAGTACCGCCTTTCAGTATCTGGAGTTGTGTACGTCCATCCAAGATAACGCCTCCCCAGACGAGAACACCTCGACCGCCATATGGATCCCTTTCAATGATGTTTGCAGGGTGATACCGTGTGCCAACCTCTCGCCAGATTAGCTGACGTCCAGAATCGCTGCTGTGACTGAATCTACTCTCACCAGTAAAGATTTTGTGGTTGTAACCTTTAGAAATAGTGTTGCTTCTTAAGTTTTGCATACCAGTGTATGTCACCGTTCAAGAAACAAACGTTTGGAGCGAATAAGAATTTTATCAACGTAATGATCTCTCGCTTCCTCAGAAACTGAGACTGAATTCCTGACCTCTCATCCCTCATCACATCAATCAAAGCAGCAGCAAGAGATCACCACCCATCCTCTTTCATCTCAGAAACAAAACTTATTCGTCCAAGATGCAGAGTTAAGCCAATGTGATATATATGCAGACGTCCTCAAATCCAACACTCAACCGCCCAGACACCTAGGAAGAACGCCCCCAAGGCTACATAACCGACCGCACGTTCTGGGCGATGAGAATACGCGACCAATTTCCGGCATCCAAATACCCCCATTTAAAGTACTGGAGGCACCGTATCAACCAAATCGGATCCACAAGTACCCTCCCCAAAGAAAAACATCCCGAAATCATCCATCTCACCACCCTATCGAAGTAACAATCCAACCAGGACCTCCAGAATATCCTAAGGAGATAACGTTTTTCGAACGTAAGCAGCAAGGCACGAAAAGCCCAGAAACCACACCAGAAAAGCCAAACTACCATATGAAGCCCACGATCGGTACTGCTAACCCAACGAAAATTCATGCGATTCAGCTTAAAGTCTCAACACGTAATGGATCATTTTTTGTCACCCGGCTTTACCCACAGACAACAGTTGAACAGATGAGATCATATCTGAATGAAGACATAGGTATAGATGCAGAAGTTACTAGGCTTACCACCAAACAACCATACTATGCATCATTCAAAATCACTTCTACGGAATCTAACTGCAAACTAATCGGCCTTGCATCATCTTGGCCTGCCGGGGCACTTGTGAAACATTTCTACCCGTCCAAGTATCTCTCTACCGGGATGCAGTTTCCTGAAAGGTATGAAACCACGACTAAGGAAAGGAAGGGCTGACTCAGACCTACCATCAATTCTAAGAAAGGGGAGAAGCATTCAGGTTATATTGGTCCGAACCTCTCCAAAGGTCCGAACAGCAAGTCAGCGACAAGAACACCTGCCACCAACTGCTGAGGGACAAATGAAGATTAAAGTGAGGATTACCTCCAGAAAAAAATCAAAGCCGATATTCGAAGACCACCAGAGTTCCAACAAGGACGTACATCAAAACTTCCACGATGTGCACTATTTTCTACCAAAACGCTAGAAGCCTGAGAAGTAAGCTTCAGACAATGGAAATTCTTCTCCTATCAAGGTAGTATGACGTGATTTGCATTACAGAGACTTGGCTCTCACCTAATGAAGAGGTCCTTGCCTTCTCTCAACCTGCTGGTTTCTCTGGCATTTTTGCCTCAAGAGAGCGGAGGACTGGTGGCAGTGTAGGCATTCTCTTCTAAACACAGAAATTCTCGCTGATTAGCTCAGCCACTTTGAAGACAGAACTGTTTGAAGCTGCAAGAGTCTCACTCAGTGTCCAAGACAACAGACTTGATGTGTGCACAGCCTATATCCCCTCCCCCTCAGTTAAGAACACTATACAAGAGGTCTCTAACTGGATCATTAATCAATGCCACCCCAAAGCAACTTTACTTGTGGGTGGAGACTCCAATATTAGCTAGCTCGCACCAACGCAGTCTTCACAGATTGCTATCCTCTAATCTGGCTGCAGTAGGACCGATCCTCCAGAACTTTGCCCCTACTAGAGGCACTAACCTGTTAGACCTAATCTTTGGAACAGACACTCTCACCTTAGACAGCCAGCCTGAAACAGCCTTCATGTCACATCACTTGCCAGTAGCTGTCTGTCTCCTAATTGCATCCAAGACACCATGGCAATATCAGATACAAGTTAAGAAAACTGTGATTAGTCCTTCACTCCTCGATCCACAGAAATGCTGCTTTGCAGCATCCATTCTTTCTTGGGAGGCCCTAAACCAATGTCATCCACAGTTCGGGCTGACTTTCTTACCTGCTGGCTGAATTCCATTGCTCGATCCGGAGCGTCAAAAACCGTGTCAATTTGTCACCAGAGCAAAGCATGGTGGAACCAACAGCTGAGCCTCGAATTTCAGAAGAAGCAAAGGCGTCATACAAAATGGAAAGCCACATCAGACACGATAGCATACTCAAGAACCCGTGCTAAGGTAAACAGAAGTAAACCTAAAGCCATGAAAGCCTACACTGATAAAACACTCAAGTTATTAGCATTAGCATTAGCATTAGTAGAGGCATATGATGCAAGAAAGAAAGCTTATGCAGCATCAGACAAAAAAAAAAAAAAACACGCTCCCATTTCACCGCTCGGTTCGCTCCAAGTACCTGTCCAGTTCCTCCTTCAATTTATTTAACCTATCAACTTCCACAACGACAGATGGAAGTTTGTTCCACCAACCAACTATCCGCTGGCTAAAGGCAAACTTCCGCATATCTATCCTACATCTGAAAATAATGCATCTGGGAGCACGTCAGGGACTCAAGACTCCAGCAATCTACCAAGTGATGCACACCCGATGCGAGCCTCAAAACAGAAAAACCAAGTGCAAACTGGTTAAAAAGGACTTTGTTTTATTAGGAGACTCCATTGTCAGGGAAACGGGGAATATTTTTTGTAATAAGGATAGGTGGAGCAGAACCAGGGTATGTCTGCCGGGAGCAACTATTGATGATGTCACCAACAGATTGTCAGATTTTAAAGGGGGTAAAGAGAATATTATAATTCATGTGGGGACTAATGACATTAAACGTACACGATCTGACGATTTGTTGATAAAATACAGGACCATGCTGAGTAAATGCCGCTCGCTAGGCCATAATGTCTGTATCTGCAATTCTTCCCAGACACGATAGGAGGGATTATATGTTAAGAGCCTTGTGGATTAACTCAAGACTTGAAGGAATCTGCAAGGATTTAGGGGGTATTTTTCTATCAGCATGGCCCACACTTGTAGGTAGAAGGAATTTGTTTTGTAGAGACGGGATACACTTAAACAAAGGTGGTGCAAATGTTTTTGCCAGTATTATTGAGGATACCTTAAAGGTTCAGGGAAACTGCTAGTTAGGGGGGATGTGGGTAATATTGACACGCGTTTATCTGATAATATTCGTCAATGTAACTCTTCCACACATACCTTAAGAGTTCTTATCTGTTACCCCAACTGGACGTATTATCTAGATGTTCTGGGGGCAAAGACGTTTCACGTGAGCAGGTAGCTAATATCAGGGAAGAGAGCCTAAAAAACTTCAAGGGTTGTGTTAGGGTTGGTAAATGTACAAGAACAGTAAATCTTAATTGTTTATACAGTAACGTTAGAAGTGTCGTCAATAAAATGAGCGAATTCGAACTGCTGGTTAAAACAAGTGAAGCGGACATAATAGGGCTTACAGAGACACCCGGAAATTGGGGATGATGAGTTTCAGTACGGCTTGTATAACATGTTTAGGAAGGGTAGGGTAGATAAAAGAGGTGGTGGGGTAATGCTTATTATCAGAAGCAGCCTGAGTGCGACGATAGCTTTCACGGATTCAGACGTTTCACATGGTAGTATAGAATCTGTATGGTGTGAGATAGTTGGAAACAAAGGTATAATGCGAGTAGGAGTAATCTACAGACCAGGTGATTGGGAAGATTATGACGAAAGCCTCTACATGCAAATGGAATGGGCAAGTAAGTGTCAATGTCTTATTATGGGTGATTCCAATTTGCCTCTAATTGATTGGAGTAAATGGGAAGGAAACTCCACATGGGGAACAAAATTTTAAAATCAACTAGATGACTGTTATTTGTATCAACATGTCAGGGAAAATACTAGAGAAAAGAATATCCTAGACCTCATCATCACACATGAATCAGATGACATAACAGGGCTGACAGTAGAGGAACCGGTAGCAGGAAGTGACCACGGAGTTCTACGGTGGATGACAAGAGAGAGAGAGAGAGAGAGAGAGAGAGGTAGCAGAAGTAAAAGGCAAAAGAATGGGCTTTAATTTCAGAAAAGGAAATTACGATGCCTTAAGGTACTACATGGCCTCTATTAACTGGGTAGATATCGCGCAGAGAATGAATACAATTGAACTGTGGTACGCTTTTAAAACACTAATCACAGATGCCTTGAATGCGTATATACCAATTAAAAAAATACTCCACGAGAAGGGTTCCAAGTTGGATGAATAGTGAAGTTGCCGCATTACTTGAGCAGAAAAAGGTGGCATGGAAAGGTTACAGAGCAATAAAAAGTATTGAAGCCTATGACAGATACAAGATGATCTGTAATAGAGCCACAGAAAAGATTCGACAGGCAAAGGCAGTTTATGAGAAATCACTAGCAAACAGAGCAAAGAGGGGGGATAAAGAATTCTTCACATATATAAATGCCAAGAAGAGCAGGACAAACCAGATCGGACCTTTACGTAAGGGAAAGGGGATAGTATTAAATACACCAGCTGCCGTTGCAGATGAACTCAACAGTTATTTTGCATCGATATTTACAAATGAAAAGCCTTTTGTGGCAATGGGAAATTGTGGGAGCGAAGTTAAAAAATATGTAATTAATGATGTTGAAATTTCGCGAGATTATTTAATGAAAAAACTTTCGAGCCTACAGACCAGTAAGGCTCCTGGAGTTGATGGAATATACCCAATAATCTTAAGGGAGGCGGCAAGTGAGTTCATTGAACCATTGAGGCTAATTACCACCCTCCTGGCAATTTGCCGTCTCGGGGTGGTTTCCTTATGGAAATAAACAGATAATAATAATAATAATAATTATTATTATTATTATTATTATTATTATTATGCGAGCATCGCTAGAATCTGAGGAGATTCCCTTGGATTGGAAAAATGCTAATGTATCTATCATATATAAGGTGGGTTCTAAGAGTGAAGTGGGAAATTATCGACCTGTCAGTCTGACTTCAGTAGTACGGAAAATCGTGGAGGCAATGATCAAGGGTGGAATTCAGGATCATTTGGATCGAATTGAAATTCTCAAAGATACTCAGCATGGTTTTGTAAAGGGAAAATCATTTTTAACAAATCTGGTTCGCTATTTTGAAAGGGTCACTCGCGAGCTCGATTTAGGGAATAATTTCGACATTGTTTATTTAGATTTCAGCAAAGCTTTTGACTCAGTCCCACATGAGCGGTTGCTTTATAAGCTGGAACAGGTTGGAATCACTGGGAAAATCCTTAGATGGATAGAAGGATGGCTTCAGGGCAGGAGGCAGAGGGTTGTGATAAATGGCTATTCCTCAGATTGGGTTGATGTAAGAAGTGGGGTTCCCCAAGGATCAGTATTAGGGCCACTGTTGTTTTTAATTTTCATAAACGACATTGATGAAGGGATAGAGGGCGTGATGTCTAAATTTGCAGATGATGTTAAAATTGGTAGAGTAGTTAATGATCACTGTCAAGCTGAGCTTCTTCAGAGAGACCTAGATAGACTTCAGGAATGGTCAGAAAAATGGCAGCTGTGCTTTAATCCAACAAAGTGTAAGGTATTAGACCTGGGAAACAGTAATATCAAAATAACTTATTCACTTGGTGGAGTTCAACTAAACCCAGTACTGGAGGAAAGGGACTTGGGTGTTACGATACGATCAGACATGAAATTCTCTGAGCATTGTAAACAGGTTGCAAGGAAGGCCCATGCTGTCCTATCGATGATCTATCGAACTTTTGCAAGTAGAGATAAGGACGTGATAATCCCATTATATAAGGCTTATGTTAGACCACACTTGGAATACTGTGTTCAAGTATGGAGACCGCACCTAAAGGAAGACATCGAGCTTCTTGAAAGGGGTGTAAAGATGCCTGGTGAGATCGGCAAAAGGGCGTCCTTATGAAGAAAGACTTCGAATATGTGGGTTGCAGAGTTTGGAAACTAGACACCTTAGAGGAGATTTGATTGAGGTGTTTAAGGCTCTGAGAGGCATCAGTAAAATGAATGAGGACGAAATTTTCAAGATTATAAATGATGCTAGAACTAGGGGACATAAATTCAAGTTACCGGGTGGGGGAGATGTTTAGATTGGACTGCAGGAAGTTTTATTTTAGCCAGCGAGTTATAAATTACTGGAATAAGTTGCCTTCATGGGTGGTAGAGGCTGACAGTTTGGGGAAATTCAAAGGTCATCTGGATAGTACTTTCGGGTGAAGGAAGCGCATAAAAAGATGGGTTTAATTTCCTTTTCTTTTATTAATTATTATTTTTTTTTTTTATCATTGTTTTATTATTTTTTATTTTTTTATTTATCGGCTGGTACAGCATAAGTCATAGGCTTTCTTGCACCATGCGGCTATTACTAATATTAATAGTAATATTGTGAAAAAAACAAAAGAAAACTGTTTTCATGTGTTTACCACTTCACCCACCGTTTTTAGAGTTTTAGTTCGTTTCTATGTAAAACCCCTAGCATTTTTGCTGTTATGGGCATTGTATCAGGCATCCATGCAAAATTTACTTATTTTCACTGATTCAACAAAGATATTATATTAAATGGAGACCTACAGATCCAAAGTCTTTGCGGATACCCACTCAATACTGCAATTTTAGATGTTTGAAGTCTCCTCCGCTCTCCGTAGGCTTCTGTGTTTGAGGATAAACTGCACTCCTCCCCCTCCTGTTCCGGACAGTCTTCTACAACTTGCCTGCTCTCCCGCACCGTGTTTCGAGGGATGCTGAATTTATTGAAAACATTTATCCTGAGCATTGTCTTACCCTGCTGCAATTAATTTGGCTTGTATCCTTTATATTAACGTTGTTAATCTGTTGTAGTTATGTTTACCCTCCTAGCAAATGTTTACTGTCTAGGGACGGATGTAACCGTTCCTCTTCGTTTACTCGAATAAATAATAATGACTCGATAACAGATATCACAAGTACTAAAAGCACCTCCTTGTTAAACATTACACTACTGGTTCAACTGCTATCGTTGTGCTTAACATCCTCATTTACATTTCCATTTGCGCAACGCATCGCTTACTTGATTTAGCATTTAAAAATTCTGGTTAATCATAAATTCGATTCCCAGTTGGCACTTTTCGAGTGATATTTGATGTTTCTTTTGTGCGTGCCAATAGCTTGAAACGTTTATTTAAGAACGGCTTTGATAATGGATTGGCATTTCTTGCGTGGGATTCGAGCTCTAAAGAGAATATCCAGGAACATCCGTGTCTCTTTTGAGTAGCGGAGTTCTACTGCAGAACTACATGATCGGTGGACGAGGGAGTGGCGCGCAAAAAATGCTCCTCAACTATTGGGTGAATGAACTTTACAAATATCTTCAAGAGGGAGCTGCTGATGGAGATGGTGGAAGTCTTTGGGTAATTTTGAGCATTGAATTTTAGATTCTTCTTATAGAGAGAGAGAGAGAACACAATCCGCCACGGGCGCAGTAAATATTTAATAAAATTATTAATACAGGGGCCGGCACGATTGTTTCGTCCTTTCCATTCGCTACCGGAGGAAATGCATTAATGGCAGAAGGAAATCGCTTTTGTGTCTTCATTTCTCGTTAATTGTCTTCTTTTGAGATGAGTGACAGGAAGGGGCCTCGCAGGACCCCAGATAAGACGTCGCAATGGAATGTTTGTCCTCTGGTGCCGGAAGAGCATTCTGGTTTTCGCTAAGGATGGCACGAGAACTCCGATAGCGGCTCGCTCCGTTATCTAAACCCACGTTAAGTGGACACTGGCGGAGTCCGATTATCTCAGAACGCCAAGTCCACTGCGATCCCGTAATTGACTGTCCGGCCATGACAGAGATTGCCCCCCCCCCACGCGGAAACGTCCTTTTCTCCATCCCTCGGGGTCGCACGGAGCGTTGACATCGAGAAACCCACATGGGGGTGGAGTAAATGGTACTGTCACGATTAGGACCAACTGGTGAACAGTGCAGCGATGGTACTGCCTTCCTTCATTCTCTCTCTCTCCTTTCCCTTCCCTTCCCCCCTCTTTGTCCATTAATGTGTTCCATCCTAATTATTCAAAAGTTCACAAAACACGAGAGCAGCGGAGGGAGGACTGAATGAGGACAATCAGAAGCTCTCGATGAAGACACAAAAGTGCGCGCGTGTTGTGTTGCCCGAGTTGAACGAACCCTGGCATCTTTGAAGAGGAAAATCGATCGGCGTGGATCGATCTCCAGCTGGCACCATTCCACATCCCTCCTTCCTACCCCCCCCCGCGTCACGAGGCCTGCGAGCAAACTTCCTCGTGAAAAGGGTGGAAATTGGCCCGGAACTGGCTGTTTTAATTGATACGTGCGCCGACTCTGCGCTCTCGTTACGTTTCTGTTGGACACCCCACGTTCATTACATTAATTTAAAAAAAAACAAAACGCTCAACAGACACGCATAAAAAGGCCCATTTTTTTTACCAGCTAGTAAATATAACGATGCGTGCAGGGCCTGTGACTGCGAGGGAGGGCAAGGGAAGGGTAAGGAGCCAAACACACTTGCCAGTGAAATACATCACTTTATTATTATTTATTTATTTTATTTTGTTTTTTTGTACGGGCGTGAAGCGTACAAAATAAATTAAGCGGTTACTTTTTTGTCGTGCTCGGGGGAAGGGGGGTGGAAGCGAAGTGTCCTTCTCTCCAAAACAATCCTCATTAAATTTTATCCGGCATCATTCTAGAATGCTGCAAACAGGTACCTTACTCAGCGCGAATTTCATACTATTATTATTATTATAATAATAAGATTGTTTATTAACATAAATTTTATACAATAGTGATTCCTTACAGAGAAAGCCAGAGGAATCTTACAATTTGTTGTTTATACAAGTGATTTTGTTTTATAAAAAAAAAAAAATAGTAATAATAATTAATAGATCAAAGCAAAGATGATAATCAAAATGTAAAAATGAATGAAGTAGTAATTACAGCGAAAAAGGACTACAAGTTGAGCAGAACATGAAATGACATCGGTTAACTAACTAAGATCGGCACTTACATAAATGTCCTTTACAAACCGCAAGATGGGACAAGATGCCATCTCGATATGCCTTGTCTATCGTCCACAGGTCGATGTCGATGATGAGCGAGTTGAGAGTGTCCAGAGTCACATTAGGGAAGTGTCTCTTGAAATTCTGTAACCGCTGGAGCCTTGAGCACAAGGAGGGGGTACTACTGAGATCCATCGCTCCAGTGTTCAAACCTTTCTGGAGTCACAATGCTTTTTTTTTTCATCTTTATTTATTATGCTGTATAATTTCTTTTATGTAAACCTCTGGCTTATAGCCGTGAAGGGAGTTGTATACAGCAATTGCCTTCTGTATACAATAAAGAGTTCTTATGTGGACTTAAGAATTGGGTTGAAATGTAGTGCTCCAAGTATGAATAACAATATGAGTAGAGGTTCTGAGGTTCAAATGATTAAAACAAAGGAGGACTTCGTGGCGTTTAAGGAATTTTCGAATTTGTAAAAGAAGAAGGGTTTTATTAGAAAATGAGCAAGAAGACGCATGAAATCTATAAATGGAACGAAAGATAACAGCATGCGCAGGATGAGAGGTAATTTCGTTCTGTAGCTGGTAGGAGCTTGCCCTGGAACAGCGTACTCATCGCTCTCTGCATTTTGTATGATATTCGAAATTATATCAATCCAGGATGTTCATTTTGGAAGATACTGTACATCGCTTTGCATTTTCTATGACATTCTGAATTGTATCATAATATCTGTGTACGAAACTGTAAAAAGCGTTACTGTAGTTTGGTGAAGAGAGAAGTTGCTGAGGTTGCCCAATGTTGGCTGGGACTGGGACCACCTAATTAAATAAAAATAAATAAATTGTATATATTATTGTGCAGCCTGGTTCTGTGCCAACTCTAGCTCTGACTGAGCTGACAGCTGGTGCTTGAAGTTGGGCCATTTCAGAATCCAATGCTCATCTGCAAAAGAAGTCTTAGAGTCTTAGGGCAGCAGAAGAATTTATCCAGTATTGAAGCATACCATAGTACTGGATGAATCATCTTGAAAATATATTTGAGTGACTTTTCCCAACCACTGACATCAAGCAGATGATGCTTTGCATCCATCTCAACTGACTAAATCTTTGATGAATGAACTACAGTTAGGCATGAAAATTAAGTTTGGGATCAAATATCGCTCCAGATCCTTGTGTTGGTTCGCTTAAGGAATGGCAGCACTGTTGATAGATGGTTGTATCTGTGAGGGAGAACACTACGATAGCGGATTTAGCAGGGTTGATAGTCAAAGAGAATTGTGCCAGGTAATTAGAGAAGTTGCTGAGAACTTTGTTTATTCTGTTGATAACAAATTGATGATTATGGGTAGGAAGAAATTTGTTGTCATCAGAATAGCATAGCACTCTTCCCTGTGAAGGTCGATAAATGGGAAGATTAGAGCAGTGAACAGAAGCCCAGAAAGAAACCCCCTCCCTGAGGAACGCCAGCATTTATATGGCGAAAGAATGACTGGCATCCAGCAGAAAGGTGTACAACTCTGGAGGGTCAGGAGTGAGCGGAGGAATGCCAGTGCATTTCCTTTAACCTGAAAGGACTTTCCAGAAGCTGGAGAAGAGTCCCAATATTAACAACGTAAAATACCAATTTTATGTCAAAATACACAGCAGCAATTTCAGAATTATTCTCAAAAGCCTGCAAAACGTTTGAGGATGCAGATAGGAGGTTGGTGACTGTGGATTTGTTCTTGAGGGCATAGTGAATTTGGGCAGGCATCTCAGAAGCTTAAATAGACTAGACTCTTTCGATGTGGGCCTGTTGTGACTGATTGATTCTGGTCCACTGGATTTTGGAATGGGCATTACTTCATAAACATTCCATTGCTGTGGAGAGTAATTTTATTTTATCTATAGACTACATGCTATAGGATTTAAGTCTGTAGACTTAAATCCCAATTTCGCACGCTGTATTTGCGCACAGGAATTATAACACCAATCCCTATTCACTCGTTTGGTTTTGACTTAGGAATTTCAATCCCCGGTTCATCAGATATTTAATTCAGAAAGCAGAACTGCAGTCTCCTTTCACGTACATCGTTTAGACATGAGGGATTCCAAACGCTTAAATATTTCGGGTAGGAGCGGCGACCTTAATGCCTTCGCCACAAAGTCTGTTGCAAATGGATCCATTAACGGGATTAATTAACGAAGGTCTGCTGGAAGTAATTTCTTTCAGCCGAGCCACAATCAAATGAGTTGTTGTGGAATGACACCGATAGAGATTAGCGCAGCAGAGTCGGAAAGAATGGGAATTTGGCATTTAGAAATGGGACCTGTTGAAACCTTAATAAGACACGCTATCGCTTTAACTCTACTGTCTTTAATGCTATTAGTGGTGTGCTTGCACATTCAACTGCCAATGGCTTCGTCCAGTTTGCTTCGGCTCTTTAGAAAAAAACCTCGAAAAGTGTGAATTAAATTTCCTCACTCGATCGGACCAGAAAACTGATTTTGTGGGTGGTCGGATCGAGAGCCGACTTTGCATTTATTCGATCATTGTGATTTAATGGTACTCTAATTAAATGTTATCTTTATTACTGCACGAATAATAGCCTATTATGACGTTTGCAGTCTGTTTCTCTGACACTTCAATCCCTCTGAGGAAGAAGTTGCTCAAGTGTACTCGAAACGTTTAAAAAATTGAAGCATCGTTTTTCTTAAGTAGCCTGCTGTATGGAAATTTTCTTTTAACTATTCGTAGTTAACTTGGAATCATTCCGATGCAAAACTGCAACCGTAAAAGGCATTTGCCATCGTAAAATATTCCTTCTTAATTTCATTAAGTTCAACTTAAGTGGGAAAGGGAAGTGCGCGCTCGTTTTGCATGCATTTCACGCAGTACCGCCAATCAAACAACTTCGGGCTTTGTCCTTTGATATTGAAATTGCAATTTCACTCATTTCGAGGCTTTTCGCATTGCGTGCATATTTGAATAGCCTTAACGTGAGGCGAGCAACGTCTTGACATCTTTCTTTCATTTAAAAAGCATATATTATTAACTTTGTTTTAAGATTAATTCCGCGTAACTCCTTGCCGAATAAATATGGCTCATTAATATTCATTGCGCACTCAAATAGGGATGAGATTGAAATCGTTTAATCTCCGATATGTTTGCCAGACTTCTGCGAATAATTTTACCCGGGGCACTTCCGAGCTGATGGCGTTGCAATGGCGACTCAGTATAAAACAATTCGGCTGCAAAAGCCGTAACGGAGAGGGCGGGAGGAAAGTCTCGCGCACCTCTAAACTTCAGTTCATGTATTTACTGCCCGATTGAATTAAAATAAATGTTTATCGGGTGTTATAGGAGCTGCGAGCTCGTGTTTTTACAGTATGCGGGGCCCTTTGTGTTCGCGCTGCAAGCCGATAATGCAATTGAATACATCTCGAGCGAGTGCCACTGCTGGGACAGCCAAGAAGGCATTTTGCCAAGTTGTTTTTTGTATTTCTTCGCTTCCTTCGCTTTCCCCGAATTCCTTTCACGTAAGTTTCGCCATTTCTTCTCTGCGGAGGGCGTCAATCGTAAGGTGTCCGTATTGCGAAGTTACTGAAAGAGCGGAGGGGTCACTGTATCCATTACGGCCTGCTCTAAAACTTCTACTTCCCAAAGAGTCTCGAAACCCTTTCTTGTGTTTGGGGGAAAAAAAGCGCTCGATTATGTGCAGTTCGTGCCCTGCAGCGTCCCCCAGGCGAGCGAAAGACACGGACGGCTGCAATTGCGAGTCAAGAAAGCGACAAACTGTAAGAAAAACAACAGCAGCTAAGAAAACTTTGTCACTTGATAGGCACTTTTCTTCCGGGGAGAAAAAGCCCATCCGTAATTGGAAATTCATTGGCAGTCTCGGAATACCATAACACGCCACGTGAGGAGTTTGGGTTCGCGTTGTCTCTAATAAAGAGAGAGAAAGAAAAAGTGTAAGGTGTATTTAGTGTCTAACGGCACCAGGGGTTTCCCCCATCTCCGCATTGCTTTCATTGCGGGTGTACCAGTTCACTGGGAAGGCCAGAGATTTAAAAGTGTATGGATTTTGTACATGTGTAGTGCTGTGTTCTGTTGTTCATCTGGCCGTTTAGCCGCTGGCCCCTACTGAGGCCCAACGTCGCCCACACTTGGCCCCGTGGAGGCAGACCAGGTACACCAGTATTTTTAGAAAAGTACTCTGGCAGGTCCTGCCACCTAATTTCCTGAGATTTCAGTGGCTAGGACCTATATACTAAATACGATAAATATTTTTATTGACGATTTATTGTAAACTCTACTGACTTGGTTGTCGTGCCGGAGTATAAACAGAATATTTATAAAGGGGGGGGGGGGGGCGGATAAACGCTTAATCTCCGATGTGTTTGCCTTTGCCGATCTAGTTATGCCGAATCTCCGATCTAGTTATGCCGAAAGAGGTTGCAAGTGTGTCCAGTTTGGCATTTTAAATTTTTCGTTGTGTGGGGCATTCGCTTTTCGCTGGCAATATAGGTAGAGTAAGGGGGAGAGACGGAAGGCTGGGGAAAAAAGTCAGAAATATGGGGTCAATAGGGAAGGCGACACCAGGTATATCAGTGGGGCATGCCCATGCCCCACCAGACGGAAAAGAGGGGGGTGGTGGGGAGGGGGAAGGAGAAGACAGACCGTTTCCTCACCCCACCAGGGATGGGGAAAGAAAGTGGGCTGGGCAAGGGAGCCTCGCCCAGTTCGCCATAGCGGCAATTTGCAGTGCCCGCCAGCCAGTGCAGTCCGATGCTGACTCGTTGGTGGGACCTAGTCCTCTTCTAGGTGTGTAGGTTCTATCTGGTGTGGAATCATCCTGGGAGCGACCACATACTGGCTGGTGCCACTCCCATTGGTTCGTATGTCGATGCTGTTTCAGTGATAGTATTGGTGCTCCATTTATTCTGCTGCATATTACTCCGTTTGTCCTTAGTATTTTCTGATCCTTTCCTCTGTGTTGATGTTTTATCAGTTTGCCTTTATTTATTATTTGTGGTCGGCTATTTCTGTTCGTCATCTATTGAAGACGTCAAGTGCAAATCGGCTGAGGGCTTTGTATTCATCTTCTGAATCCAGTAGATGGTACTCTTGATTTTTCGGCAAGTATTGAATCTCAGTTATAAGTCTACTTCTGTGTTCTTCGTAGCATTCACAGTCGTGCATAATATGCTGCCAGGTTTCAGGTTCTCCACAGGTGCATGTGGACTCTTCTATTATTCCGAGTGCGTTCAGTTTTGCTTTAAATGGGCCGTGGCCCGTCAGGCAGAAGGGGCTTTTGGGCGCATTTTTGCGACTATCGATATGAAGCTTCTTGTAACTTGACCTTCTGAAGGGGGCAGGCTAACAAAACAAGTAACCACTGAAATACAAGAATCTGGTCTGCCATGGAGCAGATACTAATCAATGTGATCATGGAGAACGAACGCCTTAAAACTAAGCTGGATGAAAAAGAATTCCAGATGAATAAAATACAAAAGAATTATAAAACACTTAAGGATTCTCATCCTGGTTTCTCCCAGCCATCTTTAACATATGCACAAGCCACGCAGCTATACACTCCGACTCAAACCATAAGATCAATAGCAAGTAAACATACACAGCAGAAACACGTAATTCTGATTAAGGCGCAGGAGGGCAGCACCTGTGCTACAAGTGAGGAGGTAAAACAAGAGATTAAGGCTAAATTAACCTCAGACATAAAGGATGTCAAAATTAAATACATGCGGAAAATTCGGGCAAACGGGGTATGAATTGAAACTGCGACCTCTCAAGATCTTGAAAAGATCAAAAACTGTGTCAAATTACAAGAGTGTGGTTTAAAACCTGAATTGCCTAGAAAGTTGGGCCCAACTATTGCGATTTATGATGTTCACAAAGACTCCAAGATTGAGAATATAATAGAAGATATCTATGAGAAAATTTTAAAACACTATGATTTTACACTTGAGGATGTAAAAGAGCAAATTAAGCCTCGATTTCCAACTAAGCCAAAACCTAATAAGTCCAACATAAATTGGATTCTAGAAGTCACTGGTTCGATTCGCAAGATTCTCTTGTCTGTTCGTAGAATTTATCTAGTGTGGACATCTCACACGGTTAAGGATTATACCATAGTTCCCAGGTGCTATAAATGCCTGGGATATGGCCACTCCGTAAGATCATGTCATCAAGAAGTACAAACTTGTGGGCACTGTGGTCTAACCGGTCACAACTTTAGAGATTGTCCAAATAAGGAGAAACCAGGTGAATGTCCAAACTGTAAGAAGCGAAAGAAGAACTGCACCTACTCCTTCAGAGATCCCAAATGCCAAGAATACTTAAAAGCTGTAGATGCTGTTCGTTCAAAGACATTCTATGAATAGAAACACAACATCAGGTGTTAATTCTAGTACTTCACAATCAACAGAAATCAGGTTTTTGCAGCTAAATTGCCAACAATCCATTGCAGTCACAAATGACTTAACAAAAGTATCGCAAGAACACTTTATTCAGGTTATGGCTCTTCAAGAGCCCTATTCACATAAGGGTCTTTTAAAGGGTCTTTCCATTCGCTATAGAATAGTACAATTCAATCCAGCTACGGTTAGAACAGGTGGAAATACCCGATTTCGGATCTGGGTTGCAATTGTCATCTTAGATCCAAGTCTCACAGTTACAAGAATTCCCAGTCTCTGCTCCACCCATGCTGTCTGTGTGTGTTTGGAGGGCCAGTTTGGCCAAGTCTGCGCTATCTCATTATACTGTCAATGCTCCCAATACAGAGACTCTATACAACCATTTGTGGACTACCTGGATATGACACTTAATATTCTACGTGGGAAGAACGTTATTGTGATGGTGGATGCAAATGTTGAGTCTACTCTGTGGAGTGCTGCAACTACAAATGGAAAGGGCGAATTAATGGAAGGCCTAATCTTATCTCACCGCTTAACTATATTAAACACCCCTGGCCATCCACCAACGTGTGTGACACCTATGGGTTCTTCTCACATCGACATTACTCTCGCATCCTCTGCTATTAGTCCGAGACTTTCCAACTGGAAGTTGTACACTAGTTGGTCTACCAGCGATCATAACATCATGACATTTCAACTTAACTGTGATCAAAGGCGATCCAGATTTGATCCTACCGACATACCAAGATTTCACACAAAGAAAGCAAACCGGGATAAATTTGATTCCTCACTTAAAGACTCCTTTACACAAGACCAAATAGAAAAATTGACTACCCTCATTGCAGATGAACAGGCACGAGTAGTTCAAAACATAACTATTACTGCTTGTAGGCAGTCCATGAGATATAGGAAAAGGTAGACCTACCATGTGCCGTGGTGGTCCCCAGAATTGACACAATTAAAATCATTGACAAAACAAGCAAGAAGAGATTTCCAGAAAGCGAAGAGAGACAGATCTCGTCCCACTTTGGAGGTTGTACTTTTGCAAAACAGATACAAACAAGCCCGTAGAAACTATCACCAGGAAATCTATAAGAGGAAAAAAAGCTTCGTGGGAGCAACTAGTAAGCACCCAGGGAAAAAGTTCTCCCTGGGGTCTCGTCTACAGATTAATAAACAATAAAATTCCAACAGGTGAAGTGTTTGCAGCGGTTACAACTACTGATGATCAAGAAACCATGGGTACCCACCATGAATAGGATCCTAGATGTCATTACTTATCAGAAGAACAATGCACGGATCCAAAACAGATAGACATCAGAGTGAAAAACGCTTGTTACTCTGGCTCGCCTATTGAACCCCCTTTTACCTTTGAGGAGATTGATATTGCTGTCCAGTCCATGCGTTCGGGCAAATGTCCTGGACTTGATGGCATTGAAGTGGAAGTGCTCAAGCGCGTATGCAAAACGGTTCCTGTAGTTATTGCAACATTATTCAACTCTTGTCTTAATCAAGGTATTTTCCCTGCAATTTGGAAAGTTGCTAACTTAAAAATTCTTCTCAAAAATCCAAAGAAGCCAGAATCTGATCCGCTGTCATATAGACCTATTGCCTTGCTCCCAGTTATGGGCAAGGCTCTTGAAAAAGTTATTGCGAGTCGACTTCTGACTACCTATGTTATGAAAGGACTCTCTTCGCTTATACAGTTCGGTTTTACAAAGGGTAGAGGAACCGAAGATGCCATTGCTTCTCTTTTAGAAATACAGCGGGAAACCACGACTAAATATCTGCTCGGTCTCTTTGTGGACTTCAAAGGGGCCTTTGACACCCTTTGGTGGAAAAGTGCCCTGGAGAGGTTCCGGGAGGCCGAAGTGTCTTCACCTGTATACCGGTTGCTGATGAGCTACTTTTCGCAGCGCTCGCTTGTTATTAAGAGTGGTTCCATAGAAGTGTCAAGAAAAGTTACCCGAGGATGCCCACAGGGGTCTATTCTTGGGCCCCTGTGCTGGAACTTAGTGTTCGACTCCTGGTTAAATAAACATTCTGATGCAACAACCATGATCTCATAGGCAGACGACCTAACCATCATGGTCCAAGGAAACTCCAGGAAGTTTCTTGAAGATGTTGCCAACCGGGTACTGCAGGAGCTGTCTGTGTGGTCTGACGAACATAAACTCCAGATATCTACAAGCAAAACGTCCCAGATGTTGCTTAAAGGCAGGTTAGACAGAGGCCGTCCCCCTCAAATAAAATATAAAGGACAAGCTATTAAATACAGTTGAACCACAAAATAACTGGGAATTATTCTGGATGATGGTTTGAGTTTTATACCCCATGCAAAATACATTAAAGAAAAATGCAAGTCATTATTATCTAGATTGAGACAAGTAACACGACAAGAGTGGGGTCTTAAAGGTCACTCACTGAGATTGTATTATAACTGTATATTTCTTCCCATTATCACATATGGTGCTGGCGCCTGGGGTTATAGGGCAACCAAGTGTGCCATTGTCAAAGAGCTATTGCAAGCACAGCGTGCTGCCCTTCTTATGTTATCCAGAGCTTGTAGGAAAATTTCTACTGCAGCACCTGACAGGAAGGATACCAATACAATATGAGGTCCAGTATAGATATTTGAGATACCACCTGAAAAAGGCACATCCTACTTCTCTTGATAACGTGGAACTTGACCTGAATGTTCCAATAACAACAGAAAAGGAAAGATTGCGCACTATTTATGTTAATAAGTGGCAGGTTGACTGGTCTGTATCGAAGACGGGAAAGGTGACAAGAGAGTATTTGCCGAATGTAAGGGAATTCAGGAAAAAGGAACTATTGTGGTTTGCTCCTGGACTATATGGAACATACCTTTTCTCAGGTCACGGCAGCCTCAATAGCAAGCTGTATAAACTTGGACTGTCTCCTTCCACTCTTTGTCTCTGTGGAGGTGAAGAGGACGCAGATCATATCCTTTTGGAGTACCACAATTATACCGACTTACGGAATGAACTACAACTCATTACTGGTTCTTACGACAGGGAGAATAAGCCTTCTCTGATCCAATCACAAGATGCATTTGAAGCTTTTAACTTATTCGCAACACGAGCATTTAAAAGACGAGAGGAAACGAGAGCTGCTGCCCTGAGATAGCCTGAATCCGGATCAAGAGAAAGACTTGATCAGAGACTGACATCCTCTTTGCAGACTTTCTGAAGAACTGCTATCCAGAAAGAATTGATTAATATGTTTTACTTCAATATTTCAAAGAAGCTTGAACTGCTACTTCCTGCATTTTGTCTCACGAACTTGAGGTGATACATCGTGATGGAAATTAAATCCTTATTGATTGGAGTGACGAACCTACTGTGTTAGAAATCGTAAATAGTGTATATAGTATGTAGTTTGACTCTAGTGCTTCAGCTATGCCATTGGATACTTATCTAACAACGAAATTAAGGTTTGCTGCAACTACCGAACCTTCTTCTGGTCCGTTGTAGAGTTCTAATATGCCTTTGTTCTAACAGGATTTCCTATCAAACGATGGGAGTGCCAAAGAAATCTTCAACGTTGGAAGAGCTACCCTTGAAGCTGAAGGATCTATTGAGGATGCGCCTCGACATCTCATAATCCTGCTCACAGGATAGGAATTGCTAATCCCAAATTAGGATAGAATTGCACAACGACATGTGGCTTCTACAAAGGCTGAAAATTGCTTCCACCTCTTTTTTTTTTTTTTTTCCTCTCTCTTTTATCTTTTCTCAATTTCTCTTAACTTCCTTTTATTACGGCGGGTCCCTTCTCTGACCCCCCGCTGCGCTTATTTCCTTCCCCACCACCCCTAACTTTTCCAGCTTATTTTTTATTTTTATTTTTTTATTTTTTATTTTATTTTATTATATATATATTTTTTTTCCATTTTCCTTTTCTCCTAACTTTGCCTATCCTGGAACTTTGTTTCGGTATAGACTAGCATGAAGGTAAAAGATCCTGGCCGCCTCCACGTGGCGGGGATGGGGGTGGGATGCTATGACCAGGTGTTGCTGCTTCCCACTTGCTAAGAGCCAGGTACCGGCCGACTACATAACAACAGAACACATCATAACATTTACACACCCAACACACTACATACAAATGGCCGGTCTTGGCGTGAGCCTCAACACAAGAAGTAATAGCGGCTAATGGGGGAAACCCTGGGGTTCGCCCCGACAACACATGAATATCCCCTGTAACTTGACCCTACAGAACACTTACACGTCCAACACACTACATACAATTGGCCGGTTTTGGCATAAGCTTCAATACAAGAAGTACAATAGCGGCTTATGGGGGAAACCCTGGGATCCGCCACAACAACACATGAATATCCCTGTAACTTGACCCTTTGGCGACATCTCCCATCTGTGCTGCCAAATCTTCAACATGTGAGCCACTATTCGTTGTTTCTCTGTCGTCCGGCTGTTGGTTGGGTCCAGAGAGAGAGAGAGAGAGAGAGAGAGAGAGAGAGAGAGAGAGAGAGAGAGAGAGAGATGTGGGCGGGATGAAAATCCCTGGTTTATCGACAATATCGGTTTCCTGTTTATTATCGCCAGACAACAAGCAGGGGATGATTTGTTTCAGTTTCTTCGGTAATATCAAACATAAGGACAAACTAGGATGGCAGTACAAAGGGACGGGGGTGCTTCTTTGTGAAAAAGCCCCGAAACACTAGTCTGACCTTTCAACAGCCATAAAGAAGACGCTGAGTGTCGTTTTCGACTTATTTTCATTGACCAGAGATGTCCTTGGTCATAAAATGACAAAGACGCAAACTCTTCTGACCAATTGGCAATGGTGCAGAATAAAAAATAAAAATAATACTGTGACTGCAATAATTCTACTTCGAAACACCATCTTGAGAGAAGAAGCTACATAACCAAAAGAATTCGGACACAGCTGCAAAAATCTATATACAGCTGTCAATTCAAAAACCTAACGCAGAATAAGGCCCTATTTGTCCTTATTTGAACCTCAATAGTCTCTTTGGGCATACTTTCCACCAATTTTCGCTAGGTATCGGCCAGAATTTGACTTTGTTTATTTAGTTGGCAGCATACACTACAGTGGAGGAGAAGTCAATTCCTGCAAAGCAGCGGTCACAGAGGTTTGGAAGAAAGCCCTTTTGGCCGCATACCAAATCCTCTGCTGCAGTTTGTCTGATGTTCTGTAGGAGGAGCTCCCACCAACAGACCAATTTCCAACAAGCTGAAGCAGCCCTATATCATCGTACGCTTCCAACTTTATGTACGTGACGACACATTCTGAAAGGCAGTGCTCCACACCTTCGACACACCCAAACACGCCCATTAAAAAGAATCACTTCGTAGCACGACTCATCTCTCCGAATTCGAACTGTACAACAATAGTTTGTCACTGTTCTACAGTCCACAAACTCCACTCCAAATGCGTTTTCGCAAAACATTCGATAGCGGTAGTAAGCTTATGCACAGCCGCCCCTATACGGCCACAATTAAACCCAAGGCTATCCGTACGGATGGTTGACGAATATTCCTGGAACCTCTTGGACCTGATCGGCGATGTTCTTATCACTAAAGAAGCACTAATACAGAGTATTAACTCCCTCAGGCCAACTAACACAGCTGCAGTTAATGGAGTCCCCCACTTCATGGTAAAGTGTCTCAGCCCTTACCTAATTGAACCACTCCAAGCAATTTATAGCTCTATCCTTGCTTGCCGAGTTTTCCCTGAGAACTGGAATAAGTACGCTGTAATTCCAATGCCGAAAATTAAAAAGGCTAACCGTGTGGAGCACTATAGGCCAATATCTACTGCATCTACCCTATTAAAAGTATTGGAGAAAGCTGTATTGCCAAAATTGTCGAATCAGATACTGGCTGCAGCCTCAACAAATTCATTATTCAATGACTGCAAGATCAACAAATACTAACCTCCTCACAGTTCAAGCCGCAGTACTAAATATTTTTTCAAACCAGAAAAGAAATTGCAATAATTTAAGCCGATATAAAAGCAGTCTTCGATAGCCTGGATGTACATCCCTTACTTCATCTGCTCCAACACACCTTCCAAATAAAAGGAAATTTGCTGAAGTTCCTACAGGCCCTACTTACTTGTCGGTCCATTTTTTACCGCACAGATAGTCAGATCCTCCAACGCCAACTCCATGCAGGAGCTCCACAGGGTGGAGTCTTATCTGGACTCCTCTTTACCGCTATTATGATCCCGTTCTGCAAAGGTAGGGATGATATATGCACTTATGCAGACGATATTAAGATCCTAACACCCATCCACCGCCGTCCAACCGTCCATGACCAATAGGGCATTGTGTGAGCAGATTAATTATAAGCTTCTGAACTTATTCGTGTACTTAGACAAATTTGGCTTGGCCCTAAATCCGCAGAAGACTATAATCATGGTGTACTCGCTCAAAAAATCGCCTACGCTCGTACACCCGAAACTTAATGGCAAACCTATCCCAGTTGTTGAGACGCATAGAGATCTGGAGAGATCAAATCTCATATTGACCTGATTGTAAAGAAAATGAACTACTTACGTTGGGCAACAAAACAGCACCTCTTGCACGTGAAACAGACTGCAACAACCGCACGATATTTAAGAACCACAGTGTATTCAGCCATTTTGTATGGCGCAGAATTGTGGGCGTCAGCTACCCCTACCCACATTAGGAGAATATATGCGAGTGAATTCTGGCTGCTGAAGTGGGCAAACCATAAGCACCATCTCCCTCAACAGTTAAGGACCACGCAGCTCTCTGAGAAGCTTAAACTGCAGCGTTTACCAGACATCATTGCCTGGAAACGATTAATAACTACAATCAAAATGATGACTGGCACGATATCATCACCATGCTTCTGGCAGCTTTGTGAGTGGCACATCCCGCCATCTGCATTAAGAGGCACCAAATCTGCATCAAGAATGAAGACCAACAGACTGAAGATGAGTTTATACCGCCAGTGCATTAGAATCAATTCAGTTCCTAACACATATCGGAATTGACCTACTAAGGACCCTCATAGAAGATTCAAAATATGGGAAACAAACCGCAGTGTGGTTCGCTAAGGCTACTGTTGTTGTGTGGTAGTTGTGTGAATTTCTGTCAACAACTGTGTGTACGCAATTGAATATCTCGCACAAGTTGATCAGTGGATGTGATGTTGAGATGAACTTTTGTATTGCAATTGCCAGGAGTGTAGACAGAAATGCAGTGAAGAGTAATGTAGTTTAAATGTAATCTTTTCGTGTATATTTAACCTTTCTTGTATATTTTAAACATTCTTTTATTTTTCATTTTATGGTAATCCACTGGTATTTTCTACCGTGAAGGGAATTTGTCTCTTACCAATGTACACCTAGATTTTAATTTTGGTAGGACAAATAAAGATTTAATTTTTTTATATTTTACTTGCAAAATGCACGAGAAACAAACAATAGCCAATTCAGATTATATTGAGAGTCCTGGAGCGTGCATTTCTAGCGTTCTCAAAATTTAAGGTGACTGGTCCACGACCTCGAGACCTTGTACATCTGGAGAAACTGCACCACTTCACCTAGGAAAATCCAGCTTTGGGAACTAACCATCCATCCTGTTTATCGTCCGTTCCTTATTTATGCTTTGAAATATCATGTACGGTTTTCCACCTTGGAATCTTATTGAAGAATCCATTGTGGCAAATGTTGTATGGATGGCTCCTCAATAATCCTTCTGTGGAGCATCTGCAGAAGGGTAACTGATCTGACATGGCTGTACAAATATTTATGGTCATGTGATCCAACTAAACAGGAATGAACTCGCGTCTATTCTCCAAATTAAAATAAGCTCTTTCCGTGCAAAGTTCGCTTGAAGAAGACATTAGCGAGAAACTGGAACGTCGTGCGTACCTCTGTAACAGGAAACATTTTGAAAGGGGTGGGGGGGGCTGACAGAACTGAAAACATTTTAATTAAATGACGTTACATTAACGGCCTTCTGGGTATCGTTCACTCAAAGCATCCATACCCGAGTCTCTCTACTCACGAGCACGTGCAGAAGTGGGGGCTTGTAGTCTCGCTAATGGGGAGGGAGCCTAATAAATAGTGAGAAGCGAAATGATTTGGCCAAAGCGGAGAACAGCTTTTAATGGAAGCGCGAGCTGAACGAACATCCCCTGCATCGCTTAATATACTCGAAAAGATTGTGCAGTCTTAATTTGAATACTTCTGGCATTAAAGAAAGAACACGGCGTGAGATTATTACGGAGTAAATAAGGGATCCGTTCATTTGTTTGGGGACTCAACAGCCGATGAACAGCATCAGTTTCGCATGCAAATGTGCAGCGGGATGATGGGGAGCGTAGGGGGCGCCGTCATGAATGCGACTTCCTCATCCTCGATACAACGGCCTCGATGTATCGCCCGTGCGTCTTCCAGTCCACCACCACCGCTTTGTTTGCTGCGTCCCTGTTTACTTGGCAGAAAGTGTTTTTGTTTTCTCATCTGGTTCGGCGTTGCCGCTTTCATTGGCCGAGACGAGACGTGTCTCAGTTCGCTGCGGATCTGTTTTTGTAGCGAGTTTAATCCAACTGCGATGGCTGCGTCTGTGTTTTTGCTTTTGGACACATTTCTTCTCCTCATTTTTTCTCCGTGGACACCATCATTAATTCTGGCCGGCGTTCTCCTCATAGTTTGGCCTCTAAATGCGGCGCTCGCTGCCGTTTTTATTAAAGTTTGTATTAACCTCCCACCGGATAAAAAGTTTCCTGTTTACGCCGCATCATTACGGTTCTGTCGCAAGTTTTCTGTTCTTCTCCCGATTTATACAACTGCGAATGCACTTCGTTTCCACCTTCCGTAGAGACGAACTTCGTATGTCGGGAACCTAATGAAGTGTAAGGGAGAACGAGGGAAAGGGACCGCTTTTTGCTAACACTTACTCTTTCGTTATTTTATTTGGAATTGTAAAAAACAAGAATGCATTCAATTTTCTGCGTGTGTTTTCAAAGCGCATGTTTTTACTGTCTTTTCCGTTGCAAACGATTGAAAAATTTCCCACTGCATAATCTCTTTCTACGGGGGCCATATTTCTTTTATTTTCATAGCGCTAAAAGAAAAGGTACTCATTCGAACCGAGCGGCTGTGAAAATGCGAATAACTTCGAGTAAAAAGGTGCTAGAGACACGAAATTTACGAGTAACATTGTTGCTTCTGTATATAGTGGCGCCATCTATCAGCATCTGTAACGCTATGCACGGACATGTGCAGCGTAGGAAGTAAACGAACATGGCTTGAGCGCAGTGGAATATGTTTATTCTTCGTACAAAATCGCTTCAACACAGAGTCCAATATAGGCGCCATCAAAATTTGCGATATGAAAGCGAGTGAAAACGTCAAAGAGAATGACAATGTGAATGTCACCAGTCGTGTTCGCACCCGACTATTGCTACTGAGGAATGTTTTCCGTATCCCCCCCCCCCACACACACAGTCATCACTCTTCTATCCGCGTTATTCTCCATTCGATGTCTCCCTGGAACTTGTTCACCATTTGATGACTGTGTAGCCAGCAAGCGAGTCCGATCAATCACGCGCGTCCAACAATTCCCGCTGCGTTCTGGACGGTTTATCTTTTGCACCAATATGTTTCCGCGTCTATCTTTGAACTCATTCTCCACCGCAGAATTCTTTGAGGGATGGCCAACTTCCTGACGCGTTCCTCCAACCCCAGATATGCGTAACCTGTGGAAATTTCTCTCTTCTGTTTCGGTGTTGGGGCATATCTACACCCGCAGGAATACATTTGATGAATAAAACTCGTTTATAATTTGTTGAGACTTTTTTATGACTATGTTTCAAGTCTTGTCTCAAAATTGATCTTTAACTTGTCATTTTAAGATGGATGTGGGCATAATTTTGGTCTGCAGTTCAACTCAAGTGCTTTTCCTCATATAATCTGATGACTATAGGCCTTTAATAACCTATAGATCAAGTTAGCTGTCTGCTGCACAATTTACCCTTAAAGCCGTTCTAGGGTTGAGGATACTGGATGTTGGAATGGCTTTCTGGGAAACTGAACATTCCGATAGTGCCTTCTAGGACTGTCAAGGATATCAAGAACCTACTTGAGGTACCTCTGCATTTCTTCGGTGAAAGCTACACCGGAGTTGCAAGTTGTTACAGTTGCTCTTAATTTAATAGCCGGAATTGATGATAGTGTGAACCTTTGGGATTTCATGCAATTGAGAATTCCTGGTTCGTCTATATATAGTAAGGATTTGTCTAGCTGAGCTGTAACTAAGATTTAGAAATGTGTCAGCCCTTCTTTAACCCTGGCACCGATATTTTTGCCACCTACGAAACACTGTAGATCCAGATGGCTTCTCAGCTGACTTGTAGGAAAACATTGAAGAAGAGAGTCTTATTCTAGGTGATCTTCGAGCGGGATGCATTAAATTCTTTTGGACATCGATATTGCCGTGACTGCTCTTTTCTTTGATTAGAACTGGTGGTGAACTATTTTGTTAATTGCATTTTGTGCGCGCGTGTCGATACGAGCACTGTGAAAAGTAGCTTTATTTTCATCTGTACACCCTTCTGTGAGAATACACCTGGATGGTCTTCTTTAGGTTGGTTTTGTTTTGCTAATAGGAGAAAAAGGTTTCGATATTCGTATGGAATCAAGGATTGACATTGACAGTGAGTTTTAGGTGCAGAGAAGAGAAAATAAAACTTCATGGAATTACAGAAGAACTTCGACACGATGGCCAAACAGAAGAGGTATTTGGTAAGTAGAATATGCTTGATAGATGCGAAAATGGAGATCCTCTGGTTATAATACAACACTGCGCTTGATAGTCCAAAGAACAAATAACACAATCAGAAGACGAACCTCGCATTTGGCCATTTTGATCGCGGTTATCGACACAATACCCTTACTTTGTCTTCTGCTAGACAAAGAAAAGCTTTAGCCACTCTGCTCCAACTGCAGCGTTGGCCATTCAGCCCCCTAATGAGAAACGCGTTATGTTTATTCCAATATAAGTGTCGTTAGCGAGAGCGTTGCATTGTTCTGAACTTCTGCAGCGATCAATACGAAGCTTTGCCATCTAGCCGGGTTTAGTGCACGGATTCTGCGCCCGAGATTAACGCCAGCCTGACAAGTGTGTCATTCTTTCGGCAGGAGTCAACAAGACTGTCTGTTATCTGCTTCCTGTGCATCGTAGCCGAAGAACCTCGAAAAATTAAAGGCTCTCTCGCCGCTTCTCGTTGTCTGCGCACCATCTGCGGTCCCAACCAAAATCCTCATGTCGCAGTAACTCTGTCAGCCTCTTCCGATAACGCCACGAGGTTGATGCGTGAGAATACGTAACTTCCTCCCGTTTGATCCGCACATAAGAAATACCAGGACGCCTCCCGTGACAGTGAATGCTCCCTGAAAGCCACGGGACTGGCAGGTGGGCAGATAACGCCGACTTGTACAACACAAAAGAAAAAGAGAACAGTTTGGAGCTTATCCAGAGCAACAGGGTAGATGCGAAGTTGCACTTAAAAGCGTGGCAACTCTAAAGAAAAATTGACATTTTCCACAGCTCCCCCCCCCCTGCCCACAGGCCATTTAGTAACAGTGCATTGATTTATGTAATAACTCAGCTCCATAAATAGCATTAGGGGAAAAACAGAAAAGGAAAAGGAAAGGATTAAACACCCCAGGAAAAAGATGTCAGACATTTTTCATATATTCAGTAAATTAAAATACCCAAAATGAAGAAATCTCAGCGTGCTGGTTGTAGAACGCCAGCGATAAAAATGGCTAATGAAGAATTTATTAGATACACTGAGTGGTCATTTTATTAGCTACATCTCATCATTTATTAGGTACAAGTTATTTGGAAATTGTTTTGAACCAGGCGTATCCCTTCATGCCTACGTAGTATCTTTGGGTCCTTCCAAAAGGATGATTCGCCATCTCATATAAGGCCAGAATTTTATAGAATTTGTTCCAAGAATATGACAGAGATTTCAACCTACCACGTAAGCCTCCACTGGATCCAATTGAACACCGGTGGTAGGTATGAGCTCTTCGGAGTAAAGATGCAATCACCCAATTTGCAACAACTGTGGGAAGCAATTGAGTCAACATGGACCATCATCATCATCGTATGTTAATATATATATAGTGGCACCCGGGCAAGCGCCCATCTCCACCCAATATCATATATCCAAAAAAGAACTACTACTAATAGGCCAAAAAAAAAAAAAAAAAAAAAAAAGCAAGCCTCATCGCCACAAGGAGGCATACACTCAAGCATGACTGCCCCTAGTACTCGTCCCTTGGCATCTGTAGCCAGACCTGGATCATCCTGTCGGTATTAAGTACCATCTCCACGCCCATTGAATATAGTGCGATTCCAATGGGCGTCATCTTCCCCACCTCCAAGGGACCTAACCCAGGAGGTCCTAAAAAAAAAACATAATAATAATAATAATAATAATAATAACAGCAACATTACCACTATTAAGAGTAGAACAAAAACTTAAAAGCATCAGACTACATGAAGTGGCAACAATCAACAACATCAACCAGTACACAGAATGCCCGAAAAACATCCAACACTTGTAACCTTCTTCTCTTCCGAAAAACTAACTCACAAAAATTACCAAACTTGTTAAAATTAGACCTAGTCTCTATGTAATGAGGCTCAAATCCTCTTCCAAAATATAATAATTCATTCCTGAACAATTGGCGATATTCCTCCTACCATAAACAGTCGTACAATACATGATCCCAACTTTCCTTATTATGACCACAATTACAATTTTGCTGGGTTTCCAGACCAAGATCATATAATTTACTCCTTAAGGATCCATGTCCCGTTAATATATAGGACGTCAACATATTAGGAAAAAACCACTGCTTATTCTGGTATCTAAAATGAACTCATGGAATAACTAATCTGGTAACCCCCCCCCTTTGTTACACTTTGTTACTCATCCCATCTGTCCTGCCATATTTCCAGGAGTTTACCAAAAATCTCTTTTTTTCCCTCTTTAACTCCACTGTCACATCATTAGTTATTCCAAGACATATCTGTATAATTTTCCTTAAGTAGTAACCAAAGGCTGTATGTAACAACTGACAATCTAACGGTAATATTCCTGCAATGACTTGCAGAGCATTTGTTGACACTATCCTGCAAGCTCTTACCATTAACAACAACATTGATCTTTGAATTGACATCAACTTACTTCTAAATTTGACATTGGATATTCTCCCATACAAAATCGAAGCCGAAGAGGTTATAATTGGAATAAGAATAATTTTATAATATAGCCTTAGAACCCTATTATTTAATACCCACTCAGTTCTTGTCAACCTTACAATAGTTACAGTCTAATTCTTAACTTTGGGAGGAAGAGACATAACACAAAAACTGGTAAGGCTCTTCACAAAGTGCATTAGAAAAGGTGTGGTGCCTAAGCAGTGGAATAATGCAATCATAGTTTTGCTGCATAAGAAAGGAGATAAATCAGAAATTGAAAATTATAGACTTGTTATCCCATATCTACAAGTTGTTCACAAGGGTCATTACTAACAGATTAGAAAGAATACTTGATGAGAATCAACCGAAAGAGCAAGCTGGCTTTAGGACAGGATTCTCAACTATGGATCACCTTCACGTAATATCACAGCTAATGGAGAAAGCAAATGAATATAAAACACCATTATGCCTGGCATTTGTGGATTATGAAAAGGCATTTGACTCCATACAGCATAAGGCAATGTTTCGGGCACTGGAAAGACAAGGCATAGATACTCCATATATTATGATTTTGAAGAAAATATATGAGAGTGCTACATCCTTTATTAGACTAGACAAAGACAGTAGCAAATTTAAAATCGAGAAAGGAGTTCGACAAGGAGACACAATATCTCCGAGGCTGTTTACTGCTGCCCTTGAGGAAGCTTTCAGAAGATTAGACTGGTCGCAGAAAGGAGTCAATGTGAACGGAGAGTACCTAACCCATTTACGATTTGCAGATGGCATTGTGGTCATAAGCCACGATCCCAAAGAATTAGAGGAAAATCTTAATCAATTATGCACAGTTAGTAAGGATTTTGGACTAAAGATGAATATGGCTAAAACAAAAGTAATGATGAACAAGTATGCCACGGAAAGGGAAATAATGATTGAAGGAGCAGTAATTGAAAAGGTGGAGTCATATACTTATCTGGGACAAGTTATTAGCTGTAATAATGATAAATGGCTGGAAGTCAAGAGAAGAATAAATTTTGGATGGATAGCATTCAGGAAATATAGTCACATACTGAAGAGCAATATCCCAGTTTGTCTGAAACGTAAAATAATGAATCAATGTATACTCCCCACCATGACTTATGGAAGTGAAACTTGGGCACTCACCAAAAGAATGGAAGAGAAGCTAAGAACTACACAGCGAAGAATGGAACGAATTATATTGGGAATCAGACTGTTAGATAAGAAGAGAAACACATGGATTAGGCAGCAAACTCAAGTAAAGGACATTCTTATCAAAACTAAAGAACTAAAATGGTCTTGGGCAGGACACATAGCTCGAAGACATGATGACAGATGGACTAAGAAAATAACAGAATGGTACCCAAGAGGAGCTAGAAGAAAACCTGGAAGACAAAGGCGGAGATGGATAGATGAAATTCATGAGTTTTCGAGTAGTAAATGGATGGCCAGTGCTCAAAACAGAAGGAACTGTAAAGTTGCTGGAGAGGCCTTCATCCTGCAGTGGATTGAAAATGGCTGATGATGATGATCTTAACTTTGCTTCTTAATAATCCAAGTGTGGGGAAAAAAGATAATTTATCATCTAACAGAACTCCTAAATATCTATTTTCAGATACCAATGGTACCTGCTTCTCATTTATAAGCAACCTAGGGGTCGTCTATAATCAAGTTTCCCTTTGAGCAACATCATTACAGTCTTGCTCGAGGAAACCACCAATTTCTTATTTGTAGACCTGTAGAAAGTAAAAGGCCTCCGTAGCCGAGTGGCAGGAGCGGGAGTGCATTAGCACACGCTCTTTGAGTGGACGGGGTTCATGCCCCTGACTGCTGAATACGGTCGAGCTGCTAACCCTCACTGGGCCAGCGTGGCAGATTACGGTCCATTTCCCTCAGCATGAATTGTTGAGGAGGCTTCCACCTGCAGTGGGTTGATAATGGCTGCACCAGGTTATCAATTATATCCTTAATTTTTAGTTCCAACTCATTTCTGGAATTTCCCTGCACTGCCAAGACCACATCGTCCGCAAAAGCTACTTTGTGGAAATCTTTGTGATTAGCATTAGCATTAGAAGAGGCATTTGATGCAAGAAAGCAAGCTTATGCAGCATCAGCCAAAAAAATAAAAGAAAAAATAAATAAATAAAAAAAACCCCACTTCCACTTCACCCCTCCGTTCGTTCGAAATACCTGTACAGCTGAGCCTTAAACTTATTTAGGCTATCAACTTCCACGACAAGGGATAGAAGTCTGTTCTACCAACCAACCACCCCCTGGCTAAAGGCAAATTTCCGCACGTCTATCCTACACCTGTCTTTCCTCAATTTGAATTTATGCCCTCTCAGGTGATTATTCTGAGCTAGAGGAAGAATCCCATCAGCACTGAACATACTCAAATCACTCGAGGCTTTATACACCTCTATCAGATCACCTCGCTGATGCCTAGTCTCCAGACACTGTAATTTGCAAAACTTAAGCCTTTCTTCGTAAGAGCACCCCTTTGTTCCATTCACTAATCTTGTTGCCCTTCTCTGTACTCATTCCAGCAGCTCTACACCCTTCTTGAAATGAGGCCGCCAGACCTGTATACAGTACTCTAGGTGTGGCCTGACCATTGCCTTATACAAGAGAATAATCACCTCCTTATCCCTGCTGGAAAAATTCCTGTATATCATTGACAATACTCCATGAGCTACTCTTGCAGCCCGTCTGCACTGCTCAGAGAACTTCATAACTGCCTGCACAACCACCCCCAGGTCCCTTTCATTCTCTACCACTGTCAGTGTAGTACCACAGAGTTGATACGTTGCTCTGGGGTTGCTGTTTCCCATGTGTAGTACTTTACATTTGTCAATGTTAAACTTCATTTGCCACCTCTCAGCCCATCTGATCAACCTTTCCAGATCCTGTTGCAGTAGCATAGTGTCAGTAGTGTCCTTGACAACCCTGCTAACCTTCGTATCGTCTGCAAACTTGGACATTAAGCTTGATATACCATCATCAATATCATTTATAAATACAGAAAACAATAATGGACCCAACACTGAGCCCTGAGGGACTCCACTAATAACATCAGTCCACGATGAGCAGTGTCCATTGATTACCACTTTCTGTCTTCTCCCCCTCAACCACCCCTTCATCCATAGCAGCAATTTGCCTCCAATGTCACACTGCTCCAATTTGTGTAGCAGTCTTCCATGTGCAACAGTATCAAAAGCCTTTCTAAGATCCAAGTATATAATATCAAAGTTATTCCCTGCATCCAGTTCTTTTGTGACTGCATCATAGTATCCAATCAAATTGGTCAGGCAAGACTTCCCCTTAACAAAACCATGCTTCATTCATTCACAACTAAGAATTAATTACCAAATTCCAAAATATTGGGCCTAATACCGATCCCTGGGGACAACCCCTACTCAAGCTGTCTTGATATCTTAAATGTTGTGATCTGACAACTACCTGCCTTCTGCTTCGATAATTTTGAATTGTCCTATATAACCTATCAGGACATACCAGTCTCTTTAGGATGGTAGCCCATTTCACTCTTAATGGAGTCCATGGCATTACGAAACTAGTCTATTCTGGGGCTAAAGTGGGGCGTATTCGCATAGTGGGAGTACCTAAAAGGGACCAAAAAGTAAATTTTATAATTGATTTCTTCAGTGGTGTAAGTTTTGCTTTCGGATTGTAATTATATTAACTGTGCTGCCCACGAGGACAGTGCTGAGTTCCTTCTTGTTTGTGATATTTGCTGCCCTCGTGGTTAACACAGATAGTATAATCACAATCCTCCTCATACGGGGTGGGAAAGACCGAAGTCTGAGTCCCGTCAATGAAGTGAGAAATTTTTATGAGTCTTTTTCACAGGGTGGCTGAATTATAAGGTCTCAGCGAGGAGAGATGGTTCTTTTATCACGGAAACTCACATTTTCAGTCCAGTAAACAGCAAATCGACCAGTATAGCGTAAGTTACGCGGGGAAATGTTTAGATTGGACTGCAGGAAGTTTTATTTTAGCCAGCGAGTTATAAATTACTGGAATAAGTTGCCTTCATGGGTGGTAGAGGCCGACAGTTTGGGGAAATTCAAAGGTCATCTGGATAGTACTTTCGGGTAAGGGAAGCGCATAGGATGATAGGATTAATTTCCTTTTTATTTAATTTTTAATTTCATTTTATTATTTTTATTTATTTATTAATTATTATTATTTATTTATTTAATTTTTGTTTTTATCATTGTTTTGTTCGGATTTTTTTTTTTTTTTTTTGGCTGGTGCAGCATAAGCCATAGGCTTTCTTGCACCATACGGCCGTTACTAATACTAATACTAATACTAAAGTTGTCGATGCCGCTAAAACCGTATAACAAATGACCTGGTTAGTCCTGGTTCTTGCCAGCCAAACATGCCCCATATTAAGCAACCACCGCCACCTGACTGGACATTGGGCACCATGCGAGATGAGTCTACGGACTAGTGTTGCTTACGCCACACAAGAACTCGTCCGTCGGAGGGTTGCACCAGGTATTTGTACTCATCCGACCAGCATACTCGTTTCAAGTCCACCAGTGTGACACCGCAACATTCGGCGTCGACGATGATCAGTGGTGAGGAAAGAGAGTCTCTTGGGTCGTTTGCCGTGGAACCCCATATACCTGAGTGTGTAGCGCATCGTCATTTGGGATATTATTCTTGAATTTCCCCATGTATTGCGATGTCAACTGTTGCACAATGACCTACCTTTGAGCCCATACAACGCGCTTCACCTTTCGCTTACCACGATCATCCGCGTTGAGTAATCATTTACAGTTCTTTTGGTAGGAGGTGGGTCAAATTACCCCCGCCTCTGGTTTTTATTTGACACGTTCGACACCATTCTTTGTACCCCTTAACTACAGTGGCCGTGAGGAACCGTGAGCATCTGACGCACGAGCACCCCCCAATCCTGTCCTTTTGAAATCTTTACTACATCCATTAATATCTTTATTGCATGCATTCGCTGCTGCTTCTTCATCACTTTGACTTGCATGACCAGATGCAAAATACCACTGCTTCAGTGTAAGAAGCTGTTCGGCTTTTTATAACGCGAACTATGGGGGACAGTCCATTGTGGATGTTGTTGGTCATAATCCAGTGATCACTGAGTGTAATTAAAAGTTATACTTCTGAAGTCAAGGATTTAATAAGAAAGCATTTGTGACCTGATCTCAGCATAAAATTCGAATTAACAAAAATGCAATTAATTATGACCGATGTACTTATTTAAAATCGCACGATGATGAGAAATTTAGTTCTGTGATTTCTTGAAGACTAATTAGACGCAGATTATTCGGTTCTGACATAATATGACAGCTAGACAAGAGCAAAATAAGTCATGGATTAGTTTCTGCTCAAGAAATAGCAGTTTATATTCTAAGTAAAAATGCCCTTCTTCTGTGTCTCCCATAAAGGCAAAATAAGCAGTGACTTCAGAAGTGATATTCAACTTCTTCCTGATATAATAAAATAGATAAACAAAAAACATAATCATTAAAATCAACACGAAATTAAGCAGCGTGGATCAATTAAAATTGTGGTTCAATGGAACCCATCATGTAAGTTGACACGAGTTCAGCAGATTCACAGGTTCACTCTGTTAATTCATTATTATGTGTGGGAAGGGTGGATTAGGTTTTCGATCGGTTCATAACTAATCAGTTATGATTTCACAATTACAACTACTGTTTGAAAAATTCCTTTTGCATCGGGTTTAGTATTAGGTCCAGATCTGTGCCATCGATATCTAACAGCGATTTAACGTTGATTATTAATCAAACAGGTCATTCATATACAATCGATTGCGTCTGCCTTAGCAACACCTACCTGATACATCGTAGTACACATCTTTGTGTGGAATTCATAGGGTGTCCTGCTGCAGGGTGTCCTGTGGCAGTGTTACCCTTGCGTTGCGCAAAGTCGAGTAACGCTGCACACAGTCAGGTGGACAGTCGTAGCATCGAATGTCCTTTTCCACTCGGTCCCAAACGTGCTCAACTGGATTGACATCGGAGGAATTGAGCGGCCGCGGGAGGACGGCGAGTTCATTGTTGTGTTCTTGAAACCAGTTAGCAATCTTGCTGGCCATGTGACACGTGAGTTGCCTTGTTGATAGACTCCTGAGTTTTCGGTTACACTGTCATCATGATGGAATATGAATGGTCGAGGACGAGAGAAAGGTAGACGTGCCAATCAAACCTGTTGATTATGGGTAGTCAGAGGACTTGAGCATGCCAAGAAACTGTCCTCAAACCATAAAACCGCCAAATCTCGCCTGCCGATCAGAAACAATGCATCCAGGCAGCATGAGCTCATGTTGCTCTCTTCAAATGTAGATAAGCCCATCAGCATGATAGAGTTAGTAAACGGATTCATCAGACTAGGCCACAGATTTCCACATGTCGGTGGTCCAGTGTTGATGCTGACGTGCCCATGCAAGGAGCAGTTTCTTGTGTCTCGCAGTGAGCATGGGTCTACGGGATGGATGTCGACTGCATTAGCTTATACGAGCTAATGTCCGACGTGCATGCGGATAATAGTCTTGCTGTTCCTACATTGTATTGCTATTCCTACATGGTACTGGGTTGTCAGCCGGATCACTGCGCTTCGTCGCTGCTGAGTTACTAGATGAGACATGCGACGCTCACCACGAGCGTTGACCACACATGCATGACCCTTGGCGAGTTTTCGACCTTTGTTGAACCAGTTACTGTAGACTCACGACACCACAGAATTGTAGCGCTTAACCATGTTAGCTATTGTCCAGATACTGCAAAAAATAAAAAAACAAAGGAACCGAACTATTAATTATTCGGCCACCCGAATAGTTAAATGCATCTGCCGTGCTGTGTCTTATGTCTGTAAATTGCGTGTGTTCTATGGTCGATTTGTCTGTTTTGCAGGACGAAAAGTCCTGCAAAACAGACAAATAGCAAGGTTTTTTCCTCTTGCTATCCTACTTAGATAGCAAGGAAAAAACCTTGCTATCTACGCCTGAGACCGACTCAGCCACGGAGTGAAAAAAGCCCACTAAAGTTCCTCGCGTTATCGATGGGATTCGAACCCGTGCCTTTTCCACCCGGTGTGGGGAGGAAGGTGACGTTACCACTGTGCTACACGCGTAGACGAACTACTGGCACCTGCAAGTGTTGCCCCACAATTATTTCTCGTTCGAAGTCGGAAAGATCTCACAAATTCTTCCTGGCAGACACTCAAACTGATCGCCACGCGCGAACTGCAACCTGATATCAGCCGTTAACACCTATGCAGTGTTTATGGCTTTAACTGTGCTTTGCTTGGAGCCGATGCTTTTCCTATGCTTTGAGCCTTCACCTGCGTCACAGGCCCCATTTATACACTAGGGGGTTTGGTTAATGCAAAGCCAATTCAGTGTGTAAGGTAAACAATACAGGACCAGTTAGAGGGCTACATGAGACTCCCTTTTCAGTGACAGGCTTTTGTTCACACATTTCCAAACTCAGCGTTACTTTTCTGTTTTTGAATAAACAACCGACGTACGTAGCCTCAAAAAACCGTAAGCGTACATTTTTTTTAATTGGAGGGTGGTGGGGAGGAGAGAAGCTACGTGATTGTTCATTATTATGTTATTGAACTAATACGCACTATCCTATTATATCACCTGGTAGAGTAAGTAATTTACGTTACCGGGCCTGAAGATGGGAACAGTGAGTTCCCGAAACGTAGCCATAAATAGTTTGAGAGTGTTTAGCATTGAGGTGCTTCAATTCATTTAAATTCTATCATTTCCATAGTACACTGTTGTGCAAAACTTAAGGACCAACACTATTTCTAAAGGTTACAACCACAAAATCTTTACTTAAGGTACTCTTTACTGATGAGAGTAGATTCAGTCTCAGTAGCGATTCTGGACTTCAACTAATCTGGCGAGAGGTTGGCGCACAGTACCACCCCGCAAACATCAGTGAAAAGGTGTTCTCGTCTGGGAAAGCGTTATCTTAAATGGACGTAAACAACTCCAGATACTGGAAGGCGGTGGCCGAGATACTGGTGGCCGAGCGTCCTGGCGAGGTTGCGCGAAGCCAACATGCCGGAAAACCTCTATAACACAATCAAAAGTTACCTAAGCAACAGAACCATCAAAGTCACCGCCCCCTATGGCACACTCTCCAGGCATGTCCATCGGGGCTGCCCTCAAGGTTCGGTCCTTGGCCCACTACTGTGGAATATTGTCTTGGACACCTTTCTTAACATCGATCTCAATGAAGTACAATCTCAGGCATTTGCGGACGACCTCATTCTGACGATACAGGCAAACTCAAGAGCTGCGTTAGAGGTCCTCGCAAATCGGGCCCTGACCACTCTCCAAGAATGGGCAAACCAAAATCAACTCAAAATATCCTCCACAAAAACAAACTCCATCCTACTAAAGGGACACCTTGATCTTAGGCGGCCTCCGCAAATAAAAATTGGGCAGGAAACAATCAAATTCTCCAACCAACTGAAATACCTAGGCGTGATATTGGACCAAAAACTGTCATTTCAGGACCATCTGAAATATCTCCGTAAAAAAATAAGACGCTACGCAGCCATGGTTGCCAGGGTCACGCGTAAAGAATGGGGCTTAAAAAAGCGAGTCCTCAAACTGTTCTACAAAGCTATCTTCACTCCGATCGTCACCTACGCATCCGGTGCATGGTTTCAAAAAACTACAACAGCAGTAAACAGACGTATCACGGACCAAATTCACAGATCCATCCTCCTAACCATCACTCGCGCTTGCCGCACGGTGAGCACCCACGCCCTGCAAGTGCTCGCAGGCACTCTCCCGCTGGACCTAGAAATCATACAACGCGGCCTACTATACTACCTAGACAAAGGCACCCCACAGACTTTTCTGGGGTTCACTATTGACCTAGCCAGCAACAGAAATGTGGAAAAGAAGAGGATACAAACTCACCTGCAGCAGGCATGGCAGGAAAGGTGGAGCAACTCTCAAAAGGGAGAGATCACAAAGAAATTTCTACCCAATATTGAACAAACTACCCAACCTCACCCAACTGGTTCTCCCCAGGTCTACAAGCAACGTACCTCTTAACTGGACACGGAGCTATTAATGCCAAACTGTCTCTACTTGGGATTCAGGTTGATCCAACTTGCACTTGCGGGGGGCTGGAGAGCTGGCAGCACCTGATGTATGACTGCAGGCTCTATGAAGACCTACGTGGTGTTTTACTCACCAGAATCCACTACTTACCACAGGGACAAGAACATCACCTCCTAGACACAAAGGAGGAGTATCAAGCCTTCTCGGATTATGCACAGGCACTGTTCACGAGGAGGAGGACGAGGAGAAACCAAATGGCCGCAGCCCACAACTCACTACCATTATAACCAAAGAACATCTGTTCTTCAGCTCACCGGGCTCCCTTGCCTGGTGCCTTTCCACCCCCTCCCCTGCGCCGGTGGTGGGATAGTCCCCCCGGCGCCCCCTACTTTCTCCTGGTGAGGCATGGGCATGCCTCACTGACTTCTGGGGTTGCCTACTCTATCATCCCCATATTAGGGACTGAGATCTAGACACTGCTTTTCGAAGATTTCAGAACTTCCCTTCCACTTTCCATCCAGCTGGATAAGTGAAATACATATTAAACATAGACCTATTGATATAACTCTGTCTTTAGGGTACTAATGAGTATCCTATTAGGATTGAGAAGACAAGTTTAGAACAAGAGGATAGACAATAGTCGTGTGGTTTTTTTTTTTTTTTTTTTTTTGCCTACACTTATCTGACATGGATACTGACTTGGACCATGACCAAGTTAGGATACTGACACAAGATATTGACATTGAGAATTCTTCTGGATCAGAGTCTACGGATTCATCTAAGAAAAAAAAGGGATGCAGGGGGAAGAAAACTCCCAAAACTCCTAGAATTACTCAAGCTCGAGGAGATAAAAACATTGTGGTGGAGAGTCCCTCTGTTTCGTTGGCTTCTGAGCCGCCGATGGTCATTGTCGATAGTAACTCGATTCCAACAGAATCTTCTGAAGATCTTTCTCTAACAGAGGGATTGGACCTGGGTGGGTCTTTGAATGCTTCAATTGTATATGCGACGGTTGCCAAAATCAGGAAAGCTCTGGGAGAGTTTCTATCAAAGGATTCTAGCAAGATAACTAAGTCTGCCTCTAACCGCATTCATAGTCTATGGGCGGATCTAGAGGCAGTTACCACCGCAATCTTAATTGACAATGAACGACTTAAGACCAAAGCATCTGAATTGGAAATCAGAGCAGGTCTTTTGGACAAGATGATACAGATCCAACGTGATCTACATCCTCATAAGACTTTTACGGAAGTTGTTCGTGGTGGGACAAAGCGAAATAGACAGACTCCTGAAATAACAGAGATTCCTCTGCTAACGTCTTCAGTGGAGGTGGCAGCTTCTTCGGGCAGACCAATTGCTGGTGAAGATAGGATGGATTCCGGAAGTGGGATCTCTGATTCCGAAAACATACTAATACTTAGGCCCTCAGCAGAATCTTCCCTGGCGTCTAGCCAGGATATCAGGAAGGCAGTTACTGAAGTGATTAAAAAAGATCACAAGGACATGAAAATCAAGGGTGTACGTCTTTTGAGAAATAAAGGTGTGTTGTTAGAGACAACAAATCCTGATGATGCCAAGAAGATCTCAAGTGCTTCTGCATTAAAAAAAGCAGGATTATCAATAGAAAAACCCAGATTGTCCGATCCTACAATTTTGATCTACGGTGTCCCGAAGGAATATTCTAAGGAGGATATTTTGGAGGATTTAATTAATAAAAATTTAAAAGACTTTGGTTTTAGCCAGGAGGAAGTTAAGAATGAGATTACATTCAGATTTAACTCGGGCACCGGAACCAGAGTGACCAATTGGGTTATTGGTTTCAGCCCACGCCTTATGGGACACGTGATTCAGAGTAACAAAATTTATCTAGGTTTCACGTCACATAGATTTCGTAAGTTTACACTTGTAAGCAAATGCTTCAGATGTCTAGGATATGGTCACAGTGCGCAGTTCTGTTCCCATAAAGCTGTATCTTGTGGCCACTGCGGGGGTGGAGGCCATGTTTTTTCTGACTGTATTCACAAGGAGGAACCACCACAGTGTGTTAATTGTAAACGTAGAGGTAGGGATTGTAATCACTCGGTCAGGGATAATAAATGCCCTGAGTATCTTAAAGCTGTTGAATTGACAGACCGAAGAACCAGACATGAATAATACAACGGTAATTGATTCAACAAGTGTTAACCTGCAATACGGCGAAATAAAAATTCTTCAGATTAATGGGCAAAGATCTCGTGCAGCGGCGGACGAGATTAGGAAAGCTGCTGATGATCTGGGGTTTGATATTGTATGCTTGCAAGAACCGTATTACTCTTCTCAGGTAGGGGGTTCAGCGTATAAAGTTATAGGATATCCAATTTCGGCAAGGATTATTGCCTCAAGTGACGATCGACCCAAGGCCGCCATAATTATCTTTAACAGTGAACTAGTAATAACAACTATCTCAAGTGAATGTTCTGCTACCACAGTTTGTATCCTGGTTTCCTCCAGGGACCAGTCGTTTTATCTGGTTTCCCAGTATTTTCCTCCCTCAGAAGATATTCAGCCAGCCTTACACAGACTTGACAGGGTATGCAGCAGATTTTCAGCTAAAAACTTACTAATTACAGCAGATTTCAACGCTAAGTCTACACTTTGGAACAGCGGCTTTTCTGATGCTCGAGGCGAGCAGTTGGTTGATCTGATCTGATCTTGGATCATAATCTCTGTGTAAAGAACTTGCCAAATAAACCATATACATTCTCGACGACAAATGGTGAATCTAATATAGATGCTACTTTAACCTCCATTAATTTGGTGGATAGGGTACAAAATTGGGACGTCAATCCGTATCTAATTAATAGTGACCATCGAGCAATCACCTTCTCGATTTTACCGGAGGATAGGCAAGTGAATATAACAATAAGGGATTTAAGGCGTTTTCGGATGGACAGGGTGAACTGGACCAAGTTTCGTGAATATCTGAATACAATTTTTAATGGAGATAACAAAGTAATCATTAACACCTTAACAGCAAAAGAATATGTTTTTCTGGTTCAATATCATTTATATCAAGCGATGGTCTACTCGACGAAAAGAAAACAGACAGGAAGAACTTCTGTCCCATGGTGGTCTTCGACACTAGCTGAATTGAGACAACAAACTCAACAAGCACGAAAAGCATACCAAAGGAATAGGCATCTATCGGACGCAGACACTCAGGCTTTGAAAAATGATTACAGAGACTTGAGGAAGAGGTACCATAAAGCAATTGCTGATAGCAGGCAAAATTGTTGGCAACGTCTGGTGAAGGAAACAGGAAATGCTGACCCTTGGGGTATAATCTATAAGCTTTCAAGAAATAAACTTTTGTGTGGTGAAATTTACAACACGATAATTAGAGAGAATCAAGAAACTTCGGACTGGGAATCTACAGTCGAAGGGATAGTGAGTAGCCTATTTCCGGAAGATTTGCCGTTTATGGACAGCCCTGATCAAGCGGAAATTAGACGCATTAATCGTGAATATAAGGGGACAACCGAAACTGCCATTTTTAATATGCTTGAGCTAGGTGCTGCAGTAGCTAAATTGAACCATAAAAAATGTCCTGGCATTGACCTCATTGAGAATCAAGTAATTGGAAAATTTTATGAATTCTTCCCTGAGATTTTATTAAACTTATTTAATAAATGCCTGCTAGAAGGGCTTTTCCCTCTCGAATGGAAGCTTGCGCTCTTAAAAATCTTGCATAAACCGGGAAAGCCAAAAACAAACCCCAGAGCATACAGGCCAATCTCTTTATTGGCAAATCTTGGCAAATTATTTGAAAGGATGATTGCCCCAAGGATTTTTAAATTATTTACAGAACATAATCTCTCCTCTGATTGCCAGTTTGGATTCAAAAAAGGACGTTCCACTGAGGACGCAATCTCAACCCTGCTGACTTACATTCAGGAGGCAAACAGCAAATATGTTCTTGCTGTTTTTATTGACTTTGAGGGCGCTTTCGATTCCCTTTGGTGGGAGAGTGCTCTCAGGTCACTGCAACTGGCAAAGTGTGATGACTACCTGTTCAGAGTCCTCAGATCTTACTTTAAGGATCGACAAATTAGAGTATGTGTAAAGCATTTATCATACACGACTACCGTTTCAAGAGGATGCCCTCAGGGTTCAGTCTTGGGACCTCTCTTTTGGAATGCAGTGCTAGACCAGTGGCTCACGAAGGATAGCGATGAGTTCATCAAAGTTGCATATGCAGATGACTTGGTGGTGGCAGTGCAGGGAGGATCAAGACAAATTCTCGAACAAAAAATTCAGTCAGTTTTGAATAATTTAGTGGCATGGGCGGGTTTGAATAAACTAAAGATTTCTGTCACCAAGACCAATTTCATGGTGTTTAAACACCACTTCGATTATGGAAGGCCGCCAAAGGTAACCCTATATGGTACTCAAATTCCATATGTACAGAACACCAAATATCTGGGTTTAACTTTAGATGATCGTCTCAGGTTTCATGTACATGTCACTAAAATCAATGAAAAAATCAAAAAGTTCGTAGCTGCAGTTGTTAGAATTTCCCGCAAGGAATGGGGTTTATCCAAAAAAACTCTGGTATTGTACTACAAGACGATATTTCTTCCCATTGTAGATTATGGTGCTGGTATTTGGTTTGCGGCTGCTACCAAGGTTACAACTAAAGCCAAGCTTCTGTCCCTGCAACGTACAATGTTGCTTACAGTTATACGCGCTCCAAGGACAGTGTCGACAAATGCCTTATAGGTTATTGCAGGTACCATCCCCTTGGATTTACACATTATTTTCCGAGGTATTGTATATAACTTAAAGAAGGGAAGGGCGTTACAAATATTGAATATCACCTCTAATCTAAATAACAACATAAAGGAGGAAAAACGTAGAATTTGGGGCGAGCTTGTGAATTGCTGGCAGCAACGTTGGGATTTCAGTGAGTATGGAACCATTACAAGAGGCTTCATTCCAGCCGTAAGCTTTGCAATGGACAGGAGGGTGTCGTCTTGGTTTGCTCCCACCATGACAACGAGTTACTTAATCACTGGACATGGCTTAAGGGCCAAACTATTTGAAAGAGGATTAGAACCTGACCCCTACTGTTCGTGCGATGAGGTGGAATCTTGGAGACATGTCATCCTTGAATGCGGACTGTATACTTCAGACAGGCAGGAATTACTAAATAGGTTGCCAAACCTCACGGAGAATAATTTACCTCTCTTGGTTCAGAGGTGGGACATCTTTGCTTTGCTTCAGGAATTCTCGGCCAAAGTTTTTAAAAGAAGACAGGAGCTAAGAAATCTATTGCAGGATACCAATTAAGGGAAGTGCTGCACATTTGACGACAGAACACTTCGTGTAATGTCATCTTTATAGGATGTTTCTTGTCTACAGCGAGATGATCTTCTGCTCCTGGACACCCAATTCAGGCTTGCATTTGTGGATGGACTCTAAAATGGAGATAATGTTAATGTTTCTAAGTGTTAAGTTAATGTAAGTGTTGTTGTTGTTATTTGGTTTTTAGGAGCATTAGCAACTAAGGCCATATTGCTCCGGGATATGCGGTGGTCATTCCCTGAATGACCTTTCCGCATCCTCCGTATTTGGTGGTGACGGGCTCGAACCCCGGTCTAATCAAGAAGCGTGTGCTACGCACTGCTGCTCCTTCCCACCTAGCTACGGAGGCGCCAATGTAAGTGTATGTATTTGCTATTTGCATGTAAATAATCGTATAATGTTGCTTTTTTTTTTTTCAACAAGTGTACATTGTTCTTAGTTGGAAAATTTTTATTCTTATTTTTTATTTTATTTTTATTTTTTATTTTATTTTTATTTTTATTTATTAATTTTTTTTTTTTTTTTTTTTTTTTTTTTTTCGCTGGCCTCCAAGTTTGGGCAGCCTTGGGGGCGGGATTGCTGGCACCTACCAGTATAGCACTACTTCCGGTAGGTGCAGGATGTGTGCATTACAGCACACATAGAGAATGGTTGATCCAGGTGTTAGTTAATCCCTGGTGGCTAAATGGCCTGACATAATGCTCTTTTTTTCAGGCCTGTTTTGCAGACGTTCTGAGCTTTCTCAGGAGTAAAAGGTGGAGATGGGCTTGTGTCTAGGAGCCACCCTTCATATCAGGACACACACAATCAATGTACAGAAAGACTACAGTATATATAAGAGCATGTATATAAATCTGTATATAAATATTGTATATAAATTGATTAATATTGTATGTAAATTGATTAAGATAACTTGAGAATGTATATACAGTTGTGTGTTAATAAATAAATAAATAAATAAATAAACCCCCCCAGCCTTCAGTCTCCCACCCACTCTATCTTTATGCTAGCGAATGTCCCACACACAAAATCTTAATTATGTCAAAATTCCCGTTCGCCCATTCTTTCGGCCTTTATTATGCAAGCATTATCCCCCTCACCTAACGATCATCAAACCGACGATGATGGATATATGTCTCTGTCTGTACGTACGTGCATATAAAAGAGCGCGCGCGTTTTTTTTTTTTTTTTTTTTTTTTTTTAGGTCCTAGCCTCTGAAATCTCAGGAAATTAGGTGGCAGGACCTGCCAGAGTGAAACTAAAACTACTGGGTTCCTGGTCTGCCTCCACGGGGCGAAGGTGGGGCAACGTTGGGCCTCAGCAGGGGTCCAGCGGCTAAACGACCAGATGAACAACGGTACAGGACATCACACAGATACAAAGCCCACACACTTTTAAATCTCTGGCATTTCCCAGTGAACTGGTACACCCACAATGAAAGCAACACGGAGATGGGGGAAACCCCTGGTGCCGTCTGACACTAAATACACCTTACACCTTACACCTTACTGGAAGGCGGTACTGTAACCGGTGAACGCACGGTACTGTACTGAGTCAATCCTTCCCCATGTGCGTCTGTTCAGAGGTGCCATTGACCCCGAGTTCGTGTTTATGGATGATAACGCCACACCCCATCACACTGCAGCTGTTGATATGCTTTTGGAAAGTGAAGACATTGTTCGTTTGGATTGGCATGCCCGTTACCTTCAATCTAAATCCCATTGAACACATATGGGACGCTCTGGGGAGACGTCTAGCGGCACGTCCACATCCACCAGAAAGTGTTCACCAGCTGAAGATGGCGCCGATAGAGGAATGGACGATGTTACCGCAAGAACTTATTAACAACATTGTTCTAAGTATGGACAGGCGGTGCAAAGCCTACATCGACATTAGGGGTGGCCATATCTCCTACTGAAGACCACCTCTTCCCTTCGTTCCATTTTTGGCAGTGATGCATCTGTATCATGGCAGCCAGTGCTATGTTGTCATTTTTGAATAAAGTCCCTCTGTACAGTTTTGTTTCCGTTGTTGTGTCGGTGTTGTTTCCTTCATCACTTCCGGACCTCACGAGGTTCTTTTGGTGTGCTTTTCCCATATCCAGGCCACTCCTATGAGAAGCTACAGTGAAAATCTGACTAGTCTTTAAATTTTGCACATCAGCGTATGACCCCAGGCAGCACTAGAAATCCCAACACCCAAGCTGTACTGGGATCGCGCCATAATAACTGATAAGACAGTTCCTCACAACAGACCAGACATAACTCTTGTGGAGAAGAAGGAAAATGCTACCTATCTGATGGACACAGCGGTATCAAACACTGGCAACCTGCAGAAAACCCATAGGTCAAAAATCAGGAAATACACTAACCTAAAACAGGAGATCAAAGAGATGTGGCATATGCAACAAGTAACGACCATCCCGATCATCGTGTCAAGCACAGGTATGGTGCCAAAGACCCTACATAACAGCCTAGCAGCAATAGGTCTCCCAGCGAATACCTACAAGGAACTCCAGAAAGTCGCAATTTTTAACACCTGAAAGCGTGAATGATACCAAGTTTCTAGGATTCTGGCTAGATAGTCAGAGAGTTCCTCGACCAACAGTAACACGAGTCATAACAACAACCACCCTGTGTACTTTGTAGCAATACCTGTCGCGAGGTGGAACCCCAATGAGGGATAAATATAATAATAATAATAATTATCATTATTATTATTTCGTTCCGTAAAAAGGTGTTTTTTACTTTTACGGAATTTTGTTTAGTTCTGTAAAAAAGAATAAATAAATAAATAAATAATATTAATTAAAGGTATCAATTAGAAGCAGGATATCAGTTAAAAGTAAAGTGAGCCCCTGGCTTTGATGAAGTATTTCCTGCTCTGCTGAAGAAGGTCCTGAACTCAATTCTAACACCACTGAAGTATATTTACAATCTTTCCGTTCAATCTTGTAAATTCCCGTCTCAATTCAAAAAAGCAGTCATTGTTCCTGTTCCTGTTCCTAAGGGGAAAAATTGTAACTCTGTCAACAATTTTCGTCCAATAGCTCTACTCTCAGTTTTTGCAAAATTATTCGAAAAAATTCTTCACGGCAGACTCATGGGCTTCCTGGAAGTCAATCAGCTTATCCATCAACAACAGTACGCTTATCGTTCAAAAAGATCCACTGACCTGGCAATTGTTGACTTCTGCTCCAGGATCACGGACTGTCTTGAAAAGGGTCACTATGCAATAGCACTGTTTCTAGACCTATCAAAAGCTTTTGACTGCATAAATCATAATATCCTACTCACCAAGCTCAACAGTCTTGGCTTGAGAGGAAAAATTAACCTTCTCCTTGAAGACTGACTACCTTACTGATAGGCCATTTGTCGTTAAAACAAACCAGTCTTTTTCAGACATTTCTTATTTCTCCAGGGCAGTACCTCAAGGCTCACTTCTCGGACCTATCCTATTTGTTCTTTACATTAATGAATTTCTCTCTCATCTTCCATCTTCCCACCTAGTAGCGTATGTCGATGACATTTCCATTCTAATCACTGATAAAGACCCTAACCAACTTCAATGCAAGATCTCTGCCCTGCTCTCTGAAATGCATAGTTGGCTTCAAAAGAATCAGCTAATACTAAACCCAGAAAAATCCAAATATATGGTGTTTAGGAAGAAAAATAAACCATTGAATATTGATTTCGAAATAACATACAAAGGAAAACAACTGGAAAGGGTGAATGATACCAAGTTTCTAGGAATCTGGCTAGATGACAAGCTGAGTTGGGATAAACAAATGATCACCTTACGAAAGAAAACTTCGTCACTAGCAGGAATACTCGCCCGAGCCTCTGCCTGGGTACCTCCTTCCCTTCTCAGACTAGTATTCCTTTCCTTAATACAGCCTCACTTCACATATGGAATCATCTCATGGGGTACGACCAGTCAATATAACCTTACGAGAATCAATTCAATTGTCAATCGATGTGTTCGTTCAATTTTGGGCCTTCCCTGGAATGCATCGGTGACTTCGAGATATAAGGAAGCGAGACTCTTAAGCATCTACCAACTGATACAAAAAGCTGAGGCGGTCTTTGTCTACAATGCTTTGAAAACACCGAACTTTCCTCCTCTCTTCAGATCCTTTTTTATAACAATAGAAGAAGAAGGAATAAGATATAATTTAAGAAATGAAGCGAACCTGAAGGTTCCGCTTTTTTAGAAAAGCCACAGGACAGAAAAATAAAAAATACAGAAGCACAAAATCCTGGAATAATCTTCCTGAAAATATGAAAAATGCCATTTCACTAAACCGATTCAAAAAGCTCCTAACTGAACACATCACCAGGGATGTCTGATCTAAATCATCTTCCACTCAACTCCTGAACTTTCCACAATGCATACCAGTTTGGAAATTGTGTAAACAAGTTGAAGGAATAGCTGTCAAAAAGCTTGTAACATTCTACGCAATTATTTCATCATATTTTTATTCCATACTTCTTATTGTAAAAGTACTCGCAGCGTAATTATAAGAACTGTTATTAACTACGTGACATATGTGGTTGGTTTCGAAGGTTTAAATGTAGGAACATGTCCCATTTATTTATGATGTATCTGTTAAATAACACCCGTGCAATTTCAGATTTGTTTTTATTGTTATCTTTTTCAAAGGGAACACCCCCTAAAAAGCCCCTGGCTCGTGTGTTCTCCTTCCTTGCTGTTATCTCCCAACAATTGTAACACAAAATAGGGATAAATAAATTATCAATAATAATTGCAAACTCTTACGAGAAACACTGATAAAATCAACTGTTCGGATAATGCCATTTGTGAGACATGTGTCTCCCTCCCGTGTTGAAATACAAAACTAAACCGCTAACTAAAATAAAAAATCGGAAATAAATTCGGGTTAATTGTCTTGTAGTCAATCTTGCAGAAATAAAAAGAATTTGCAATTTCCTAAATGTCTCGGGGATAAAAAAGAAAAAAAAGTGCTGTTGGTGTGGAGACATCGATCAAAATTAATAGGTAATAATTTACGAGACGTAAGTACTCGGTAAGTTATGCAACATTAAATTAATTTGTTACAAAATAAGTCGCTGCACAACTTAATCTGCACAAAACACGCGTCGCGGCCATAAATTAAAGCAACAATCGGTGCTGCCCTCTGGTTACTACTGAATAAATTAGCGCCAAATTACGTCAAGCCGAAATTACGACCCTAACAATTAGCGGCCCGCAGAAAAATTTTAAAAAAATAAACGTTTACTGGCGGATTCTAAAATCGATAACCCCTTTTTGTTTCCAAAATTAAAGGGACGTTTAAATGTAAATATTTTAAAGTCGTAACTGCGCATGCGTAAATATTTTATTTCTATTATACGAATTTGACCGATAATTTTATCTATAAATGAATTAAAATAAATATAAATTTCATCCTTAATAAATTATACGATTTCTAGCAACATTTGAATAATTACAGTATTCATAAATTGGTGGATTAGATCGTAATTGATTATTAATTTATTAATAATTGATTATTATTTAAATTAAAATTATAACAATTGCATTATCATAAGACATTATTTTAAATTAATAAATAAATTATTTCCTTTTTAAGTTTTTTTTTTTAGTTTTATGTATAAATAATTTTTAAAATTATTTTTTCGTATTTTTTCAAAATTTTAAATCGTTCTTATTTTTAATGTTTTTAAAATATATTTTTTAAAAATCTTTTATCTGTTTAGAAATTTTATATTTTATTATTTTTTGGTTTTTAATTTTTCAAATTTTAAATTTCTGGATTTCTTTTGTTCTCTTGTGGGATGCTTTAGCCGATCGTTTCGATACCGTAATCGAAACTGGGGTTTGGCGAGCGCGTGCACAAAATAAATTGGGTTACTGTCACGTGATTTATGTATTAGCGCGCGTGGGTATAAATTTGTTTTTAAAGTTTATTGCGCACGAAAAGGAATCAGAAAAATAAGTTCGCCTCTTCAACTTGAAAGGGGTTTTCAGTAAATAACGGATATTTTATTATCGATAAACAAATCGGAATCGATTATTCGGTGGAGCTGTTCACCGAGGTTCTCGAATAATCACACGATTTGCCTCTCGGTATACAAGGTCAAGTGAAGGGGAAAAACGAGATCCGTTCGATGTGGGTGGAGAGGAGGTCGGCCTCCATCTCGGAGCTGACACGTTCGCCGAAGTGAGAACTTCGAGATATTATTAAGAAGTTGAGGTCAAAAGTCGGAACACCTTTAACCTCCGCGTTTCACTGCGAAGATCGTGAAGCAGAATCGAAACCCTCGTCACGCAGAGAGGGAGGGGAGGGTTGACGAAATTTAATAAACACCGAGCTTAAGAGCTTTAGCACGTGAACAAAAACCAGCAAACGAGATCAGATTCGATTGAACATCCCCGGCACGCAGCAGGTGCTCCGCTTGCAGAGGCCTCGCGTGTTCGAGGCTCGTGTCCCGATGGGAGATAAATCCTCGCCGGCAAACACTGCACGTGAGGGTTTACGCGCGAGGCAGAGACGCATAATTACTCGCAGTTCACCCGTAAGCCAGTGGGTGGCGCTCCCAGCATCCTCTCCTCCACTCGCTCTGTCCGAGACAGAAAATCTGCAACCCCACGTTCAATTCAGCCCGGCCACAATTAAACGTCGGGTTTGATTGTGGGTCAAACAAGCACTGCACCAGCAAACCAAAGACGTTTCAAGAATACAACCGGATGAGATCTCGGACAATCCGCGTGCGGCCGAAATATTTCTTCCGGATGTTTGATGACTGTTCGTGGGGATTATCGCCCCTCGCGCGCAACTAATTGCCCCGAAAAATGCCAGACACTCGATAAACGATTTCTCGAGAGAGCGATTAATCACGAGAGGCCGCCGAAGAATGCGAACACGCCGGACCGAAGTGAAGGAGTCGGCGGAAAGGGTTCGAAGAGCACACGCAGCAAAAGCGAAAGGTCAGAGGGACTCGATTCTCAGCAGGGAGCCACTTTTAATAACGAGAGGGGAGTTGAAACTCGCGTGGACTTTTTTTTATTAACTCAACTCCGAGGGATGGAAAAGAACGAGACCGCAGCAGAAAGAATTCTGGGGGATGATATTCAGCCCCCCTTCCCTTCCCAAACCGCGCTAATTTCGATGTGGTTCTCGGGGCGATGAGTGTCGGTCAGGTCGATCTCATCCTCAATGCCCTATGACATCTACCACGTATGGCGAGGTTTTGCCAGCCATTGTGTGGGCAGATCTCGTGGTTTCCATGACTACGTTCGACTGAGACGCTGTAATTTCAGCAAATCAACCTTTTACGTCACTCGAAGCGAGCAGTCGATAAGAAATCCCAAACACCCCACACTCCGCGAGCTGCATCCATCCCCGCCACCGGCCTTCCCATCCCCAGCAGAACTGTTGGGAACTGAAGCGCACTCGGAGGCCTCGAGGTTGCTTATCGTCCCATCGCAGAAGTCGTTAAGCCCCCCGCCCCCTCCGCAGGGTAGAAATGCAAATTTAATGCGGACCTTCCTCAGGTCGTTTGGCGCTATCAGGGCGCGCGAGACGCTCCACCTTGGCCGCTAATGCTGCAGGAATTGTCGGATGTTCTTCTTCTGCTTGGCATCACGCGCTAGCCCACAACACACCTTAACACGGTCCTCGTGCATCTCGACCATCCCTCGACGGCTGTTCTCCGCGGAGTGACGGAAGAAGTGCAAATTTGGAAGGCTAATTACGGAGAGAAGGGTAAACAGACGGCGGCGTCGATAAATCGAGTGTGTGTGTGTGTGTGTGTGCCGCCGGTCGTCCGTGTCCCCCCCCCGTTAAGAGTGTCGACGAGAGAAAGAAGGTGGGAAAGAAATGACCCGGATCTCGCAGTTTGGAGCTGCTTTTCCGGCAGAAAGGCTTCTCTAATTAGCCACTTAATGAGCTCGAACATCCATCACCGCGTGCGCGACATTAAGGGGGCCTTTGAGGGGAAAAAAAAAAAACCCTTCGAGCCGACACATCGATCTGTTGAACATTTTTGAGCACCAGGGGGCGCTTTCGCTCTCGAACCCCGACTCGCGTAAGCAGAAAAAAAGGTTAATAGCGTGCAGTCGAAACGACCTCTCTCCGTCGGTGACCTCCAGCGGCAACGAACTCCGCCGCACCTTCGGTCACATGACTGAAACGGCGACGTAATTGGACAACAGCTGGTTCTCCCCGTCGTTAGCCTTCGACAGCGACGCCGCTAACGAATGCGTTTCACAAGAAGAGTTTTCAACTGAACTCAAACTCCGACACCAAACAGCCGGGGGTCGTATTATTATCCCAAACTCCGCCGACTTCTCGTCATCTGCGTAAAGTTTCCATCGATCCGTGATGCTCACAAAGCGCGAGACACCTTTGGCGTTCATTACCGGAAGTTTGATGAAACGCTACTGGTTCCTAATGCCGGCATCCTTAGTCCCCATTCTTTCCTCTCCTCCCTTTCGGCATTAATTTTCCGCGATGAACCGTCAAGTCGGATGGATGGAAGCAGAAGCAGCGCTCGGGGAGTCCATGAACCGCTGGGAGGATTGTACGGGTGTCGAGCAGCCTGGAAGCGTGGTCCAAACGGGGCGATGCCGAAGAGACTTCACGATGGAGGATTGCAGCGGACATTCATTACACAACAGGATCACGACCCGTCGTACGTTGTTCCAAAACAAATTATCAGAAGCCAATCTTCCACTGCGCACGATTATACGCCAAGTAAAGACTTACAAAGGACACGGACGAAGAAGAACCACGAAGGGGTTATTACGAATGTCATGTTCGAGGTGGTTCGCCATTTAGTGCAAAATTAGGTTTAAAAAATTCTTCTTAATTGAGTTGGGTGCCGAGTTGTACCAAAAGGGATTTGGGGTATTGGTCAGCGAAAGATTGGCTGCATTTGAGATCTTTAACCATTACTTTACACACCACCTGGTCACTTTACTAGGACCACAGAAGTTGGCGCTGCAGGGCAGATGGACATGTGGACGGGTGTTTTGTCCCAGGTAGGGCGGCTCCTAAATGACTTCAGCCGAGTAAGCAAAGCGTAATCTTGAAAATGATGGAACCCGGTTGTACCTTCAATGAATTTATGCCCCTGATGACCTGTGTCAAATATTCGTGCGTCAGAATTCAATTATTGTCACAGATCTCCATAAATCGGGCAGTAACACGCTCCCAACTTTCTAGAAATTCCCAAAAAGCATGAACCACGAAAGCATCAAATTCATGATTGATTCATGTCCAGCGATGATATAACTTGTGCAGGCACTCGGAGTGAACCATTTCCCTGTAGACTTATTTATAAGATAAATTTTGGTATCAACTGCTTTGCTGCCTGCCATCCTCTTTGTACTTTCTGTCCATTTTACCAAGAGCAGTAAACAGCGTGCGTTCGGTTCGAGCAGTGTATTTATGATGGTACCATCAAATTCGATTCGCATTTTATTCCTGATATGGAAACAGAGACCTCTGTAAATTAGATGAAGGTCCAGAGGGATGAAGCCAGAAATTACCTGAAGAGCAGCAGTTTATAGTTCTGAAGGTGTGCTTTAAAGCAAGCTGAAAATATCTTTGTGTAATGATCCTAGTTTCCTTCGAAAGATTAATAGCTTGGCTCTCGAAAACCAGGTCGCCGTCCGGTACGATGAAATTGGAAGGATAACTGTGTTGCATTAAGAAAATCTTGTATTCATAGTCCGTTGATTGAGAGCCCACTACTGCCTCGATATTCTCATGAGATTTAATGAAAACGACTTCATCTTTTCGATTAGGCATGTTATGCGTGGAAAGAATGTCAGACGATTAAATCTCATGAGAATGTCAAACAAGGTAGTGGCCACCATCGGAATGGACATAATATTGACTCTGATCGAGGAGTTTTGTCGATCAAATCCAAAATAACAGAACAAGATGGATCACATCTTGTTCAGTGATGAGGCGACTTGTCACACTTGTAGTAAATTCAATCGCCACAATTGTCATCTGGGCTTCCCAAAAACCAACTGAGTTCACCACAGAATGCCAAAGGGACTCCCCTAAGTAAATGTGTGACTTGGGAGCTTGGGATGACGAAGTCAAAAATTTATGGACCTTACTTTTTTTGTAGAAGCAACAATCACAGGAACTGTGTACCTTGATATGTTTCAGCAGTGTCTTAAATCCCGGATTCTTGACGATGGTGTTATTTCAAGTGTAGTTGTTCGGCAGGATGGGGCACCATGTCATTACGCTCGAACTGTCCAGGAACACCTCAACAGTCGTTTTCCGAATCGGTGGATCGGGAGTGGAGGACCTAGACCTTGAGCATCGCGTTCTCCAATTTAAACTTCCTCAGATTTTTTGCTTGGGATTTCATAAAATCACAGGTTTATCGCAAGAAGATTCAAGATTTGCCTGATCTTAGACAACGCATTCGGGAGACAGTACAGGACATTACCACTGAAATGCTTTGAAATTTGGGGCACTAATGGGGCTCATGTGGAAAGCAATAATTAAATTCTTGACCTTTCTATATAATAATATTTTTTCTGTTAAAAACGTGGATATTGTATAAAAATAAACTTCTAATCGTGCTGTTAAAGTCTTTCGTCTCAAATTCATCGGATTTCACCAACTACGCAGCAATACTTGGTCACGACTGTCATTCTGTCAGTAAAATAAATCCTAATAATATTAAAGAGCTGCAAGCCTAAGCAGCTCGAGGATACTTTCCCAGCAAAGTGAGTCGAAAGCGCTCTCGAAGACTACTCAAATCACTAAGGAATACTTGTGTCTGGTAGAATTAACGAGACAGATAAACTCTACGAGAGCGTCTTTAGTGCCTTTACCAGGTTTAAATCCTAACTGATTTGTTGCTTGGTAGCATCCTGAAGTAGGTAAGTAATCAGAAAGGACAGCAATCTTTCCAAGATTAGTACGTAAGATCTTGGTTCAGACGCAGATTTACCAGGTTTCAAGAGAATATTTAAAAGTACTGATTTCCAATGTGTAGATAAAACTGCCTCTTCTAGGCATTTGTTAAACAATAATAGTAAGACAATAATAGAAATCTCCTTCCACAAAATCTGTAAACGAACATTTGTTGAACTTTAGTTTTGAGATGGCGAAATGGACTTCCTACTGAAAAAACGGCGTTGTACTAATCGGAGAAATATAATTCCTGTTCAGTGGGCGTGTTTATTGGTGCATCCTCTTGTAGGAATATGAACTCTTCAGGAATGCACCCACGGAAGTCAGAATATGGATGAAACCAGAGCGTAGATTTTGAGTTGAAGTCTCCACAGATGATAAAGTGTGATGATAGATGAAGGCATGCTGATGCCACGTTCAAGGTATTGAAGACTGTTCAATTCATTACAAGGTCAACAATAAATGGAAATTATATAGACGTTGCCAAAAGTTCTTGTAAAGAGAACACAAGTTGCAAATTGCGTACAACCACTTGTGATAAAGATGAGTATGGCGGTCCGGGAATCATTGTGATTATTTTTACCAGCTGAGAAGCTAGAGGATAGCCTGTGATTTTTCCTTTCAAGTGATATGGCTCTTTGTGGATAAGCCCAGCTATGAAATTTTCTTGTGTGATCTGATCACATTCTAACTTTTGTCATTATAGAAATTCGAATTCGAAGTCGTCGAAGTCTCATTCTTCCAGTGTTTCTCCTGTCATTTTTGACATCTCCTTGATTGTATACCATGTCTATTGCATATAATTGAAAAATCTCATCTTACAAGGATACTTCGTTCCCTATTGCCGCTTAATTCCATTAGACGTTGTAGCAGGATTACCGCCCCTGCCACGATGAGACGGGTCTAAGCTTCACCTTCTTTATAAAAAAAAAAAACATATAAGACTACTGCAAAAGCCTGGAAAACAGGGTAATGTCTGGTTTATGAAGTACAGGGTGGTCCTGCACAGGTTTTCAATTTCAATAATTAAAGTTAAACGAAAGTTAAAGTTAAAAAATATTTAAGATCGACTTTTATTAAAGTTTTTTTATAATAATTTTAACTGTGTAAATTTGATTTTTTCTTTAGTTGTATTTATATTTTTTATTTTATGAATTTCTATTTTTATTTGCAGATATTGAATGACCCCAAATGGCGACAATTGAAGAAAACGCTAACTGCGTGCTTTGGCTTGCAGAGTTTAATTCAATAACAGCTGAGAAGAAAGTTCATTACTTGTTATGAAGAAAAGACGCACTCCATTAGGAGTCAATAAGTAGAGTGTAGAGTGTAGAGTGTGTTTAGTGTCAAACGGCACCAGGGGTTTCCCCCCATCTCCGCGGGCTATACATTGTGGGTGTGAAACAGAACACTGTCAATGCCAGAGGTTTAAAAGTGTATGGATTTTGTACATGTGTAGTGTCGTGTACCGTTGTTCCTCTGGTCATTTAGTCGCTGGGCCCCTAATGGGACCCAACGTTGTCCACACTCTGCCTCGTGGAGGCAGACCAGGTACACCAGTATTATAGTTATTTACTCTGGCAGGTCCTGCCACCTAATTTCCTGAGATTTCAGTGGCAAGGACCTTAAAAAAAAATAAATAAAATAATAATAATAATAATAAAATAAATAAAAAAATAAAAAAGTTATAGTTATGGGTCAGCCATAAGAAGTACTATTTATGCAAATAAATGTTAAGTTTTTGGGTGTAGGGCTCATGCAATTTAACAATGGTTCAGACACTAGTAATTATAATTAAAAGAGAGAGAGGGGGTGGGGAGAGTGAAGACTGGGGGAAAAGACAGAAATAAGGGGTACATAGAGAAGATGACCCCCAAATCAGTGGAGCAGGCCCATGCCCCACCAGAGAGAAGAGAGGGGTGGCGAGGGGAGGAGGAGACGAGAAGTCACCTCCCCCTCCCGCCCGGGGAGTGAAGGCAAAGGGCCACGCAAGGGAGCGTGGCTTAAAAAAAAAAAAAAATTCTATAGAGTCCCAAAGGAAGGTCTTGTATCAGTCCAAGAATGGTTAGTTTAGTCGTGGTGCCTGTTCTTCATCCCTGTAGATAGCAATAAGTGTCCTCCTTCGGGTGAACAGTCCCTGGGCGAATTTTGTCAACTCCTTATACTCCTCTTGCGAGTCCAACAGGTTTGATTCCCTGTCGCGAGGGAAGTAAGTTAGCTTTGTCATCAGGAGGCAGCGGAGATCCTCATAATTTTCACAGTTGTACATTATGTGAGACCATGTCTCCACTTCCCCACAGACACAGCGGGGATCGTTTACTAATTTAAAACTGTTTAGTTTGGCATTCAGGGCCCCATGACCTGTTAAAAGATACGTAGTGTACAGACCAGGGTGAAACCATGATGGTGCTTTTGGGTATAATCTTCCGACATCAGGCAGAAATTTCCTCGTTATTTCCCCTTTTGTGGATTCTGACCACCTATCCTGCCAGATCTGCTGTAGGTGGGTGGCGAGTTTTGTTTTCTCTCCTTTTAGGTTTCCTGTATGGTCAATGGAGTGGCCCAGGAAGGTGCAGGGAAGCCCTTTTGCGAGATGCTGCACCATGGCACAACGCACCACCTCGAGATCAAGGGGGAGTGCTCCCGCCAGAACCTGCAGAGCATGTGTACTTACAGTGCAGCAGGCCCGTGTAATAGAGAGGAGTATTGTCCGTTGGATGGAATCGAGTGTCCTTCTGTTAACTGCAGTAGTTGCGTTTTGGAACCAGATGGGTGACGCGTAAGTTATGGCTGGTATAAATGTTGTTTTGTAATACAGTCCCAAGGTGTGCCTCTTGAGTCCCCAACCCCTTTTAGCTATTCTTGAGACGAGGGCAGAATATCTCCTTATTTTCTCTCGGATATGTTTCAAGTGTGGGTTGAAAGATTGATTCTTGTCCAGTATGATTCCTAGATATTTCATCTCACTGACTAGTTTGATAGTTGTATTTTCTACTTTAATTTGCGGTGGTCTACAGAGATTTAATGTTCCTTTCAGTAGCATTGAGTAGGTTTTCCCCGGTGAGATCTTAAGAAAATGGACCTTCATCCAGTCTTGTAGAATTTGAATTGCTCGATTTGCGTGGGTTTCCGATTGAAGTCGATTGTCTGCGGCAACAGTCAGTATCAGGTCATCTGCAAATGCCTGTGAGTGGACTTCCCCCAATAAGTAGTGGATGAAAAGTTTTAAAGATACTGGACCCTTTAAGGACAAACCACGATCTGGGACATCCCAAATCAGTCAGCAAAGATGGCGGCCATCTTGAAGTGCGATAATTAAAATCTGCATTGAGAATAAAGCTTTAAGACTTGAACTTTCATATAATTTTACTAAATAGTTTCATTATTTGTATATCTTTAGTTATTAAAATTTAAAACCTGTGCAAGACTTCATGACCACCCTGTATTGTGTTTTTTCTGTTGTTGTGTCTCTAGCTTGGCAGCAGGGCCCTAGCGAGGTCGACGTTGCCCTCAACCATCGCTGGGAGTTGAACTAGGCTGCCCAACATACTCTGCTGGCCTCAGCCAGGGTCGCCTCGGCTTTCTGGACGGAGATCAAGTAGATTTGGACAAAGAGTGGTCCAACACGTTATTGGTTCGTGATCCTAATAAAAAACTAAGGAGTGTACATACCTCAACATATTTGTGTCTCACATTAAGCCGTTAATCCTTAAACTACCTTTTGTTCATCGCGTATTAATTCTATTCGTCCGAGTTCTCTGGAACCACCGTCCGTATTGGAAACGAACAAAATGAAAATGAAATTTGAAGGAATTCCGATCTTATGTTGCTAAGAAAACTCAGAATAATTCTCCTTTTCGATTGACGCAACAAGGCACTTAGACTGTAAGAAAAAATAAGGCAAATATTACTTTTGGCCCCCAGAAAAAAAAGGCTAACTACAGAGAATTGGTTTTCCGTACTTTTTATCTCTTTGGCCCCCAATAAAAAGGCCTTTTTGATCGCAGTAATGTCTATAATGACTCTCCTGGCACGCGACTTCATCCGGAGTCGGCGTTTACGTACATACAACGTTCCTTTATTTTAAAAGCCCCAATTTGGTGCATTTTTCACTAACACGAAAGTTCATACTTCTATCGCGAATGTTTCTTCCCATTTTAAAATATCAAATTTAAATCAAAACGAAGCATCATTATTTATATATAATGGTTAATTACACGCTGCCCTACCAATAACATGCGGACACCTGCATGGATATTATTATCAGGAAACTGTCTGCTGCACAACTCATCGCGATGGATCCCTGGAACCTCGGAAGGTTGTGTTATGGAGTTACGAATCACGGTTTATTGTTTTTGTTCTGTTTTACTGGGGGGAAGGGAATTAGTGGATGCCCGAAGAACATTATTTACAAAAGTGAGTCGTCCCAAGTATTGTGATGCTATCCCTGACTGGAGGTTTTTCGTGCGTTGGATTGGTTTCCTAACCATTTGGTAGACTGATATTCTGGATAACCTGCTCTTCCTGTACTCTGGCAATGAAGAGGACCGTTTTTTATTTACTTATGACAATCAACCATGTTATGCTGCATGGAACATGCACGTGCAAAATCTTCATCAACCTGCCCACAGCATCGAAAGTAAATCATTGAAAGTCTTTGAGATGCCCTCGAACTTTGGTTTGGAGCCTGGCCGACACGCTGGCAATCAATAACTGAATTTGTTGCCGCGTTGAAGGAAAAATGCACCAAAATACCATCTCTCTGTAACGAAAGCTGATTGGAAGTCTGCTGTGTGAACTCGTGAACTCGCTCAAATATTGTTTCAATTAGGGGTTTTGCGAAACATGCAGGTGTTTGGTTACTTTTGGAAATGTGGTGCATATGTAATCGCGAGGCTGAGGCTCGAAATTTGTGGCTGCATATCCTGAAATATAAACAGACATTCTTTGCTCACCACGCGATAAATTTCAAAATAGTAGGGGGAACAGTTCCTTGCGTGTATGCTAATTCTGGAATGGACATGAGCGGCGATTTTTAAGAAAATTTCAAAGGCGGATGCTCAGGGGCGCTTTAATTTACGTTCGCAGCCGTGATGCCAAGGTTTCCTCCCGAAGTCGGCGTATTTCCTGCGCACGAGTTGTTCGTGCGTCTGGGGATTCTCCAACTGACATTAAAACAAAATCTTTGACGATGCTTCTTGTGTTTGTTACAAAATACTTTCGAAGTATGTTTATCTGGAAGCTCGTCTACTCACCAGAGACAACCAAACTGCCTGTCTTTTCGCTGCGTCCGTCTACTCGATCTCTCTATTTTGCTCCTTTGTCGATCCGGCGTGGACTTTTCCGCTAAACTTCCTTTCTTTGGATTTTCCCCTCCGGTAAACATTTACCCGGATATCCGTCCGCTGCCGTAGCTAAACCAGGGCACCTGCCGTTAGTTTCCCGCACAGCTTTATGATTTCGATTAGGTCGGCATCAAATCGCAGCGTTTACTCGCGCATCGCCAGCAACAACAAAAATCGCGAGGCGTCGAATTTCTGTGCGAGGAAGATAGCCTCGAAGAGAGAACCCACTTTTAAAACTCCATTTTCTCTTATGATGCCCTCTGGGTGGATGTTCGCTTCCAGCTGTTGGTGGACAACTGCCCTCGCATCTGTCTACGGAGAGAGAGAGAGAGAGAGAGAGAGAGAGAGGAGAGAGAGAGAGGGGAGCAAACATTCTCTAACAACCGAATAAAAATGCGGATAGAAAGATAGGACAGAAAAACATCCATAAATGGTGAAGGCATCCTCTGTTACCCCTGTAAATCCGTCTTCGCTGCAGTACAACCGTGTTTAACACTTCGGTTTATAGCAGAAATTTATTTACGTTTCGTTTGCAATAAAATACAACACTTCTACCACCCCACCGTGCAACTTCGCCTATTGATCGAGTCATTAATGGAGATTTCCATCCCGCTACTATCCCATTACCGCGGGGATGGCTACAGGAACGAGAAGCGCTTCCGGACTTCTTCTGATTAAAAACGACACAAGCGAGCCCCGATCAAACGAAGCGAATAAAACGAATCCACTTCCTCCAGCGCGAAAACAGGCGGTCGCTTTTTCTGCTGTCGTTAATATCAACTGCGTTTTATCCGTTCTTCTTAATGTTCGAGCTAAGCAGAATCGTAAACTGGTCGTTTCCTTCGGTGGCGCTAAAAATAATGCAATCCCAGGCATTAATCAAATACAGCGTGACTCCAGCAAATCGCACAACAGCTGTCCGGGCAAATGGTGCGAAATCGAGCTTCGCGATGCGATATCGTCAGCTGGATCTCCCTGTGCGTTTTGTTTAGTCTCCGTTACTCCATCTTGCGCTATAAATAAAAGTCTCCCTTCACTTCCGAAAGATAAAAAGGCGGCGTGTCACGGGAGAATTAGTTTCGATTCTGACGGCTGATTAATTTCATTTTGGTGTCATTGCACAAACTCCAGAAAAGAGCGAATTGGGAAAAAAAAAGCGGAAGAAAATCATCGCAATTTTTGATCACGTGAATGGTATTGTCCCCTATAAATTATCCAGAAAGGCTCGTTAAGGTTTAATAAGCCACTTACGCTTATTGCTTTGTCACGAATCTCTTACGGTAACCAATGAATTCCCCATCCCCGAAAATGCACGATTTATTTCAATAATAACAATGGTTTGAGCTCACTGTAGCACTCGCTCACTCACTCCCCTGAAAACAACAAGTACACAACCCCAAACTAAGGGAGGAATAACCTGTACAGTCTCTCCCATCTGATAAACATGGATGATATCAAACTCCACGGGTAACCGAGAAGCCACTCCGGATGACAGAAGAATTCATTAATATCATCACGATGGAATTTGGACAAATGTAAGATTAACGGAATGCATCAGAGGAAATTAGTCCGCCGAAACTACCAGCTTCAGACTTTTAAAGAAATCGAAGCCATGACAGGCTTCGATCTCTTTGTTTGTAGATCTTTAGAGACCTACAAATAAAGATCGAAATATCTGGAGATGATGCAGGCTCAGAAGTTACAGCACAAGGAGATCAAGGCCTGCCTGACAGAAAAAACGTGGGCTGTAGAGAGAGAGAGAGAGAGAGAGAGAGAGAGAGAGAGAGAGAGAGAGAGAGAGAGAGAGAGAGAGAGAGAGAGAGAGGCGTGACAGACACCTTATCGAGAACAGAAGACAACGATAGCTAACCTGAAGGATTACTTCCAGAAAAACAGCTCCAATCTACCAGGCCAAGCGGCATACCCCTACTCAACCTTAATGAGGAGACCTGTCTTGCCCTGATGGAGGAAACAACGACAGAAAGATCGACAAAGAAGACACTCCATGGCAGACACTACAAGGACCTGTATCAAGACCACACAGGTAAAATTGTTCCAATGCATGGTTCACTATATATGTATGTGTTTACTTGTTTTAGTTGGCTCCTTGACATATGTCAAACTCCACCTTGATAATTCTATGTTGAAAACAGTAAAACTGTCTAAAGGACGTAAAATATTTGCATGTGTGTGTTTTATTTTAGTGTAAGTGTATGGTTATGTTGTGTCAGGGATTTTTACCGCCAGGGAGAGAGCGGTAAAAATGCCTGACCGAACCTGGTGTCCATCCCTAGGCACGTGGAACTGGGCCTGTCCGGTGCTACCTGGTGCCTTCCTACACTGAGGGGACGTACATCGGAGGAAGTGCAATACCAATGGTCGGACTGTATCCCCAGGCAACCCAACCTGAGGGAAAAATTAAATAATAAAAAAAAATAATAATAATAAATAAATAAAAATAAAAATAAAAACTATTGGTGGTATATCTAAACTCCATTTGAGTATATTTATAAACTGTATACCAATCTAAAGCTTCACCTTAAAATTTACCTTAGAGATCAGTCCGAATAAACCAAACAGTCATTTGAAATATTAACCCTAAATTTAAGAAAAAAAAACACAGGTAACCAAATACCAAACCTATGCACTAATAACTAACCTACACAAAATATACTCCATCTAAATATAAATCGTAAGCACAAAATACACACCGGCACTCCAAGACATCTCAATCCTTGTCATTTTATCCAGCACATATTTTAACTCATTCTAACAAAAGAAATTTAAATTACTTTTTAAATTTTCGTCCACTTCACATTCTTTTTATACGCACTTTAGTAATAGAGCGCCAATGAAATTCCTAACGCTTAAATATGTGGTGACATATAAACAACTCATATGATTTTTACGAGAATGACTTTAAACAAAAATATTTACAAATTCTACTGTCTCATAAGGCTTCACCTGGCTAACCAAAAGGTTTCGCTTTAAAATACTAACCAAATTATAAAATTTAAATTTAAAAATGGGCTCAATTTGCATAAAATTTCTTAATAAATAGACATGTTATCATTTCCCATAAAATTCTTCATCAAAAACAACGAAAATACAATTTTTACATTTGTGGCCCACTTATTGGAGATGGGACTCTTATGAATGGAAATTTTAGAAAGTGCAATTTTTGCAATTTCCGTATTTCCAAAACTAACCACCAGTTGGCCCATCTAAAATATCCTAAAAATAAGTGACTGCCCTTAGTTACCATAATCACAAAAGCAAGGGCTAGCCGAAAAGAAGCCCAACATGTACATTTTGAAGCGCGTGCGCGTCGGTGTGACGGCTGCCTAATCTTGAGCTCCTCAAGTTTTCAGTGTTTAATGTATTTTTTTTAGCGAGTCTGAGTAATATGTTCGTATAGTGACTTCCTAAGTTATCCTGCATCCTTGGTGAAGATGAATACCATGAATCTTTAGGTAATTATTGCTTTTTACGTGATTTTTTTCTAGCCTGTACTGTATTCACATTTGCCGCCTTTGCTTGTCTCAATGCCCGGATGTTAACTCCTTGGTTCACTGCTCACTAACTCTTGCCCACTACTGTATCACAAGGTCACGCAGTTGCATTGTGTTGGAAGTTATTCGCCAGTCGACCCCCCCCCGTATTGCAGGACGTTTACAACTCCGACCTATTTACGCTCCTGCTCTACTTATGAGACTGCCTTCGGCAACAAGCTGGAAGAAACTTGGCAATCAAGCGTTTGGTTATTTGTCTGCTATTTGCTTGGCAACGAAGTTTTGGAAATTTTCAGCTTTTGCCTGGACAACGCTCTCAACAGACCACTTTTACTTTGACTACTAAACACAATTGTAAACTCTTTTTCAACCCACTCGTAATCCTTTTATCTGAGCCTAAAATCTGAAAATGCCTTTAAAGCAAGATCACCCAAATAATGAACTGTGTAATTTGTGGAATTGTTCCGGACGTATCTATAAAATGTACTTCCTGTCTCAAGACATACTGAAGCGAATGTCTCGCGTTGGACCTAAAGAGGCTCGGGAAGCAGCGACGGAAAGTATGGCAGTGTCCCCCCTGTAAGGGAAAAAATTATATGCAGTCACTAGGAACAACTGGTGAAACTTCTAACAACGACGTTAACCAAATTTCGGATTCACTTGAGCACAGGACCCAACCCGCACCTGAAATAGACACGGTAAAACTGAGATCGTCAGATTCACATGTGGAATTGACCCCTGACTCATTACTGGCAGAACAAAATCTCATCATGCAAAAATCAAGTAGTTCCCAACAGGATAACATCCTATCAACAGAGATCTCCGCAATAGTTAATCAAACATCATTCGAACACAGTCCACTCTTTGTCTCGCTCCTCACAAATATCGAGACAAATCTATGTAAGAAGCTATCCCCAATTAATAATATCCTCGCAGACCTACTGCTTGAAAACAAGCGACTACGAGAACAAAATGAATGCATGCACAAAACATTGGAGGTGTTGGGAAAAAACTTTGATGACCTGAAGCACTCTGTTTGTGATCTTGCTGTTCAAACTAACCATCATGAGCAGCATCCTCCAGACGGACACGTTCATGCGAAACCGAGAGCTCCTACCCAAACCACCCCATCTTTATTATCACATGACTCCCCTCCATCCCCCATTCTTACAAGATGTGAGTCTGAAGTTGTGTGCCCTGAAATCACAGCAGATGCCAGCGATTACTCTGGAAATACTGCCTCCCAGAAGATCCATAGAAGTCATCAAGAGCAAAACCTGCCAAATTGCACCTTTTCGCGATCACAAAACTTACATATGGGGTCCTCGCGCTCGAGACCGGATAATGCTCTGGCTGCGGAACATCGCAATTGTGGCTCCACCTCAAACAACGTGAGGGGTAACCATTATACATGGACTACGATTGTATCTAATGTAAAGACCCATAGAGACACTACAACGTATGCAATGATTGCAAGCCAACGAACAAAAGAACAAAGAACACTGACCCGTAATCCAACTCTTAAGGAACTGAGCCCCAATCTTAAAGTTATTGGAACCAATTTGCACTTCAGCAAGATGCAAATTGCGAACACTAGAATGAGGGACAAGCGGATGCGTAATGTCTTCATTAGTAGGCTCTCCCCTGCTACCTCAGCTGATGATGTGGAAAACCTTCTTGCTGCATTCAAAATGAATGGTAGAGTCACTAAGCTGTCCACGAAATATCCCACCTACGCCTCCTTTAAGATCGATGTAGCTGAGGCAGATTTTGAAGCACTCTTCAATCCTGAAATCTGGCCTGCTGGAGTTCTTGTTATGCCAAGAACTCGGGCAGCGATATAGAAGTAATGGAAAGGACTCCCACCAATGGTACCCTGATTCATAGCAATCCCAGATCTTGCTACCGCAACCAGAATCACAGAACACCAATATGCCGATCCCTGTGCTCGTCAATCCTAGACACACCCTGCTGAATCGAGTAGTGCCATGTCAGAGACCACCCGTCCGTATCAAAGTACCTGCCTGCACCATCTTTTATCAGAATGTGCGTAGTCTTAGGAACAAGCTTGACACTATGGAGCAAATTCTGCTCCCTGGACATTTTGACCTGCTCGCCATCACCGAAACGTGGCTGAATGATGATGAAGAATTCCTAGCGGCAGCTGCCCCAGCTGATTATGGGGTCGTATTCACATCTCGGATTGCACGCAAGGGTGGAGGCGTCGCAATATTCTACAAGAAATCCGCTTTCAAGCTATTGGATAATAAATTCAGTAACTCTCCTAACTATGAAGCAATCCTCGTTACGTTAGGGTACAACTAGATCGTACGTATAGCTTAGCTTAATTTTCAGCACTCACCTCATAGTAATCCGCTTAGCTGGTGGAGGGTTTTATCACATACATAGTGGTTATAGGATTCTAATACTTTACAGGGATTATGGGTTTTAAAATTAAGTTATGGGCTGTAGAAAAATTTTTAAGAAAGGAAAGTGCACCTTCCATGGTTGCCTAATAAAATTAAATTAAGAGAAAGAAAAAAAGGGAAATATATAAGCTAATAATCGCGCACGAGCGACTTTCGAGTTTCCTCGTCTTCAGTTAGCTATAGTGGAGGGGGGGAAGAGAGCGCGCTTGTCTTATATACGGGTTGGGTTCCCGAAATGCGTTTCAGTGCACGTGGAAACTTGATACGTGCTAAATTCCAAATGGGGGAGAAATTGGCGGGAATCTTTTTGTTTAACACGTTGAGTGATGTATGGCGCTTAAACCATTCAATAACGAGGGCTTCGTTTTCAAGGAATTTGTAGCTAGAATTTAATTTAATTACTGTGATGGCTGAATCGATGAGTGGGTTGTGATTTTGAGATTGGACGTGTTGTGTTAGTTCTGTACTTGCTGAGTTAGTTTTGAAGCTATTAAAGTGGTAGTATGCACGCGTGTTCGCGATTTTTGATGTCCCGAATTTTGCTGTTGTACTACCTATGTAACATGCTTGGCAATCGTACATAGGTAGTACAACAGCAAAATAGGTACTACAACAGCAAAATTCGGGACATCAAAAATCGCGAACACACGTGCATACTACCACTTTAATAGCTTCAAAACTAACTCAGCAAGTACAGAACTAACACAACACGTCCAATCTCAAAATCACAACCCACTCATCGATTCAGCCATCACAGTAATTAAATTAAATTCTAGCTACAAATTCCTTGAAAACGAAGCCCTCGTTATTGAATGGTTTAAGCGCCATACATCACTCAACGTGTTAAACAAAAAGATTCCCGCCAATTTCTCCCCCATTTGGAATTTAGCACGTATGAAGTTTCCACGTGCACTGAAATGCATTTCGGGAACCCAACCCGTATATAAGACAAGCGCGCTCTCTTCCCCCCCTCCACTATAGCTAACAGAAGGCCGCCGTAGCCTAGTGGTCAGGCGCGCGGGTGCATAAGTACACGTGCCTTGAGTGACCGGGGTTCAAGCCCGTGACTGCTGAATACGGTGCTGTTTCTTGTATCTTGTAAACTCCTCTGATCGTTTGGTCGTCCCGGAGTATAAACAGAAAATTTATTATTTATTTATTTAACTGAAGACGAGGAAACTCGAAATTCGCTCGTGCGCGATTATTAGCTTATATATTTCCCTTTTTTTCTTTCTCTTAATTTAATTTTATTAGGCAACCATGGAAGGTGCACTTTCCTTTCTTAAAAATTTTTCTACAGCCCATAACTTAATTTTAAAACCCATAATCCCTGTAAAGTATTAGAATCCTATAACCACTATGTATGTGATAAAACCCTCCACCAGCTAAGCGGATTACTATGAGGTGAGTGCTGAAAATTAAGCTAAGCTATACGTACGATCTAGTTACTACATTACAGCACATAAGGACTCCTTAAATATCAAGAGTTAGGGTACAACCTCGTGACGTTTGACGTCTGTGTGCTGTATATACCCCCAAAGCCGTCCCAGCAAATCATCCTTGAAGTTTCCAACTGGTTAATCAATCAGCTGCATCCCACAGCTTCTCACTTAGTTTGTGGTGATTTCAATTTACCTCCTCAACTATCTAATCTGAAAAAGGATCTTCTGGCACACTTGAGATGTGCTGACCTACAACTTATTAATGAAGCTCCAACCAGGAGGAATAACCTCTTAGATCTAGTTCTAGCCTCTTTCCCCTGCACCCTTGATTACATTACAGAAACGTCATTTGACTCTGATCATGTCCCGATACATATGACCGCATATCTGCCAGCCCCCAAATTAGAAGCCAGAAGGACAACAACAAAGGTTGACATCACTAGCCCCAACTTACTTGACGTAGATAAGTGCATCAGAGCCGCCTCTCTCATTCCCTGGGTGGCCTTAGAGACTTGTGACCCAGAACTATCTGTGAACATTCTCACAAACTGGATCAACACGGTTGCCAAATATGCTGCCTCTAAAAAGATCACAATCAGTCCATATACAAGACTTTGGTGGAATTCTGAACTCAAAATGAGTTTCCAGCTGAAGCAACAGCTCCATCGCACATGAAAACAGTCTCAAAATGTCAATGATCGTATAGTTTATTCAAGGGCACGGGCTCAATTTAATCGCCTGAAATCTGAGGCAATCAAATTATACGTTAACCGTGAGCTGGCTAAAGGAAAAATTCCATACAAGAAAGTGAACCCTCACTTTCCTTTACAACTCGATCCTGAATTGTGGCTCGATTTCGTCACAAGATTTAACCGTAAACCTATGCCAAACTGAGATCTAGCTCTACTAACAGAGCCCATCCAGCAAGAAGTGTTGAACAACATTCAGATTTCAAAACAACAGCTGATCGTAGCCATCAATTCTCTACCTGCCTCGTCAACCACCGGTGATGATGGAGTTCCCCAATTCATGCTCAAATGCCTAAGTCCGTACATTATTCAGCCACTTTTAATTATCTTCAACCAGTTACTCTCGAACAAAATTTTCCCACAGCAGTGGAAAAACTATCTCATCAAACCTTTAGCCAAAGTTCAGTCGCCATCGAAACCTAAACACTTCCGACCCATCTCCAACTCCTCCAGCCTACTGAAGCTCCTGGAGAAGGCCTTACTCCCTATCCTCACTAAGCAGATCTTGCCCAGTAATCCAGCCCAAATTCAGTACTCCCTTCCAAACAGATCAACGATCAAAAATCTGCTAGCCACCACAAATACTATCTTGTCAGCATTGGAGAATAGGCAGGAACTAGCTGTGACTTACTTAGACATTGAAGCTGTATTTGATGCCGTCCAAGTAAACCAACTTCTCACTCTCCTGGAATGCCACTTCCAGATCACAGGGAACATATTATGCTTTCTCTCCTCTCTTCTGAATAACAGAGTTATAAAGCTTCATACAAGAGATCGCACCCTTACTAGATCCGTCACCGCAGGAGTCCCACAAGGAGGGGTCCTTTCGGGCCTTCTGTTTTCATCCATTATCTTCCCACTGGTTGCACATTCTCGATGTCTACTGAGCTATGCGGACGATATCAAGATACTCACTCCCATCATTCCCAGTCAAGACCTAGATCTGGTAAAAGTGGAAATTAACAACACTTTCACCACAGTCACATCTTACCTCTGCCAGTTTGGGCTCAAGATCAATCCTTCTAAGTCCGAATTCATGGTGTATTCATTGAAGCAAACTCCTTCTTCTCTCCAGCCTTCGGTCGGCAACACCCTCATCCCAATTGTGTCCAGCCATCGCGATCTGGGCGTTGTATTCGACCCAAAACTTCGATTCAACGCCCACATGGATATGCTCCTCACACGTGCTTCAAGACTCCGGTGGATAGCAAAACAACATCTCCTTCATATCACAGATAAAAAGATAACAGTGAGGTACATAAGAACAGTTATCTTTGCACCTTTACTCTATGCTGCTGAAAATTGGGCGTCAGCGGCACCGTCAATAAAGAAACCACTCTTTGCCACAGAATTCTGGCTCCTAAAGTGGGCCAACAGGAAGCACAACCTTCCAGCTCTGATTCGGACCACACAGCTTGCCAACTCTTTCGGAATTCCACGGCTTCCCACCTTAGTCGACGACCAACGCCTCCTAGCAACAGTCAAGATGATAACAGGCATAATGGCAACACCTTCATTCTGGGATACCTGTGGCTGGAGGATCCCCCCTGCTGCCCTTAGGGCCAATCCCGAGCTCCACTCGCATTCAGCACGACTCCATCTCTCGGACAGGTTCCTTCCTCAGCAGATGCTCAAGCAAACCCAGGCACTGGACGCCGACCTGAACAAATTCGCTGCTGACCGGACTTACCGGAAAAAAATTATGACGAGTAGTACTAATCAGCAATGACTGATGTATACCTTGCACCTGTTCCTGTCTGATTGAGCTGGTGCTCTTATCTCGATGTTAAGCCAGCTCAAGCAGATTTAACTCTCGTAAGGAGTTCTCTCCTTTGTATTATGATATGTTTTCTTTGTAAAATTACCTTTTTGTAAATAATTGTTCAATTTTCCCGGAAGTTTGGGAAACTGTAAGCCCCTGGCTTTATGGCCGTGAAGGGTAATAAAGATTATCTCTCTCTCTCTCTCTATTTTCTTGTCTTATGTATAATATGATGAATATAAGCCAAACACTCAAGTCAATTACATAAATAGCCTAAAAGATGCCCAGTATACCCTATCTAATTATAAATACACTACTATCCTTTAATTAGATTAATGTAATCATTATAAAATCTGAAATATTTCTATTATTTACTAGGAGAATTTCTATCATAATTTTTACCAGGAGAATTTCTATCTTTCAAAACTAAGAGATAAAAGTGAGGCATTTCCCATAAACTTAATTCCCGTTAACTCCCGTGTCTTATCACATACAAATAACGATTAATCAATAAGTAAAACTAATTTACACTCAGAGACTTCAAAGGTCCAAAAGAATCACTGCAAAGAGTTCATCTTTCGACATTGTCATACATAGTAATTCTTTTAAAGACTTGATCAGAAAATGTCTGTAAAGCAGAGAAGTTCTTAGAACCCTGTACCACAGACATTGTCCTCATTTATTTGTTGAGTCTGCTGAAATAGTTCCAGTCCGCAATGACAGATGACGCATGTCGACGATGCCACCTGGCCTCAGAAATGATCCAATACATCACCGCAGGATGCAGAGTGATCATCAGACGGAGTACACTCATAGACTAGGTCACCATGATAATAATTCAGAAGATAGCGAGAAAATACCAGTTGACCAAAGTAGGGTTTTTAGCAAGATCAGCAAATAAGGCTATGTTTCCCTCATGGATATTGTCTGTAAATTACGTGTGTTCTGTGGTCGATTTTCTATTTGGCGAATAACCAAAGTTTCCAGGAGAAAAACCATGCTTCCCTCGCTTGAGACCGACTAACTCAGCCACGTTGTAAAAAAAGGCCCATAAAAATTCCCAAAGTCATCGACGGGATTTGAACTCAGGTGTTTTCCACCCGGTGTTGAGAGGACGGCGATTCTACCAAATTTGCTAGCCACGAGGGCAAAGCGTCCAGTAGTAAAATAAGAGCTCCAAGCTGACTACAGATCTCAGTTCACAAGCTATACTGGGATCCTGTCATAATAACGGACAAGACGATCCTACACAAGAAGCAAAAGGCTGCCTATGTGATGAACGCAGAGGTGCCCAATTGCAGCAATCTCCAGAAAACCAGGAAGTACTGAGATCTAAAACAAGAAGTTAAAGAAATGTCACATATGGAATAAGTAATCACCATCCTGATCACCGTGTGAACCGCCGGCACCAAAGAGCCTCCATATGAACACCCACATGGATCCAAAACGAATAACAATTGCCGTTTCTGGAGACACAAAAGCAGACACCAAAAAAGATCCCCAGAGAAAGGCAGGATGAGAACTGTCTTCAGCCAAGTGGGCAGTTCCACAGTACTGCTTTTAAAGAGAGTGGCTGAGGTTAGCTTCACACACCTTAAATGTACAGAACTCCGTGCCTGTTTTCCTTCCAAACGTGGCATAGGGTGCCTTCGTCTCGTGACAGGGCAATGCTCGTAATGATGGGCAGCGGAGAGCTTCATTCCCCGAGGCCGATAAATCAATTTCTTCTCGTCTTCCATTGCCGACATCGATCACCCTCTTACTTCTCCTTTCTTGAGATCCTCTTTCTTTTCCCACCTTTTGTTTCCGTGCCTTCTATCTGAGCGAGCAGGTAATACTTTTAATCGTGATCGGAGCCCGCCGCCCTTCCCTGCGCAAAAACTGCGAGGAAATTTTCTTTCTTTCTTTCTTTCTCTCTGGGCGGAGGAACAAAAGATGAGTCGGGGATCGATGCGCTGCGATGAGAGAGCGATTAGGATGGAAAGAGGCAGTTTTTGGCGTTTCCAGGAAACCACCTCATTAATCCCCCCGTTCTCTCTGGACGGAAAAGACCGATTACGTGCAGGCGCTCAGGCAACTCCGCAAAGAAGTTTTGTTCGTGGGAGCGCGAGCAGATGCCACCTCCTCCCAACCTTTACAGATGATTTCTTTCCGGGTGCAAAAGTCCATCAAAACTTTGCATCGACGAAACTTAACAACGTCTTAACGAGGGGGGTGTCGGCGGAACAACGACACCATTGTCCTCGGGGAGGGGAGGACAAAAATCGAGTTGCGGCGCGTGCACAGAGTGGTCATTGTCTCGAGCTGAAGGCGACCGCTTGTATTAATAAAAGAGCGGAGTTCCGCACAACTTTGCGAGTTCCCAACGAGATGATCTGAGGCCCGGATTCATCCAGCTCGTGCACCAGCGTTCTTTCCTCTTCCACACTGCGCGTGAAAACAATCGGCTGTCCCATCAAACTTGTTTACCACCCACAAATAACAAACTCCGTTGTGCACAAATGCTCGCGACAAACAATCCCTCGATGTAGGTCACCGATTTCTTCGGTTGCTATGACGACAGCTGCAGTTGTTTCGGCATCCGCCTGACGCAGACGGAAACTAAACTAGCGTTAGGTTTAGGAAATCGCGTTGATCGCGTTCTTCGTGCAGATTGGGCCAATCATCGCAGCGCGTGCTGCTCCCAGCACAGCGTGAAGTGTTTTGTTCTTTCTCTGCAAACTAAACAAATCGTACGTGTGGGGAAGAGTTTCGGTGTGCCGAGAATAAATGAAATCCCCCGTTCCCTTTACACGGTGGGTGGAGCTAGGTATCATGGGGAGACGTGTGCGGGGCCCCCAAAATGAGGTATGACCTTCTAGTGTGTGGATATGAGCGGTAATCCTCCGTACTCGGATGACGCGTCCGTTTCTAATGACCGCCCACAGCGTAATCAGCGGAGGAATCTGCGCGAGATTTAAAAATCTCTTTCTTTGTGTCGACAAAGCGGCTTAGTGTTAAGAGGTTAATTAAGAGGAGAGATGCGATCAGGATTTGCTTCGTTGGGGCTGCCAACACGTCAGCAGCCAGCCACTCAAACAGGAATTAAGAGGCGGTGTAAGCCTTCGATATTTCTGCTTAATTTCTCGATGTCTTCGTGTGTGAAGTCGATAAATGCGGTTTCACATCTGGATTAACGGACAATCAGTTTATGATTTTGTCATTTTTAGAATTAATATTAGCATTAGTAGAGTCATATGATGCAAGAAAACAAGCTTATGCAGCATCATCGAGAAAAAAAAAAAAAAAAAAATTCCACTTCACCCCTCCATTCGTTCGAAATACCTGTCCAGCTGAGCCTTAAACTTATTTAGGCTATCAACTTCCACGACAAGGGACAGAAGTCTGTTCCACCAATCAACTACCCGCTCGCTAAAAGCAAATTTCCGGACACCTAACCTACATCTGTCTTTCCTCAATTTGAATTTATGCCCTCTCAGGTGATTATTCTGAGCAAGAGGAAGAATCCCATCAGAATTGAGCATGCTCAAACCATTCATGGCTTTATATACCTCTATCAGATCACCTCACAGGTGCCTAGTCTCCAGACACTGTAATTTGCAAAACTTAAGCCTTTCTTCGTAAGAGCACCCCTTTGTTCCATTCACTAATCTTGTTGCCCTTCTCTGTACTCGTTCCAGCAGTTCTACATCCTTCTTGAAATGAGGCCTCCAGACAGACCTGTATACAGAACTCAAGGTGCGGCCTGACCATTGCCTTATACAAGGGGATATTCACCTCCTTGTCCTTGCTAAAAAAATTCCTGTATATCATTGATAAGACACCATGAGCTACTCTTGCAGCCCGTCTGCACTGCTCAGAGAACTTCATATCTGCCTGCACAGTTACTCCCAGGTCCTTTTCATTCTCTACCACCGTCAGTGTAGTACCAAAGAGTTGATACCTTGCTCTGGGGTTGCTTCTTCCCATATGTAGTACTTTACACTTGTCAATGTTAAACTTCATTTTCCACCTCTTAGCCCATCTGCTGAACTTTTCTAGATCCTGTTGCAGCAGTGTACTGTCATTAGTGTCCTTATCAACCCTGCCAACCTGCGTATCGTCTGCAAACTTGGACATCAAGCTTAATGTCCAACCTGCGTATCGTCTGCAAACTTGGACATTAAGCTTGATATACCATCATCCATATCATTTTTAAATACAGAAAACAACAATGGACCCAATACTGAACCCTGAGGAACTCCACTAATAACATTAGTCCATGAAAAGCAGTGTCCTTTGTTTACCACTCTCTGTCTTCTCCCACTCAACCATCCATTTATCCATAGCAGCAATTTGCTTCCAATGCCACACTGCTCCAATTTGTGCAGCAGTCTTCAATGTGCAACAATATCAAAAGCCTTTCTAAGATCCAAGTATATAATATCAAAGTTATTCCCTGCATCCAGTTCCTTTATCATCACATCATAGTGGTAAAGGAAACACATTTTATTTCATAAAATGTGTTTCTTCAGAACTCAGAAGATAGCGCCGCTTTAAAGATGATTCGTGTCTTCCACTCCGTTGTTTGAGATGATGCAATTCGTGTATGTATTCAGTTTTACCAACGGCACGCGTCCTTCTGTAATTTCTATTGAAAAAATTGGGCTTACTCGACAAAGTGGCCATCCCTATAAGTAAACTTTACCTAAACAGATAACATCGTCAGTTAGTCAAAGATCTAAGACGTACATTATTAAAATACTAAAAGCATAGTATTCTGTTAATAGCACAGGCTGGTCCACTAAGCCACTCTCTCAGAACTCCTTTTCTCGGCAGCGGACTCTCGTACAGGACAAGAACGAAATCAAGAGCAGGCCTTTTCTTTATGAGCTACTTTACGTATGAGCTATTTCGAAATATGCAAATTAACTCAACGTATCCTAAAATGAGAATAACCAAAAAAGGATCTAAACCCTAAAAGCAGAGGCGAGGACATTCATCTCTCCCCCGAAGGTCAGCAAGTGCCCACAACAGGCTGTGGTGTCGTTAATGACAATGTGCAAGAGTCCAGATGGAGTCGAAGCTCACTCTTCCAGAAGACAAGGGCAGAGGAAAGGGGTTGGGGTAGATGACTGAAAATCGGTATCCAAAGAGCATGGATTGGAATAAATGGGACCTCAATGGAATTTGGATCTAGAGGCCTCGGTGGTCCACTCCATTTGTAAATATCTTCACTCTGAAGAAAGGCTTTCGCCACTTGCGATCTGAGGAGGTGGAAAAAGTCTGACATGAAATACAAGGATTTCGAACTTCTATCTGGAAAAAGGTGAAGAGGTACATCTAATATACTGGAGGTGACCTCTCAACTGTGAACGAAGGTAAGCAGAGGTCGTGGTGCGGCGCCCACAACATATAGAGGAATGCCGCCCTTCTGTATCTCAGGGCAGTACTAGTATGGTACAAGACTCTCACATCATCCGGTACAATACCACCACCTTGCTTATTGCAGTTAAAGTAGAGAAATCCATGTATAGTCTGCAGAGTAAATCTCCAGCATCATCTCTTCCATTGTGCAGTATGATTGGTCTTTTGAGGTTGTGAGGGGCATGATGGCGAGATCCAATTAAGAGTAGAGGCATTGTCGAGGTCACGATATGTCAAGGAGCTGGGTTGTTCTTGATGTGTACATGCCATATCCAAAAAATCATTACTTCATACAACACGCTCCCCCCCCCCCAACTTTTCTTTTCTATCGAATACATCAGGAATAGTCAGACTAATAAACACAATCTTATCTCCGAAATATCTAAACTAGCCAAACACTTCCTCGTTTATTCCACAAATATACGTGGTCTCAGTTCCAATCACAATGATGTCCATTTACACTTATAGTATCCACTGCTCATCTCACTTGTGTGAATTATTCGCTGTATGATTTCTTTCGCTTCAAAGGTGGTACTTGTGCATATGTCCATTCGGATCTTCCCTGTCAGACGCTTACTAATCTGGAATCTCCTCTTTTCGATCTTCTCTGGCTGAAAATCCTACAACAAAATTCTCTCAAATTCATCTGTTGCCTTTATCGTTCTCTCAACTCTACTAATCACTTGGAACTCTTTGACTTCTCCCTTTGAAACTTGATTTTCTCCAGTCCAACTTTCCTAACAGTGAGGTAACGTTCCTTGGTGATTTTAATGATCACAACTCCAGGCTTCCCTTTTCTAGTCACACGGACCCAGATGGTCGAGATCCTGAGGCGTTTGCAATTACTAATGACTTCGGACAGATTGTTCATTTACCTACCAGAATACCAGATAATCCTAACCACTCAGACAACACACTTGATCTTTTGCTCACAAGCAATCCTTCTAATTACATGGTCGAGGTGAGTTGTCCTCTAGGCACATCAGATCACATCTTGGTGATGGGTTCTTATCCAATGGAGTCTTTCACTCGTGCCCATTCTCAACCTCGTTTTGTTTAAAATTACAGTACAAGAATGCAAAATGGAAAGTTCTGCGAGATTTCTTTTCTTTGGTAAGATTATTGTATAAAATCCTCTTCTGATGTCAATATTTGCTCAGATCGTGTCAATGAAACTATTCTTGCAGGGATAAAATTCTTTATTTTGCCCTCCACTTTAAAATCTCGTCCTTTATCTAATCCTTGGTTTTCCAGTAAATGTGCTAAGGCTTTTCAAGAGAGAAATGTTGGATATCGTAATTGGCTTTGCATCGAAATTTCATATTTTATTTCCTGCCTAGTAGAATGCTCGAGCCACCATTTGTACAAGAAGCAATTTTTCTACTCTTGGCCTGTTCAAAATCTAGTTTTGGAGCTAAAGATAAGGCCGATTTCATAGTATCCTATTTTTCTTCTAACTCTTGAAATGATTATATCAGTCAACCGTTTCTGATAGAAGTATGTTTGTAGAATTCTGAACAGTCTTGATATTAATAAGTTTCGAAATCCTAATGGCATTTCTCAAAATCTGTGCTTCAAAGCTGAGACCTCCAATTCACACTCTTTTAATCCACTAGCGTTTGTCTTTATGCATGGGGATTTTCTCATATCCAGACAATTCCTAAGAAGAGCGAGTTTTTCCTGGAACTTTTCGTTTCTTTCCATGTAATGCAGAAATCCATCAGCCCTTGAACTTTTAACCTCAAAACCTTTCATGCGAACACTGATAATTAATATGGATTCCGCCAGTGTTGATCCACTGGTAATGTGTTGATTTATGTTACCCATCTTTGGACAAATTCGATGAAACCCAAGAAGTTTCTCAAGATATTACTGAGACTTTTGATCGGTTTGGAAGTAAGATCTCCTTAACAAGCTTCTACAGGGTGTGTCAAAAATACACGGCATAACTTCAGGAATGAGTTCCTCATATGTAGACAATAAAAATATTTTATATCAACGTAGTTCCGGAAATGCTTGGTGGTTCCCGAGTTATTAATCGGAATGTCTTATCTCCCGCAGGTGATTTCTTTCATCACAAGGTACTGACAGAATCTGGTGGTTTTTCCATTCCAACCATGTACTCAAATCAGGAGCAAGTGGATATGCACTTTATGTACGGTTTGGCGTACGGCAATGCTGTGGAGGCTCGTCGTTTGTACCACGAAAGGTTCCCAGAACGAAGATGTCCAGACAGGAAAACGTTTGAAGGTATCCATCGTCGCCTTTGTGAACATGGGACCTTTACCCCTCGTGCTGCCGACAAAGGACGACCAAGATCTACGACTACTGAAGTAGAGGAGGAGATTTTGGATGTTGTCCTCTGTCGGCAGCACGAGGTGTAAAGGTCCCATGTTCGCAAATGCGGCGATGGATACCTTCAAACGTTTTCCTGTCTGGATATCTTCGTTCTGGGAACCTTTCGTGGTACAAATGACGAGCCTTCACAGCATTGCCTTTCCGCCAAACCGTAAATAAAGTGCATATCCGCTTGCTCCTGATTTGAGTACATGGTCGGAATGGAAAACCACCAGATTCTGTCAGTATCTTGTGATGAAGGAAATCATCTGCGGGAGATAAGACATTCCGGTTAATAACTCGGAACCCAAGCATTCCCAGAACTATGTTGATATAAAATATTGTTATTGTCTACATATGAGGAACTCATTCCTGAAGTTATGCCGTGTATTTTTGAGACACCCTGTATTTTATGAAGGTAGACGGCTCTTTGACTTCTAATTTCTCCAGTAATGCAGGTGTCCCCCCCAAGGTTCAGTTCTTTCCCCTCACTGTTTTCCTCTTTTATATTAATGACCCTCTTCCATTGACTGGAAACCCTATCCATAGTTTTTCCAATGACAGCACATTGCATCCCACATAGCACATTGATTTCCCAATTTGGGAAATCTTGACCTGTACAAATAACTGCATCTTCTCAAATATCCTCCAAGAAATTCTCAACTTCCGATCTCCAAGTTTTCAGAATGACAAAGAACAGTCAGTTAACTTTATATCTCTCTGAAACTCAATTTTGTCTTATTTCTCGCAAAAACTATTCTTTCGATGACATGGAACTCTAGACAACATCATTATATCTCTATTGGAGATCGTCTTGGCTGCTAATATTCTAATCACCACATCTAGGGTGGTGCGCCCAAAGCTTGTCTCAGTCTCCTAGATTCCATTCAAACGAAGGCAGTCAGGTTAATTAATGATAAATTAATCAATCTTAGGTGAATTAATGATCCGTTAGTCTCTCCACTCTCTATCTCACAGACGTTAGGTTTCTGTTGCACGCGTTTTCTATGGATACTCTAAAACTAGACCGAACACGTGCTGCTGCTGTTGTTTAGTATCAGCGTATCAGCGATGTACATCATCGCTGATGTACATCATCAGCTGTATCAGTACAAGTATCAGCGATGATGTACATTGTCTGTAAATTGGGTGTGTTCTGCAGTACATTTTCTGTTTTCTGGAAGAAAACCCGAGTTTCCCAAATAAAAACCATACTTCCCTCGCCTGAGATCGACTACCTACTTTTCCTGTTTCTGATTCTTCTAATTCTGTTGTCTGGAACAACCTTCCACCCATGTTTCCAGAAAACCCCCATCTGCAGAAATTGATGCATCCTATCTTCTGCAGAAATCGACGGCCTCTGTTCTACAGAAAATGATATATTCTAACCTCTCAGCCCTCAACCCGTGTTCTAAGTACTCCAGATTCTAATACCTTTCTCATTTAGGGTTAATGAAAAGCATTGGTCACTGATGATGAATGGCCACCCCCTTTTGTTTGAAGCCTCCCAGAGACGCATATCAAACACGATGTGTAGATTCGCACATGTGTTTGTTTTTCGCAGTTCCTTGAATTTTGACTTACAAGAGTGCAACCTGGACTTTACCCCAACTTTTTTCGACGGGTGTACTTCTTACACTCAGCTTTGCGCAAGCGCATTTCTATAACTTGTCCTTAAGATAAACTTGGAATCAGACACTTTAAGTTACTGAAAAATCCAACCTTCCAGTTCAAAGGAAATTGTTTAATTTATTAAACCTCAGAATGCCCATCTTTAAAATATGGAAGTTCGAAGAAACTCAAAGCATCACGCGTCTCTTTCAGAGCTAAGAAAAAAAAAAAGAACTTTTTAAGCTTTGAGTCACTTCTCTTCGAACTAAGCTCAGTTGCCAGTGCCTACGTGACGCTTTAATTGTTTATACGATGCTCAATCTTATAAAAACGAAGTCAGCGCCTTCATAAATGTTTCACCTTTTACAGGTGGTGCATCCCCGTCTGCGCGACTCGGTTCAGCAGCCCTTGGGTTCGAAGATTCCACGTTAAAAATATAAGTCGTGTCATAAGAAGATCGTTGTCGAAATATTCGTCTGAAAATTATGTGCATTTCCCAGGCTGCCACTTTCACTTAGCAACAGCAGCGGCAGAGAGGTGAGGTAAGGTCGCCTCATAATTCTGCTCGGCTCAGGAGGAAATTCAACGTAAATTAGATAATTTTAAGAATATTTGTTAAGTCTTCTTAGAAATTAAATGATAGCTTGTAATGTAGTGTTTGGTGCTGCCATCTAGTGTCATGTTCTAAAACCATTCATTCAGGATTAGAGTTTGGAGAAAAGGGACGTATTTTAAGGACTTAAAAATGCCAAACTGGAAATAACTGGGTTTTCTCATTTTTATATCCTCTTGAGCGAATTAATCTTTTTGATCTGACGATATCTTATTTGACAGTATCTGTTAAAAAGGGGTTAAAATATATGGGGTCATATAATGGGTCAAAATGGAGCGTAGAGGCACGTGCTGGCACAATTCGACATAACGTACGTGGGCAGATACCGAGGGATTGTGCATGCAAGCGATTCGATGCGAGAATGCGTCAACGTGGTCCTGCGTCCCTGTGCCAAAATTCTGATATCTCTTTCAGTTGATGCCACGAAGAACAGAAGGGTGGGGATTAGCATTAGCATTAGCATTAGCATTGGCATTTGATGCAAGAAAGCAAGCTTTTGCAGCATCAGCCAAAAAAAAAAAAAAAAAACCACTTCCACATCACCACTCCGTTCGTTCGAAATACCTGTCCAGCTGAGCCTTAAACTTATTTAGGCTATCAACTTCCACTACAAGGGATGGAAGTCTGTTCCACCAACCAACCACCCGCTGGCTAAAGGCAAATTTCCTCACGTCTATCCTACATCTATCTTTTCTCAATTTGAATTTATGCCCTCTCAGGTGATTATTCTGAGCTAGAGGAAGAATTCCATCAGCATTGAGCATGCTCAAACCATTCAAAGCTTTATACACCTCATTCAGATCATCTTGCAGGTGCCTAGTCTCAGACACTGTAATTTGCAAAACTTAAGCCGTTCTTCGTAAGAGCACCCCTTTGTTCCATTCACTAATCTTGTTGCCCTTCTCTGTACTCGTTCCAGCAGCTCTACATCCTTCTTGAAATGAGGCCTCCAGACCTGTATACAGTACTCTAGGTGTGGCCTGACCATTGCCTTATACAAGGGAATAATCACCTCCTTATCCCTGCTAGAAATATTCCTATATATCATTGACAATACTCCATGAGCTACTCTTGCAGCCCGTCTGCACTGCTCAGAGAACTTCATATCTGCCTGCACAACCACCCCCAAGTCCCTTTCATTCTCTACCACTGTCAGTGTAGTACCACAGAGTTGATACGTTGCTCTGGGGTTGCTGTTTCCCATGTGTAGTACTTTACATTTATCAATGTTAAACTTCATTTGCCACCTCTCAGCCCATCTGCTCAACCTTTCCAGATCCTGTTGCAGCAGCATAGTGTCAGTAGTGTCCTTGACAACTCTGCCAACCTTTGTATCGTCTGCACACTTGGACATTAAGCTTGTATACCATCATCAATATCATTTATAAATACAGAAAACAATAATAGACCCAACACTGAGCCCTGAGGGACTCCACTAATAACATTAGTCCACGATGAGCAGTGTCCATTGATTACCACTTTCTGCTTTCTCCCCCTCAACCATCCCTTTATCCATAGCAGCAATTTGCCTCCAATGTCACACTGCTCCAATTTGTGTAGCAGTCTTCCATGTGCAACAGTATCAAAAGCCTTTCTAAGATCCAAGTATATAATATCAAAGTTATTCCCTGCATCCAGTTCTTTTGTGACTGCATCATAGTATCCAATTAAATTGGTCAGGCAAGACTTCCCCTTAACAAAACCATGCTGTGTCTGAGCTATAACTGAAGTCTTGTCTAAATGATCCTGCAGTGCTTCTTTAACCAGTGCCTCCATTAATTTTCCGGGAACAGAAGTTAAACTCACAGGTCTATAATTACTTGTGTCATTAGGCAGGTGTGTGCCTAATAAAGTGGCCACTCGGTATATGCTCTCACACTTACCCTTCACACCATTCAAGGGAAATAAACGGAAGAAGGCGAATACTACAATTGACACCCGAATGGAACTCTGTGGGAAATGGGAACAAGTTTTCATTTTTAAAGACAAATTGACCTTTCGAACACGCAATTTAGAGGCAAAGATTAGAATAATGTATCTTTGCCATTGTTCCCGGCAATGATATTATTATTAGTTGTTTATAATATGCCTCGAGGCAAACCCATCCGTTGATTGGATGCCGGGAGACGGGTAACCATTATGTATGTACACATTGTGGAAAGAAAGATACTGGAAGCTTAGATAAACTCTTTCAAACGTTTAAAAGTTTGTTCAATTTGTGTAGTGGAAGTAAAACATTCTAAAATCTTTATGCGGATACAAAACAGACAAGAGGGTTGAAATCTGTGAATTTATACCACTTTGGAAAGGTATAGCTTCAACTCACTTTTCCAGAGGAATTTATAATTGCCGTTTCACTAAATTTCAGTTTAGATAGTCTCAAGCAGAAGTGGGTGGGGAGGGTTCACATCTTCTGTTAGTTATCATGCGACTCCCGAATAAACAAAAACATTCTTCGAACGCACACGACAGACTGCAACATCGCATTCAGTGACAACTAAATACACCTGCCTAATAACAATTAGTCGCCCCGCTTTAGTCCTCAGAACAGCTTGGGTTTGTGGTGTCGAAAGCGGACTAGTCCTTGTTGACTCACTTTCTTTCCACGATTGTTGCAAACTGGATGGTTGAGCATCTCTACTCTGAAGAGCTTCTTCCGCCTCATTCCATAGATGTTAGACTGGATTGAGCTTGGTGATTGTGCAGTCCATCGCAGTAGGCTAAATTCACCTTTCTATTTCTGGAAGGTAGGTCTGTATAATTATGGCATCGTGACATGGTGCATCATCCTGTTGAAAGACATCATACACAGTAGCCATGAAACAACTTCCAGATAACCTCTGGCATTCACACGATTCCCCACTGGTATCATGGACCTGCTGTAGTCGGTAGCACGGTTGGTACAATCACCGTCCTCCCCACACCGGGTGGCAAAAACCTCAGTTCGACTGTCCATGACGTGAGGAATTGTTATGGCCTCTAACAACTTGGTTGAGTTAGTTGGTCTCAGGCAAGGGTAACATGGTTTCTTCTCCCCGAAACTGGGGTTTTTCGTTCAGCAAACAGAAAATCGACCAGAACATACGCAGTTTACAGACAATATACATGGAGCAACGTGGCCTTAGTCACTGATGCTCCTAAAACTCTATTACAACAACAACAACAATAAGTAATCCCGCCTCAGAGTCAATCTGAGGCCAGCAGTGATGGCAGAGAGACGGTCCAGAAAGGATTCAATAAAATTCAGCAGATTAAACTTTAGGTCAGCAACAGACAACAGTGTAGATTTATAGCCTAGGAGATTTCTTCAGCTGGGACCTTCAGGAAAGATGGAAGCGAGAGTAGGGGAATCATTGGCGTCTCGAGAAAGTGTAATCTGTTTACGGCGGGTAAAAATGTCTTGAAAGCAAAGTTTTGAACACGGTTAAATATTTCCTTTGATGTCAGAAGAGAACGTTCGTTCCCGGGAGAAAATGAAGTGCGAGTAATAAGAAGAGGCTGACAAAGATCACTAAATTCTCGGGTGGGCCACAGAAACATAAAGGTGAATCAGATAGATTAAAGGTAATAAGTTTAGCTGGAAATGAGCAATGCCCAGGCAGTAAAAAAAAGTGCGTTTAAACCCAAGCGGTACCCAATCTGATTTGGCCATCTTAATAAGAGTTCTGTAAATAGAGTCCAAGCGAACAGCAATAAGACGTTATAAAGTTTTACCAAATTTGACAGTAAAGCAATTGGACGAGCAGCCTTTGCAGAGGATGGCAAATTTGCTGATATAACAGTAACAAAGGAAGTGATACGCATCCTTTTTACACCTTTACCACCAAATACAAATAAAGAAACGTTCGCACGAAGCTTATACTAATAAATTTGAGAGTTACCTCAATATCCAAATAGGAGATCTTCTTTTCCAACTTCCGGGATAAAATGAATTAGAATAAATCAAAGTTTACATTTAACTTTAAAATCTCCGAGTATAAGATAATTATAAAAATACCTCAATGTGCTCGTACTTCCCGTACGTGAATCTCCAAGCACCGGAAAACAAGTCGACATCAACCAGCCCCAGACGCTAGATAACCCACGCACTCAAGTTAACAAAGATTTAGTTATGCAACGCGCTGATAAGGGTGACATTGTGGTAGTTTTAAACAAAGATGATTATATAAAAAAAATTAAGCGACATTATTTCGGATAATTTACATATAATGAGATAAATAAGACTGAGTTTGTTAATTTAGTTAAGGGTTACAATAGAACTTTAACGGAATACAGAAAATCTGACTAATTACAATGTACCATCTAAAAGAATTAAAATATTTGGTCAAAGTAAACTCCATAAAGTAGGCCACCCGATTACACCGATAGTGTCATACAGAAATTCGGCCCTTTGCCCCTTTCGCAACCTTTCTTTTACAATATTATAAAACCGTTTAGAAGTTTACTTAGGTTCAACAAAAAATTCAGATTCATCTGTTAAAAGATTGTGGGTTGGAAATGGATAACAACGTTTTATGTCCTTTAGATGTAGAATCTCTCTATACTAATGTGAACATTGAATTTTCGCTAAATATATTGTCGGAGCTTTTAAATAAAGGTTCCTTCAGTATCTTCCTATTAAATTACCAAAACATGAAGTTTTTAAACTGATAAAATTATTAATACGGGCGAATTTTATATATTTTCAAAATAAGGTCTACAGGAAAATATTTGGCCGCCCATGGACTTAAATTTAAATCCTCTGCAGAAGAACAAAGATTCGTGAATAATAAAGATGCCTTTAAAATACTTCGAAATTGTGCGTCTTCCATCATCACAAGTAAAAAATCCTCTACACAAATTACAACAAATACAGACAATGCAGTGGCAACATCTAATACTAAAGAATAAAATCTTCTCAATAGAAATCATCTACGAATCCCTCAGTAAGGCGGAATGCTTTTCGTGTAAATTAGGGAAAGCAGCTCACAAGAGAAATGTCTGCGGACTTCCTGATGTGACTGTACCTGATGAGACTTCGCGAAATTGTCCATCTCATAACGAATTGACAGAGTATTTGCCTACAAACTGGAACAGGCTGACCAGGACCTCTGCCAATGAGTTATGAGATGGACAAGTTCTGTATTAACCACAATGTAACACAGCGGAGTTGAACTAACCTTCCACAGCCGCCATAGGTACCGTTTCTGATCACAGGTTCGTCATTGGCTGGAAGCTATTTGATTATTTGACCAATCCTAAAAGACCCGACACACAGTCGTACGTGAAACCCCTTCCAGCACGTCTGACGCCGACTACGATTAAACATTCAAAGTCGCTTAAATCTTTCGCCTTTCCCATTTTCGCATGACCTGCAGACCTGTAGCATCCCTACTATATGTCCACCTTCTTTATATCGCAAGGTATGAACACGTGATGCTACTATTGAACTAACGCTCCATTTCATCAGACCAGTAGAATTGTATCTAATAAAGCGGCCACTCGGTGTATGTGGGATTTCGATTTTGCTCCTAAATACCTTTAATTAAACAGTTCGCTGAATAGAAGGACAAACATGCAATGTTGGGTGTCAAATGAAATTTGGAACACGGTGGAGGGAAGTCAGTTCGACAATACAGGAGATTATTACGCAAAAAGAATGCAAAACTCAGTCATTTCTGGTCTTTATCTCTTAAGAAAGTTTTCTGATGTGGAGGCCAAACAGGGTCACAGCAATTTAAGTTATAATAAGCTTATGGAATGTAAGACCAGCTTTATCTGAGGATAATGGACTAGAGGACCTCTGTATCGAGTCAAATGTTCTAAAGAGTTTTGCAAACCATGACACCGTTTCTTAAATAAAAAAAATCAGAAAGTAAATCTTCGAATTCCGCAGTAGGAGTGAAGTTCTGTTCCGCCTACCTAAGAAGAATATTTGAAGAGAATATCAGAAAGTGGGGTTCCATAGGAGCAATGAAATGACAGCGTCTCCAAATTCAGTATTATTTTAATAGTATTGCCATCGTCAATAACATTGAAAAAGAGGGGAATAATCAAACAAAATTTCTTCAGTTCTTATCGTGCAGTCATTGGCCAAAATTAACAAATAAAATGATATAAACCTGAACGAAATGTAAACGAAAGAACAGATCATTAGCAATAATAAACAAAACTTCCCAAGATTCCATCAATCTCTTATAATTATTATTTTCTTTCGTCAAACGATGGCGCCACTATAGAGACGAATGTTTTGGGCCTTATCCGTACAAGATAGAAAATAATCGAAATTATAAGAAAAATCGATTCCAATTCATTTATCTTTTCTATTCTCTTTTATTTACAATATCGATTGCGAGTGGACCCAATCGGTTACAAGTTTCTAGCAGTTCGGACTTCAGAGATGTCTCAAGGGCATTGCCGACCTACCCCCCGCTCTGCGCCAGATAAACTATAGAAAGAAATGGTAGATGAAATTACTACTCAACTCAACAACATTCCCAAAAGATGGAGCCACCTTCCCAGTGCGTTTCCGGTGCTTAATACAGAAACTCACGGCTAACAATCGCGTGTACCATGACGTCACTCACCACGAGATTCTTGATGAAGTAATTACATAATCGGGTTGCGCCTCGTTTATTTTTTTAATTTATTTACATTCAACCACCCACCAGCACGCAAACCATCCCAAACACGACTGAAGACAATACTTGAAACGCTACTGGCAAGAACAAATCCAAGAAGGGGCAGCACGTCCTCCGCACCAGCGTGTGGCGGTTTGCGCGAGTGAACTCCCATTAGATGTATCAACTGTTAATTGTACGCAACGAGGAAGAAGGGGTTGTTCATTCACGTTCCAGCTGGGGATTTTGAAAATATTCAGCAGAATTTGACAGCAATTAAGTGACATGAATGTCACCACTCTAGCTTCCAAATGGCGTTATTGAACCGGTTGATAAGAGTCATCTACCATCGATTATTGCCTGGTAACACAGAGGGACGGTGTTGGTCTGCGTGGTGGGGACGCCACACCTCGACTCTGCTTAGGTCGGTTCGCACATGAGTGGTCAACTGCAGTATACCATCATGAAGGTATTTGTTCTTGCTGGAACCTATGCAGAACGATCAAACAAGTTGTCTGTATACGTTATAATGCTGAAGAAAGGATCCGTTTACCCTGAAAGCTCCATTTTTAGTCATTAAAATTTTGTCACTGGATGTATACTGTATTGTTATTTTCTTTAAGTTATCCTGCCTTCCTGTGTGCTAGATGTAATTCAAAGATATTTAATCTATACTTGGGTTTGGAGAAATTATAAATCCGTAGTTTTGAAAGTTATTCGAATGTCCCAATTATTACCCCAAGTGATGTTCTCTGGAATGATTCGAACGCAGGGATGGATCACCAAGTGCCGATTTCTTTGGTTCCAAATACGGTGATTTTGAGGACGATTTAATATTTTGGTAAACGAGGAATTTTTTCCTCGTTTACAAAACTATTAAATCGTCATTGGAAGAGAAGAATGATTTGTCTTCGAAACACAAGGGCTCGGTGTTCTATGGGAACTAACGGTATGGTTATCCATCTGGGAGTCAATGACTCTAAGAATACACAAACTGATGATTTCGCCAAGGTGCAAAGTTATATTGTAAAAATGTAGCAGAACAGGGTACAATGTAATTTGTGTCTTCAGTTTTAACAGATATGATGGGGGTGTGACAGAGAATACAGGACAAGACTAGTGGAACTACTCCACAAGATTTATGGGTACATTTTTCAGCATGATCTTCCCTAGTTAGTAGAAGGAATTTGTTTAGTAAAGTTGAAAATCATTTGAATAACGAAGTGTACTTCGTGCAATGAAAAATTTCTCAGATCACCGCGCACATGGGCACTTCCGTAGCCAGGTGGGAAAGAGCAGCAGTGCGTAGCACACGCTTCTTGATTAGACCGGGGTTCGAGCCCGTCACCACCAAATACGGAGGATGCGGAAAGGTCAAGGAATGACTACCGCATATTCCCGGAGCAATATGGCCTTAGTTGCTAATGCTCCTTAAAACCAAATAACAAACAAACAAACAACAACCGCGCACATGCAGCGGGTTAAAACCTGTTTAAAAGTAACTCAATCTTTTAATAATTTAATTTAAAACATTAGCGATTGTTCTTCATATCCGATTATATCCTGAACCAAAGTGGAGGACGAAGAAATTATTAGCGCCAGAAAGCCTCAGCTAAGAGGATTGCGATTAGGATTATGTTTACTATTTTTACCGCATTTGCAACATAAACTATTATATCCAAGGCAAAGTTTATAAAGGATTAAAAATAAATTCTGGTAACCTCTTTCAGAGGTTACCAGAATTTATTTTCCTCCTTCGACGAGGTAACCTCTGAAAGGGGTTATCTCGTCAAAGGGTTATATAAGTCGGATGGTTAAAAGTGGTAGAGCAGGTATTATTAAATCCGTAGTCAATTAAAATATGCTTAGTGGATAAGATGGTATCACAGGGTTCACGCATGGGAGGCTCAGTCCTCAGAAAAAAAGGAATGTGTCATATGACTGTGTTCTATGCCGAGCCGAGCAAGAACAACTCACTGTATAGAGGACTGAGAGGCCATATTAATGAGAATTACTGATTTAGCTGTGGTATCAACCAAATCATTTCCCCTGATCCCAATGTAGCTAGGAATCCAGCAGAAGTGGATATCAAATTTAAAATGAAAGACACATTCATAAAGCGAATGTATCTTCTGTTGAACCCGAGGCAGTTGTTTCTACTTTAGAGACAACTGCTCAGGTCGTAGTGATAACGGTGGTTCATTCTTTGCTTCCACGTATAGGCTCTGGACAGCTGTTCGAAATGCTCCAGTAGCAATACGGACAGCCTGATGATGGACAGTGTCAAGCCATCGAAGTACACTCTGCCTGGATGATGCGTATACCTCAGACAAGTATGCGTGTAGTGACCTGTAGTCTAGTTTATGTCGTACAAATTTATGGTAGGTGCTTAGTCTCTCTCATTTCTGCATATTGAGGAACGGTCCGCACCCCAATATGCAGAGGTAAGAGAAAGAAGAATATTTAGGCCTCTTCTTTACCTTGTATGAAGTTGACGGACCTGTTCGAGAAAAGTCAACTTTTTATCAAATACGAGTGCTAGGAATTTTATGTGTAATACTACTGAACAGCACTTTGTCCAAGTCTCAATTCAGATTCAGGATTAAGATTAAGCTTGCGACAAAATGTATAAGCGGATCTAGGATCTTTTGTGACGAGTACCTGAACCCATTAGCAAGTGCCCAGGAATTAAGGCGATCAATGACTTGTTGCAGTTGTGTTTCAATAACCCTCATGTTGCATGACTTAGAAAATATGCTAAAATCGTCAATAGAGAGGGGCTCTCTATTCACAGCTGGAGGAAGTTGTTCTGTGATTGAATTTACTTTGAGGCAAAAAAGCGTAAAATTGCAGTACTCCACTCTCTCTCTCTCTCTCGTCCCTTTTGCCAAGGGACGAGAGAGAGTGGATCCTACACGAACTTGAAAGATCGATTGGATAAAATAAAATTAATAAAAACTGGGAGAAGACCTCTAAAACAGAGGTTATATAGGTCTGTTAATATGCCAAATCTCCAAGTTCTGTCATGTGTTTTTTCCATGTCAAAGAACACAGCCGCCAGATTTTCTCGTTTTAGGAGAGCATTCCGGATGGATATTTCGAGTCCAATTAAAGGTCCAGAGTGGACTTGTTCATTAGGAAGCCCCACTGCCTGCTGAAGAGACGGTCACTTGATTCTTAAAAACCATATAAGGCAAGCTTTAACCATTCTCCCGAGGATTTTGTACAGACAGCTTAGTCAGAGAATTAGTCAGCTCAATTAGAGCATTAGGTCGATAGTTGGAAGAAATCTAGGATCTAGGATCCTTACCTGGCTTAACAAAAGCAAGAACAGTTGTCTTGCGACAGGCATCCGGAAACTGCTCTTCAACAAAAATTTTGTTATACAGAAAGAGCAGGTAGTTCATAGATTTTTGAGAAAGGTGCTTAATAATTTCATAATGGATGCCATCTGGTCCAACAGCACTTGCCATAGAAAGGGAGAGAGCTCTTTTTAGCTCATGTAGGGTAAACGGCCCGTTTTACGAGTAAAGACTCTTTGATATAAAATTAAGTGCCTGCTTTTCTTTTTTATATTTAAGGACCAGGAAATCTGAAGAAAAGGATAATACCGCAGAGATGTTAGAAAAAGTTTCCCCAAGAGCATTAGGTATTGCATTTGGCTCTGCAATACTGCATCCATTATATTCTAGGATCGATGAAGAGTGAAATGCAAATTTATCTTCATTTTCCGGATTTTGTCCCAAACCATCTTATTTCTGGTGGACTGGCTGAAAGATGATGTGAAAAAGATCCACGATTGCTTTTGAATCTGACGGCGAATGTGACTTTGGCTGGTGTATGTTTAAAGGCTATTAGATTGGCCGAGGTAGGATATCTTTGGAACATCTTCCAAGCTTTATTTTGAGCCTTTTTTGCTGCTGCTGTGCATTTTGAATTCCACAATGGTTTGGGAAAAGGTGTAAAGCAGCTAAATGTTTTTAGAATGGCAGTTTCAGCTGCATCATTGATGGGCTCCTGACTAACTGTAGTGATGTCAAACAATGACAAATGTTGAAAGCCATGCCAGTCAACCTGATCAATCTTCCACCACGGTAACTTTAAATGAAGACAAGATCTCCGACTAATAAGGGTCGTTATCACAGGGAAGTGATCACTTTCATACGGATTCTCCTACGCCTCCCAATTAAATAAAGGTATGAGAGAAGGGAAGCAGATAGAAGGATTAATGGCCGAAAACGTACGAGTAGGCATGTGGAAGAAGGTGTGTATTCCCACATTTAGAAGAGAGAAGCCATTGTCACTAAGCATTGCTCTATGACTCGTTAATTTCAGCGCAATGGTGTTATGACCATTAAAAAACCTGAGAAGTACAATATGGGAAACAGCTGCAAAATGATGTGATTGAGTTCAGTCTGAGAGTTGTCGGCCCCAGATGGAAAGAAAATCAATCGAACAGACTGTTAACAAAAACACTACCATAAAGCGAATTGCTACCGTTGGTGGAAAAGAGCGCAAGTTGAAATCGGTTCTAATTGCCCACTCCCTCGTGGGTAACACAGTTGATATAATCGCCATCCTCCGGGTGGAAAAGACCTGTGTTTGAGTTCCGCCGATAACGTGAGGTATTTTGGTGGGCCTTTTTCACAACTTAGCTGAGTTAGTCGGTCTCGGCCGAGGTAGCATGGTTTTTTTTCCCTGAAAACTCCGGTTTTACATCCAGAAAACAAAATGTCGATCACAGAACATATGCAATTTAAAGACAGTATAGACGATGCAATATGGCCTTAATCGTTAATTCTCCTAAAAGCCTACAACAACAACAACAACAACAACTAATCGCCCATAAGGATACAACTCCTTCATAGGCGGGTCCTTTCTGTCATTTCTGTTTGAGTTCCGATGAAACGTCTCTTTGCTACCTCTTTGAGCGTACTCTGGTTTGAGCGTAGCTCTGTTTTAAATTATAAGAAAAACCCTTATACCTCATTGTAGGACAGTAATTCTCGCGACACTCAATCACATATTCTTACGTGAATTAGCTTACCATGTTAATTAAATCAATTTATGATTTTTTAAAAAGGCTACGTGTTAAAATCATCATCAGCTATTTTTAATCCACTGCAGGATGAAGGCCTCTCCAGCAACTTTCCAGTTCCTTCTGTTTTGTGCAATGGCCATCCATTTACTACCCACAAACTCATGAATTTCATCTGTCCATTTCCGTTGTTGTCTTTCAGGTTTTCTTCTAGCTCCTCTTGGATACCATTCTGTTATTTTTCTAGTCCATCTGTCATCATTCCTTAGAGCTATGTGTCCTGCCGAAGGCCATTCTAGTTCTTTAGTTTTGATAAGAATGTCCTTTACTTAGTTAGAGGAACTAACAAGACCTCCTTTGAGTGAAATACAAATCACCAAAGAGAGCGTAATGAAAGCAATCAACGATCTGCCCAATAAGCCCACTGTTGGACCAGACAAATTTCCAATGTTCATCCTTAAGATAAGTAGCCCATTTATAATAGATCTATTACTGCACATCTATCAGGAAATCATCAGGTCAGGAGCTTTCCCGCAAGCCTGGAAAAATTACATTGTAACCCCAATACCAAAGATTAAACACCCAAAATTGGCTAAGGATTACAGACCAATTTCTGTCAGCTGCACCCTACAGAAGGTATTCGAAAAAGCACTGCTTCCCACCATCAATCAACACTGCTTCAGCCATAGACCACCGCATTTGCACTCAGTTATTTCGGGTAGATCAACAATAACAAACTTACTGGAAACCCTTTTTCGCGTGCAGAGAGCACTAAATGAGAAGGAGCAAATTGATATTATTTTTTTGGATATCTCCGCAGCCTACGACAACGTCTCAATTCCAGCGCTCATTGCGATTTTAAAGAATTATTTTAATGTAAGAGGAAATTTGTTAACTATAATAACCAGCCTGCTAGAACATAGAAAACTTATTGTTAAGCACCAAAAGCTACAATCTTGCTTTACCATCTCGCGAGGAGTGCCACAAGGGGGAGTTCTTTCGGCTACTCTTTTCGCGGCCGCCCTGGAGCCGTTTCTTGCACGGTACTACAATTTTATAACATATGCTGACGATGTAAAATTCTTCATCACTTCCAAAGACCATGAATCAGCAGAAGGTATTTGTCAGATGGCAAATAGCACAATCAGAGAATTTGAGAGCTACCTGGATTGCATCGGGCTCCGTATTAATGCGCAGAAGTCTGCCCAAATGACCATAACTTGCAAGCAGAATAAAAATGACATCTCGATCTCTGTGAACGGGTCTAATGTGGTAAAAGTGCACTCTCACCTGGACCTAGGTCTTAAGTGGGATGACAGACTCACCTTTGCTCAACACTTCGCCCATATGAAGACAAAAATATTCGCCGCTTTATGGGCTACTAGACAGGAACTGGTAGGAATTAGGGATCCTCAGCTAGCGACCAAGTACATTTTAATGTGTGTCCTGCCAATTGCAATGTATGCCTCGCAAATCTGGTCTTCAGCTCCAGATTCACATTATAAGTCCGTCCTTGGGATCGAGTACTGGTTCTTGCGATGGCTTAACAGAATTGCTGGCCACCCTTTTACTATCTCAAGGGCCATTCTCTACTCAAACCTTAACATCACACCCTGGATGCAGCGGACAATTAACAGGAACATACACACTCTCGCACAAATGCTCACAGGCAGAGTGGATGCTCCAGTCCTGGATAATATTCTAGTTAAACCGCGTGTCACTGCTAGACGTTGCGGGGAAGTAAATAATCCACTGCGTCCAGTCCTGAACAATCTTAGTAGCCTGCAAAGATTCTTCCCATCAAATGCAGCGAAAATATTTAACTCACTACACATAGATGCCGAAAAACTGTGTGAGGATGCAACATACCGAAAAGAGATCTTCCAGGATTCGTATAGACTTACCAAAATATGAATCGGCTGCAAAGTACCAAAGAATTTAGAGTAAAAGAGAAACTTTCTGCTTTCAGAACAATAATAATTTGTTGACTGTAAAAATATACCTTCTGTAACAGTTATGTAAATATGTAATTTATAGATGGAATTATTAGTGAATTGTAAATATATCAGTTGTATAATGTATGTACAGAATCATCAATGTGTAAATACTATATATATTAAACATAAAATGTGTATAAAATGTATTTCGGGACGAGACTACGTGTTCAGTATATGTAACCCACTGCACGTAGTATCTCGTACCCTGATATGTACTTAGCACCCTCCTGGCACTTTGCCGTCCCGGGGTGGTTTCCTTATGGAAATAAACGGATAATAATAATAATAATAATAATACTTGAGTTTGCTGCCTAATCCATGTGTTTCTATTCTTATCTAACAGTCTGATTCCCAATATAATTCGTTCCATTCTTCGCTGTGTAGTTCTCAGCTTCTCTTCCATCCTTTTGGTGAGCGCCCAAGTTTCACTTCTATAAGTCATGGTGGGGAGTATACGTTGGTCCATTATTTACGTTTCAGACAAATTGGGATATTGCTCTTCAGTATGTGACTATATTTCCTGAATGCTATCCATCCAAAATTTATTCTTCTTTTGACTTCCAGCCATTTATCATTATTACAGCTAATAACTTGTCCCAGATAAGTATACGACTCCACCTTTTCAATTACTGCTCCTTCAATCATTATTTCCCTTTCCGTGGCATACTTGTTCATCATTACTTTTGTTTTAGCCATATTCATCTTTAGTCCAAAATCCTTACTAACTGTGCATAACTGATTAAGATTTTCCTCTAATTCTTTGGGATCGTGGCTTATGACCACAATGTCATCTGCAAATCGTAAATGGTTTAGGTACTCTCCGTTCACATTGATTCCTTTCTGCGACCAGTCTAATCTTCTGAAAGCTTCCTCAAGGGCAGCAGTAAACAGCTTCGGAGATACTGTGTCTCCTTGTCGAACTCCTTTCTCGATTTTAAATTTCCTGCTGTCTTTGTCTAGTCTAATAAAGGAGGTAGCACTCTCATATATTTCCTTCAAAGTCGTAATGTATGGGGTGTCTATGATTTGTCTTTCCATTGCCCGAAATGGAAAGAGAAAGAGAAATCCCTTATGCTGTATAGAGTCAAATGCCTTTTCATAATCCACAAATGCCAGGCATAATGGTGTTTTATATTCATTTGCTTTCTCCATTAGCTGTGATATTACGTGAAGGTGATCCATAGTTGAGAATCCTGTCCTAAAGCCAGCTTGCTCCTTCGGTTGATTCTCATCAAGTATTCTTTCTAATCTGTTAGTAATGACCCTTGTGAACAGCTTGTAGATATGGGATAACAAGCTAACTGGTCTATAATTTCCGATTTCTGATTTATCTTCTTGTATTGAATACTCATATCCAACCTAGCGCATCGAGAAGGTTCCGGAAAGTCGACAGCCATCAACCCCTTAAACCAACCAATAACGTATGCTAATATGAGAATCGAAATCGTCTTGATAATCATGACACCACGAAATAAATATGCACAAATTTACAGATAATTTAAACTTTAAAATTGTCTAAAACTTCCTTTAAGAGACTAACTTATTTGGATCGTTTCACTTTTGACTTCTTATGAACACGGAAACGATCCGAATAAGTTAGTCCCTTAAAGGACGTTTTAGACAATTTTAAAGTTTAAATTATCTGTAAATTGATGTATATTTATTTCGTCGTGTCAAGATTATCAAGACGATTTCGATTCTCATATTAGCATACGTCATTGGCTTGTTTGTGTGTGTGTGTGGGGGGGGGGGTGGATTGATGGCTGTCAACTTTCCGCGAATCTTCCCGATGTGATAGTTTTGGATATGAGTATTGAATACATGATTTTAATACGAAGCTTTTTAAAAAAAATCATAAATTGATTTAATTCACATTCACGTAAGAATACATTTATACGCGATTGAATGTTGAGAGAATTACAGTCCTACAATGAAGGTATGAGGTTTTCTCTTATAATTTAAGATTAGGACATATTGGGATTTACTGCTCTTTCATTTTTGAGTAGCTCTGCTTATATTTCAAGGTTTTGTCGTTTTTCTTGCATCCTAATATGATACTGTATGTTCACCTTTAAGTCTTTGTATTTCTTTTTCTTCTTTCTACACCTGGCATGCTCGTGAGTATAGCGGAACATGATTTTGCAGCGCATCGAACACCTGCGACGGCTCCACGACAGGCCATTTGCTACTGTCCATACTTCTGCCACTTAAAGTACCTTAAAGGATTTGAAACTTATGGACCCACCGGACAATTAATATAACCTGCTTTGATTTCATTAGCGGACAGTGGTGAATTCAAAGTCAGGATGATGTTTCTAGCGAGAAAAAGATTCCCGTTCCTAAGCACGAATATTCATTTCGCAGCTGTCACTTCTTGAGATTTTAATTCAAAACAGATTTCCTCTTCGGATTACTTCAAAGAGATCCAATTCTGAAATGACACCAGGATGGAATCCGTGTCTTGATTAATGTATGATCTGCATTCCCCTATACATATGGCTTGGAGGAGCTATTCTGAATGTTTTTCATTCAGAATATTGTGTGTTGCTCCGAGTGTTGCTCGAGCGAAGCCTTTTGAAGATTTAGGAGAGCTCGTCAACCTTACAAATCTTTCTGAATAAAGAAGGGTGATATTTTTCCTATCGGTTTCTCACTTGCGAGTGTATTATCAGGAAACGAGGTGTTGGGCCTGGTTTAACTTCTGTTTTCTGTCTTTTAGCACAATGTCCAAATTTTTCTGGTAGAGATCGTGTCGGGATACCAGAAGAGAAGTTTAAATTATCAGAATTCATAGTGTTTTTTTTTTTTTTTTATTGGTTCAGTGTCCGGGCTCCTCAACCACCACGGAGCCCAAATTGGACGCCCACTATCCGGCATACAATAAATACGCTCCGGAGTGGGACGCCAAGGTTATCCAGACACTATACACGCACCGCCGTCAACCTGAATCCTGTCCCTCGGATTATTTCAAGACGACAATGCAACTGTTCACAGTGAGAAAACTGTATCTGAATGGTTCGTGGAACATTTCAAGATTTCCTCGAGTTGCACAATAAACATCAGAGGGCGCACGTTAAGCAGCCAGTTTCCATTAATAATCTCTACTTTTTGGGTCTCCGGAACACATAAATTTCTTAAATATGCAAATTACAGAAGCGAAAGTGAGGTAATTAGAATAAAGTAATTTAAACCAAAGTACTTGTCTGCCAATCTTTAACTCGTGGTACTTTGAACTGAAAAAGCTATCTCTCTATATACTCGCTTGCCAAAAAATTATAAATCTTTATTCAGCATTTAGTAGGGCCAACTTTTGCCCAAATTACAGTCTGTACTAGTCATGGCAAGGAAGTCTGGCTCCAGATTTTATCCTTCTTTCCCCAGTATTTATCAGCTGCAGTATTGTGATTGGTAGAGAAATGCTCTTTCCAACGTATCCTCTACATTCTCAACCGGAGTCAAACCGGAGAAATTGGGGGCCAGAGTAGATGCTGGAAATCTTGAAATGTTCCTCGAACCATTCATATACAATGTTTGCACTGTGGATAGTTGTATTGTCGTCTTGAAAGAATCCAGCTGCGCGGATAGCACAGTGGTATCCTCACCGTCCTCCCCACACCTGGTGGAAAAGGCCCGGGTTCGAATCCCCCTCGATGACACGAGGAACTTTAGTGGACTTTTTTCACTCCGTGGCTGAGTTAGTCGGTCTCAGGCGTAGATAGCAAGGTTTTTTCCGCAGAAACTGGGGTTTTTGTATCCAGCAAAACAGACAAATCGGCCAGAGAATATACGCAATTTATAGACAAATATGTATAATAATTTGAAAGAATCCATCGCAATCCTGGTAAACATGAAGCATTGCCGGATGAAGTTTGTCCGATGCGGCAAAAAGATATTCAATGAAGGCAACACACCTTCTAACGGTATGAGCGGACCCAGTTCGTACCAACACAACACCTCATTCTGGACACGGGACAGTCAGGATGCATAACATCATGAGGTTCACGCTACCTTTTCTCCCTACTATTGGTGGAAGAAAGTGTCAATCGAGACTGGTCAGACCACATTAACTTTTTCCACCGTTCCACAGTTCAGTCCTAGTGTTGGTGGCTCCACTCCAGCCGAATATTTCGATTTTTTTTCAGTAAGTTTGGTATAGCAAATGACCAAATCCAAATCCAGTAGACCATAGATCATTTTGTATATATTCGTACTTATATTTGGGATGACTCGACAAATCCTTGTAAAAAGCCCAAATATATTTAATGGAAATCCGTTCACTGGGAGTCGAGTTGTTACATGCGGACGAACAGATGGACATTGTGAAGACAGTAGGTGCATTATACATATATGCTAAGGCGCCTAAATTAAATTAAGTCCAGAATATTTCTACTGAAAACTTTTTTTGTTTTTGTATGATATTTCTAACATTTTTACAAAAGCATTTTACATTAAAATTTATTGGGGGAGTTCGTTGATTATTTTCATTAAATCCTCTAATCGAAATAAGATCAATCTCTAAAAGTTTCTCCTCGAAATTCGGAGGCCACCAAACCAGAGGATGGCAAACACGGAAATATGTTAGACTACATGGACGGAAAATCCTTACTTAAAACAGCACAGAGTATGACGCTTTTCTCTATCTTTCTCCCCTCCCTCAAAGCCCCCAGCATTCTACGGATCGCGGCGTTTTCTCTTCAGCGTGCATTTCTCTTTGATAACAACAGCTGAGTTAAAACCTCGCAAGAGGAGACTGCCCGAATACTAATCTCTCTAGTTAAACTCTCCGAGCAAATGTGCATGTAAAAGTTTGTTGTGAAATTTGATAAGTTTTCGAGAGCTCGCACTCGAACAGAAGAAAAAAAAAATGAATCTTCATTACTGTGGCTCGCTTCTGCACACCTGCAAACAAAAATGTGGTTGGCTTTAATGCAGAAATCTAGAGATCATTCGTCGCGTGATTTTTTGTTTCAAAGTACTGACAGAGTACTAGGTCCAAACTGCGTTGCTCCAAAAAAAAATCCTCGAGAAGTTTTGCCCATTTTTTGTTTCGCCTTTGGTATACAAAGTGCGGTGTTGACGAGGGAAAAGCTCGCGTGACTGCAGACATACAAAACATCTCTTGTTTCTCTATCGCGAGAGGGGTGCATGCCCTGCCTTAAGTACCTTGATCTTTATTCTGAACACCGTTATACAATTTTCAACGCGTGTTAGAACGCCTTAGAAAAGGTTTTTCATCCAGAGAAATAAATAAACGGACTACAGAATACACCGACGCCTCATAGCCTTAGTTGCTTTGGATAAAAAAAACAAACAACAAGTTTCTCTTCCTCCATCCCCTTTTCACTCTTTTTTGGTGGGGGATTTATGTAATCCACGTAGCTGTTCATTGTGAACGACTGATCTCCTGTTTTGCAGCCCATGCACAGTTTTTATTTGGTGATTTGAGACTGCTGTTGAAAAGTAAGGTCCTCGTCCCACGTCACTTCCAAGTCAGTGTAACAGCTGACTTTGTTAACATGCGATCCATTTATGAGTACATTTTGAATTGTTATGGTCAACTGATTAGTCAGAGCTTAGCTGTAAACTATTTCAGATAAGTATGATTGAATTGCAGGTCACACAGTTGGCCGCTGGCATGTATACTCATGAGCCAAAACATTATGATCACTTACCTAATAACGTGTTGGGCCAACTTTCGTCGTGATAACCGCTTGCGCCCGATGTGGCATTGACTCCACGAGACTCCGGACAGTGTATTCAGGTGTCCTGGACCGGCTAGACAGAAGGACGTCTCGAAGTTCGGCAAAGAATAAAGCACTGGTCATGCCACAATGGTTGAGTACTGCATACAGGTCTTGAAACCTCATTTTAGAAAGGATGTAGAGCTGCTGGAAAGAGTGCAGAGAAGGGCAACAAGATTGGCGAGTGGAACAAAGGGTTTCGGTTACCAAGAAAGGCTTAAGTTCTACAAATTACAGCATCTGGACCTGCGAGGTGATCTAATAGAGATGTATAAGGCCTTGAATGGTTTGTGCAAGCTCAATGCTGATGGGATTCTTGCTCTTGCTCAGATTAAATTCAAATTGAGGAAGGACAGTTGTAGAATAGATTGTGCGGAAATTTGCCTTTAGCCAGCGGGTGGTTGATAGCTGGAACAAACTTCTATTTGTTGTAGTAGAGGTCAACAACTTAAATAAGTTGAAGGCAGAACTGAACAAGCATTTCGAGTGAAATCTAATCTCCCCGGCAACAATATGGTTTCACTCCAAGACGCTCCTGTGAAGAGGCCCTTTTCGATTTGGTCTTACATATTGAAAACTCCAGGGCCAAGTTTGAATTGGCATTTTTTGTCGATTTTGAGGGAGCGTTCGACATTGTCTGATGGGAGAGCGCCTTGGTGCGTCTTCGGTCTGCCTGCTGTTCCCATCAATTATATAAACTTTTTCTTTAGCTACTTCTCTGAAAGAACTGTTATCCTAAAATCTAAAATACCAACTAAAATGTTGTCCTCAGGCCTGTCTCTCCCGGTTGCCCTCAGGGGTCGGGTTTGGTGGCCCTCAGGTGTGGAATATGGTTTTACAGGATTGGCTCTCCCGTACCTTTGCGAACACGAAAGTTATATCCTTTGCCGATGACCTTACGATCGTAGTGTCTGGCAAATCTTGGAGTGCCATTTAACACAACGCCAATCAGGTTATGTCCAATCTCTCCTCCTGGGTAGCCTTGAATAAACTCTGCATTAACCCAAATAAAACCAAAATGATGCACTTTAAGCAGCAGCTAGACCTCAGGCGTCCACTACAAAAAATTATCAATTTATTATATTAGGGTTTCCCGTAATTGATTACATGAACCCGATTTGTGTCTATAAATTGCGTGTGTTCTCTGGTCGACTGTTTTGCTGGACGAAAAAGCCTGAGACCGACTAACTCAGCCACAGAGTGAAAAAAGTCCATTAAAGTTCCTCGCGTCATCGACGGGATTCGAACCTGAGCCTTTTCCATCGGGTGTGGGAAGGAAGGTGATTATACCACTGTGCTACGCGCGCGCAGATATGCGTCTATCACAATACATAATCTCTGGAATCCGGCTACCTATAATTACTCAAATTACCGTTCTCGGAGTGGTCATTGGCCACAAACTGAGCTTCCTGCCACACCTCACCAATATTAGATCAAAAGTCAAGAAGTTCTCCGGCTCCATTATTCGTATCTCTAGGAATGACCGAGGCTCTCCAAGAGGACGCTTGGTCTCTACTATAAACAGTATTCTTGCCGACCGTCATTTATTCGGCTAGCGCCTAGTTTCACATGGTGGGCATGATCAAGATGAGAGAGAGATTGAGTTTCATCCAACGTACAATGCTACTGGAAACCCTTAGAGTTTGCAGAACCGTCTGTACAGCAGCCATCCAGGTCATAGCCGGAACTCTTTCTCTGGATCTGTATGTCGCCTACAGAGGACTAGTATTTAGAATTGAAAAGAATATCCCCAATAAGTTCCTTTACATGAAGCTTGATCTTTATGCCGACCCAAAAACTGAGAAAGCCAGATGATACAACGAGTTAGTGAACATCTGGCGGACCCGCTGGGATTGGACCCAGGTTAGGATGGTAACCAGAAGATTCCTTCCCGACGCTTCCGTTACATCCTCTAAGTCTGTCCAATCCTGGCTTTCCCTCACCCTGGAGACCTCTTTCCTGGTTACAGGACACAGCTCTGTTAATGAAAAACTGCATCAACTAGGCCTCTGCGTGACTGACCTGTGCTGCTGCAGAGCGAAGAAAAACTGGAGGCACCTCCTTCTTGACTATATTCTATACAAAGATTATTATTATTGCTCTTATGATTGTGGGTTCCAACTCGGGACGGGTATTGCTACCTAGTACATAGGATAGTTGTTGTTATGTCTGGTGTTACTGTTGGTCGAGGACTGACTAACTCTCTGACTACCCTACAGGTGTTCAGGATTGAGACTTTCTGGAGTTCGCATGTGTTCGCTAGGAGACCTATTGCTGCTGGGCTGTTATGTAGGGTATTTTGCACCATACCGGTTGTTGACACGATGATGGGGATGGTCGTTTCTTGTTGCATATTATTATTATTATTATTATTATTATTATTTCTCTTAGGTTGTTGCTGTTGTTGTTGTTTGGTTTTTAGCAACTAAGACCATATTGCTCCGGGAATATGCGGTGATCATTCCATGACCTTTCCGCATCCTCCATATTTGGTTTATCTTAGGAGACACTCTGTTACAGCCACTGGCCAGGTGGTGATGATACATATTCAATTATGCTTCAAAATCTAACACAATTTTAAAATACATGGAATAAATACTTTTTATCTGATTCATAAATCCATTTTATCTGCAATATACAATGCTTGAGTTATTAGATATCTGCTTAGGCTTTTCCCACCTAATTAATATAAAAGGGTAAGAACTTAATGCTGTTACATTTGAAGCATATCTTCTGATTTAACGCACACAAGTGGGAGATTCACCACAAATATTAATAACTGAACAGCATTAATAACAACGAGAAACAACAGGTATGACAGCGAAACAAATAAAATACAATGCAATGCAATGCAAAATAAAAACTTAAGTTCATTTTACTGTCTCCAGCAGTCGGGTTCTTCTGTGGAAGTAGAGTGGGGTGGGTAGGACATCTATTTCTTGATGAGGTCGGGCTTCCTAAGACCTGAGGCAAGATTTAGTGAACATCATCCCAATATCTGAAACTCAATCAGACCAGTTACTCCAAACCCCTGAACATTTATCTGCTCTTCAGAACTTTGCTACGGAAATCTTTGAGCGCAGAAGAAGATCATTTAGAGTGGTCAACACTCCCACTCCCAGCGTTGAGCCTGCAGTGGATCAGATTTTTTTTTCTCTTTTATTTTATCCTTTTATTTATTTTCCTCTCAGTGTATCTGTGCCAAGTTTTATTTTATTTTTTTTATTATTATCTCTTTGCATTGAAACAGTGGGAGCGCCCTTGTGACTGGCCCATCTTCCCGTGGTGCGGACGAATACCCAGAATCATCTGTCCAGGTGACTGATGCTTCTGGGTAGCCAAGAGGCCAGAACAGAACAACAGAACACACACAAATCTACGTCATTCACATATCTAGCCCTTTACAGTTGATTCTCTTCTTCATAGAGACACGAGGCGGAGTTGAACAGACTTTCTGGGAGCCTCCCTTTGCATGTGCATATGTCCACTTGGAGTGAATGAATAGATGAAATGGGAAGAGTGTTTTTATTTAGCTGATGCTATATAAGCTTGCCTTCTTCCATCATATGCTTCTTCTATTGGTAATGCTAAAAGAATAGAAGCACTGGTGTTGATTAGCGACTTCTGTCGCGTTCCACCGCATCCCACAAATGTTCGATGGGATTAATGTCGGGTATTTTGGCAACGATGGGAGCACACGATTTTCTTGGACATAATTCTCGAACCATTCCTGCGCAATGCGGGTCATGTGACAAGAAGAGTTGTCCTGTTAAAAGAGTCAATGCCACCTGGATACACAGTCACCATATAAGGCTAAAGTTGGTCTAAAACAATGTAGCAGAAGAATTTGGCTGTGAGGTTGGTTCAATGAGGATGAGGGTCCTCAAGCCAAGACATCACCGCTGCCGGCTTCTATTCGTCCAACTGGTGCAGGCTAGTAGCCGTCGAATATGCCCGCCCATCAGCATGATCGAGCTGGAATGCTGATTCATTAGACAAACCGATTGTTTGCTAGTTGCCCAATATCTTGGACCGGTACACCAATGTCCACTACAGACTGGTGTGTCGATGGCGGTAGGTAAACGTGGGCACATGAACAGTTGATCTACGCCTTGGGCATATCCGCAGGAATGTCCGCTGAATGGCATGCTCGAAAGTGAATGAATAGGTTGTAGTCTGCTTTTAATTTAGGGATCATGAGCCGTCTGTTGTTCCGGACAGCATGCCAACCGCCGTTCACCTAGACTGTCAACCAGTAATGGTTTTTCTCTCTCTCTCTCTCTCTCTCTCTCTCTCTCTCCTTCCTGGCACGTTAGGTAGTTGTGTTTCCCTTTTCGGATCATTCTTACCAAACCTTCACTAAGGCGACCCTCGAACAGCTGACAATGCTTGAATTTGAAAAGATACTGGACCCCACCTTCCTATCGCCGCAAATCATTGTTCATTCAAATCCTTCTCACTACTACCAGGGCCTGCTGCACGGTCCAGGCGTCCCTGTTGCGGATGTCCTTCCACTCGACTCGGAGATTGTACACCGGGGCCTCCATTACTGTCTATCAAGGAGCATACCAGCAACTATTCTCGGACACCCCATCAATAATCTGAATGAAATCAGACAGGAAAGAAACAAATTGCCATCCTACTACTTTGGACTGACAGGACGGATGAACTGTTACCGACAAGGCCCCAATCATCAAAAAATTTGCATTGAGGTTTGAAGAGCAGTAAAGTTATTATGGTCTTCAACTAAGATATTTACATTGTTCTGCAATAAGTTTGGAACCGCAGACATTAAATCCGTCGTTCTAAGTTGAGAGTACAATGGACAGTTCAGAAGTACATGAATCCACGTTTCATATTCCCCACATGTGCAGTACGGATCAGGCTCCAGGCCACGCTCAAATAACTTAGCCCGGAGGGATTCATGCCCTGTTAGCAGATAAGAAATTGTCATAGAAGGTCTAAAGCACGAAATAACTCCAAGGGTCGTTGAGAATTCCACTTGCGCAATATACTTTCTTGTTACAAGCCCAAATTCGCTCTCATCCCATCTTTTTTGCCAGACAGCAGTAAATTCCTTCCAAAACCTTTTCTTCTCCCTTTTAAAGTCCCTGTGTTATAAACATCTCTGCAAGCCATTTTGTTCCTTGATATCCGGTAAAGCAAACCACACGGTTCTTTATTTCCTATATCCGTTACAAAATTTTTCCAACAACTTTCTTTTGATTTGGAAATTGCCTTTTGATAGTTTTTCCTTAGAGTACTGTAAGCTTCACTGAGGGTCCGAATTTGAACCATTATCCCTGATGTTTGGTTCTGCTGTCACTAAGTTGTACTGAAACTTGTAAGTTGTACTGCTTTTCTGGACACTTGGCATCCCTTACAGAATGATTGTAATCTCTACTACGTCTCTTGCAGTTGATAACTTTGGAGAGTCTTCTTTATGGGGACAATCTCCGTAGACATGACCACCCTCTGCACAGTGTCCACAAGAAACTGCGTTATGCGAACAAAATTGTGCCGAGTGGCCGTACCCCAAACAACGGAAACACTTGCTTACAATCGTAAACTTACGGAACCTGTGTGATGTAAATCCTAGATAGATTCTATCGCTATCTAAAATATGCCGCATCATGCGAGGACTGAATCCAACCACCCAATTAACCACCTTTGCACCCGATCCAGAATTAAATCTGAAAGTCACCACGTCTTAAACTTCATCCTACGAGAAACCATAGTCTTTTAAATTTTTAACGAAAAGATCAAGTATTTCCTCCTTAGCATATTCACGAGGGACATCGTGTATTAACACTGTTGGATCTGATAACCGAGGTTTCTCCATTGTAAGACCTATCTCTTTCAAAGCAGAAGCAGAATAGATCCTATTAGCATCCACCGAATTTGTGGTTTCCACAAGGTTCCCCCTATTCCTAAGGAGACGGATACCTTTTATTTTTCATCTCCTTGTGGTCACGCTTAATGACTTGTGTCACCTTCTGCTTTATATCCTGACTCGAACTCAAGGAAGAGTCCCCAGTAGGCCTAAAAATAATTAGATTCTGAGGATCAGCCACACCTCTAGGAACTGATAAGGATCTATTCCGACTTACACTGTCAGCCCTCTGTTTGGATCTTGGTTTGTTTTAGTTGACAACAGGATCAACCAACTTGAGATCCTGCCGCACTACATCTGCATAAGACTTCTTATGAAGTTCAGTCTGGCAATCTAACATTTCTTTTATCTGAGAAGCACTCTCCCCCAGATCCCTAGTGCGTACCTTAAGACGCTCATTGTCCACAACCAAAGTGTGGTCACCGCCTCCACATCAGCCCAGAGACCATAAATTCTATTAGATGCTGGTTTTGTCATTTTACTTGAATCTTTAGACATTATTTCTCCTAAAGTCCTTCTTATCTTAGCCAATGCCACATACAATTAGCCAATGCCACATACATACTCGGAGGATCATTACATGCCGAGGCATGTAATGATCCTCCGAGGTTCAAACCATCTTTAAAAGAAATCTCTTGGTCCTCCCTACTACAAACATTAACTATTTTCTCCCCTGTATCACTTGGGGAATCAAGAACTGCATAGCCCTCACTGTTCTTGGCTGTACTAGCTCGAACTTCTTTAACGAGAGACTGGCTGTTCTTATCTTCTTCATCATTCAAAGTCTTATTTTTATCCAATTTTGTTTTAAGCTTAATTTTGTCTTTTTCCCCTTTTGTAACAGTTTTAGGGGTCTTTGATTTCCTTTTACCTTTACGCTTTACTGGTATCTGAAAAGATTCTTTGTTAGTAGATACCTGTTTTGTTGCAAAATCAACAGAAGAAGATGAATATGCTTCAAATTCCTGGGACCAAGTAATATCTCGGTCTTCTTCTGACATTATGTTTATTAAACAAGTAATTCAGAAGACAACAGCCAATTAATTTCAACAGTTTAACAATATATGTCTATATAGACGCTTTACCCGACCCGGGATGAAATCTGCATAAGAGTTGAAGAATTCATCAAAGTTGGTTTACGGGTTTTGTTGCGCCCCCTAACGGACAGAGGGCGCAACAAAATTATTTACAAAATGAGTAATTTCAAGTAGATTCTTTTCCTCCAAAGTAAGATGCTCAACTCCAAAATTAAGACAGTTACAGCCACTTTACGTTTCTTTAAAAGTAGCCCAAAACTAGCCCCATGTTAACCTATGGGACTTTTCCAAAATGTAAATGTGAAATCTAACTAATAAAGACTGATATATTCCCAGTGTATACTGACATATAAATATTTAATGGCATCTCCCTAAAGGGGTCTACCCCAAACCCAGTAAATTTCCAAGGCAATAAGATAACAAGTCTCCATTTTGGGTAATGTTATTTCAACGGGACAATGTAAAGTCTATGGGAATTATCACAAGGGAAAATCCTCTATGGTAAGCCTATGAGGCTATGGTCTATATATGTCGCTCTCAGAGTTCGAAGACAATTTCCAAACACCGATATCTTGTGTGTCTCTCTTCAATACCTGCAATAAAATTTTATCCTATGACTCACCGAAGTTATCTATATCCATGTCATATATTTTATAAACATAACAACTCTTTAAACCGCGCTTATACATTAAAAAAAAAGGAACACTATTCCATAAGCATTTAACACAACTATCACTACGCCACCTACGAACTCTTCACCAGAGGAAACACTCTATTGCTAACTCAGAATAGGAACTCTCCAAACTTCTGATCCGAGAACTCGCCTTTCCTGACGTAACTGAACAACCGGACTTGACTTCAGATAAATAGGAACATTGTAACTTTCATCCATGTAACTTTCAGCATAAAGGCAAGAAAGCTTCCGGAGTTGATATGCCCTGTAATTTTGAGGGAAATCGCTAAGTAGTATATCGAACAAATGAGTTTCATTATGAGGGGATCTTTGGACTCGGAGAGATTCCTTTGGATTAGAGAAGTTCCAATGTATTGCCAATACATAAAAGTGGTTCAAGAGTGAAGTTGGTAACTACAGAGCGGTACTCTGACTTCAGTGGTAGGAAAAATCTTAGAACCGATGATTAAGAGTGCAATCCATGGACATTTAGATAGATACGACATACTGAAGGCCACATAGTTATATTAAGGGAAAATCATGTTTTACTAACTTAGTAGGCTATTTTGATACAGTTACGCATGAGTTAGATTCAAGGAACAATTTCGACATAGTTTATTTGAATTTTAGCAAAGCATTTGGGTCAGTCCCTTGTGATAGGTTATTGTATAAGCTTGAACAGGTTAGGATTACTGGTAAGATTCTAAGATGGATTGCTGGGTGGCTGCAGGACAAAAGGCAAAGGATTGTGATTAATGGATATTCTTCAGATTGGTGTAATGTCAGGAGTGGGGTCCCTCAAGGATCGGTTCTGGGACTACTGTTGCTTCTCATTTTTATTAATGACATCTACGAAGGGATAGAACACGTGATATCAAAATTTGCAGATGACGTTAGGATTAGCAGAGTCTTTAATGACCAGTTCCAAGCAGTGCTCCTTCAGATTATTTGAACAGACTTCAGAGATGGTCAGAGAAGTGGCAGCTATGTTTTAATGCTGCTAAATGCAAGCTCTTATACTTGGGGAACAGCAATCGATAAATAAATTATACACTTGTTGTTACTGAATTAAAATCAGTGGAGGAGGAAAAGAATCTGAGAGTTAAAATACGGACAGATATGATGTTCTATTAGTAGTGTAAACAGGCAACAATGAAAGCCCATCATAGTGTCCTATAGAACGCTATCTTATAGAGATAGGGAGGTCATAATCCCACTGTATAAGTCAATTGTAAGACCACATTTGGAATACTGTGTTCAAGTATGGACACCTTATCTGAAAAAAAGACATTGAGCTTCTTGAAAGGGTTCAAAGACGGGCAATTCGAATGGTGAGATCGGCAGGAGGACGACCGTATGAAGAAAAACTCCGATTATGTGGACTACAGAGCTTGGCAACCGTCACCTCAGACGTGACCTGATTGAGGTTTACAAGGCTCTGTGAGGGATTCTAAATGAATCTTCCTGGAATGACCTACTACTCCTAGACTCAACTGGACTTCACTACCACCTTGTCTATGGCAGATACATGCTAACTTGCCTATCAGCCGAATAGGATTAAGTAGCCCTGAGGCCACCTCAATCATCAATGGCGATTGAGGTGGCCTGCTGAGGGACACTTAATCCTATCCAGGCAGGCGACCTACACGTAGATCTCTTGCAGTGTCTTAGCTATCTCTCTCCCCAAGATGGATAGATAAGGCACACAGCCTTTAGCCTGATGGAGCTTATTGCTCCACTGATTAGCTGCAGGACTCTACCCATAAAACAAACAACGCTTTTCTGGCATTTACAGTAGCACTGTATTTCATCACAGCATACATACAGCACAGGTGGCGCCTGATCCTAACACTATACACTCTGTCAGATCCTTCCCCTTCCCATTCCCCATTACGCAGACTTCGAACTTAGTACTCACGTGCTGTCAATACATATCTTGTGTATCAGTCGGTGACGTCACTCCTGGGTGCTGTGGAATGCGTTCACTAATGGAGACAGAATTTACGTCAATATACGCTTATGACCCTTAATGTTTTGGGTAATGAGTATATTTTGACGTTTGGCACTTGAGCCCCAACATTAGAGATATAAAATATTTTATGCCTTCGGCGTAAGAATTAAAATTACGATACTGTACTAGGGAGACGTTCCAGGGCGGTTGTAAAGAGCATAGAAGACAAAACACCTGCTCGCGGTACACCCAAGTGAGGAATTTTCAAGTGCGATTATCAACACATATAAAAGTTGCCATTACGTCGAAAAATGAGAAGTCAATTCGGGCCTTTTGATTTATGGATTGTACTCTCAACAGGATCTCCAACAGGTTAGTGGTAGCGGATTTTTTGTACTACTACACGGATGTGGAGAGGACTGTGGCCAAAGCAGTGTTGCGTTATTTCACGGAGAATGGATTCTCAGAGTTTACTAGAGTACAACTGATCAATATGGACCGGAAGTCAGAGGCGTGTTTAGGGTTTTTCTCTTAAGAACAGACCTAACAAAGTGGTAATTCTATCTTTTATCTTTGCGAAAGACTCCATCTTTCCGAATGTTTTGGAACATGTCATAATATATCGACAATATAATAATATAGGCGCTATAGAGCTATAAAATAAAAATGGGGAATATTATACCTTTGTTAAGCAGGGAATTTCAGACGCTAACAGGTAGCTAAGTGATTTTGTAATAACTGCGAGCAAAGTGGAGAAATTGGTGAAGATAAACATAAGAAAGGCACCCGGGGTGGATGAAATCCATCCAGTTATATTAAAGGAGGCAGCAAAAAAACCCTTTGCCATAATTATGAGAGCTTCCTTGGACTTAGGGGAGGTCCCCCCATAGACTGGAGGTGTGCAAATGTATCACCAATTCACAAAGGGAGTTCAAAAGGTGACACAAGTAACTACAGACCTGTTAGTTTGACTTGTGCTCCGGAAAATAATGAAGTCACTGGTTAAAGAAGCATTGCAGGATCATCTAGACAAGACTGCAGTAATAGTTAAGACACAGCATGGGTATGTTAAAGGGAGGTCTTGTCTGACCAATTTGATTGGATTCTATGATGTGGTGACAAAGGAACTGAATGCCAAAATAAATTTGATATCATATACTTGGATTTCAGGAAAGCTTTTGATACTGTTGCACATGGAAGACTGCTGCTCAAATTGGAGCAGTGTGGCATTGGAGGCAAATTACTGCTATGGATAAAGGGGTGGTTGAGGGGGAGATGACAGGGAGTGGTAATCAATGAACACTGCTCTTCGTGGAATAATGTTATTAGCGGAGTTCCCAGGGTTCGGTGTTGGGCCCATTGTTGTTTTGTATATTTATCAATGATATTGATGAAGGTATATCAGGATTAATGTCCAAGTTTGTAGATGATACAAAAGGTTGACATGGTTGTTAATGACAATAAAGAGAGTATGCTACTCCAACTGAATCTAGATAAGTTGGAAAAAATGGGCTGAGAAGTGGCAAGTGAAGTTTAGCATTGACAAATGCAGACTACTGCATATGGGTAGCAGTAACTGAAGAGAAATGTACCAACTGTGTGGTACTACACTCAGGGAAGTGGAAAGTGAAAAAGACCTGGGGGTAATTGTGCAGTCGAATATGAAGTTTGATGAGCATTGCAGACGGGATGCCTAGGCAGGTCATGTAGTCTTGTCAGTGATATATAGGAATTTTGCTGACAGGGATGTGATTGTCCCGTTGTACAAGGCATTGGTCAGGCCACACCTAGAGTACTGTGTACTGGTCTGGAGGCTTCATTTTAGGAAAGATGTAGATTTGTTGGAAGGAGTATAAAGAAGGGCAACAAGATTGGTGAGGGGAACAAAGTGGTGCTCTTACCAAGAAAGGCCTAAGTTCTGCAAATTGCAGCGCCTATAGAGGAGGCACCTGTGAGGTGATCTGATTGAGGTGTATGAGGCCTTGAATGGGTTGAGCAAACTGAATGCTGACAGAATTCTTCCTCTTGCTCAGACTAAGAATCTGAGGGGGCACAGATTGAAATTGAGGAAAGACAGTTGTAGAATAGATGTGCGGAAATTTTCTTTTAGCCAGCGAGTAGTTGGTTGGCGGAACAGGCTTCCAACTTTTGTTGTGGAAAACTTTTGTTGTTGTGCCTAAATAAATTTAAGGGTGAGCTGGACAGGCATTTGGAACGAATGGAGGCGAGAAATGGGAGGATTTTTTTTTTTTTTTTTTGGCTTATGTTGCATAAGCTGGCATCGTATGCCTCTAGTAATGCTAATGCTAATTTATAGCACTGAAAAGATTTCCTCTGGAAATAGAAACATTGGATAATACAATGCTAGAGAAGACGTCATTCTATACTCCATAACCTTATTGCACTCTGTTCTCCAGCTGGATTTCTTGCACGTTCTGGTTATGCCCACAGCTGTGTTCTTTCGAAAGTCTCCCTAGCCCAGTGTCTGAAAGGTTTCCTTCTATTTCAAATTTAGTAGCTCTTTCGCACAGCATATTCGCCCATTCCTAACCACATTTGTGCACTTCTGTCGGACATTGCACTCCGCCGTATGAAACTGGTTCTGTGAAGCAGGAGGCAAATCGAGTGAAATGGGACGAGTTTTATGTACAGGTCCTTAGTCATTAATACCATTGCGCCTCTCCATCGCTAATGGTGCAGAGTGAAAAGTTTCGGATTTCAGCGATGAAGGATGATGTAACTACTTTAGTGTCATAGAAGTGTTGCACCGTCGTCTCTCATAATGCGCGAAATCCAATTTTAAAATGGTGTTACTTCGCACTGCGGCGACAAGAGTGCCACCATTTTGAACCCGTGACGTAATAGCATTCGTACGTGTGTTTTAGGAAAACATTTATGGATAAGCCAGAAGATAATACGCCGTAAACTAAGTGCGTTTGATGTACAGGATTACATACCCTGTAATACATGCATTGATCTGTCCCCTCCTGGCAAAAGGGGTGAAAGAACACAAAATGGAAGTCGAAGCTGTCGTGTTTCACATACTTCAAAAGCCCCAGAGACAAAAGAGACCTTCAAAGTTTACGCACACGCCCACCATTACCATCGCCATCAAAGACATTAATCCTTCGCTTTCTCTGCCACACCAAACACGGGACGAGTTCGCCAATCAAGCCATCTCATCTTGCGTCCATTTGTTGCTATGTCAACAATCAAAGCCGCGATTCGCTCCTTCCTAATGGTACTTTAATCCTCTCGTTGCAATACCCGAAGGTCTGACTTTATTTTTGTTACAAAATTCAATCTCTCCCAACGTGATGCCTAAGAATTGTATCGCACGTGCACTTTTTTTTTTTTTTTTTTTGAGTCGTGTTGGAAGGCGTTTCAGTTATGAAACGGTAAAATGAAACCCTTCTCCCTTTATTGCGCGCTTATTATTAGAAATGATATCCTGGACAGCGAACGCAGAAAAACATATAATTAGAAATTTGCTCATCAATAATCATCTCCCATTTCAAAGTCACGCCATAAATATACCCCAATGTTATTGTACTGACGGCGACAATGGACCAATATTCGACGCCTGAAATGAGCTAAAACGATGAATCTAAACAACGTCCTGTGTTTCCTCATCTCTTCTGCCAATCAATACTGTTTATTGCAATTGGGTATCCAATTTCTCCCTGACAACTCACTGCGGTGATGATAGCCGGTTCTCTCTCTTTTAACTTCACTAATTCTGGTGTTCCCCAAAGTTGAATTCTTTCTCCCACTCTGTTCTTTTTGTGTATTAATGACCTTTATACGTAGAATTTCCATTACTGGAAATTCTACGTATAGTTTTGCTGATGACAGCACAATCCATTTCATTTTCCAGTTTGAGAAACCTTGCCGTGCACAAACAACCTCAACTTCTCGAATATCCAATACCATTTCCTTAAATGCTGATCAAGAAACATTCCATTTGATCAACGATCCCCAGTATGGATTCTTCAGTGTTTCTCTAGTGATATCTTAGTTGATTTCTATCCTTTTAAAACTTAGTCCTGTTTTGTATATACAGCCATGTCGAAACCAAAAGGATTCTTCAGCACCTATGCTTATCTACGATGACACATCGGATTTCTAGAGAAGATCGTATCTAAGGATTACCATGACTTCTAATCTCTCCTGGAAAAAGCTCATCACAAATATTTCTTCTTCTGCATCGGAAAAAACTGTTTCCCGATTCGTTGGCATTATTTTTCTTCTAACTCACTGTGCAGAAATGTCAAATCCCCCCCGTGGAATATTGTTCCCACATTTGCGGCGGTGACCCCTAAACCTCTCTTAGGCTTAGATTCCATTCAAAAGAGGGCAGTTAGGTTAATTAACGACCCGTCTCTGACAAAGACTCTCCACTCTCGGTCTCATAGATCTACTTTTGCTGCTGCATGTCTTTTTTATAGATACTTCCATGGGCACTGTTCTTCTGAATTGGCTTCTATAATTCCCGCTCTCTCTTCCGAGGCAATCCGAACACGTGCTGCAATCGTCAATTGTCAACTTCAAACTCACAGAACCAACTTTTTTCTTCCTCATTTATTCTTTCAAATTCCATATTCTGGGAAACCTCTATTCATACTTAGACGGATTGTTTGTGAGGAAAAGATCGAGAGTGTTAGCTATGTGGTTAGGATTGTCTCGTATTCTGGTAGGTAAATGAACAATCTGTGCGAGGTCGTTAGTAATGCAAAAGCCTTAACTTCTCAACCATCTGAGTTAGCGTGACTAGAAAACTGAAGCCAGCTGGAGTTATGAACAATAAAATCGCCAAGGAAAATTAAAGTCGAGCTTTAAAGAGACGAGGTCAAAGAGTTCCAAGTGATTCGTGGAGTTGGGAGATCAATTAAAGCAACAGATGAATTTGAAAGAATGTGGGTATAGAGACTTTAAGCCGGTGAAGATCAAAAAGAGGAGATTACAAATTACTACGCCTCTGACAGGGAATATCAAAGGGGACATATACACAAGTACCACGTTTGAAGCGAAGAATTCGTATAGCGAATAACTAGGAGAGCTGAGATGAGCAGTGGTTTTTCCAACCGATAATTGTGCCTCTGTCAAAAAAAAGCAAATGGAGCTTGCAGACTCTAAGTGGAAATGGACATCATTCACATTTGAACTGTGAAATGGATGAAGAAGTGTTTGGAAGGGTTAAATCTTTCCGCTGATAAGTTTGTTCCATTAATTTCACTATTCATGATGTATTCAGTAGTGAGAAAATGTGGGGAGAACTCGTTGTATGAAGTAATGAAATTTTTGGATATATTGCGAACACACCGAAACAATATACCCTACTAATTTGACATAACGTGGCTAAATAATGTCACCCTCCAGCTAACATACTACTCGGACTCCCTCCATTCGCAATCTGGAAGAGTAGAGGAAGCGAGATTATACACTAACTGATTTCGATTCCGCTTAGTGAGTTACGGATAGATCCGGTGTGGTGGGCTAACTAGCGGCCGGCTTATGAAAACGTTTTAGAGCTGTACCCTCGAAATGTAAGGATTGGATCTCGCCGTGATCACCATCATTACCTCAAAGGACATCAATCACTGCATGATGGAAGAGATGGGGTTTCCTGGAGCGTCGCTCTGGAGACCAAACATGGGTTTCACCAATTCAAGCATCTAAAGTGGTTGAATTGCACAGATGGGCCACATTCCTTTGCGTGGCATGGAATGGTCATGTACCATCATTTGAAGGTGCAAGCAGAGGATTTAGTTGTCGCAGAACAACCAGACTTCCCTGAAATTTAGTGCACTTGATTCAAGTAATATCTGAATATCACTTCCATCACCGTGTTAGATTGCTTGATAGCATCCCAGCTTGTTGTTGTTGTTTTTTCGCTTTTTCACCAAAGCATGTAAGGCTATAAGCGTTCTAATGAACATTAGGTGATCAAGATTCCACCAGTACAAAAGAGCGAATTTGGATCAGGAACAACTAATATGATGACATGTCAGTAATTTTATTCTGTCAGCACTGCACCAACATGTAAGTAAGTATGTTTTGTTTGAGCGGCACGTGAAAAGTTAGTTCAACTCTGCCTCGTTTCACTGTGAAGATACTGTACTATGTAAAAGGCCAGATGTGTGGAAATCAAGGATTAATTGAAGGGGGATAAAGTAAATGAAAGAGCTGTATATAAGGGGGAGGCCCGAGGGAAAGGGGAGTTAGTCGTTCGGGGTTTAGTCGTTCACGAGGTGTGGTATAGAAGGGTTGTGGTAAGGCGTTTGTCTAGGTAGAAGTTCAGTAGTCGCGCGGAGTGATGTTGCAATCTGAGTGGTTTTTAGTGGCTCGGTAGCGCAGTGGTGAGATAGAAGAAAAAGGGTAACAAAGAGTTGCGGAGGCCGCGGAAATTTAGGGAGTCCAGATGAAGTGCTAGGATTGAAAAGCGTAGGAGCAGAGAAAGGGCCTGATTTAAGGATGAAGGCGGCGCGTCATCCGAATAATAAGAAATTCCAGAATCTTCGAACCGGAGCAGCTATTCCAAGAAGGGAAAAGAGGAGCCTAGACCTTCCTGAACCGCGAGTATAGAACCCTAAACTTATTTCATTACAAAAAAAAAAAAAAAAAAAAAAAAGAACAAACAGACATATTACACTATAATTTAGAATAGCCGTTTCCCGAGGCTATTCGGTCTTCCTGCTGAGGTAAAACAGGAACTGAATTGTCAGATTTTAACCCCTTTGACTAGAATTTGTAAATGTTTGAGGTATGACTTATATTAATTAGCTACAGTTTGAAAGTTATGTGTGATGGAGAATTAAGGTAATACGAGATAAAGGTTGAATAACAATTGATTTGTTAAAGGCGATCTAGTCTGATGATTGTTTCATTTAATTATAAGAAGTGTAAAGTGAAGTGTAAAGTGTGTTTAGGGTCAAGCGGCACCAGGGGTTTCCCCCATCTCCGCGTAGGTTACATTGTATGTGAACCAGTTTACTGGAAAAGCCAGAGATTTAAAAGTGTGTGGACTTTGTATATGTGTGATGCCTTGTACCGTTGTTCATCTGGTCATTTAGCCGCCAGACCTCTACTGAGGCCCGACGTTGCCCCACTTTCGCCCCGTGGAGGCAGACCAGGTATCCACTTGAATATAGTTCACTCTGGCAGGTCCTGCCACCTAATTTCCTGAGATTTCAGTGGCTAGGACCTAAAAAAAAATAAAATAAAATAAAATAAAATAAATAAATAAATAAATAAATAAAAAATAAATAAAAATAATAAAAAAAATAAAATAAAAATAAATAAAAAATAAATAAATAAAAATGTGATCACGTTGAGGAGGAAGTGCTAGGAGGTCAAAAGAAATGGTGGGCGAAATTGATTTTCACTTGTGGAATTTAGATTGTGTGGGGGGGTTCACTAGCGTGCAGGTAGAGTGGGGAGGGAGACTGAAGACTGGGGGGAGATAGATAGAAGTATGGAGCCGATAGGGAAGACAACTCCAGTTTACAGTGGGGCATGCCCATGCCCCACCAGAAGGAAAAGAAGGGGTGGCGAGAAGGGGAGGTGACAGCAGGGCTGTCCCCTCATCCCCCGCCAGGGAAGGGTAGAAAGTAGGCCAGGCAAGGGAGCTGGCCTATTCGCCAACAGGGTATACATGTGGGGTGACTTCAGTCGGGCGCCAAGGCGTCAGGGCTGCCCCATTTGGTATTCCCAGGAGTGGAGTGAAGATATCTCTGTCCAGGTTTTCAGTCCAGGTCTGTATGACATTTGTGCAGATCATGCTTGGTCTTTTATTAAGTAGTTACTCGTGGGATCCAGGTCCATCCACTGGTGGATATTCAGTAGGATAGGCTTCAGTCACAGTCAGGGTGGACTCCCGAAGGTCCGATTGTAGTCAATGCGTTTGGTTAACAGGTCTCAAATGGAATCGGTGTCCTCCATCGGTCAGTATTTGGGAGAGTGCAGTTCAGGCACAGTCCAGTTTTATCTTGGTTCATCATTTGTTGTGATTGTTGTTGTATTTATCCTAGTTGTCCTAGGTTTTCCGGCAAAGGAAGAGTCTGGCGTCTTACAAAGAGGCACTGAGCAAAGTTGGTTAGGGCATTGTAGGTTCCCTCGTCCTCCAGTAGGTAGTGCTCCTGATTTGTGGGGTTGAACTGGACTCGTGTGATGAGGTGTCCACGCAGATCTTCGTACAGTTCACACTCGTGTAGCAGATGGTCCCAGGTCTCGAGGGAACTACATGCGCAGGCTGGGTTATCTGTCAGTCCAAAGAGGTTTAGCTTGTGGCGGATAGCTCCATGTCCTGTGAGAAGGTAGGTGACGTGGAGACCAGGGCAGAGCCATGTCGGATATTTTGGGTACACCTTTTGCAAGTTCGGAAAGAACCTTCGCGTGATGTCTCCTTTGTCAGAAATCGTCCAGCGTTGTTGCCATATCGATGTCAAGTACGTTTGCAGCCTGTATTTCTCAACTTTACAGTTATTAGCCGGGTCCGTAGTATGAGAGTTCATGGGTGAGCTGCATATTTTTTTTTTCAAAGTATTTTTTTTTGTAGTTTACTGGCGGTTTCCAGGGTGTCCCCTATGTCCGCCGTTCGTTAAGCTTAATTGTGTGCCAGCAGAATCGTTTTTTTAGTTCATCTAATTAAAATTTAAGTTTAAAGTTAAGTTTAAAGTTGAAGTTTAGATCAAATCGTTTGAATGTGTTTTAGTTAATTTAAGTTAATGTTTAGTGTTTAGTTTTAGGTTAGGGTTAAGTTAAGTTTGAGTAAAGTTTAAGTTCTGTTGTGTGTTTAAGTTGAGTGTTAGTTAATTTAGTGGGCAAGTTTGGGTTTGAGTTAAGTAATTATGAAGCTGGTTTTGACATTAGTGTAGGTTCGGTTTAGGTTTAAATTTAAGTTATAGATGAGTTTAAGTTTAGGTTGTAGTTTAGGTTTAAGTTTAAGCTTAGATTTGAGTTACTGTTTAATTAAAGTTATAAGTTTAATTTATGGTTGATGTTTCCTAATTTAATTTAGTTTTAAGTTAAGCTGAAGTTAAGTCGGGTTGGAGGTACAGTTAGGTTTAATTTAATTTTAGTTTAAGTTTAGGTTGAATGTAAGATTTAAGATTTGAGTGTGATTTATAATTATAGTAAGTATTTAGTGAGTGATAAGTACGCGAGCCTTTACGGAATTTAAGTTATCTATCGCGGTTACTATTTATAATTGTCATTAGTGTGTGTAATGTGTTGTGTATGTTGTTTGTGGCTGGCATCTGGCATTTAGCAGCAGGGGGCCGCGGAGAACTAGTCCCGACCCCCCGCTCCCGTACCGCGCCACGAGGAGGCAGCCAGATTCTCTTTTTTTTTTTTTTTTTTTTTTCCTCCTTTCTCCCTTCCTTTAACATGGTTATAAGCTTAGTATTAGTGTGGTCCTGGAAGGTTGTGACTTTGCCACGTCTGAGTTGCTGAAGCATGCCATTGCGAATCACCTCAAGATCAAGAGGGAGAGCGCCCGTGATCACTTGTAGTGCATGAGTAGAGACTGTCTTGCATGCTCGGGTGAGGGTCAATAGGATGGGTCTATGTATGATATCCAGTCGTCTGCGGTTTACCGCTGTTGAGGCTTTTTGGAACCAGACACCGGAGGCGTATGCGATTGCCGGGATAATGGCTGCTTTATAAAGGATCGCAAGTGTGCGCCTTTTCAGGCCCCATTCGCAACGTGTGACTCTGGCAAGCATGCCAGCGTATTTTTTCATCTTAGCCTGTATATATTTTAGGTGTGGGGTGAAAGACCGATTACGGTCCAGGATAACTCCCAGGTACTTTAGTTCTGTGACTAGCTTAATTGTCCTATTGTTGATTCTTATTTGCGGCGGTCTAGTTGGGATTAGGTAGCCCTTAAGTAAGATGGATTTAGTCTTGGTGGCCGAAATGGTGAGCCGATGCCTTTCCGTCCATTCTTGCAGTGTGGTTACTGCTGCATTCGCGAGAGTTTCTAGTTGGGCTCTTGAATCTGCAGTAAGGGCTAGGGATAGGTCGTCTGCATAAGCCAATGCTTGTACACCCCCTAAGTCGAGGGAGAGGAACTCGTCCAGTACACAGTTCCACAGGAGGGGGCCTAATACTGAGCCCTGGGGGCATCCTCGGTGTATCTGTCGATCTACCTTGCAGTAAGGGGCCTGTACCAGGATCCGCTTGTTTGTTAGGTAGCTTCTTATGCAGCTGAAAAGATTTGATGGCAGTTGGGCTGCCCTGAGTCTTGCGAGGACGCTCGGCCACCAGAGGGCGTCGAACGCCCCTGCAAAGTCTATAGAGATGAGGAGAAAGTATTTTTGTCGGCAGCTCTCCGCCATGTTAAGGATACATTCCAGTGCGTCGAGGGTTGAGTTTCCAGGTTTAAAGCCAAACTGTTTGTTTGCTGTTAAGCTAGCTGTGAGGTAGTGTGATTCAATCCTATGTCTGAGCAGCTGCTCCAACACTTTGCTGAGCACAGTTATTTGGTTTTTAGGAGCTTTAGCAACTAAGGCCATATTGGCTGAGCACAGTCAGGAGTGCTATTGGCCGATAGGAGTCCGGCTTGTGCTGTGGTTTTGAAGGGTTTTTAAGGATCAATTTAATGTTTGCCACCTTCCAGTCCGTAGGGAACCAGCCTGTGTGGAGACAGTGGTTGTAAAGGTCCAGGAGCAGATTCGGGGTGTACTCAGCCACTTTCCTTACTATTTCCGGCTCGAGCATATCTAATCCTGGGGTTTTCCTGTTTCTTATCTTGTTAATAGCAATTTGGAGTTCTGCTTGGATGAAGGGCTCCTCCGTCCTGGGGGATTTGTATGCATCGTTGGCTTGGCATAGCAGTTGCTGTTCAGGAGTGTTGTCTCCTTCAATGGATTTAAAAGTGGCGTCTAGTATATTGTTTACAGTATCGTGCCAGTTGTTGGTCATGGCACCCTGGGGAGTGATGGTGGAAAGGGTTACCTCCCCCCTTGGCAGCTTATTTGTGACTATCCGATAGATGATACTCCAGGGGTCAGAGTTGCCGACAGTAGAGACCAGATGCTCCCAGGACAGCTTTTTCCGCTGCCTGATCGTTGCAGTATAGGTGTTCCTGGCCTCACTGTACTGTTGCCTGAGTGGTTCCACCTCAGGGGCCGGCCAGGTCCGTCTGGCTCTTTGGAAGGCGCGTCTCTTCTGGTTCATTTCTCTTCTTAAAATATCAAGTTCTTGCGACCACCACGGAACGGCTCCTGGCCGAGGGGTCCTTTTCCTGATTGCTTGATTAGCCGCATTTACAATGGCATTGGTGACAGCGCGTTGGTGTTGGTCCGGAGTTTGTTTGTGGAGCTGGTTGGATGGCAAGTTTTGTGCATTTCTAGTGATGGCTTCTTTGAATTTTCCCCAGTCTGCTTTGTTGACAGCATATCTATTCTGTTTGTAACAGTTTGTCTGAGTACGGTGGAGTGACCTATGCATAGTAAAGGTGATAGCCCTGTGGTCGGAGGAGGTCCAATCCTCCTGCACTTTCCAGTCATTGAGGTGACCGGCTAGGGATCTAGTTGCCATGGTGGCATCCAGTGTGGCCTCCCAGAGAGTTGAACTGAATGTTGGTAGATTATTAGAGCGATTTATGACAACAAAGCTGCTATTGGCCAGGAACTCCTCCATGTGTTGCCCATTTCTGGAGCCTCTACGCTCTGGTGTCTCACTGTGCCACAAAGGTGAGCGGCAGTTTAAGTCGGCGGATACAAGGATCTTGGCTCCTGCTAGTTCGGTTTGCACTTTATGCAGATATTGAATGTACGGGAGGATATCTGCTTCTGGACGACAGTACAGGGAAATGATGTAGAGTTCCCCTAGAGAAGTTATGATGTGTGCACAGGATGCCCACTCGTGACACAGGTGTGAGATCTTGGTGACAGTTATGTTGGGGTTTCGTACAACAACTGCAGCCCATGGGGTTGCTCCATCCATTTGGATAGTTTTATAGCTGGGTGGGTATCCTCGGACAGCGCCTGCACAGGTATAAGGTTCTTGCAGCAGGAGAATGTCTAGATTTTCTTCTTCGGCCCTTTTCCTTATCTGTCCCGCTACAGCGATGGCTCGTTGTGCATTAAGTTGGAGGAATTTAATGCAGCTGTTGTTGTAACTTTTAGGAAGAGTCCCCATAATATATTCTTGATTGTTGGGCGCTTCTTGCTTTAATATATACCGGACATTTGTTATCTCTGACTGAATGTGTGTGGGGGAGTTTTTGCCACTTGCAGTTTGCGCAGGCTGGGTCGCTTTGTTTATATAAGAAGTGGTATTATAAACAAACTTTCCTGTGTGTTTGTTTGAATAAACCCACTGGTACCATGGTGCAGATGTGGCAAACCACCGATGTCGCCTTCCACAAAACACTATGTTAAGAAGTTGTCGCATTAAAGCTTCCTTTTGTTAAGTTATGCGTGATGCGTAATTGGTCTCACTCTGCTTACATTTTCTCTCAGAACTTAGAAATCTTTTAGTGGTCAGAGGCCCTATGAAATATATAAACACGTACCATGATGCTTTATATATATATCAATTAAGAACTGAAACTTAATTTAGAATAAAGTAGGAGACAAACCACCTCCCTGAATCTAGCAGGGTAGCACAATTGGTTTTAACGAATACAACAAAGAAACGCCTACACCAGGAACCCCTAGCTTTTCACCCAAAAAAAAAAAAAAAAAAAAAAACATAAACCGTTTATCACAATACATTGGGGCCTCATAACCTTAGTTTCTAAGGCACATCAACAAACACCATAAACAACAACTACATTATGTTGTTGTTGTTTGAGGTTTTCTAATATATGCATTCTGTTGGCTGCTGGACTGCATATCTTGCCTAATGCTGACTTCCCGTTCAAATCCCGGAGGTTTTCTCGCACGTCAGATCAGTGGCTCAGTTTCAATTCCAAGAAATGCGGTGGCAAAATAGTTATAACTGACGTAAGAAACAATCGTTGCGAAATGACATAATTTTGCTACGGTGCTGACACCTATTCTCTATTCTTCTGGGACAACATTGCCTTATTGGAACGCTGATTATGCGACATCCGTACAGTCCAGCAATCGCTGCGTGCCGTCGCTTCCGTGATGACCCCTAATGATGTTGGCATAACCGCCGCATGCACGGCAAACATAATCCGGCTCCACACTTTCCCACGGGGCACCCGCTGAGGTCAGCACTCGGCTTCTCATCACGTCGAGAATCTCATAGTTCGTGGAATCGCCACAAGGGGCAGCTAATGCAAACGAGGTTCCGTGACTTTCCCCGTGTGTTCCTTTCTTGTCTCAATAGCTAGTACACGACACCGGAAAATTAGATCCTCAAGCAGTCCAACCCAGGGGCCCGCCCCTCTCTCCTCCCTCTGCGCTTGTCCGTCAGGCCATCAATCATCCGATCTTTTGTAACGCGGCCATTGATTTCCGGAACACAAAACATCCGAAATTGCGCAAAACGTGGTGCAGCGATGGTTTTCGACTACTTTCCCGGAAACTGACGTCTTATGTTTACATTTCGCCACCCCACCACAACCCAATCCCACCCTCAAGTACACACAAACTATTCGAATACGGCAGAACAGACACTTTTCGGACTTTGCGTCAAAGGTCAAAAGAAGACGCATGAAAGGAATCGGCGAAATAAAAGAAGACACGTCGTCGCCGTACAGGTATATCACGTGGCCCTCCTCAGACACACTCCGTTTATTAGTGTACGTGTATTCCCGGCTCGGTTGTTTGCATTGCTGAGTGCCATGCAGGGAAGGCTGCGCTTATTAAATTGGAAAGCGTGTGGAGCAGACCCACATAGAAATGAGTCAGCTTTAAGCAGTGGTTCGTCCTTAGACATTGTCGCGTGGCACCACTTCGTGAAATAAGGCACTTTTAAACTGTCGCATCAGTATTCCCGCATTATTTCCAAAGAAAGCTGCTTGAGAACTTAAAACCAAGAAACCGATGTTTATAAATAATATTTGAAACCAAACTCGAATCCACAACCTGGAACCAAATGATTGAGTCAAAAAACTCCTAAGTCAATAAACACGTTGAATTTCTTCTCTTAGCTAGTGAGGTACAAGGCTATCTAAAAAGATCCTTCTGAACATCTAGAAAATGGCGTCTCTTCGGTGTTTTCATTTGAACACCGCATTGTATTTCCAAGCTTTCCAATCACGCTTGATCAATATTTACTTTGAAAAAATTATTTTTCGTCGATACCCAAAATAAACATTCTTTGCAAAAGTTTGGATTAATCCCATTGCATAGCAGATTTTAACACGAAATTTTATTATTATTATTATTGCACAAAGTTCTTGTAATGGAGTTAATCTAACCTTTTTGCGTACTAATCGATACTAACGCTAAAACTAAACTGGAATTAAAACCAGTGCAGTGAATTCAAAAGTTATATACGTTTTTTTTTTCTTTTGTTATTAATTTATACTCTCTTTATATAGATACTCTCTAGTTGTATACGATCTAGTGGCAAGTTGTTGCAACAGTTGCAAACTGAAAAACGGAAAATAACTACGCTCGCTGAAAAGAATATAGAAGAACCAGCTTTAACACTACTTGTCTATTATCCTCCCACCAGTCTACGTATTTACAAAATATACACTACTTGGGTTGCGCTGGACACTCACACTGGCGGGAGGATAATAGAAAGTGCCGCTTTCTTCTTTCAAATGCTTTGCAGTATGTTAGATGTAATTTTAGAGTGACAGAATCACCGTCCTCCCCACACCGGGTGGAAAATATCTGAGTTCGAGTCCCGTCGATGACGGAAGGAATTTTTATGAGCCTTTTTCACAACGTGGCTGAGTTATTCGGTGTCAGGCAAAGGTAGTAGGAAGAAGGCGAGTAGTTTTTTTCTCTCGGAAACTCTGGTTTTTCATCCAACAAACAGAAAATCAACCACAGAACACCCGCAATATAAACAGTATATATGGAGTCAATTTGCTGACGATCCCAAAACTCTACTACTACTACCTACAACAATAGGGTGCCAGCACGCGTTATTTAAGTTTATTAAGGTTTATCAATTTTTTGTAAACGTAGAAATTGTAACTTCTGGTGTTTGTTCTGCAACGACAAGATCCTCTGCTTGTACTCTCGCGTTGCTGTCACTATTAATAACTGTGGGTATATCCACCATGTGCAAAGGGTGAGGGGATAGCCACAGTTAGTAACATCTCATCATATATCTCGTATGACTAGTATTATCTGGATCACGGTAAAGTCTTGACGGTAGGCCTCAATCTCTACCTCACGGGTAGCACAAAGGATAAACCCACAGTACTACTGGAAATTGCTCGGATTCCAACCCCGTCAATGAAGCCAAAAAGTTTTACGAACTTTTTTTTAACTCCTTGGCTGAGTTAGTCAGTCTCCGGCGAGGATAGCATGGTTTTTTCTCTCGAAAACTCTACTCAGATTTTTCCCCGAGCAAACAGACAAATTGACAAAGGGACAGACGCAATATCCTTCCACTCACAGTCTTAATTGCTTTGACACTTAACACACACACAATCTACAATTCTTCCACCTCTTTTCCCTCTAAAATCAAATCCTTCACCGACTGGAACTACAAGGACTATCAAACCTGTCGTGCTTTTGTCCAGTGGATAATTGATAACACTGCACAGGATCCACAGTGGTGTGCTTTATCTGTCCACGAAGGTTATCCTATAGACATATGAAGCACATTTCCACCTTGATGGATGTTTGACCAATATAAATTGTCGCATTTGGGCTAGAGAAACCCCCACCTTCACATTGAGGTGGGGGTTTCACCCCGCCTATTAAATATACAGTACATTTATTATTGGTCCTTTTTTTTTTGAGATCATTAACAATCGACACATTTTGAAACACACAATTAATGGTAGATAACATCTCAGTCGCCCGCGGACCAAAATTATTTCAGAGATTAATGAACGCTGTGTATAATTTTCGAAAACATAATTTCTTTATGCTAGATGGTGCTGCACTCCATATTGACAATAATGTCAAACAGCTCCTACGAAAAGCCTTCACGGATGAGCGAATTATCGGTTTCCATTTTCTATCCCTGGCTTGCAAGGTCACCAAGCCTAACTCCAGGAGACTGTGGGGATATTTGAAATACCGTGCTTACAAAAATGTTCCCTTCAACTCTTTCAAATTTGAAACACGCTGTTCGTCGGGAGGCAGTGAACATCCATCAGAAGTTTTGAAGGAAGCTGTGAAAAACCTTTTGAGTTCTTTTTAGAAAATAATGGCGGACGCCAGATCGTCAAAAAATTACTAAAAAAATCGCCTTTGTATTATTTTTCTAAATTAATTAACGTAGTGATATAGACTATAACGTAGTGATTAAATTTCGAACTAATTTCTTTTATTTATTTATTTTAAAAAAACAAAATTTCCCACATATACCGATCACAATGCAAAAACCGATTTTCGATTCAATCGCGAGTTATTGACTTTTAAAAGTGGAAAAGGCCGTTGTAGATGCCCTGCATTATATTTGGCAATATTTTAATTCGAACTTCTCAAGGATCTATTCGAACTCCCCTGAAATACCAGCTGGCTTCTATCAGCAGAGGACGTCCGCCTGCCTTGGTACTGTTCTGAAAGGTACTTCATCAAATGTCAATTAGAAGATTGATTTTTAGGCCAAATAATGTTCACTATCGTCTCCTCCCTCTCGATTTTCAATGAAGATCGCCATTATATCCGAAAGAAGCACGTGTGTGTGTGTGTGTGTGTGTGTGTGTGTGTGTGTGTGTGTGTGTGTGTGTGACACTCGCTGATGTCTTAGTAATGCGTGTGGTTAACGTGCGCTAAAGTAACTCTCGTTCAATAAACTCCAAAAGGGGAAACACCCCTCAACAACCCTCTTAATGGACTTGAAGTCGAACGTGTAATTTCGAACCATTAAATTGACTCATTTGGGTCATTCTTTCGGTTGTATTTTGATACACAAACAGCTGCTTGTTGGACTCAGTTTTAGCCTGCAGCCAACCACCGATATCAATTATCAGTAGCCATGGTGACGGATGCCACTCGGGGGTATTTCAACGGGAAATATGAGTAAACGTGCAAGAATTGAATACTATTAAAAGGAACCTTCCATCTCGACGTCACTGACTGTAAATGACAACAGTAAGAATACCCGAGTATCCCTTAAGAGGCATTTTAGGAAAACAGAAAATTGCGTTTTTATTCTTGGTTTTGGCTTTATTTAGTAGCAATTTAATGTGTAAATTATTTAGTAGCAATCTAATATTGAAAAACAGAACATTTCAGGTAATTTTAAGGTGAGGAACGGTTAAGCGTTATTTAAGTTAAGGTTTTCGAAAAACGTGGCCCAGTTATTCGGTCTACTCTAGACTGCTGAGTTTTTCATCGCGTAGTCATAGTGATAGTGTGCGTAGTGTTAGAGTCAGGAGTCAACTGTGGTATCCCACATCTGCGCCATATGTACGCTGTGAAGAGATACAATACTACGGTAGATGCGAGAAAAGTGTTCGATGTTGAAGGTGTAGGCATTGCGTTGGGTTCTGTTGTCGTTGTGTTCTGGCATTTGGCTGCAGGGCCTCTGATGGGGACCCCCTATTGCCCGCACACACCGCTAGGAGGTAGACAGGCTGCTCATTGTTCTCTGGCTGGTCTCCGTCAGGATTGCCTGAGCTTCCTGAGCGGAGACCAAGTAAAAAAAAAAATAATAATAATAAATAAACAAAAAAATATATATATTTTTTGAAGGGAAGATCCGGGGAACGATAGGAAGGTACGTCCAAATGTGGGGAAAAGCTAAGGTGGACATCATCATCATATTTACACTCATTGGAGCCTTCCCCAAGCAAAAGCTCAACAACACAAATTAACTATTTACATCGACCTATTTGGTCTTCCAAGCCGCAAGGACTCGCCCTACTGCTCGGAAGTTTACCATCCCTTGCCCCGTGGAGGCAGGTCGCTACTACCCTTATAATTTGCACCATATTTAAACTCTCTAAGTGTATAGAATTCAGATTGCTTTGATCAAACCACAATCTAGAAAATTATGTCAATTTAGAGTCAAAAATTTTACATCAATCTGAAGTTCAAAAGCACCATGTACATAATATACAATAAGCAACGACAAGCAGTTGCAATATAAAACTAACATTCGCAAGCATGCGGGAATAAAATGAACCTATTGGTTCAAAATGAACCTATTGGAACAAAATGAACCTATTGGCTCTTTGAACCAATAGGTTCAAAGAGCTCCCGCATCTCATGAGGAGAGGCTACCCCTAAACTGGCTAAGAAGCCTTTGCCTTGGTATCTCATATAATTGACATTGGAAAATAACATGCTGGCTATCCTCAATCTGCCCGCAACGACAGCGATCACTGTCCGCAAGGCCTAGTTGATTTAGCCGCAACCGAAGTCCGTGTCCAGTGACAACCATAGCCTGAAAAACTCCAAGCTTAGGCCACCTGCGTATCTGTTCTAACCTCGAGATGTCAGGCATCATCTCGTACGACACTCTGCCCTTTGAGGACATCGTTCAACGCTCTTGCCAAAGTCGATGGACTTCCAGCGAAATTCGCTTGCCCTCATCCTTCAAGTCGGGTCTGCCGTAAGTTCTCCCCACATCGGGGCAACTACGGACACCCATCAATTCCAAAGGTAAGTTATTCTTGGTTCGGTATCTTAGGAGTCTCTCCAGGATCAGGAGGTCAACTGGTTCTGCACCTGCTATAATCTGTAGGGCTTCTGTGGAGACAGTGCGGCAAGCTCTGGTCACACCTAACAATGCAAACCGTTGAGCGGCCATCAAGTGGCGCCTCACAAAGCATCTGTCAATTGCCTGACCCCAGGCTCCACAGGCATAAGTTATGATAGGGACAAAGAGGCACTTGTAAAGCATGTCCAAGTTCCGTCCTTTCCTACCCCAGTCTGCTCGGGTGATTCTCCTGAGCTTCCCATACAGCTTCTTGATTTTATCCCTCAAGTACTTCGCATGAGGGACAGAGAAGCAATCCACCCAAATAGAGGTTGGGGAAGGAAGGGAATCAAAAATAATAAATAATAAATTTTTCTGTTTATACTCCGGGACGACCAAACGGTCAGAGGAGTTTTACAAGATACACAGAATACAAGAAACAGCACCGTATTCAGCAGTCAAGGGCTTGAACCCCGGTCACTCAAGGCACGTGTGCTTATGCACCCGCGCGCCTGACCACTAGGCTACGGCGAATAGCAAGAGTCACAGGGACATGGGCCCCTGTGTGAGCGTCAAAGGCCAAGCGGTCTTTAAGAGTCCTCCAGGAAGTGCCATCCATGATGATGCCAATGTAGTATCTTTCTCTTTAGTACATCGTATCATGGCCAATTGCTATCCGACCCCAGTTTGTGATTGCACTTGGGGACGTTGTCCTGAGCAGCTCTAAATTCAGCAAGCATGGTCCGTCTGAGGGTGAAGACAGCTTGCGCGTAACTCGTTGGGACTTTGTATGTTGTTAAATCCTGAAACGCTATGTTTCCTGGTTGCGAGGGTTCCCCTGGATTCCACATTTGAGCCTACAATCATCGTAAGCGGAGCACTCATCATCGAGTAGTCACGCACACCGAAACACGCAACTTATCTACCAATTGAATACAGGTACACTGACGCCTCATAACTTCAGTTGTTTAGCGCTAAGCAAAAACAAACGAACATGCGAATAAAAAAACAACACTTATCGAGTAGGTGCATAGTGGTATTGAAGAAATGCATATCATTTTAAAACCATAAGATCAAAGCATCGGATATAAAATAAGAGATTCAGAATTGCACGGTATTCTGCTAAATTAAATGAATCTTTTATTATGCCTTACCATTAATGTCGGGACACCTGCATTTCTTCAAATAACCTTTATTTATAAGAAAACTAATAAAGTGAGTTGAAATTTTTCGTCTTTATGGCAGCTACTAGACTCAGGGGAACACTCTGCAACAGCACAGGGGAACACTCTGCAACAGCAGAGTGTTCCAACAGCAGAGTGTTCCCCTGTGTAAATACATTTGCACATTTTTGTAAATTTCGCCCGGAATTCATCGCCATTCGGCCTTCAAAGAGGCGACTAGTTCAGCTCTGCTTTTTGGGCAGTCTGTCCTTACACGCACCCGACGATTCAATTCGTCCCAGAGGTCCTCAATATGATTGAGGCCAGGGCTCTGGGCTGGCTAGTCCAACTTTTCGATGCTCATGTCCTCAGATCTGTCTTTAAACCAACACGACGAGTACGAAATGGAGCGTTGTCCCACTGATGCAGATATGGGCCTTCCCCGACCTGCTGTCACGACTTATTTAATGTCCAGAACGTCTAGAGACCCAGGGCTGTAGAGGGGGGTATACGCGGGTATACGCCTTATACCATCTGCATTTTTTTAGGTGAATAGCGTATACCTTCTGATTTTTGAAAGACTTGAAACAACAAATATTATTAAAATATTTAACATTATAACATTCATAGAGTATACCTTCTGTTAATTTTAAGCCTACAGCACTGGATAGACCCCAAACAAATGTGAGACCAAAGATATCAAAGATATTAAAAGAAATGTGAGACCAAAGATATAAGGAAATCTGGAACTGGGCTGTAATGGAAAAGTACTACAGCACAGGACAGTATTTTGGAGCATCTATGCCTCCGTGATCGTCATGGAAGTTAACAGACCTAAAATACAAGTGGAAGGAGCATACTTGAGTAAATGCAAGTAACAGAGCTGTCTTGTGATGAGTAGTCTGAAGGCATATTGACCTCGTAAGAAGCCCTTATTGACAAAATCTACGGGGAAAAATTATTAATGCTAGAGAACATGCTAATTGGACAATTATGTAGCGGGAATCTGTAACATTCCTGTTGAATCCAAATTTAACCTCCGTGGATAGGATGGTAAATGCTACATTTAGCATAGATCTAATGAAGCTTTCGCCCTCATTGTATTCAATCAATGTTAAAGTTTCCACAGGCCAGATGGATTGGGGATGTAATGAGCAAAGCAGTGGGCAGAATACATTTTGTAAAAGGTACTGTTAATGGTGCCTACTACGCAAAGGAGACTCTTCTGACCATCAGAGAACTCTTTCAAGGAACAGCAAAATGTGTTTCACAATGACACTACGCCTTGCCACGCTACACGTAAGGTTAATACAACATTGCACAATCACGTAATAAGATTTCTGGTATGCTAATTTTAACATGCCTCGAACACTTGGGTATTTTATGATTTTTTTTTTATTTTTTATATTTGGTGAAGGAGTTTATGCAAGACTACAATATCCGATCCTTGTCATGGCCAGGAAATACTACCGATTTTAACCCGATTGAAACTTTAGGAGCGTTAATGGGACAGAAAGTTGCTGCTAAGAAGGCATCAAGCAAGATAACATTGCAAGAACCCATGTTCTAGTACCATGAACTAAGCAATGATTAAATGAAGAATCCGATACATTCCACGCAAGGCGGTAATTACAGTTTCCGGTGGAAAACAAAATACTAATATCTGTTGTAGAAGAGCTAATGGTATCACAACCATATTGGTTTGGTGTGGTATATTTTTTCTATCATATTACATACTGTTAATTTCAAACATTGATCACAATGAAAAAGCCACTCTGATGGTCTGCAGTATATTTCTGTGATTATGTGCAAACAAATATGTCTAAATGTTGTTTTGGGTGAATATTAATGGGGCCACCTGTATATTGCATCTATACATAATAGTCTTATCCCGCAAAGAGGTGACAGGCCCTACTAGAGTACTGCTAAGAACTTCACATTTCATGAAGTTGCACCTCTCAGCTTCAGGTCCCAAAAAAGGTAATGCAATAACTAACCCAAAATTGAAATTCTACAGAAGACCCACCTTAATTGTCCACTCACAGAAGTCCTAAAAGGAATATCTTCAAGAATCATGGCTATGGATCTAGTCTGGTAATCGAATTGGAAATGTTTCCAGGGGCGTGCTAACTTCCTTCAGGAGGTGAGACAACTCACACTTGTCTTCGGAAATACCTTAGTTTACGGGACTCTTAAATCATGTTACTGTATTCTATTCATTTTCCCCCACTTTTCATAATTCATACCCATTTATTACTGTGTTAATATTTTTATATTCATTTACTGTTCTGTTATCCAGCAGTCTGTGTCCCGTCGATGACGTGCGGAATTTTTATGGGCCTTTTTCACAACGCGGCTGAGTTGGTCGGCCTCAGGCAAGAGAGGCATGGTTTTTTCTCCCGGAAACTCGGTTAGTATTAGTATTAGTAATGGCCGCATGGTGCCAGAAAGCCTATGGCTTATGCTGCACCAGCCAAAAACAAAAAAAAACAAAAAAAAAATCCGAACAAAACAATGATAAAAACAAAAAAAATAAATAAATAATAATAATTAATAAAAAAAAAAAGAAATTAAACCTATCATCCTATGCGCTTCCCTTACCTGAAAAAGGAAAAAAAATACTATTTTAGGGTTACCCGTAAATGATTACATTAACCCGTATTCGTGTCTGTAAATTGGGTGTGTTCTCTGGTCGATTTGCCTGTTATGCTGGACGAAAAAACCCCAGTTTCTGAGGGAAAAAACCTTGCTACCTACGCCTGAGACCGACTAACTCAGCCACGGAGTGAAAAAAGCCCACTAAAGTTCCTCGCGTCATCGACGGGATTCGAACCCGGGCCTTTTCCACCCGGTGTGGGGAGGACGGCGGCGATACCACTGTGCAACCCACGCAGACTCCCTTACCTGAAAGTACTATGCAGATAACCTTTGAATTTTCCCAAACTGTCGGCTTCTACCACCCATGAAGGCAACTTATTCCAGTAATTTATAACTCGCTGGCTAAAATAAAACTTCCTGCAGTCCAATCTAAACATTTCCCCCCTAAATTGAATTTATGTCCCCTAGTTCTAGCATCATTTATAACTTTGAAAATTTCGTCCTCATTCATTTTACTGATGCCCCTCAGAGCCTTAAACACCTCAATCAAATCTCCTCTAAGGTGTCTAGTTTCCAAACTCTGCAACCCACATATTCGAAGTCTTTCTTCATAAGGACGCCCTTTTGCCGATCTCACCAGGCGAGTTACCCGTCTTTGCACCCTTTCAAGAAGCTCGATGTCTTTCTTTAGGTGCGGTCTCCATACTTGAACACAGTATTCCAAGTGTGGTCTAACATAAGCCTTATATAATGGGATTATCACGTCCCAATCTCTACTTGCAAAAGTTCGATAGGACACCATGGGCCTTCCTTGCAACCTGTTTACAATGCTCAGAGAATTTCATGTCTGACCGTATCGTAACACCCAAGTCCCTTTCCTCCAGTACTGGGTTTAGTTGAACTCCACCAAGTGAATAAGTTATTTTGGGATTACTGTTTCCCAGGTGTAATACCTTACACTTTGTTGGATTAAAGCATAGCTGCCATTTTTCTGACCATTCCTGAAGTCTATCTAGGTCTCTCTGAAGACGCTCAGCTTGACAGTGATCATTAACTACTCTACCAATTTTAACATCATCTGCAAATTTAGACATCACGCCCTCTACCCCTTCATCAATGTCGTTTATGAAAATTAAAAACAACAGTGGCCCTAATACTGATCCTTGGGGAACCCCACTTCTTACATCAACCCAATCTGAGAATAGCCATATATCACAACCCTCTGCCTCCTGCCCTGAAGCCATCCTTCTATTCATCTAAGGATTTTCCCAGTGATTCCAACCTGTTCCAGCTTATAAAGCAACCGCTCATGTGGGACTGAGTCAAAAGCTTTGCTGAAATCTAAATAAACAATGTCGAAATTATTCCCTAAATCCAGCTCGTGAGTGACCGTTTCGAAATAGCGAACCAGATTTGTTAAACATGATTTTCCCTTTACAAAACCATGCTGGGTATCCTTGAGAATTTCAATTCGATCCAAATGATCCTGAATTCCACCCTTGATCATTACCTCTATGATTTTCCCTATCACTAAAGTCAGACTGACAGGTCGATAATTTCCAACTTCACTTTTAGAGCCACCCTTATGTATGGGAGATACATTTGCACTTTTCCAATCCAAGGGAATCTCCCCAGAGTCTAGTGATGCTCGCATAATTAACCTCAATGGTTCAATGCACTCGCTTGCCGCCTCCGTTAAGATTATAGGGTATATTCCATCAATTCCAGGAGCCTTACTGGTCTGTAGGCTCGAAAGTTTTTTCATTAAATAATCTTGCGAAATTTCAATATCATTAATCACATATTTTTCAACTTCGCTCCCACAATTTCCCATTGCCACAAAAGGCTTTTCATTTGTAAATATCGATGCAAAATAACTGTTGAGTTCATCTGCAACGTCAGCTGGTGTATTTATTACATCCCCTTTCCCTTACGTAAAGGGCCGATCTGGTTTGTCCAGCTCTTCTTGGCATTTATATATGTGAAGAATTCCTTATCCCCCCACCCCCTCTTTGCTCTGTTTGCTAGCGATTTCTCATAAACTGCCTTTGCCTGTCGAACCTTTTCTGTGGCTCTATTACACATCACCTTGTAGCTGTTATAGGCTTCAGTACGTTTTATTGCTCTGTGACCTTTCCATGAGTTTATTAGAGTAGGAAGAGAGGAATTACAATAAAAAGAAAGACATGAAGTTCAACATGCAGCGAAGATACGTGGCAAGAATCCATATGGTGTTTTATCCATCTATAATTAATGGGGATTTTGCAAGTGGGGAGAAGAAGGCCATTATCCCTCTCTATAAGACGATGATAAGAGCACACTTGGAATACTTTTTCGAGATCCGGAAGCTGCATTTGAAACTAGTCACTCTCTTTTGCAACTTCTGGAGAAGGTGCGAGGCTAGATTCGTAATGAGCACTAAATGTTTCCTCTGTGGTAGCGCCTTAGAAGATGTGGTCTGCAGAACATAGCAAGTAGACACCTTGGGTTGGGGGAGGGTTGTTTGAAGTGTATAAGGTCCTGAGGCGGGTATAAGTAAAATAAATGAGCGAAGATGTTTCTCACTGTGAATTTTAGACACGACCCAGAAGGCAGAACTATAAAATATTCGGGTGGAACTATGATAAATTATATCTTAAGTTGACCCCTTCGGCGGCGTGTAGTTAGCAAAATCCAATTCAAAGAGGAATTGGATCGCTACGTTTTGACAATAGGAATGTTATGAGAGGTTTTGTTTCCGTTTTCTAGCAGATGCAGAATAAGTTCGTTTCCTCGCATCATTATGCGACTTTAATATTAATACTAATATACTAATCGCCTATGACCTGTATGAGTTCAGTACAGTTACCAGTTTGTTCTTAAAGTTTTCGGTGTGACCGAGAAATTGGAATGTACGAATCGAAAAGGCAGAATCGGAATTGGCGTGTTGTTGATGATTTATCGCAACGCTCTTCCAGGCGAAATTAAGTTAGACATTGAAAAGAAATTTAATGTAGAAAACTAAAAAAATATATACATATATACACTGCTCGGCAAAATTAACAGAACACGTAGAAAACGTGGTGTGACTCGTGATGAAGCGAGACAAAATTTGGTATGGTGGTGTACAACAGATAGATAAATGAGGAGATAACGAGAAACTTAGGGCAGGCTAAGGGACATTTATAGGGACTGTACAAAATTACCAAAAAGGTCACATTAGAGAAGACAATATAAGATAGTCGAAAATATGATCACATGTCATCAGTGCGGCGTATGATCCCCCTCCAATAGCTAAACAGGCCTGGCAGCCGTGAACCATGCTCGATATAAGGATCTCTATAAGGGTCTGTGGTAACAAATCCCATTCTTCCACCAGCGCAGACCTTATCTCCCCAAGTGAACGAGGAGTTGGTTGTCGGCGTGCAATGTGACGCCCAAGTGCGTCCCACACATGTTCCATCGGATTTCAGTCTGGTGATCGAGCTGGCCAGGGAAATCGTTGGATGACTTCGGTTTCAAGATCCACTTGAGTTCAAGTGGATCTTGAACTCAAGTGGATCTTGAACCACTCCACCACTTGAGTTCTACGTGCAGTAGCGTTGTTGCGCATGAAAAGAAAATCTGGGCTAACCACGCCCCTAAAAAGTCGCACATAGGGTTCGAGGATCTCTTCTCCGTAACTCTGCATAGTTACGGTACCCCTATCAAAAATAAGAAGAGAAGTGCGGCCTTTATTCTCCCCACAGAAGAACAGCGTCTCCACCTTAAGTGTCCCTTTCTCTGACGTTGGAGAAATGGCACCGCATTCCTCGTTGTCTTCAAATGAAATAATGTCTACAACTTGTTTGTAGGCTAAAAGTGGCTCGTCAGAGAACAGAACTGTGCCCCACTTGTCAGGGCTTCATGTCACATGTTCATGGCACCAGTTTCGACGAGCTCTGCAGTGGTTTGGGGTTAACGGGATTATTATTATTATTATATTAGGGTTACCCATAATTTAATACATAAACCCGTATTTGTATCTATAAATTGCGTGTTCTCTGCTCAAGATGCCTGTTTTGCTAGACGAAAAATCCCCAGTATCTGCGGGGGGAACCTTGCTACGCCTGAGACCGACTAACTCAGCCACGGAATGAAAAAAAAGCCTACTAAAGCTCCTCGCGTCAGCGCAGACTTGGCGTTAAAGAGATTCAAGGTATTCAAGGTATTTGTGTTTGTATGGCGGTCTCCAGGGTTCCACCATATAACCGCTGATGCAACTGACAAGGCATTTCCCTAAGGTCGGCAAGAGTCTGTACATGTAGGTGTGTTTAGTGTTTGTGTGTGTAGGTTCTGTTGAGCGTTCAGTGCCGGCACCTGGCATTTCGTATCCAGGGGGCAGGGAACACTTGGTCCCCTGCCCCCTGACTCCCACCATCCCAAGCCACGTGGAAACAGCCAGATTCTACCACCAGAAAAAGACATTTACTGGGGCTATCAAGCAAGCCTGGGAACCCAAGGTATTTAAGGAAAGGAAGTGGGATATACAGAGGGAATAGTGTGGGAAATGAAGGGGAAGGAAAGTGGATAGAAAGCAAGGAGATGAACGCAGAGGCATCATCTGAAAATGAAGAATCAAGAATAACAGATTATAGAATTTAGGTCACTAGTGGAATCTGTAACTGCCCAACAAAACAAACATAAAACTAATCAAATACAACCAAATCAATTAATAAATTAACTCCATAACTCAATTAGCATTTGATGTAAACAAACTCTCAACTATAAATGAATGAGTTACCACTTAGCAACTAATTTAACATAAGTTACCAATACAACTGTCAACCCGACAGTCACAAAACCTGGGTGGACTATCTCCTTGAACTTATTTACAACATGATTTGTGATTATACACATGTACAATTGTAAGTCGGCCAGTTTTAATCAAGTCTAAACCAAAACAGCAAATTCAAGCCGACAATTCGTTGGCAGAGCCAATCAGCAGATTCAGCAATACAACACTGGAGCCCTCCATTTATCAACTTGTTCAAACAAGAAGACTGAACATTTACACAAACAATTTGATTGAGGATTAAATAATGTTATATAATTTTTTCTTTCGAATTTAACCTTTATAATTATTAAGTGTAACCAGTACCATTAAAATAAACAATGTTATCATAATAATTTAATTTCGCTGACAACTTGCCAACAACATCCTCAATCAAACACTGAGGAGAAATTATTATAACATATTTACAATTCCATAGTACAATCAGGTGCAAACCATGCACTAAAAACAAGATAATCAAATATTTATCAGTTTATATTTACAAGACACTAGCAACGTTCTCAAACCAAAAAGGAATTTAACCTGTTGTACAATCTTCCTGATGACAACAAGCCCTCACCACGATCCATCAGTCTCAATGATCAACACTCATAATTCTCTTTCTCCTTTTAAATACACTGTCCGCGAAATCAGACAGTACAAGAACGTTTTCCTTGGAGTCAACGAAATGCGAAAAGTTTTCCTCATCATAGACATTTGTCAATAATTGTAACTCATTTCTTATGTCAAAATAATAGTGACACTCAAATATTATGTGCTCCACAGTCTCTGGAACCCCACATTTACACAAAGGGGAGGCAGTTTCCATTTTGAGAAACCTTGTCCTGCTCAATCAGCTTCAACTTCTCGAAAATCTGCTACCAATTCCTTAAATGCAGATCTTCAGGTAATTCTCCAGTGGGGCAAAGACAACTTAGTTGATTTCAAACCTTCTAAAACTCAGTCTTGTCTTATATCTCGCAAAAAGGATTCTTCTGCTCCTATGCTTATCTTTAGTGACATTACGATTTCTAGGCAAAATGATATATCTCTTTTGGGCATTACCATGACTTTTAATCTCTCTTGGCACAAGCACATTACAAATATTGCTTCCTCTGCATCTATAAAACTTGGTTTTCTCTTTCTCTCTCGGCGTTACTTTTCTTCCAAACAGCTGTACTCTCACTCTGTATAAATCGCAAATCCGCCCTGCCATGGAATATTGTTCCCGCATCTAGGGTGGTGCCCTCAAAACCTCTCTCAGGCTTCTTGATTCCATTCAGAAGAAGGCAGTTAGGTTAATTAATGACTCCTCTCTAGCAGAGTCTCTCCAGTCGCTGTCTCATAGACGTACTATTTCTGCTGCATGCCTCTTCTACAGATACTTCCATGGGCACTGTTCTTCTGAATTGGCTTCTATAATTTCCGCTCTCTCTTTCAAAACAGTCCGAACACGTGCTGCCACCAGCCAACATCCATTTTCTGTCCAACTTCAAACCCACAGAACCAACTTTTCATCTTCCTCATTTATTCATTCAACTGCCATTTTCTGGAACAACTTTCCTTCATACGTATTTCCTGAAAATTACAATCTACAGAAATTCAAGTCCAATGTCAACAAATATCTTCTTTCGTCTTCTCATCCTCTAACCCAAGCACGGTACTAAGTACTATAGGTTCTAATACCTCTCGTGTTTGGGGTTCACATAAAAAAAAAAAAAAGGTAGACCGAAGACAAACAACTTAGAGTTCAAGTTGCCATGCCGAGTAATTAAGAAGGATGTACTTAATCCTATGTTAAGCCAATAAACATGCAAACCACTAGCTTCCTTGCGTAGAGTCCACTTGAATTGAACTTTCTTAACACAGTCTAGTCGAGAATGTTTTCACCTGTGGCCGCAGCAACCTCAATAGATAGTTGACAGGACATCATAGGGTTCCGTCTTACTGTTATAACTAGATAGCGGTCTATTCTGGTTGACGTATCCCTCAGACACCTTGGCCAGCTTTCCTTGTAATGGTTGTTGTTGTTGTTGTTGTTGTTGTTGTTGCTGCTGCTATTTTGTTGTTGTTTTGTAGTTGTTGGATTTTAGGAGCATCATCGACTATGGCTATATTACTGCGTGCATACTGTTTGTAAAATGGGCATGTTCTGTTGATTTTTTGTTTGCTGGACGAAAAACTCTTATTTCCGGGAAAAATCCATGCTACCCTCGCCTGAGATCGAATAGCTCAGCCAAGTTGTGAAAAATGCCCATTAAAATTCCTCACATCATGAGAGAACTGAAACTCAGATATTTTCCACTCGGTGTGATAAGGGCGGCGTTGGTACCCACGAGGGCCTTGTAATAGTTCCTGTCTTCTGAAACTGCATTCATAGTGCCGAGACAACACAGTGTGACACATTAAGGCAACGTGCCACCTCTGACTGCGACTGTCCAGCTCCAAGTCATCCAACCGCCCGCATTCTCAAAGAATCATCTCAATGACGATGACTTGCCATCCCGATTACTGGAGATGTGGCTATCCCACTGAGCGAGTCAAAAAACAGAAATTAAGTGATGTAGTAGCAACCCATAGGCATGATTTGCATAATGTGCGGCTCTATAAGGTGGTAGATCGATACTCGGAATTTACATGCCAAGATGCCTATTACATCAAATATTCGTCTTCGGCATCACTGTTCACAATAAAATATTCATAAAAAACATTTTGTTCTGTTAATTTTGTAGAGTAGGGTACATTACACGAAAAAAAAAAAAAAAAAAAGGAAAAAGGTTTATAAAGTGGGGAGAAGGAATTCATGCGCATACAAGATTGGTAAGTTATCTGATATCATAAAGATAACATTCCACAATGTCTTACGCATAAAATAATGAATTTTCCCCTAAATGGCGTGCACTTCAGCTAAGTTGAATATAAGCTGGTGTAAGTTAACTTTTGGAATCTGAGATATCAAAAAAATATTTATAATTAATAAAATTCCATTAAGTATTTCACCTTCAGATGAAATTCCATCAAATATTTTACCTTTAGATGAAATTCCATCAAGTATTATTTTCTCCGCATTTTCATGAACTTTTTCTTTTTTTATCATAGATTTATAACTACTCTAAGATATGGGGTCCGTCTTAAAAAACTCACCAGTTTAATACAAGGTGTGATTAACAGTCAATGGATCTCCATTCCATTCTAAAAGAAACAGATCTTAGCTCATGGAAGAGCTTAGGAGGACGTCAAATGTCCCAATTCGTTTCTCTAATGAACTGCAAACATGGTTAATCGGATTAATGTCCAGATATCCAGATCCATTAATCATGAATCATAAATTACCTCATGCCCTTGCACATTGGTCAGATAACTTCATTTGTATATGTTGTCTTATGCTTGTATATTTGTTTTAAGACGTCGTGTGTGTACAAGCACACTCTTAATGTTATGTAACCGGATTTCAATACTTTTCTCTCTTTATAACTTACATTGCAAATGGGGCTTTTTGTAATATGAGACCTAAATAAATAAATACGTGGCTAGCACGTTCGGTTATTTTTATTAGGAGGATGGTAACACGTGGCACATGTAACTCTGTACCTTCACACTTCCCATTTGATGCAACTTTTTACCGACCTTGAATTTCTCTTCGAGACATCTCTTAATTAATATTCACCTGGATGCTGTTCACCCTAACTATGAGTTTCAAACTTTTGCTAACGCCATACAGAAGTTCTTAACCTTCTCCGTCTGGCGACCCTTAAAAAATGAAGGAAACTCAGGGATTGTTCCATAACTTTCCATTATTAGGCAAAGTCCCAGTCATTGTCTGAAGCAGTATTGTAAATTCAAATGACACGCACCCATATTTAATTGCAGGAATGTCGCAGAATGTTTGCATTCAAATAATAAAGATTACTTGAATGCAAATGACCTTTCAAGGAGCAGTTAACATGGTCTGAGGATCAATCTTCCCTTTAATATGTCGTATTATGAGACTAACAGCATTTTCTTTCTTTTTTTCTCCCTGACCTGTTGTCTATGTCAATATACCGTATGTATTTACTTTAATTATAAGTGACCTGTTTATATAAAGAAGTATTCCAATTCTTTAAAAATCTCTGGAAAAATTTATGAATGGTTTTTACCAAAGGTAAAATTTGACTGTCACTATCTTATAATCTTTAGGATTGCCGTGTCGGTCGGATTTCTTTTGATAATTACAGAAAGCTGCGTTAATCTTTGTTGCTATAAATAAGAGAGCGTGGACTCTTTAATGCTTCACTGCATTAATCAGGATACATGCACATAGTATCCATTGTCTGTGCATAAAAGAACTCCTGGAGCACCAGTAGTCCTTTTATGCATCAAGAAAACATCATACTTCTTGTATGAGTTCCGGAAGTAACTTTCTCTCTCTCCAGTAATTCATGGGTTTGTCCATTAGTGCACCTGTCCAGTCATACTCACAGAGAGATTCTTACGTCTCTCCTCTCGTCAGTGACCCCCTGCATTTGCCGCTGACCAGTAGGCGACTTCCTCTCCACCTCACTTGACACTGATGACGCTTATTAGGCCAACTGTTGATAACAACATGACAGTGTGTCCTGCGGTTTGCTACTTTGCTACACCTGGTGGGCGCCACTTGCGCGGCATTCTTTATAAAGGTGATCACTAGCCGTTTATCACGCATGAGAGTAACAATGGGACCGCAGACGTGGCAACACCTGAGAACGCTACTGGTAGCAGTCGTGCTGACCCTGACCTGGGCCATCGTGGTCGATAGCGGAGGTAAGAAAACTTTATTTCTCCTTCTTTCTCTCCTCAACTAGCTGTTATACAGATAGGAAGACAGAAACAGAAGGCCAAAAAAAAGCTTTTTCGAGTAATGAAGAAACACGTGTTAGGGCATTAGAAATTAAACAAGAAACTCTTCAGTGTCTTAATATGTAAAAAGTAAATTCTCACTCGCCTTGATCAATAGCAGTTACGTCAATATTGGCGGAATGTAATCCAACTTCTCATACGTGAATGTCGTCCTAGTACAGTAACGGTTCTGCAGATCCAATCTCTTGCGCTCATATTTTCTCTTCAGAATGGAAATTTTAGCTAACAACGATCTTCACAGTTACTCCTTACTTCGAAGCATTTTATGTTATGCAAGCCTGCATCTATCACTTTCAATTTCAAACAGCAAAAATTAATTGAAATACATATATAATATTTTTCTGAAATCACTTTGTGAACAGCGGCAATATAATCGCTTAAACGCGAGACAACATGGTGACAGTTTTACATCGCGTGCACACAGTCAAAGTTCTGTTAACGTATTTGCAACAGCAGAATGCATATTATTATTATTATTTACTTTTAAAATTAAAATAAAACGGGCAAGAACTCCCCCAATCACTCTATTCGTTGCCTTTTTACATTCTTTCTGCTCAAACGTTTTTGATATTTTAACGTCATTTCAGTTGTAATAAGAATTCGTTTATCAAATAAAAATAGCGAAAACTGTGGTTGAACTTGGACTGTCTTAAAGTCCCGATATTAGGGAAAGTTTTGCCAAGAGGAGTCAATGTAAAATTAAGTGCGCGCGATTCTTACTGACCGATTTTTATCTCGGATTAACACCAGATTTTTCATCCGTGGCCTATCAGCTTGAGAAATGGAAAATCGACTTTTCATTCTTAAAGAATATTTTCTAAATATTCAGTATCTGCGTCTTCAATATGCTCTTAATTTAATATTTACAAGGCAACATCAGGAGGGATTTTCATAAGAACAAATCTACGCACCATCATAAAAGCAAACATTTTTACAATTTTTAAACCTATAAACGTCGTTACAGCTGGATTACGGACACAGACACCCTTTGCCTATAATTAATAGGTGATTAATAGGGTGATTTGCAACTGAATAAAGCGATGAATCCTTGCACTAAGTGAATACTAACGCCTTAGTTACTGATCTGTTACCAAGACAACTCGAATTCTGTCATAAATCTGAAATCCTACACCTTCTACTGACCTTAAAGATTTGAATAATAAGGATAAACTTAGGGAAATCAAAAATATTGATTTAGAATGACTTCGAGATCAATATTTAGGGCTCTTAAACTTTTTTGCTCATATCCAGCCAGTTCCTAAAAAGGGTGACAAATTCCTCCCATCATATTATCGTCCCATCGCGATTACTTCTACTCTTTCTAATGTAATGGAGAAATAAATTAACCGCCAACTCTTAAACTACCTAGAAACCTTCCGTCTGATCAACGATCGCCAGTATGGATTCCGTCAGTGTCCATCCACTGGTGATATTCTGGCTTATATTACCCATTTATGGACAAATTCAATGGAAAAGTTCGGTGAAACACAAGCAGTTGCTCTTGACATCTCAAAGGCTTTCGATCGTGTTTGGCATTAAGGTCTCCTAAACAAGCTTCCATCTTATGGTTTGCCAACTGTTTTTTGTAATTGGTTATCCAGTTTTCTCTCTGATCGCTCACTGAGGGTGATGGTAGATGGCTGTCAGTCTTCTAACTTCTCCACTAATGCTGGTGTCCCCCAAGATTCAGTTCTTTCCCCCACTCTTTTCCTCTTGTATATTAATGACCTTCGTCCATTGGCTGGAAATCCTATCCATAGTTCTGCTGATGATACCACATTGCATTCCACTTTTCATTTTGAGAAACCTTGCCCTGCTCAATCGGCTTCAATTTCCCGAATATCTCCTACCAATTCCTTAAATGCAGATCTCCAGGTAATTCTCCAGTAGGGCATAGACAACTTAGTTGATTTCAAACCTTGTAAAACTCAGTCTTGTCTTATATCTCGCAAAAAGGATTCTTCTGCTCCTATGCTCATATTTGGTGACACTTCGATTTCTAGGCAAAATGATATATCTCTTTTGGGAATTACCCTGACTTCTATCCTCTCTTGGCACAATCACATTACAAATATTGCTTCTTCTGCATCTAAAAAACTTTGTTTTCTCTTTCGCTCTCGGCGTGACTTTTCTTCCAAACAGCTGCTCACCCTGTATAAATCGCAAATCCGCCCTACCATGGAATACTGTTCCCACATCTGGGGTGGTGTCCCCAAAACCTCTCTCAGGCTTCTTGATTCCGTTCAGAAGAGGGCAGTTAGGTTAATTAATGATTCATCTCTAACAGAGTCTCTCCACTCGCTTTCTCATAGACGTACTGATTCTGCTGCATGTCTCTTCTACAGATACTTCCATGGGCACTGTTCTTCTGAATTGGCTTCTATAATTCCCGCTCTCCCTTTCTTTCAAAACAGTCCGAAGCCAACATCCTTTTACTGTCTAACTTCAAACTCACAGAAGCAGCTTTTCAACTTCCTGGTTTATTCATTCAACTGCCGTTTTCTGGAACAACCTTCCTTCATACGTATTTCCTGAAAATTACAGAAGTTCAAGTCCAGTGTCAACAAATATCTTCTTTCGTCTTCTCAACCTCCAACCCAAGCACGGTACTAAGTACTATAGGTTCTAATGCCTCTCGTGTTTGGGGTTTATATTAAAAAAAAAAAAAACTGAGAACCCGGATCTTTCCAAAAGGTGCTAACTGATCTAGATCGTTATATTATAGCCATGGAAGTCCAAAGATGCCTCAAGGACTGAAAGATACCAGATTTTAAAATTTTCCAGATTTTAGAGAGGTATAGTTATGGGTTATCATATTCTGTGATGTTAATTTTAAATTAATGCCTAATAGAGTGAAGTAAAACTGGTCACTAGTTCAAGTAAGCGCCATATGAACAGCCATGTAATTGCAACAGCAGTTCGCGCTAAGTTACGAAGTTTACTTAATAATCGATAACACAAAAGAGAAAATTTCAAAGATATGATAGTCGCTATCATACAATGTCTTTACAGCTGTTCTTTCAGATGCTTATAGGACAACATATCGTACACTGAATGGCTGCTCACATCGAACAACATCTTTACAGCTGTTTTGTCAATGTTTGCAGGATATCATAGTTGCCCAATCTTACAAAGAGAGAAATGTCACCGTTCTTTTGTGTGAATTCTTGCATTTTTTGCACGGAAAACTAAAATGAGATCGTTGGTACGAGCGCCAAATTTCTTTCTTAGTATTTCCAGATTCTAGAATGTTATTTTTTTTTATTGTAAAAAATGCAGAATTTTACGGTGTTTACTGCGCTAATAAGATTCTAGCAAGTTAGTTTTATCTTTAAATGAAGACGCAAAAGAAAAAGCAAAACGGCAACCTCAATTTTGTTAGAAAAGACCTTGTGAACTTTGTAAGAAAAGACCAATTGAAGAAGTTAACACGTGGAAGGATTTTAAACAGTATTACAATAAAGGCTTGCATTCCACAGAATCAGCTAATCTGTTCTAATTCTGAAAATGACTTGAGTAGCGCAGTCCAAGCAAGTTTTTAAGTTGTGTTCCCAAAAACACTCCAGTATAACCACAGTCGAACTAATCAAATTCACATTGACTGGTTGTGCTGATCGCGCAGTAATGGAAGACATAACCATCTGCTTATCGCACAATGAGCAGACGCGTAATATCCCTCCAGCGGTAAAATTGTTAAATCACAAGTGGGAAAATGAAATCCGTGCAGCGTTTGTCTCGACTGAAGTAATTGGAAGTTTACTTTGTTGCTTGTAAATATTTATACGAGATCAACCATCAACCAATGAGTAATGCGCGAGGACTCATTTGTATGCAGGTATCGTCGCTACAAAATGATTTATACCGCCAATATATCATCCGTAATATGTCACCAGGTCATTACTGAATCGTCGTGGGGCTAAACGCGAAGTCAGCAACTGAGACGCGATACTCGACATGATTTAAATTTTATTGTAGACAAAAGAAAGAAGCCATCACGATTTCACTAGTTTCTTAAATGTAATTTTAATATAGAACTGAGGGGGCTGCGCTCGCTTATTTTGATAAAATAAAATAAAATACTTCCAGACGCTTTCGACACTGTGTGAGTCTCTTCCTCAGCTATGAATACATAAATACGTTACATATGGAAATCAAGAATGATACCGCGTGGTCGTGTTAGATAAACATAGCGTGTACCATGCCTAAACAGAAGCTTGTTTTACCACAGTAAAACAAGCTTATATTACGTATTTTAGTATTTGTTACGTATTACCACGTAATCCGCATCTCTCTTCTCCCATTGGCTGAATAAATATCAATAGCAGGAAAATTATTTTAACGCAAAAAAAGATATTAAAATCTACAGCTAAAAGTAACTGGACACCAGCAGGTTTCAAAGAACCCTTTACTCATTCGATATTTAATAAGACTTGGAACCAGATTTTGATAACAGGAAGTCAGTATTTTGGTCCATTCCTCCTTCACGCAATGGAAAATTCAGCTGCAATCGGGCCAGGCCAACACGCCCGAAGCCGATGTCCCAATTCGATGTTTATTGTAGTTGTTGTAATGGCAAGAACACACGTTATAATAATCTACGAGTCCCGATTAGGCTCAACTCCTTCCGTCCATCTACTGTATTTCTTTGATCTCCTTACTTCTAGCGTGTCCTCGCGAGTAGCACAGTGTTTACAATCATCGTCCTCACTACACCTGGTGAAAAAGACCCGAGTTCGAATCTCGTCATTGACACAAGGAACTTTATGGGCTCTTTACACTTCGTGGCTGAATTAGTTGGTATCAGACGAGGATAGCAAGGATTTTTCTACCCAAAACTCAGGTTTTCGGAAGAAATCGTCCAGCAAAGCAACCACGGAATACACGATATTTATGAACACAATACACGTGGGGGAATTAGGTTATTATCGAGCATGTATTGCTGACAAGAACTAGGACCCCTGCTGCGTATAGACCAAAGTTTCACTGGTGAGTTTTATCGGCTGCTCTTAGTAGACCATGTCACCGTGCCAAGTTTCATTTTTCCCCGGACAGAAATAGGAATTTCCAAGACGATAATGCGCCATGTCATTGGGCCCACGCTATGCACAAGTGGTTTGAGGGAATACAATGAAGATATCATCCATCTTGATCAATCTCCAAATGGCCTCAATCCATTTGAACACCTGTGGAATGGTTTGGAACGGGAAATGAAGTGTATGGACACGCAACTTTCATGTATCCGGACTCTGTAGAATCATTGTAGGCATCATTGCTGCAGATCCCTACAGACATCTGGTGGAGTCAATGCCTAGGCGAATAGCGGCTGTCATCCGTGCAAACTGTGGTCCAACACGGAATTAGGTAGGTACTCCTAATTCAGTGAGATCACTCAATGTGTGTTTTGTTGACGTTTCGGGATTTTAGACGCATCAGCGAATCAGACTATATTCTGCCGTACATATAACGTCTGTAAAATGCGTGTTCTGTGGTCGATTTTCATGTCTGTGGGATGAAAAACAGTTGTAGTTTTCACTTCCCAAGTTTCCGGGAGGAAAAAACCACGCAATTCGAGACATACTAACTAGGTCAGGTTGCAAACAATGTCCATGAAAATTTCTCGCGTTGTTGACGGGATTCGATCACGGCCTTTTCCATCCGGCTTGAGAAGGATGGTGCTTATATGCACTGAGTATATTAAATTAATTCAAATAAAGTAAATTTAAACCATTTCCCACACCATCTTTCCAAAAAGCCAAAGAATGGCTGGTTCAATTGAAACACAAATTTTCAATGGCCAAGTGATTTTATATTAGTTAATTAATTAATGTTTTTTTTTTCTGTTTTGTCAAATAATTAATATTTTATAAATGACACTTCTTTTTGTTCCGACATCTATAGGTGATACTTGCAAAACTTATCTCGAAATTGTTAGCTCCATTCAAGAAGATATTAATTAATAATCAGTCTCTTACAAGGTCTCTCCACTCTTTGTGCCCTAGACGTTTCTGTTTCTTCTGCATGCCTCTTCTATAAATACTTCCATAGGCACGCTTCCTCCGAACTGGCATCTATAGTTCCTCACTCTCTTCCAAACCAGTTCAAATACATGTTATAAATGGTCAGCATTCAGTTACTCTCCATATTTTCTATTCCTCGTTTATCCATTCTACTTCCGTTCTTTGAAAATTATAATCTACAAAAATTCAAGTATAATGTCAAGTGTAAATTCAGATGCGGTACCTTCTCTCTTCTCTTCTCAACCTACAACCCATGCACGGTATTAAGTATTATTGGTGTTAACTTTCGCGTTTGAGGGTTCATTAAAAATACCATTCAGATAACAGCAATTATGGTCAGAAAAATTAATTCGGTAGAACCAACTGGTACCCAACAAGGCATTTCAGAACGCACAACTCACTGTGCCTTGTCACGATTACGGTAGCGCACACCATCAGACCAGTTTCCTTCTGTTAGCAAAACATGCTGTTGTAGTGGGCCCGAGAATATTAATATCGGATAATGGAGGATTTGAAAAACATTGCTTGAACTGATGAATCCAGTTTTCTGCTATTTCAAGCTGAAGGAAGGAAAGAAGGACAAAAATAGTTGAAAATAGCGGGCAACCCATTCTTCCTGGCACCACCAGCATAAGTACTTTGGATATGCGGGAGTTCAACAGGAAATTGTTTCTGACCAAGCACACCTTTCCATGTCTGCGATGTATCCAACTATGAATGGGTTCTTCCAGTAGGGAATTCACTTATGTTTCTGAACTGCTTTCAGAAACATAAGTGAATTCAGTTTACTGCAGTGGCCTCCTGAGTCATCAGATCTCAATCCAATTGCGCACTTGTGGGATCAGTTGGTAGGATCGCCGTCCTCCTACACTGGATTCGAGTCCCGTCGATGATGGGAGGATTTTTTACAATATGGCTGAGTTAGTCGGTCTCAAGCGAGGGTAGCATGGTTTTTCTCCCGAAAACTGGGATTTTAAATAAATAAATTTTCTGTTTATACTCTTGGACGACCAAACGGCCAGAGGAGTTCACAAGGTAGAGAGAATACAAGAAACAGCACCGTATTCAGTAGTCACGGGCTTGAACATCGGTCACTCAAGGCACGTCTACTTATGCACCCGCGCGCCTGACCACAAGGCTACGGCAGCCAATAAACCGAAAATCGACCTCAGAACACACGCAATTTACAGACAATATACACGGAGCACAAACAATCTAACAACTATGTGAAGCAGTTGAGTGAACATGGATCGGCATTCCTATGGGATGCTTTTACAGATTATTGAATCCATAATATGAAGAATTTAGGCCATTCTGAGGACTGAAGGGAAAAGGGGAAACTCGCTATTATGTTCCTAATAAAGTGGCCATCTGAGTAAATTGTCAAAAGCATTTATGTATTTGAGTAATTTAAATTAAATATACTAAAATAATTCTTTATATCAACTGAACTCCCCTCATTACATATAACATGTACAGTAAACCCTCGCTAATCTGGTTTAATTGGGGGAGAGGTCATCCGGATTAGTGAAGCAAAAGAACAAAAACTTAGAACACAAATAAATGGAAATTTTTAATAAATAAAATATAGGTGGTGCTGATGAAAATAAATAAAAAATATCACTGTAAAGGCCTTTACTTAAAAACTATAAAAAGATAATACATTTATCCATCGATAGATGGATAAATGTATTGCTATTTTATACATTTATCAGGTGGCGCTGGCGTCGCACTCCAACGCCACTTGATGGTTGCTCTGAATATCACTTAAATACAGATTCTTCCAGCGATATTTCTTTTGGCTTTTTTAATGTCTGTTTATTTGATTTATCAATCACTGCTTTTATCACTTCCCACATCGAATTTTAAAGCAAATGTCTTTATAGATTCTTTTTGGTTTTTAATATATGACTCAGCCTGTTGGCCAATACCAAATCCTTAAGCAATTTTATTTTCCAGGAACGCAATTTTCAAGTTGTTCTATCACTTTGAGCTTGATAATATAGTTAAAGTAACGTGTTTTCTTTTTATTCCACTTTTCCATTCTTTAGGACCGATAATTATATAAAATATGTTAACTTATGTACATATGTTTAAAGAAGTATGCAAATGAAGCGATATTAAGCAATAAAAACTCAAAGTCAACAAAATGAACAACACGCAAGACAATATAATGAATATTCCATCTCTCTCTCTCTCTCTCTCTCTCTCTCTCTCTCTCTCTCTCTCTCTGCACAGTCAGAGTGATTTATCTAATGATTTATCAAATGTGAGCAGAATTGTTCATATTTCGATCCGGATTAACTGTAACCGGATTAGCGAGGGTTTACTGTATATAACATGTCTTTTAACAAATAATCATCCTGATACCTGTCAAAGTATATGCCTCTTATTATTTACCCTGGCGCATTATAACTTCAGTCGTTTTTTTCGACTGAGGTTATAATGGATTGGATTGGATTAAAACCCCAATCCAATCCAATCCAATCACTCTAATTGTATTATTAGTATTGTCTCTGTATTTGGTTTATGATGCATGCAACTTATCAAGAATTTTAGCGATGTTCCATATGCATTGTCTCTTAGTATGTACATAATTGTTTAATATTATGTGAATAACATATCGTGTTTTATTAACTATAAATTAATTTGTTATTATTACCATTATTATTATTACTATTATTAATAACTGACAGGCTTGGCCCAATATCTTGATGTAGGTGCTAACCTGTCAGGATCTCTAGTTTCTGTGAAACGCCAGACCAAACAAGCAGTGAAGGGTATGTTGCAAATTGTATTTATACCTCTGCAATAAAGAATATTTCTTTATTTTTTTAAAAACATGAAAATTGGATTTAAATATAAAAACCACGTAATCAGAATAGAAAATCCAGAGAAAGTTGTGAAACATTGGCATTCCTCTCCCCTTCTAACATTTAATAGGAAAGACAAAATTTATTTGGTCTACTGAATCAAATGCCAAGTTTCAAAGAGGCGGAGAACGTTTTGATCTTTTTTTGAAGTTTTCACTGTCCTGTTTGCATTTTAGTAATAGAGACTGAAAGAGTAGAATTGGACCAGTAATTCCTATATGCTATCTTTTAGTTAAAATGGAAAAAAATGTTTGGATACAGTAAGTATACTTTATGATACTTCGAGGTCACTGTAGAAACGTCTTGAGTGCTGTAGGTAGAACACCACCGGTTTATCAGGAACAGGTTTCAATACTGATTCCATTCGTTGAATTCCCAGTGTCTCCAATATTCTTATAACTGCAATTTTCTTAAATGACATCGAAGAAGAGATATAGAACGTGATATCAAAATTTACAGATGGCGTCAAGAGAGAGAGAAATTGAGTAATGACCAAGCAGTGTCTCTTCACGCCAACTTGGATAAGTTTCAAGGATGTCAGAAAGTTTTTTTAACTCAAGATCTTGCACTTTGGAATAGCAAATTAACCAAAACCCCAAACCACACACACACACACACACACACACACACACACACACACACACACACACACACACACACACACACACACACACACACACACACACACACACACATCTGGCGGGGTTGAACTAAGGACATAGAGAAAAAGAGGGATTTGGGACTTACGGTATGGTCGGACATCATAAAGTTCTCCCAGCAGCGGAAAGAGGCCCATGGTGTCCTATCGATGGTTTATCGAAAATTTGTATAGATAAGGAGGTCATAATCCTATTTTATAGTATAATGCTGCTAATTGGGTAATGACTAAGGATGTACAAGGGATACTGTGTCCAAGTATGGAGAACACATCTAAAAATAATGATAAGTTTCTTATAAAGAGTCCAAAGGCAAGGTAACCTTCTTGGTGAGATCCGCAGAAGGACAACGGCATGAGAAAATACTAGCTACAGAGTTTTAACTAGGCACCTTAAAGGAGAAGTCCCAATTGATATATTACGACACTAAGAATAAAAAGTAAAATGAAAGCGAAATTTTCACTATTATACAGACTAGGAGCCATAAAGAAGAAAAAATCAAACTCAACCCTGCATTATATCGTTAATAATAATACGAATATTTAAGTTGATACACAGAAATTCTCGAAAACGGTATGCAGCGATACGAGAAATAAATATTTGAACATAGAAATATTAATATTTAATATTTTAATTTTAATTTCCATTATTTATTAACACAGAATATGAATAACAAATGTATCTTTATTTCATAGGCAGCTGTCAACAGTATGGTCACTCTTGTCTAGGAGGTAAGAAATATTGTTCTAATAGTTGTGTTATTCTAATTTTATTATAATAACATATTCATATTCAATAATAACATATTCATATTCAATAATAACATAATCATATTCGATGTTCTTTTCTGTAATACGGGAAAAGGTAGCGAATTTTTTCACGAGCAAATACCATTCAATGAATCATCGCCTGTTTAATCCAGTGGGGAAAGCTGTTCCAGAAAACGGAACAGTGCCCATGGAAGTATCTGTAGAAAAGGCATGCAGCAGAAACAGAACGTCTTTGAGACAGAGAGTGGAGAGACTCTGTAAGAGATGGGTCATTAATTAACCTAACTGCCCTCTTCTGAATGGAGTCTAGAATCCTGAGAGAGGTACAGCCCCAGATGTGGGAACGAAATTCCATGGTAGGGTGGGTTTGAGATTTGTACAGAGTGAGTATCTGTTTAGAAGAAAAGTAACGCCGAGAATGAAATGGAAACCCCAGATTTTTAGATGCAGAGGAAGCAATATTTATGATGTGTTTATGTGAATGGAGATTAGAAGTAAGGGTAATCACTAATGGAGATATATGCTCTTCTCTGGAAATCTGAAGGTGATCAAAAATAAGCGCATAACAGCAAAAGAATTCTTTTTTTGCGAGATATGATAGGACTGAATTACCTGGAGATCAACATTTAAAAAATTGGTATTCGATAATCGAGAACTTGAAGCTGATTGTGTAGAGCAAGGTTTCTGAAAATCGAAGGTGGAATGCAATGTGCTATCATCAACAAAACTGTGAACAGGATTTACAGTTAATGGAAGAAGGTCATTAATAAACAAGAGTGGGAGAAAGAACTGGAACCTTGAGGAATACCTGAATAAGTGGAGACGTTAGAAAGCAGAGAACCGTCTACCATCACCTGTAGTGAGCGGGTAATGAGCAAAAAGCTGTATACTAAATTACAAAAAAAAAAAAAAACGATCGGCAATTCATAAGATGGAAGCTAATTGCCAAACACAATCGAAGCATTTGAAATGTCAAGAGCAACTGCTTGAGTTTTCAAACTTTTTCCATTGAATATGTTCACAGATGGGTAACATATCGACACTGACGGAATCCATGTTGGTGATCACTGATGGACGTTTACGAGTTATCGGTTAATGGATTTCTCCATTACTTTAGAATGAGTAGAATTAAGCTCAAAGAGACGATAATTGGATGGGAGGGATTTTTCATCCTTTCTAGGAACTGGTCTGATATTAGCAAATTTCCAAGCAGAAGAAAAAACACCAGTGGAATAAGTGTAAAATGGGGAAACAGAACAGGAGTAAGCTGAGGAGCACAGCTTTTCAGAACAAGTGTAGAAATATCTGATGGTATTTCTCAATAAAATTGTTCAAAATTCTTCTGAGATCCTTTTGATGGATCTTTTTGACCACAGAAGAGTACATGAGTACCTCTCATGAGCCCGTCTCAGGCGAGGATAGCATGATTTTTTCTCAGGTTTTTTTTGTCCAGCAGACAGAAAATCGACCACATGACATAAGGAATTTACAGACTTTTTATATACGGTGTAATATGGCCCAACCAACACAATCACTTTTCACAATCACCTCAAAATTGTAACATGATTCTCTTTCAGTTGCTTTATTTGCCGCCATGACAGTTTTTCTTTGTCTAATTTTATCATCACTGGTAGCGTTTGAACCAGATGGAGGATAACAACCAAACTATTTTCTGCCCAATGCTAGTTATCATATTTATTTATTTTTATCACTGCTATTATTGAAGGTATGGCTGAAGCAGTAGTGGAACTAGAACCTGAGCGGGAAGCAGAGTGGTTATAATCAGTGAAGCAAAGTGGCTATAAGCAGAGTAGTGAATATTGGATTTCAAGATGGCTAAACCGCATTCGAGGGCTGCCGTTCACTATATCCCGATCTACACTACACGCCAACAACCTTGACGAGGAGCTTCCAAGATACCTTGGAAGCTCTGTGTCCTATGAAAAAATATCGTCACTCCATTGAAATTGCTGACCAGAAGAGTTCATGTACCCGACATATATGAAATTGTTACAGGTCCCAGATCGCGTCACAGAAGCAGAAAAAATTCTCCGTTTCCCTTTAGGATGAAAGTCTATAATCTTGCCTGCCTGAAATGTTTCCAGCAAACACCTTTAAACTTTTTAATGAACTTGAAATCGACCCATGACGGCAAATAAAGCAACTGAAAACACGGTGAAATATGGTTGGTTTAGCCATATTACACCGTGTATAAAAAATAAGACATACAAAAAAGCAGTCTAGGAGAACCTTTATCGCAGCTTTGAGTGATCCACGCCTAAACCATTATGGAATGTCTAGCAAGACAAAACCAACTGTATATCCTAACTTGATCCGAGGAATCAGTGACGTTCATTTTCCATTTCTAGAACTCTTCCATCAAAAGTCCAGTATATCAAAAGTCCAGTATATCAAATTCCATAGATTTATGTAAATATCGAATAACAATTGAAAATATTTGTAAATATTTCTGTACATCAATTCTGTTATTGTATATATTTTGTAAGTACTCTTTTTGCACCTTTCTAGCTTGAATGCTGTTCAGGGGATGATTGTAAAAAAGCAATAAACTAAATCGGCTCACATCTAGTGAGTATGGGCTTAGCAAACCCAGGGTCCTGAGCTGGATATCATCATTCTTCTCTTTCTTGGTGATTCCTCTCTCTGTTTCTCAGGGTAACTTGGGGAATTTTTTTGGCTACCTCAGGCTTCCTTGCACCATATGGCTAATATGGTGCAAGGATGGTGCAAAGATGGAAAAGGGCAGATTCGAATACCGTCAATAATGCGAGGAAATTTTATAGAATTTTTTTCATTGGTATGTTAGTCGGTCTTAGACTTGGTCAGAAAGATTCTTCCCTAAGAAACGCGGGTTTTTCGTCCAGAAAAACAGGCAAATCGATAATCGAACACATGTAATGTATGGATATAATACCTATGAGCTTATTAATTCGGACTTCAGCGGTCCTGACAGTTTTAAGACAGTAGCGGTATTGGAACCGTTTCCAAAACAGAACTCCTTATTGAAGATTTGATGGTGGAGAGAAAGAAGACACAGACACAGAGAAGGTGACTCCTCCCAGTTTCTAGGAAGATTTCAGGGTCTGAATAGTAAAGAAAACTTCCTGGTTGAGGTGATTCTTTGCTCAAAGCGCGAACGGACACAAATACGAGATCAGAAGTGAATACTAAACAGACAAAACTCATGCTGGTAATTAAAGCCAAAGAGGACACCGAATTGGATCGAATGATGCTGTAAAACAGAAGGTCTTGGGAAAAAAATTCATTTCACAGATTAACGATGTAAACGTTAAAACGTAAGAAAAATCAGGGAGAGAAGGATAATCATTGAAATCGCGACAAGAAATAGCCTGGTAAAAAAATCTTGTGAAAGTATTGGAGATTTCGGCTTGAGAGTGCAGATTCCAAAGAAGACAGAGGGCCTGGTATGTTTGATGTTGACAGTTCGCTGTTGAAAGAAAAAAACTCTGGATGAAATTCATGCCAGAAACTTGAGCGAGTTATTAAAGGAATATGCAGCCAAAGAAACCAAAGTACATTTTTTTCTGCCAGCGCCAAAACCAAAGATAATCTCAACTATATAACCGAGGCATAATTGGAGTTCAGAAAATAAATAAAACAGATTATTCATAGGAGGAATATACACAGGAAGAATTTCATAGCTGAAACACTTCCGGTGTCTGGGGTATGGCGATGTGTCAAAACTGTGCTAAAAAATAATCCAAAATCCAGTAGGCACTGCGCAGAATTCGAGCATCTATTCAAAGACTGCCTTAACAAGTCTCGAATTCCGCAATGTATTCATGTTAAATCATCCCACAAAAGCAACAACCACTCAGTTCGAGATTTCAGCTGACTGGTAATGGAACTGGTAAAAGAGAAAAAATATCATCTGGCACAACATTAATAATTCAAACGGAAAGGAATTCCTTTTGAATAACTAATGTTAAGGAGCCTCACTGCTTTAAGAGCAGGATAAAGGAATGCTCCATCTCATATAAAATTGTCGAAATATTACACATGGATTGCTACCCAGCGATCACCATCTGCTAACTCAGATCTGTGGTTACCAGAGTTAATTTCTCTCTGCTCCTCTTACGTGGCTTGCGCCACTGTCGAAGGCAAGGTTAGTATTGCCTTATTCTCATAAATTTATTTCCAGTGCAGCCATGAAATGCTAACTGACTATTCGTAACGTTGCTGGCTCTCCGATGACTTACAGCTCCCCAGTGGGAGAATCAAAAATCGACTGCATATTTCAAGTGAAATAAATATATAAAAGTGAAGAAAATGTAAAGTCGGACCGTTTCAAAACGTTGTCATTAATTTGTAGAGATTTGTTCTTTCTAAATCACGCTCATAAAATTAAAAGTATGGTATTACTTAAAAAAACAAGTTAGTTAGAGCAGTGCGTTCCATTTCAGGCGCGTTAGCAAATAGTAACGATTCATGATTTATAATAAAAAAAGAAAAAACCGACGACTTTTTTACGAGAACCGAGAACATTTCATATCTGCGATATTGCCCATTTATTGCTCCAACCAGCGCATGACCACAAACAAACATAACAGCCACTGCTTCAGCTGTATGCGGATAGCCTATGTCATATGTATGAAAAAAAATTGCACTATATATATTTTTTTTTTAATTCGCTGGGTGAATCAAATTATTTGATTATTCACCCAGTGAATAATTAAACAATTTGCAACACATTAAAATGTTTTTTTCAACTTTTGTACAGTATTTACTCTTCTACATGAACAGAACAAAATGTTTTTCATAAATATTTTACTGTGGACAGTGTCGCCTAAGGAGAATTTTTCATATAATAGGTATCCTAGCAGCAAATTCCGAATATCCAATAAAAATCGAAATACCAACTTACAGAGCAGCACATTGTGCAAATTATTCATGCCTATAAAAACACGGGTTGGACCACATCACTTCATTCCCGTTTTTTGGCTTGCTCAGTGGGATGGTCACATTTCCAGTACTCAGGATGGCAAGTCATAGTTGTTTAGATGATTCTTTGAGATGGCGGGCAGCAGCAAACGGTGGCACATTCGCTTAATGTGTTACCCAATGTCGTCTTGGCACTATGGAAGCAGTTTCAGGAGACAGGAACCGTTACAAGAATAGTTAGCTAAGGTTGCCCGAGGGCTACGTCAGCTAGAATAGACTGATATCTGGCTCTAACAACAAGAAACACGGAACTCTACGAATTCTTGTCATCAACTGTCTCTTGAGGCTGCTGCGGCCACAAGTGAAAACATTTCCAACCGGACTCTATTACGAAGGCTCATTTCAAGTAGACTCAACGCAAGGAATCCAGCGCTTTGTATCCTATTAATCCCAAACCACCGCAGAGCTCGTCGAAATTGGTGCCATGAACAGTGACTTGGAGCCTGACAAATGGGGTACAGTTCTGTTCTCTGGTGAGCCCTGTTTTAGCCTACAAACAGATTTTAGTTATTTCATCTACAGATAACGAGGAATGCGGTACCATCCCCTCCAACATCAGAGAAAGGGACACTTATGGTGGAACCGTCGTGTGGGACGGAATAATGATCAACGGCCGCACCCTTTCATATTTTTGATAGAGGTACCGGGAACAGATTCTCGCACCCTATGTGAGATTTTTTTCGGTGTGCAGTTGGCCCAGATTTTCTTTTCATGCACGCCAACGCCACTGTACATAGAGTTCGACTGGTGGAGGAATATCTTAAAAACAGAAGATATCCAACGACTGCGGTGGCCAGCAATCACCAGACTTAAATTTGATCGAAGATGTGTGGAGTGCCCTTGGGCTTCGCATTGCACGTCGACGCCGAACTCCTCGGTCACTTGGTGAACTAAAGTCTGCGCTGGTGAAAGAATGGAATTTGTTGCCACAGAATCTTATAGACACCGTTATATTGATCATGGTTCGCCGTTATAAGGCCTGTTTATCTGTTGGAGGAATCATACGCAGCACTGATATCATGTGACCATATTTTCTAACATCTTGTATCGACTTCTGTAATGAAATCTTTCTGGAAATTCTTATACAACGCTATAAAATTAACAGCACACGTTTTTTACGTGTTCTGTTAATTTTGTCGTGCAGTGTACTTTTATCGCCTAAAATTCCTTCCCTTGGTTCCTCGTGTATAATTGGCGGACGGTCACATCTGAACAAACGATGAAACCTTGGTTCCATCAGTTCGTATCGGCATCAAAAAAAGTGAATGAAGTAATCCATTAGCAGGTAAATTTTATGTGCTCCCCTACATTGTATGGCTTGTAATAATGCTAATTAGATTCTTTCCCGATCCCTCAACGGATAATTTAGAGCGATCTTTTCAAATTAAAAGAGAAAGTAATGTAACCTAATAGTTTCACTAACGATCATCATATTTAATGCATCTCAATCTATTTGAGTTACGCCATTTTGTTTTACCAGCAAGCCGCCTAACAGGCGTCTCTTGAATTACTCATCGCTCCTTTTACTTCAGGGGTATTTCGTAATATTTCTCGAAGAATTTTTTATTTTAATAATTAATGATGTTTATTGAAGACAATTGTAAATAATATAATTCACAATGTTAAGGTCACCCGATCGTCAATATAACTTTCCATGACCTTTGCGATCCTTCTAAAACAATTAAAATAATTGTTTCACGAGAAGTGAATTTCCCACGTGTACTCCAATATAATCAAATGACCATTAAATAATTTTATAAATTATTTCTTATGATTACATTAGATGTGTGTGTTAAGTGAAAATGCAACTAAAAGGCATGAGAACAAATGGGCCTGTTGTACTGGGATCCATGGTGAAATGAAATAATGGTAACGTATAAATCCAGTAAAATATCTTTAATTATAAAAATTTAGGCTTCAGTATATTGAGAAAGAGAGAGAGAGAGAAAATCTTTATTGCAACTAAATTAATACAATGTACATATGTAGATTTAAGTGAAGTTGCAATTGCCCCGTCACGGCCAACGGCCAGGGGCTCACATCAGAATAGATAATGCACATGGATAATAGATAATGCTCACATCAGGATATATGATGGATGATGCACATTCTAAAATTGAAGATGCAACTTGTAAACATGTCATTACACTTCCTCACATTACACAGTATTTACAAGTGACATCGTACGGTTATATTTACAATAAAATTTACAATAAAAATATCTTCTTTACAATTTTATTTCTCTCTCTCTCTCTCTCTCTCTCTCTCTCAAATTCAAAAATAACCTCAAGATCTCTGCTTGGTGACTAGTGGAATGGGAGATCCATGGATTTGGAGGTTCGGAGGGGTTGGATATGATTTTACGGAAAATATCATATATGCAAATTTTGTTGGATTAATTTTTAAGGAACATTCCAAGACATATGTAGTCCAATTCTGTGGGCTGTTGTTGATGGTAGCACATGCGGATTGTCGGTCGTGGGGGAAAGAGGAACTTCAGATTGTCAGCATAACTGCATGATGCTTTGGTCACTTGGCGGTTTACTAGAGGAAAACCGTGTTTCCACGCGCATGATTTAAGTTTGAATTCACACACCGGGTAGAAAAGGTTTGAGTTTGATTCAATCTCAAGCTTTTTCCTCCTGGTGTGGGAAGACCGTGATAATAACATTGTGCAACTGGCGAGAGAAACTTATTTATCTGCAGTAATGACAAAGTATAGTTATAAACTATGGATTTCATGTATTACATTTTAGCAAAAGCATAAGCCTCAGGCTTCCTTGCACAGTATGGTTAATAATAATAATAATAATTACTATTATTATTATTATTTCTCCCTGATGATGTGTTCCAACCTGTGACGGGTGCTACTACAAAGTACACAAGGTAGTTATTATGTCTGGTGTTACTGTTGGTCGAGGAACTCTCTGACTGTCCTATAGGTGTTCAATATTACAACTTTCTGGAGTTCCTTGTAGGTGTTCCCTATTGCTGCTAGACAGTTATGTAGGGTCTTTGACACCATACCGATCGTTGACACGATGATCGGGATGGGCGTTACTTGTTGCATATGCCACATCTCTTTGATCTCCTGTCTTAGATTCGTGTACTTCTGATCTTTTCCTCATGGGTTTGCTGGAGATTGCTATGTTGTTGCACCGCTATGTCCATCTGATATTAGCCTTTTCTTTCTTGTCGACAAGAGTTATGTCCGGTCAGTTGTGCGGGACTGTATTGTCCGTTCTTATGGCGCGATCCCAGTACAGCTTATGGGTTGGGATCTCTAGTACTGCCTGGGGTTCGTACTTGTAATACGGTACACTCTCTTTGATTAACTGGTATTTCTTCACTAGCTTCTGATGGATTATCCTGTCTACTTGATCGTGTCTACGAGTGTATTCCTTCTAGGTGATCCACCTTGCATCCTGCGGTGATGTGTTGGATCGTTTCTGAGGCCAGGTGACATCGTCGAAATGTGTCATTTGCTACTCCGAGCTCCTCTGCGATGTATTTTCTATAGTTCCTGGTGTCAATTACTAGGTCTTGGATGGCGAGCATAAATCCTTCAAACTCTGGAAGAGCGTCCAGCTCGTGAGCCGTGCATTGGAAGCCATTATATCTATATGGTCTTATGGAGGTCATTGTAGTGTCTACCATGGTGTGTATTCTTTGCCCATCTTTCTATCTTCGTTTGAGTCGTCAGATGGGAGGTTGAGTAGGGTATGCCGCTTATTTATCTTCCTTATGGCCTGGTAGAGTGCTGCTGTGTTTTTCTGGAAATAATCCTTGAAGTTAGCTATCGCTTTTTCTTCTGTTGCTCGAGGAGGTCTATCAGGCCCATTTCTCCCTCTTTCCGAGCTATTGTCAGTCTCTCCACGGTTGACTTCCGTTGGTGTTGGCGGCTCTTTGTCATCATTGTCCTTGTCTTTCTCATTATATCCTCCAGCTCGGTGTTAGTCCAATATATCATCCTGAAGGAGTACGTTAGCACTGGGACTGCGTAGATGTTTATTTCTTTAACTGTGCTCCCTCCGTTCAGCTTTGCTTTGAGCAGGCTTTTGAGTGTCTGATGGCATTTTTCAGTTAGGCAGGCCTTGATCTCCTTGTGCTGTAACTGCTGAGCTTGCATCATCCCCAAGTATTTGTTGGTCTCTCCCCCTGTCATGGACAATTTCTGCCCATTAATTTCCCTTGATGCATTCCATGGGTCTTGCATTTGTCTGGATCATACACCATCCTGATATTATTGCTGAATTCTTTGGTGATCCGGAGTAGTTGCTGGAGTGGCTTCTCGGTTGCCGCGTAGAGCTTGATGTCATCCATATACATCAGGTGGGACAGGGTGTACAAGTTTTTCCTTCTCTCTTTGAGGTTATATCCATACTTGCTGTTGTTGAGCGTGGTGGATAGCGGGGTGAGTGACAGACAGAATCACAGTGGGGCTCAGGACATTTCCCTGAACGGTTCCTCTCCTGATGGGGATCGATCTGTTTGTGATTCTCTCGACATTGGTGGTCGTACTCCATTTTGCTATGGTTGCTTTTTTCGCTGACTTTGTAGATCCTTCAGCGTCTCTATTAGCCAACTCTGAGGTATGGAGTCGGAGGCCTTGCGTTAATCGATGTAAGCTGTGTACATGTTATGACGCTTCTTGTAGGTTTGCTCTATAACTATGGCATCAATGGTTAGTTGTGCTTTGCATCCTTTCTGCTGTTTGGCCATGATGTTCTGGCTCTCCGAGTGGTCTGATATCTTCTTGGTTATGCAGCTGGTCAGGATCTTGTATCGTTGGGAGACAGGTGTTCGGCTGTATTTCTATTATTATTATTATTATTATTATTATTATACAGACCGATCACCTATCTTCCAACACTGTACACGATCCTGACCAGCTGCATAACTAAGAAGAAGATATCAGACCACTTGGAGGGCCAAAGCATCAGGCCGAGCAGCAAAATAGATAAGCAAAGGATGCAAAGAACAATTGACTATTGCCGCTGTAGTTATGGAGCAAGCCTACAAGAAGCGCCACAATCTGAACCCGACTACCGCAAAGCCTTCGACTCCGTGTTCCATAGCTGGATGATAGACACACTGAAGAACTACAAATTCAACCCGACATTGATATGCTTTCTAGGAATAAGCATAGCGAAATGAAAAACCACCATCATGATCGAAAACATCACGACCAAACCGATCCGCACAAGAAGAAATCTTCCACAGAGAGAGAGAGAGATGCCCCGAACCCACTATGGTTCTGTCTATCACTCAACCTACTGTCCACCATCTGCTCAATAACAGCAAGTAAGTACATGCTGTTATTGAGCATGGTGGGTTCGGTAAGTACGTACTGTTATTGAGCATTATTGAGCATACATATATACAATACACACACACACACATATATATATATATATATATATATATATGTATAAACTTAAGTGAGAATAATGATAAAAAAATAAATAAAAATAAAAAATAAAAATTAAATAAAAATACCAGCAGCATGGCAAGACAGAAGAGCGAAAATTGTAAAATTATACATAACGATCAAACCAACAGGGAGGGAAGAGAATAAAATTATTGCAGCAGAAACTCTGGAAGATAATTTAGAAGTCTAAAAATAGGAAGATAATAAAATATAATCAATTAAATTTTGAATAGCCAATTAAATGAAATTTAACGGCGCCCCCTCTGACGGGCACCAGGTCCAAATTTATGTGAAATATCACAAGCAGAGATGTGAACAACTACAATAAAATAAAATAAAACAAAAACAGAAATAGAGTGACCATTATGCCCCATCTCGACAGAGGACCACAAGGCCAATAATGGTGAGGGAATCGCTGCATTTCGATCGCTAGACAAATCGCCGGAAAGGCGAATCGATCGAAAGATCGACTCGATCTTTCGAATCGATCTCAAACCTTTTCTACCCGGTGTGTGAATGTTTTGCCTATATAATCTGGTTAAGATTACTTTTGTCAGTGGTGTGGCTTTGTATTTGAGTGCTTGTATCTGTTCCATTTTTAATTTTCGCTGCATCAGGACCACCGCTATTCAAGTCCTCTGCATTGGCAGTTCGATCTGGGGATCGGATGGCTGACTGATCTTTCGATCGATTCGCCTTTGCGGCGATTTGTCTAGCGATCGAAATGCAGCGTTTCCCTGACCATTATTGGCCTTGTGGGCCTCTGTCGAAATGGGGCGTGATGGTCAGTCTATTTCTGTTTTTGTTTTATTTTATTTTATTGTAGTTGTTCACATCTCTGCTCGTGATATTTCACATAAATTTGGACCTGGTGCCCGTCAGAGGGGGCGCCGTTAAATTTCATTTAATTGGCTATTCAAAATTTAATTGATTATATTTTATTATCTTCCTATTTAGACTTCTAAATTATCTTCGAGAGTTTCTGCTGCAGTAATTTTATTCTCTTCCCTCCCTGTTGGTTTGATCGTTATGTATAATTTTACAATTTTCGCTCTTCTTTCTTGCCATGCTGCTGGCATTTTTATTTATTTTTTATTTTTTTATTCTCACTTAAGTTTATATCTCAAGCGTCATGTAGAGGAAAATGCTTTTTGCTCCTCTGATGTATGCTTTACCCCTTTTTTATGTAAGATTCAGTTTTCGATTATTTCAAACATTATTCAAATATATATATATATATATATATATATATATATAAAAAGATAAACTAAATATCAAAAATTTTAAACTGAATTCGGAGAAACAGTATTCTTAACAAAACGTATCCTATGTATTACTGATTTTCCAAAATCGCAGTTTCATTCAAGTGAAAATGCGATTTAACATTCAGCTTACAAAAAAAAAAAAAAACCAAAAAAACCATTAGATGTGAAAAATATGTAGAGGAGATAAGACATCTCCATTCCTTTACTTTTATTACTTTCTGTCCAGTACTTGTAATATTGCGTAGCTATTTATTGGCTGTCAGCACCTTTAAACTGCGCAGAGATAAAGTATGCGTTTTTCTTTCTTGCAGGACATGGGAAGAGAACGGACCCCCAGCAGCCTCCTTACCCTCTACAATACATTCTCCAAGCGCTTAGATCGCGAGATCGCTTCCCAATGATGTACGACCCCTCTCCGTCAAAAAACAGCGAAGCTCAGGAATTACTGGACATCCTTGCAGCGCTGCAGGAAAAACGGAAGAAATAGTTTCGATGGGTCTCTTTCTCCGAGCACCTTCTCCAAACTCAATCCGAGAGATCCCCGTTTGCTTTACAAGTATAAAACAGACACACGCTGTTACCCCTTTGATTTTTATGTGACCATTTGAACTAAGGTGCGATTAATTAAAGAAATGATGCCGATGTTTAGTTGGGAAAATGCTTTCGTTTATGAATCCATTAAATTCTGCATTTGACAAAGAAGTAAAAACCGCAATCATCCTCAGCCAGCTTTATTGACTCTCTCTTAAAAATAAATATAAATAAAGTCTAATCATGAAATGTTTGTCAATGATTTCCAAAACGTTGTATGAAAACAGAAGACAAATTAAATTTGAACAGAATCTGAAATACTATAAAATTCTTTTCGCTAATGGCGACATTAATCTTCCACCATGTCGAAATTTACGTCTCCTTACAGTACAAATTAGAGCAGCGCGGCAGTACAAGAAAAGTTGCTGTTGTGATAAAGGAAAGTGGGAGGAGAGTAATTACATATGGCCATTACTCATCGGTTGGGGTTCGAACACGGTTCAGTGCTCACTTCTTTGCTGTTTCTAATATTTATTAATGATATTGATGTATGAATTTCAAATTTAATGTCTACGTCTACTAATGACAGAAAGGTCGGCAGGCTGGTTAATGACATTAATAAGGATATGGTACGTCCGCGAGATCTAGATAAATTACAAGCGTCAGTCCATGCCGCTTTGTCCATAAAAGGACTGAAGACAACAAAGTTGAAACATAATTTATTAAACAAACACTGGAAAGCTTCTATACATTTTCTGTTTCCACATTGTTTATCAATAATTTTTGCCATCGTTCTAATCCAAGTCACACGTGCGTCTGGTATAAGGATATACTCTGCTCTAAGCCAGCCTCTGTCATATTAGGGTCACCCGGATAAGGTGGGCCGAACATGATAGTGTTCTGGTCTCTGGTCGATTTGGCTTGTGCTAGACGAAAAATCGACTTTCCGAGGCAGCGAAAACTTTCTATCCTCGCTTGAGACTGACTAACTCAGCCACGGAGTAAAAGAGCCCATAAATTTTTTTTTGCGTCGATGAGATTCGAACCCCAGACTTTTCCATCCGGTATAGAGAGGGTGGTGATTATATCCACTGTGTTACCGCAAACACAGCAGACCTGCCGTTTTTCAGCTCCTCATCACACAAAAGAAATGTTTTCCAAGAAGATATCTCAAAAAATCATATGGCACAGAATGAAGCAAACACTCCACCCAAGAGCTGCAATTATCATCTGAGTCATATAGGCACTATGTGTATCATCACGCCGTAATGTGATTTGATGTCCTGTTAGACCTTCCTTTTTGTTTTATAGCCCGATTAAAATTACCAAGTGCTTAGCAATATATATAGTTAAAAGTACAATTAAATTGTACTTTTAACTATACATATAACCACTTAGGTTACGTAATATAAATAATTAGTACAAATAAATAATTAATACATAACTTGATACGGAAGTTATATAAAGGGATTTCGTAGATAACACTCGTTACTGAAACAAATATTTCGTAGATAACACTCGTAGATTTCGTGGATAACTCTCGATACTGAAACATAAATATAGCGTTATAACTGTATTGGGATACAAATTTAGGATTTAATTTTGTACTGAAATTTTTTATTAAATTTAAATCGAAATCATGACTTAAACCAGAGCAGCAAAGCAAAAGGCTCAAGTTAATGGGAATGCTGCGGCTCAGAGGAGAACTGAGGGGGGCAGTTGCCCTCTGAATCACAGCCTTTTAAGATGCACTATTTTCTTGATATTTGCGGAGCAGTCAGGTATGGGACGTGATACTGCCAGAGGGATATCTTTGTACGTGCGCGATGCAAGGATTGTAAGGAAATTAGGCGTCAACTCAGCATTGTTATGGGCCTATATGAGAGCTTGAAGGACAGGGTGGATGCCCTCGAAGGATTACAAGTGAGGAGCCCATCAAGCGCTCAGCTGCCCACACCAATGCCAGGGCTTGCACTTGGTCATCGCGCAACACAGCGGCAGCCCCCAAGGCAGAATGCGCTGGTCCCAAAGGAACTAGTAGTTGTTGGTGACTCCATTGTCAGGGAAACGGGAAACATGCTTTGTAAAAAGGATAGGTGGAACAGGACCAGGGTATGTCTGCCAGGGGCAAACGTTGATGACGTTGTACAGCGGCGAAATTACTTGACAAGTGCAGGTCACTGATGAAAAAAAGCCGTGAATTAGGATTGAAATTGAAAGTGTCTGCAATTCTGCCCAGACACGATAGGAGGGAATATATGATGAGAGCCCTGTCAATCAATTCGGCCCTGGAAAGATTGTGCAGGGCTCAAGGGGTAAAATGTTTTTCAGCCTGGTCTGTACTTGTTAACAGAAGACACTGCTTCTACAGGGATGGGATACACTTAAATAGAAAGGGTGCAAGAATATTTGCTGATGCTATCGAGGCAGTGGTAGGAGGGTCGGAAAACTGATAGATTGGAGGACTAATAGATTAACAGTAGCCACTGGCAGAGGAGAAAGAGATTCTTGCACTGCTTCTATTGGAATGAGCAGTAGCCTGGAAAATAAGATGCAGGATAGTTCAGAGACTGCTGGGAATCATTGGGGTTCAAATAAACATATGGGTTGTGTTAGGGTGGCTAAGAGGAAGAGCAGATGCATGTATACTTGTGTGTACACCAATGCTAGGAGTCTAGTAAATAAATTTGATGAATTTGAGGTATTGCTCAAAACATCAAAGGCAGATATTGTTGGGATTTCAGAGATGTGGTGTGACACAGATATAAGGAATGCAGAACTTTAATTTGGGGAGGACGATGTCTACAGAAAGGATAGACCGGATAAGAAGGGAGGAGGGGTTATGCTATTAGTTAAGAAACACATAAAATCCAAGAATGTGAAGCCAGTCGACATCGATGGACAGGGCAATGTCGAGTCAGTTTGGTGTGACATAAGCATTGGGAGATCAAAATTGAGAGTAGGAGTGTGTTATAGGCCTAATGACTCTGATGAGTATAATAAGAAACTGAACAGGGAAATAGAGTGGGCCAGTAAATCACAGAGTCTTATTATGGGGGATTGTAATTTCCCAGATATTGACTGGAATTTGGGGGCTAGTCACTCACACACTAGCAGGGCTTTTGTGGATTTATTGGATGATTGTTTTCTACATCAGAATGTTCGGGAGGCAACTAGAGGGAGTAATACTCTTGATTTGATTATCAGCAGTGATTCTTCATGCATTAAGAATCTGCAGATAAATGAATCACTAGGAGGCAGTGATCACAGTGTTCTGAAGTGGGATTTACTCAAAGAGGTAACTATCATTAGGGGTAAAGGGAAGGGGTATTGCTTCCGTAAAGGCGACTACGGTGGACTGAGGCAGTATTTAAATTCTTTACAGTGGGACCAACTGATGATGTTACCAACAGCAAATTCAAAATGGGAAGCATTCAAAGAACTTATCTTGGAAGCTACTAGGCTTTACATACCAACTAAGAAATATTGTTCAAGGTTTAGGCCAAAATGGATGTCAGATGAACTAATGAGGCATATGGCAGAGAAGAAAAATGCATGGGATACTTACAAATTAACACGTGACACAGAAGCCTAGGATAGATACAAGTTGATATGCAACCAAGTTACAAAGGAGGTTAGGCAGGCGAAGGCAGATTACGAGAAATCCTTGGCAAGGGATGCAAAGAAAAACAGCAAAGAGTTCTTTACTTATGTAAACTTTAGAAGGAAGGTGTGAATCAGATTGGTCCACTTGATATTGATGGGTCAACTGTTGATGATCCTGCTCAGGTAGCTAACAAACTAAATGAATATTTTGCATCGGCATTCACACATGAGGAGTTATTCAGCGAGGGGAATGCCAGAGGTGTATTCAACTCTGGCAGTAAGCTAGAGAATCTTGTAATAACTGAGAGTAAAGTGGAGAAGAAATTGTTGAAGATAAACACAAGAAAGGCATCTGGGATGGATAGAATCTATCCAGTTATATTAAAGGAGGCAGCAATGGAAGTAAGCAAACCCTTAGCCATAATTATGAGAGCTTTCCTGGACTCAGGGGAGGTACCCATGGACTGGAGATGTGCAAATGTGACCCCAATTCACAAAGGAGGATCAAAGGCTGACATAAGTAATTATAGACCTGTGAGTTTAACTTCTGTTCCCAGAAAATTAATGGAGGCACTGGTTAAAGAAGCACTGCAGGATCATCTAGACAAGACTTCAGTTATAGCTCAGACACAGCATGGTTTTGTTAAGGGGAAGTCTTGCCTGACCAATTTGATTGGATACTATGATGCAGTCACAAAAGAACTGGATGCAGAGAATAACTTTGATATTATATACTTGGATCTTAGAAAGGCTTTTGATACTGTTGCACATGGAAGACTGCTGCACAAATTGGAGCAGTGTGGCATTGGAGGCAAATTGCTGCTATGGATAAAGGGGTGGTTGAGGGGGAGAAGACAGAGAGTGGTAATCAATGGACACTGCTCATCGTGGACTAATGTTATTAGTGGAGTCCTCGGGGTTCAGTATTGGGTCCTTTATTGTTTTCTGTATTTATAAATGATATTGATGATGGTATATCAAGCTTAATGTCCAAGTTTGCAAACGATACAAAGGTTGGCAGGGTTGTCAAGGACACTACTGACACTATGCTGCTGCAACAGGATCCGGAAAGGTTGAGCAGATGGGCTGAGAGGTGGCAAATGAAGTTTAACATTGACAAATGTAAAGTACTACACATGGGAAACAGCAACCCCAGAGCAACGTATCAACTCTGTGGTACTAAACTGACAGTGGTAGAGAATGAAAGGGACTTGGGGGTGGTTGTGCAGGCAGATATGAAGTTCTCTGAGCAGTTCAGACGGGCTGCAAGAGTAGCTCATGGTGTATTGTCAATGATATACAGGAATATTTCCAGCAGGGATAAGGAAATGATTATTCCCTTGTATAAGGCAATGGTCAGGCCACACCTAGAGTACTGTATACAGGTCTGGAGGCCTCATTTCAAGAAGGATGTAGAGCTGCTGGAACGAGTACAGAGAAGGGCAACAAGATTAGTGAATGGAACAAAGGGGTGCTCTTACGAAGAAAGGCTTAAGTTTTGCAAATTACAGTGTCTGGAGACTAGGCACCAGCGAGGTGATCTGATAGAGGTGTATAAAAACCTTGAATGGTTTGAGCATGCTCAATGCTGATGGGATTCTTCCTCTCGCTCAGAATAATCACCTGAGAGGGCATAAATTCAAATTGAGGAAAGACAGATGTAGGACAGACGTGCGGAAATTTGCCTTTAGCCAGCGGGTGGTTGTTTGGTGGAACAGACTTCCATCCCTTGTGGTGGAGGTTGATAGCCTAAATAAGTTTAAGGCTCAGCTGGACAGGTATTTCGAACGAACGGAGTGGTGATGTGGAAGTGGTTTTTTTTTTTTTTTTTTTTGGCTGATGCTGCATAAGCTTGCTTTTTTGCATCATATGCCTCTACTAATGCTGATGCTAATGCTAATTCCCGCACTTCATTTCGCACTAAGTTGCACACATTCAGCATCCCTTATGTACCTGTCTACCTGTTTTATATCGCAAGTTACGAATGCGTGATGCTATCAGCGAGGAAGCGATCCATTTCATGAAAAAAGTAGGAGTATCTAATAGAAGGGTCACTCAGTGTATTTAATGACCATTAAAAAGAACAAGGGGTTCTAGCACTGAACCCTGAGTTACTCCACTAGTAGCACTATTATACACTGAAAATGTTGTCCATGTAAAAATAATCTTTGTCTTCTAACAGTTAGCATTCCTCTGCTGTGGATACCCAAAATTTCAGAAAAGCCAATCTGATTTAGTGTGTATTGCCTGGAGCAAAGTTAAAGTTCTTTAATGTCGATTATCTCAGGGGTTCACATCCAGGGTCCTGAGCTGGACATGATCATTCTTCTCTTTCTTTGTGATTCCTTTCTACTTCTCTCTCTCAAAGTGCAGCAATAATAATAATAATAATAATAATACAATACAATACAATACAATTTTATTGAGAATTCGTTTACAATAAATGAATTCGTTTACTACTACTACTACTACAACAACAACAATAATAATAATAGCGTGATGGCCCAGTGGTTAAGACATTGGACTACCAGCCTGATGGATCCGGTCTCGAATCCGCATTGGTGGAAGCGAACGCGGCTCTATTATCTTGGGAAACCGATATAATAATATTATTATTAAATGGTTAAAAAAAAATCGCGAAAGTTACCCCATTGGACTTATCTTCCCAAAGGTCGGAGTGACGGCAGAGGCAGATAGTAACGCCATCTGGTGTCACTCGCAAGAACTAACTAAATAAATAAACCACTGGACATAAGCCGAAGCTAAATAAGTCCACCTCCAAAGATGGATGATATCGCAGATAAATATTATTCATACTGCATCGAGTGTGGCGCGCAGGATAAAGTCACTCGCGTGACTTTATCCTGGAGACTGCCTCCAACTTTTCGAACCGACCCCTCTGCCTTAGGCAGAGGGGTCGGTTCGAAAAGTTGGAGGCAGTCTCCTGAGCAAGACAGTGGAGCAAGTGGCTCTGTTCCCCGTAAGGCTACTACAAGAGAAGGGCAAGACCATCTAGCCTCACCAACTGGAAGTGTTTCCTGCGCAACTGCGCTAGTGACCACCCAGGAAGGAAGAAAACGCCAATGCATGAAGCGTTGCATTGAAAGCCAAAGCATTGAAATGAATACATACATCATGCGAGCATACTATGAAATAACCATTCTACAGACCGATATGACAAAGTACAGATCGCGACTACATACCAAGTGGTTGCAACATACCCGGATATTCAGGTCACCGAACAGCGATTAGCAGACCAAAGAAGGACCATTGTCACGAAGAACCTAATAGCACCTGCCATCTTGGAAAAAATCAAGCAGGATGTCAGCTATCTGCTACAAAGCACAAAGAATATGGTCAATATGGAACCAGAGGAGGAACAGCATATCATGGAACCAGAGGAGGAACAGCAAGAAGAAATACAACCCAGAGTAGCTGAAGTGGAAAGAGAGGAAGACATGCTATCCAGAATAGAAGACGAGTGGAAGAAGGCACTAACAGATTTCGAAGGAATGGATCCCACAAGAACCACGTGATAGCAGAGGCTAAATCAAATCCTGTGGAGAGTAACAGACCACCTCAATCGGCAAATAAAGCCACAGTACCTTGACAACAATGGTGCAATGCTGGAGGCTCTCCACACAGCCGTATACTGTGCTGCCATAGCAGCCACTAGGATTAATGGAAAAGAAACGAGAGACCAGCTGGTCTTGGTGCATTATAGCCTTAGTTGCTAATGCGCCATTAAAATCTAAACCAACCAACCAACCAACGAGAGACCAGCAGCAGAAGAACCGAAAACAGAAAAGGAACAGCCAGCTTGGGAAAGAAGACTTCAGCAGAAGATAGAAGAATTAAGAGTCAAGATAGGTCAGTTTACCCAGTACCAAGAGGGTAATAAAAGTAAGAAACTGATTGGAAAGGTGAAGAGCATCCTCAAGAGAGAGTGTCCGCAGCAAACATGAGACCAGAAATCAGAGAATAGGAGAAAATTTAGACATACTGAAGCAGAACCTCCTCGCACTCAGCAAGAGACTACACCGATACAGAGAGAGCTCTCAGAGGAAAATAAACAACCGAATTTTCGATGAGGACCAAAGAGCATTCTACAGGAAACTGGGTGAAGATGAGAAAGCAGGAAACGGACCATCCGAGAAAAAGACGATCGATTCTGGGGAAATATCTGGAGCAGAGAAGTAAGACATGACAGCAGAGCACCCTGGATACAAGTAGAACGGAAGAAAACGAAGGACATACAAGAGATGAGAGAGTGGGAGATTCGAGAAGAAGAAGTAAAACAGTCGATCAGGAACACCCACAACTGGCGAACCTCAGGAATTGATAACATTCACAACTTACTGGTACAAGAAGCTCACCTGCACACACAAGCACCTAGCAGAGCAGTTCACTGGAATGATAAGGCACCCGGAGACAATCCCCAAGTTTCTCACTGAAGGAGTCACACATTTGAAGCCTAAAGATGAAGATATAAGAAACCCGGCGAAACACAGGCCAATCACATGCCTCCCAACGATGTACAGGATCCTGACCAGCTGCATAACTAAGAAGAAATCAGACCACTTAGAGAGAGTCAGAACATAATGGCCAAACAGCAGAAAGTATGCAAGCGGAGGAGCAAAGGACGCAAGAAGCAATTAACCATAGATGCCGCAGTTATGGAGCAAGCCTTCAAGAAGCACCGCAAACTATACACGGCCTACATCGATTACCGCAAGGCCTTCGACTCCGTACCTCATAGCTGGCTAATAGAGACCTTGAAGATCTACAAGGTCAATCCAATAGTGACAAACTTCCTAGGAGCAACAATAGCGAAATGGAGTACCACCGTTAAGGTCGAGAACATCACAACCAGGCCAGTCCCCATTAGAAGAGGAATCTTTCAGGGAGATTCTCTGAGCCCACTATGGTTCTGTCTAGCACTCAACCCACTATCCACCATGCTCAACGGCAGCAAGTATGGATATAACCTCAAAGAAAGAAGAAAAAACCTGTACACCCTCACCCACCTAATGTACATGGATGACATCAAGCTCTACGCGGCAACCAAGAAGCAACTCCAACAACTACTCCGGATCACCGAAGAATTCAGCAAGGACATCAGGATGGAATTTAGTCTAGAAAAATTGCAATACCCACACATTGCACCAGGGAATACTAGTTGGCCGAAACTACCAGCTGCTGACTGGTAAAGAGATCGAAGCTCTGACAGAAGGAGAGATCTACAAATACCTAGGGATGATGCAGGCTGAGCAGTCAGAACACAAGGAAATCAAGAAATGCCTGACCGAAAAATATCATCAGAGACCCAGAACCCTGCTGAAAGCAAAATTGAACTGAGGGAACACAGTTAAAACCATAAACACTTATGCAGCTCCAGTACTAACATACACATTCCGGGTCATATATTGGACTAACACCGAGCTAGAAGATATCATGCGAAAGATAAGGATAATGATGACTAAGAGTCGCCAACACCACCCGAAGCCAACACCACCCGAAGTCAATACCTCGGAAAGAGGAAGGAAGGGACCTGATAGACCTGACAGAACAACAGAAAACAGCGATGGTTAACCTGAAGGATTACTTCGAGAACAACACAGCACCACTCCACCAGGCCATAAGGAAGATAGATAAGTGGTATACCCCACTCAACCTAAGCGAGGAAACCCCTCCCGCTTAGGTGGAGACGGTACAAGAAACGAAGTTAGAAAGATGGGCAAAGAAGACACTCCATGGCAGACACTACAATGATCTCCATCAAGATCACATCGATAACATTGCTTTCGATGCATGGCTCACAAGCGGGACACTTCCCCGAGACTGAAGGATTCATATTGGCGATCGAAGACCAGGTAATCAACACCAGAAACTATAGAAAATACATCGCAAAGGAGCCCGTAATATCAGATGACACATGTCGACGATGCCACCGAAACGATCCAACACATCATTGCGGGGTGCAAGGTAATCACGCAGACTGAGTACACTCATAAACACGACCAGGTAGCCAGGATAATACATCAGAAGCTAGCGAGGAAATACCAGTTGACCAAAGAAAGCGTACCATACTACAAGTACGAACCCCAGGCAGTACTAGAGACCCGAACCCACAAGCTGTACTGGGACCGCGCCATAATAACGGATAAGACCATCCCGCACAACAGAGCGGACATAAACCTTATGGACAAGATGGAAAAGGCTACCTACCTGATTGACATAACGGTGCCCAACAGTAGCAATGTCCAGAAAACCCATGAGGAAAAAAATTACCAAGTACACGAACCTGAGACATGAGATCAAGGAGATGTGGCATATGCAAGAAGTATCAACCATCCCAAGCATCGTGTCAACCACCGGTATGGTACCAACGACTCTACATAGCAGCCTAGCAGCAATAGGTCTCCCAGACAACACCTACAAGGAACACCAGAAAGTCGCAATCTTGAACACCTGTAGGATAGTCAGAGATTTCCTCTACCGACAGTAAAACCAGACATTACAACCACCCAGTGTACTTGGTAGCAGTACCCGTCTCGGAGTGGAATCCCCCAATCAGGGAGAAATAATATATGAGCAACAACAATAATAATAATCTACCCACACATGTAGAGCTGCTGGAACGAGTACAGAGAAGGGCAACGAGAAATTGCAGCGTCTGGAGATCAGAAACACCTCAATCAGATCACCTGCGAGGTGATCTGATTGAGGTGTTTCAGGCTTCGAATAGATGGAGCAAGCTCGCTGATGTGATTCTTCGCGTTTACTCAGACTACACACATGGGGGGGGGGGGGGCATAAATTGAAACTGAGGAAGGACTGTTGCAGAATAGATGTGCGGACGCTTGCCTTCCGCCTTCAGCCAAAGTGGGTGGTTGATTGCCAGAACAAACTCGTCTGACGTTATGGAAGTGGACAACTGGAATAAATTCAGGGAAGAACTAGATAAACTATTGTGGGGAATGGATAGGTGAAATGTGAAGGGGTTTTTTTTTTTTTTTTTTGGCTGATGCTGTATAAACTTACTTTCTTGCATCATTTGCCACTGCTAATACTAATGGTAATGCACACAAGATATACCCAAGAAAACCTCCTCATTTACACTCTTCAACTTTACCCCACTTTAGGGTATAAATTATTCCCTGGTCATTATTTTCCGAACCTTATATTTTGTAAAAAATATTAGGAAGCAAATCCAGCCAAGGTCCTTCCGAATGATTTGAACTGTCTTCACAAATTGGCGGAGAAATTGTTTCGTTAACCAGTCTCCTAGCCTTCAAGGGTCATTTGCATATTTCAATATTTTGCCTTTTATTCTTTGGTTGATGGGTTTAAGATCAAGAGTGGTTCTGGCATAAACACTGTCGCTTGTAACTTGGCCCACTCTAAAGGATGACTATTGATAACATCTCTCTACCTCCTTTCCATCAACAGTCCCTCAATTCACTTCATATTGGGTTATTTTACTGACCGCAGTGGGTTGTTAGTCTCCCAGTAGATTCCCAATAGACTGGAGCACGTACAGCTATCTTCCATGTGGGCATGTCAAATCGATTCTTGTGTCAAATTGCTCTCACGTGACATCATAGTAAACTACCAGGTTAGTCAATCAAGACGTACCCTTAATTCGTACTGTGATTCATTTAGAATATTATACCTCTGAAGATGAACCTGCAATGCATTCTGTACCACTGAACAGCAAAAAATAACAAACCAGATTATACAGAATGAATCCAAAGCGCACAGGCTTCTACCATAAATAACAAACCAGTCAAAATATGTTCATTCATGTGTGTTATTTGCTGCATATAATAAGTGGCTGCTTTTAATAAAACCTTCTAAATGTAGGCTTGTCTTCTTTTGTATTAAGGGCGTTTGGGGTAATGGCAGGAGTAAATTTAATTCAGAATTTTGTAATACGCAGCATTTACTATTGTTTTTAATCTTAATAAGACTACAAATGACAATAATTCGAGCACCTGAAGAACGAATACATTTTTAGTCATTTAATATATAATAGATATGTTAATGGACAAATACATTTTCATTTCGTCTCACTAATAAAAAAATATCCGCTGTCATTCAATTGATGTAATTTTTCCCTTGTTGCTCTTCTCATCCGCTATCATTAACCTTTCTCACTTAAGTCCATTAACTTTTCAAGTCTCAAAATGGATTTTCGTTTCTCAGAATGCAATTGTGGATATCCTTCAAGGAATAATGGTGCAATTGATGTGTCAGTTATGAATTGAAGTTTTTAATGGATGCACGGGCAAAGTTCTGCTTTGACATGAACGTCTCGATTGTGTATCCCAGCTGCAATTTATACCCTGCTCTATTCGTCGTAGTGAATAAGTAGTTGTTTTCAAAAGAGAAAACTGGTCTTATCAGTTTTCGATTGGCTTTTCCAGTTCTAATCAGTCTGTTGAATCCGTTTACAAGAAAAACAAAAACATCCATCCCTGAAGGTCTATTTTTCGTAGTCAAAGAGGATATAATTCGTGGCTTACGGCATAGCTTACAGCATTGCAAGTTGAGACTGAAGTGCGCGGTGATCTGTGGGAGCAGCCAACAGAAACTTTAGACTTGGAATGGGAGTGTGAGCTTAACACTTATACATTTTCCTAAAAATAAAAAAAAAGCTACTTTGATCGCTTCATTTAATTAATTAAGATGGCTTTTGAAATGTCTTGTCATTGAATTTAAAAGCAAAACTAATAACGCTTAAATTAAATTTCTATTTAGTAGTGAAATAACACGTTGCATTAACCAGCAAACTGTTTAAAAATAATGAATATTTTCTCTTTGCTAGATTCAAGCTAGAACAGATGAACCATTTATCTGTTTATTAGTGTGTAATGTAATTATTAACGTAAATTGTGTATTTTTAACTGAAGCAAAAAGGAAATGAAAAAATAAGCAAAAAGTTTATTTAGGATGAGACTTAAATTACAGAAAATTTAAAATTACTACACTACTTGACAAAATTAACAGAAATGTTTTCCATGAATATTTTATTGTGTATGGAAATTTGTATGGATGCCTGTTATATCAAATATTCGCCGAAGGCGAATATTTGATATAACAGGCATCCATACAAATCGAAATATAACAGGCATCCATGCAAATCGAATGTATCCATACAAATCGAATATAACAGGCCTCCATACAAATTTCGAGAATCCAATAGAAATCGATTTACCACATTTATAGAGCCGCACGTTGTGCAAATTATTCATGCCTACAAAACCGTTGGTTGCAACCATATCATTTCATTCCCCTTTTTTGGCTTGATCAGTGGGATAGCCACATCTTCAATACTCAAGACAGCAAGTCATCATCGCTTAGATGATTCTTTGAGATGACAAGCCATTGGACGACTTTAATCCGAGCACAGGCGGAGGTGGGACGTTAGCTTAATGTGTCATGCAGTGCCATCTCGGCACTCTGGAAGCAGTCCCCTGGATCTAGAGGTTATCCTGCACCTTCCTAATATGGTTTTTTCCAGGTGTATATACCAAATCTCCACAGCCGTCTATGACCACACCATCAACGCTATATCCCTAACTAGGACTTACAGCAGTATTTGAAGTGTTGATGAAATGCAGATTCTCTCTAGCAAACTGAACCAAATCTGGCAGATACAATAGACCAACAAGGGACCCATTACAAAGTTTATACCAGAAATAGCAATTCTCTATCCCAAGCCTCCAATATGATTCTTTCCAGATCTATACACCACCTTCCTAATAACAGGACATGGTACCATCAACCAAAAATTAACATCGCTGGGCATTACTGCAAATCCCTACTGCCAGATAGAAGACTGTCATTACTCGTCTACATCTGCCCTCATTATGAGGGCCTTCGTATTCAACTAATCACAGCTATACACGAATTTCCACAAGATAGAGAGCACCTTTTCATAACAGATCAACATTACTACCAAGCTTTTACCAATTTCGCTCAGCTTTTCACCCAAAGAACAAAAATGGCCATAGAAAACCACTCCTCCTGACGGTAACTAATGTTTCTCTCTCTGCACTAAACACACCAGCTACCGTTGCAGATGAACTCAACAGTTATTTTGCATCGATATTTACAAATGAAAAACCTTTTGTGGCAATGGGAAATTGTGGGAGCGAAGTTGAAAAATATGTAATTAATGATATTGAAATTTTGCAAGATTATTTAATGAAAACACTTTCGAGCCTACAGGCCAGTAAGGCTCCTGGAGTTGATGGAATATACCCTATAATCATAAGGGAGGCGGCAAGCGAGTGCATTGAACCATTGAGGCTAATTATGCGAGCATCACTAGACTCTGGGGAGATTCCCTTGGATTGGAAAAGTGCCAATGTATCTCCCATACATAAGGGTGGCTCTAAGAGTGAAGTGGGAAATTATCGACCTGTCAGTCTGACTTCAGTGGTAGGGAAAATCATGGAGGCAATGATCAAGGGTGGAATTCAGGATAATTTGGATAGAATTGAAATTCTCAAGGATACTCAGCATGGTTTTGTAAAGGGAAAATCATGTTTAACAAATCTGGTTCGCTATTTTGAAAGGGTCACTCACGAGCTCGATTTAGGGAATAATTTCGACATTGTTTATTTAGATTTCAGCAAAGCTTTTGACTCAGTCCCACATGAGCGGTTGCTTTATAAGCTGGAACAGGTTGGAATCACTGGGAAAATCCTTAGATGGAAAGCAGGATGGCTTCAGGGCAGGAGGCAAAGGGTTGTGATAAATGGCTATTAATCAGATTGGGTTGATGTAAGATGTGGGGTTCCCAAAAGGATCAGTATTAGGACCACTGTTGTTTTTCATTTTCATAAACGACATCGATGAAGGGATAGATGGCGTGATGTCTAAATTTGCAGATGATGTTAAAATCGGTAGGGTAGTTAATGATCACTGTTAAGCTGAGCTTCTTCAGAGAGATCTAGATAGACTTCAGGAATGGTCAGAAAAATGGCAGCTATGCTTTAATCCAACAAAGTATGACCTGGGAAATTACACCTGGGAAACAGTAATCCCAAAATAACTTATTCACTTTGTGGAGTTCAACTAAACCCAGTACTGGAGGAAAGGGACTTGGGTGTTACGATACGGTCAGGCATGAAATTCTCTGAGCATTGGAAACAGGTTGCAAGGAAGGCCCATGGTGTCCTATCGATGATCTATCGAACTTTTTAAAGGTAGAGATAGGGACGTGATAATCCCATTATATAAGGCTTAAATTAGACCACACTTGAAATACTGTGTTCAAGTATGGAGACCGCACCTAAAGAAAGACATTTGCCGATCTCACCAGGCGATAACTCGCCTGGTGAGATCGGCAAAAGGGCGTCCTTATGAAGGAAGACTTCGAATATGTGGGTTGCACAGTTTGGAAACTAGACACCTTAGAGGAGATTTGATTGAGGTGTTTAAGGCTCTGAGAGGCATCAGTAAAATGAATGAGGACAAAATTTTCAAGATTGTAAGTGATGCTAGAACTAGGGGACATAAATTCAAGTTACGGGGGGAAATGTTTAGATTGGACTGCAGGAAGTTTTATTTTAGCCAGCGAGTTATAAATTACTGGAATAAGATGCCTACATGGGTGGTAGAGGTTGACAGTTTTGGGGAAATTCAAAGGTCAGCTGTACAGTACCTTCGCGTCAGGGAAGCGCATAGGATCATAGGTTTAATTTCCTTTTCTTTTATTAATTATTATTATTATTATTTTTTATTATTTTTTTTATCATATACACACATGTATATATATATATTTTTTTTTTTTTTTTGGCTGGTGCAGCATAAGCCATAGGCTTTCTTGCACCATGCGGCCATTACTAATACTAATTTAGACTTGACTTAAACCAGACGTCTCTACCGATTGTGACTACTATTATCCCTAAATAGGACTTACAGCATCTTGAAATATTTCCCTGGATTGCTAACCGTGGAACATCCAGATTAGGGTCCCCGTGCTAACCTAAAATTCAACCTAACCACACTAACCCGAGTGTACCATGAAGAGAATGCTGCTAACTCATCCTAGGATTGGGTATGATCCAGTGGTTTAAAACTACCCCAATACCAACAACCACACCTAACCAGCACCCTTGCTGGGTGGCTTTTCTTCCCTCTCCATGGGGATACCACCTTTCCCTGGTGGAGCCAATGTTCCACCAATAAAAGGGGGGATTCATTCACCTACATCCCCTCGCGCTTACTCTTTCTCCTCCTTCTCTTTTTTTTTTTTTTTAACTTGGTCATAAGGGAGGTTAAGGCAACCCTGGCGGCGACCAGCAAGAGAATAATGGGCAGCCTGGCTTACTTCCTAGCAGTGTGTATGGGCAATGTGATGTCACATCCGCGACCCTGCAGCTAAAAGCCAGAACCCAACTATATACTACACGCAGTACTTTTTTTTTGGCTTTTACAGAATAATGAATGCTTCGCAAGCATACTTATGGGAAACCACCGGCGGCACCCCCTTGCCAAACACTATGGAAGCAGTTTCAGGAGACAGGAATGATAACGAGAGCGGGCCAAGACACAAGAGGGTGACATCAACCAAAACAAACTGCCATCTGGCTCTAACAGCAAAATGGAACCCTATGATGTCCTGTCATCAATTCTCTGAGGTTACTGCAGCCACCGACAAAAACATTTCCACTGTACTGTGCTAAGAAGGCTCAATTCAAGTGGACTCCATGCAAGGAAGCCAGTGGTATATGGACATGTGTATATGTAAAGGGCGGCTCCTAGAACATTTGCTCAACTTCGCCTCCTATCTCTGTGAAGTATCTCTACAAACGGGCCAGATGTGTGTGACGTCGGTTTGTGTGTATTATGCGTGTGTTCTATTGTTCTGTTCTGGCCGCTTGGCTACCCAGAAGCATCAGTCACCTGAACAGATGATTCTGGGTACTCATCCACACCACGGGAAGGTGGGCCAGTCCATGTAAAGCGCGTACTGTCTCAAGAGAGACTCTGACCCACCTGATGTTGTCAGAAGGTAGGCCAGGATCCTCTGGGGGCCCATTCCAGAGGGAAAAAAAAAACACGATAACCCATGGTGCTGGATATGGAACCGAAATTAATAAAATAAAACATTTATAAAAATAAATAAATAATAAAAAATAAAAATAAATAAAATAAAATAAAAATAATAATAAAAATAAAATAAATAAATAAAAATAATAATATATAAATAAATAAATAAATTAGTAAACAAAAAAATTATGATAATAAATAAATGCATAAAAGGAAGAAAGTGATGCTACTAAAAAAAAAAAGAAAGAAAGCACTTAATTGTCTGCAGGCCGAGGAAAAATTTCACTTCTTGAATATTTCAGTTTATATATTATTAAAGGAGATCTAACCAGCTATGCATCAGCAGGACCATTGTGCTGCATTCTGTTGAGATCTGTCCACACTGAACGCCTTCGAAGAAATACGCCTTGAGCGAAAGCCTGAAGAATCTGATATGACTCCGAGCTTTGAAGCAGAGACAACTCCTGTCCTGGTTGAAAATTGGTAAGTGCATGAAGAGGAAGTCTGAGATCGTCATACAGGGAGCAATGAAACAAGATGTGATCCCAACTCTCTGGTGATCCACACGAACAGAGGTCTGTTTGTGATAAATTGAACCTAAAAAGACTCTGGTTCATCAATCCATGTCCTGTCAACAAGTAGGACGTGAACATGTCCATGCAGAACCACAAACGAACACGTTTATCAAGGAGAAATGAAACTTGTGGTATAAATTTTATCGTTGTTGCACCAACGGGAGCTGTATCCCATCAAGACTGCCAGATGTTTACTAACTCGTTCCACAGTCTCCTTCTTTCTCTTTTAGCATCATCTTGAAGGTTGATGGTTATTCCAAAAAATTCGGTCTCAATCTGCTTTTTCAGTCTGTATAAAAATTCTCTATAAGTAACTGGCAAGTCTAAAGGTAATGTTCTGGCTAGTACTTGCAGAGTTTGCATCGAGACTGTCCTGCATGCCTTAACTTAAATACCGCAAGATGGTGCTCTGCTATGAGGCGAGTTTTGCTTTGAAGTGTTTGAGCCGTGCCCTGTGAAACCATGCACCGGCAGCATACGTGATTAGAGGGAGGAAAACTGCATTGTAATAGATCCTTAAAGTTTTTCTTGGAGAGCCCCCATTCAACACGGGACACCTTAACAATTGCACCAGTAAATATACGTATTTTATATGATAAGTTTGTCAAGTGAGGAATAAAATTGAGACTGGAATCAATTACCACTCTTAGAACCTTGTATTCTTTACCTATGGGGAGACGAATGTTGTTGATCTTAACCAACGCAGGACGAGAGATATCCAACTTTGATCCAAGAATCATCATCTTTGTTTTTGACAAGCTGATTTTAAGCTTATTGACCACCGTCCAATCGTAAAGTGTAAAGTGTGTTTGGGGTCAAACGGCACCAGGGGTTTCCCCCCTGGTGCCGTTTGACCCCAAACACACTTTACCGCGTAGTTTACATTGTCGTATGATACATACGCTGTAAAGGCCAGAGATTTAAAAGTGTATGGATATTGTACATGAGTAGTGTTGTGTACCGTTGTTCTTCTGGCCATTTAGCCGCCAGCCCTCTGCTGAGGCCAGACGTTGTCCACACTGCGCCCCGTGGAGGCAGACCAGGTACACCAATATTTTAAATAAGTACTCTGGCAGGTCCTGCCACCTAGTTTCCTGAGATTTCAGTGGCTAGGACCTAAAAAAAAATAATAATAATAAAAAAATAAAAATAAAAATAAATAAATAAATAAAAATTAAAAATAAAATAACTAAGTAAAAAAAAATTGAGAGGTTATCGCGTGGTGTGGTTGTGCTAGAATTGTGAGGCCGAAAATTGTGGGCGAATCTAATTTGGCTGTAATTAAGTTTGGATGTGTGGGGCTTTCGCTTGCGTGCAGGTAGCGTGGCAGGGAGACTGAAGGCTGAAGATTTCCCTTCTGGTGGGGCATGCCCATGCACCACCAGAAGGGAAAGTGTGGGTGGCAAGGAGGGAAGGAGACAGAGGGACCATCACCTCCCACCCGGCCAGAAAAATTGAAGAAAAGTGGGCCAGGCAAGGGCGACGGGTCAGATCGCCAATAAGGCTTAGTGTGCAGAGAGGCTCTACAGTTTCTTCAGTCGGTGGAATGTCATTTCTGGAACATTGTCCTGTCCGAGGTTTACAAAAGTCCAGTTTATTTTGTAGCCATTCATTGGTTAGGATCCCATCCGAGGTTATTTAGTCCAGTCAGTTTAGATGTGCATTTGTGATTTTATTTTGTTCCTTCTGCTATGAAGTCAGATCCCTGCGGGTTTGATTTGTTCCAGTGGTCCTTAGTGGTGTCAAATTGTTTTTCAGATTATGGGCAGCTTTGATGGGTACTTGCATTCTCTTCATTGCGGCGGTTGCGGCTTGGGGAAGGTCCGTCTTCTGCTGAAGAGGCCCTGGGCGAATTTTGTTAGCGCTTTGTAGCTGTCTTCTTCTTCTAGGATGAGGTGTTCCTTTTTTTGCAGTGTGAATCGAATTTCAGTGATGAGCCGGCAGCGTAGATCTTGATACAGGTGACAGTGATATATGAGGTGTTCCCATGTTTCTGTTTGGCCGCAGTGGCAGAGAGGAGTGTCACTGAGTCGGAAGCCTGATAACTTGTGTCTGAATGCACCGTGTCCGGTGAGTAGGTATGTGATCAGGAGTCCTGAAGAGAGCCAGTGGGGATATTTTGGATATACTTTCTGAATTGTCGGCACGAATTTCCGGGTGATTTCACCTTTGATTGAATTTTCCAAGCGGGTTTGCCAGGTCTGTTGGAGATGCAGTGTGAGTCGCTTCTTTTCCATTTTAGGGTCATTGGCTAAGTCAATCGTGTAGTTCAGGCAGGTGGACGTTTTTCCTTTGCTGAGGTGGTGTAGGATTCCGCGACGAAGGATCTCAGGTCCAGGGGGAGGGCACCCATAAGGACCTGCAGCGCGTGAGTACTCACCGTCCTGCAGGCTCTGGAGATCGTTAGCAGGGTATATCTTTGTATCGTCTCGAGTTTTCTCCTGTTGACCACGGTGGTCGCTTTGTGGTACCAGACTCCAGAGGCATATGAAATGGCTGGCAGGAATACTGTCGTATAGAAGAGAGCGAGGGTCCTTTTCCTCCTTACGGGTGACTCTTGCAAAGAGTGTAGAATAGTTTCTGATTTTATTCCTGATGTATGTCAGATGTGGTGTGAAGGATAGATTCCTATCGAGCATGACTCCCAAATGTTTTAATTCCGTTGCGAGTTTGATGGTTTTCCCCTGGACTTTGATTTGGGGAGGCCTCCTAATATCTAGGGTCCCCCTGAGTAGGACTGGGGTTTCACTAAACCACGCTGGCGAACGGCAGTTTGTATCCTATCCAATCTGTCCAATCGTACAGATCCCAGAGAACAAAATTTTCGGTAGTTTCAAGATCGGCCCTAGAGTTACCATTTACCAAGATGTCGAGATCGTCTGCATACGCTATTATTTTGACGTTATCGAAAGATCGGGAGAACCACTGCTGCAGCACCATGTTCCATGTAAAAGGACCCAATATAGAGCCTTGTGGGTCCCCCCTCTAAATACTGACCTTGATACTTGGCTGTGTTTAGCCTTGACTATTATGGTTCTATTGGCAAAGTAATTACGGATTAAAAGGTAAAGGTGGTTGGAGCACCTAGCCGATCGCAGACCCTCCAGGACGCTCTCCCACCAAAGGGAGTCGAAGGCGCCCTCGAAGTCGATGAAAACGGACAGGGTATATTTATGTACCGAGTTTTGAACTGAAGAGACAAAGTCCACAAGAGCATCCGCGCAGGAACGTCCAGGACAGAACCCATATTGACTCCTTGAAAGCAGATCCTGTTCTACCAGTAGGGTATTTAATCTAATGGCCGTTAGTCGCTCTAGCAATTTACCCAAATTAGCCAGCAGAGCGATCGGCCTGTACGATCTAGCCGCTCCAGAAGGCTTATCCGGCTTTCTGATCAACTTAATTAGAGCGACCTTCCAAATTTCCGGAAAAGTTTCTTCCTGAAGGCATCTGTTGAATACGTTTAGAAGAACATAAGGTTTGTTCTTCTAAGTAAAGTTTCATAAAGTTTCAATAACAACATAAAGTTTCAAGACTCTGATAATAAAAATGTTTTTTACAAGATCTAGTCCTGGGCACTTCTGAACATTAACTTTATGCGAGACAGCCTGCAGTTCATCCAACGTAAAAGGGTCGGTGGTTGTTGAGGACACATAAGATTCATTGTCTGATCGGATTTTAGAATGAACAGCTAAGTCTGAGGTAAGATCATCCAACGGAAAAAGAGCATCTAAGATTGCGTTTGCAGAATCATGCCAGTTCAGTGTTTCCACGGAGTCCGCCACAATTGAGCCAAATATGTTAGAACTAGAGGTTTTTCCTCTTACAATCTTGTATAGAAGACCCCAATGGTTAGCATTTCCAGAGGTGTGAACGAAATTCATCCACGTTTCACGCTTTCAAGAGGCAATGGCCTTCACGTAGCTTTTCATCAATGAAGAATACTGCTGGTAAAAACGATTAACGTCGGCTTGGGGCCAGTCTCTGTGCCTTTGGTAGTACCTACGGGCTCGATGAACTTCCCTTCTTAACTGGGATAACTCCTGCGTCCACCATGAACACGTCTTCTCATTAACCCTCTTTTTCCTAGAAGACTTATATGACGCTTTTATTATAGCATTTTGAATATAGTTCACTTGATGAGAAATAGGTGAGGTTTCAAAAGAAGCAAGTTTCTGTTCGTCAAGGTCCAGAAGAATGGAAGAGTCAAAAGCATTCCAGTCAATATTTCTGATGGAAAATCTTATTAATTTGCTGTGAGAAAGTGTGTGAAGATGGAACGGCAGAATCAGGGGAAAGCATATAATAGATGACTCTATGGTCACTGGTGCACCAGTCCGTATACACAGTCCAGTCAGTAAGACGCAAATCAAAGTGAGAGTTTGTCATCGTTATGACTATATTAGATTCTCCTGCATAGCTTGAGAAAGTATGAGGGTGATTAGGCTTGTTTTGAATTTAAACACAATGATTAATTATGAACTCCTCCAAGAGAAGGCCACATGCATCTGTAGAAGAGCTGTGTCAAAAGTTTGATTTTGCGTTGATGTCCGATGAGATCAATATATTGCTATTCAGCCACAAAGTATTTATCACAGTCTCGAGGTAAGCAAGAGAGAGATTAAAGTTCTCCGATGGAGGGCAGTAGAGAGAAATTAAGTAAAAATTCATTAAGGAGTATGTGACAAGAACGCAGGTAGAGAACTGAGTGCAAAATCCATGAAGTCTGTGATGTCTAAAGAGTCTGTGATGTCAAAATCCGTGATGTCTAAAGAGTCATTAAGAATTAATATACAAGATTTGGGACTCTGGTCGATGGGTTGTATTATTCCCATTTTCAACGAGTAACCCAGGATTTTAGACTGTGGTCCAGACTGGACACGTGCAAAGTAAGGCTCTTGTATAGCAACAATATCAATACAATTTTTCTCGGCAGAAAGCCTAATCTCGTCAGCTACTGCCCGAGATCGCTGCCCGTTTATCTGCATAATCCTCAGACGGCCTTTCTCCCACACAGACGAAACTGGCTTAGAACCGTTTAGAGAGGTAGTGTTGTTTACATTATGTAAAAGGTTCAGAGTGATGAGTCAAATCGTTCATAAGCGGTCCTTATTCTTGCAGTTTCTAATCTTTTATATTCAGGACATTCACTGTCCTTTACAGAATGGCTGTACTCCGTTTACATCGCTTGCAGTTTGCGCAGCAAGCCGCCTCTTCCTTATGAGGGCACTCAGAGAAAACATGACCACTGCGGGGACAGTGACCGCACGAAGGGGATTCGTGGAACAAAACTGTGTAGTGTGCCCATATCCTAAGCAGAGGTAACACTTGGTTACAATTGTAAACCGACGGAATTTGTGAGAACTCCAAGATAAGAAAATCCGTTCTTGTGACAGAAGGCGTTTGTACATTCTTGGCGGGAAGCTTATTACCCAATTCACAAGTGACGACGATCTTGCACGGGTAGTAAATCTGAGAGCAATTTCCTGTTTACATTCCTCTAAGGAAAATCCATTGTCAGCCAAGTTTTTCACATGAAGATTTTCGATTATTTCGTCTTTAGTTAAATCTTTTGGAATGTCGTAAAAAAGCAAAGAGGCGGGTTTCCCATGCGAGGGCAACAGAGAGAGACGCCAGCCGAAGTAAGACTCAGAAGCAGATAAAATTTCCAAGTCTGTCTTGGTAGCAGTTTCTATAATAACTCCTTTATTTCGTATCATGCGTAGGGACTTAATTTTAACAGTCTTAAGATCATACTTGAGGGTCTTAGTAACGAGATTTTTAACATCGCCACTTGTTTTGCACCCACTGGTGTCTGAATCTCGAAGAATGATAACATTATCAGTTTTAACTTTCGGTTGTCCAGTCTTTTGTACCGAAATTCGAACAGTGTCTGCATATGATCTAGGAAAAGGAGAAGCAGCTAGTAACCCAGAATGATTAGGTTCTGAACATGACAGGTCTGGCTCCCTTATCAGCTGAGAATCATCGATAACCTCGGATCCCATCAGATCCTTTGATTTCTCTCGTTTGGCCGCATCTGAATTCATCACAAAGGCTGGGCAGGTATTAATAATCCTATCAAGGAGATCTGTTCTGTTTTGTACCTCCTGATTAGGTGCCTTTAGTTTTTCGTTTTCAATGAGAAGTGACATTGTCACGGTTTCCAAATTGTGCCACTTTTCTCTTAGGATGTTACCAGCTGTTTTAGTAATCTTGTTTCCCTCTTGGGAGAGAAACCCAGAAAAATCATTATGCAGTTTAGATATGGTTTCCAGAATGACAGGTGCGTCCATTTCATTTAGCTTTGTTTGTAAGTTTAATTCACCTTCGGAGCCTGTATCCAACTTGTCATTCGTTGACTCCCCCTTGGCAATATCACTATCCATCTCTGACTGTATATATTTGGCCAGTGTTTTTTGCGTTGCAGAGTCCTGCAATGAGCCATTCAATTTCATCTGTTCAGTGGAAAGAGATTTCTGATGAAAAGTTTCATCTTGCGAAGACTCAGAACCATCCGATCCCTCGAGGGCAACTTGTGAATTTAATAACCCAGAACTTCTCAGTATTAGCAAGTTGTTTGTCATCCATGTGTAGGTTTAAGGGGGTTAAAGAAAACACACGAACTAAATGCAGTTTAGGTATATCCGCTTCAGATGTCTTCCAGCTAAAGTTTGTCCCTTAAAGCACACAAAAGGCCACAGACTCCTAAAATATCTCACAGCAAAGCAACTTCCTGCCTGTGAGAATAATAGAAGAAAAGTAGTTGGGGTGGGGAGGGTTTAATCCCTAACTTTGTCGCCACGTAACATTGTCCTTGACCTTGTAAGCACCGTATTGTCTTAAGCGACTATTGCTGCATTTCGCTGCTGAGTCAACTATAGACTGACTGTTCATTACAACAAAACACCGAAGCATACATGCCTAAAAATTAAATATTAACATATTACCTGTCCAGGATTCCTTTAGCGGACTCTATATCCAGATTCCGGTCATCATAAGCTCTCTGTCAATAGGTATAGGTATATTTGGGTCTAACGGCTCCTGGGATTTCTCCCATCTCCGCGTATGTACACTGTATCGGACAAGCCAGGGATTTAAAAGTATGTGGGTCATGTGGTATGTAGCATGTTATGCCCTTGTTCATCCGGCCTGTTAGCCGCCGGGCTCCTAATGGGACCCGACGTTACGATACCTCGCCACGGGGAGGCCGGCTGGGTGTTATCTATATAGTACTCTGGCGGATCCTGCCTACTTTCCTGGGATTTCAGTGGCTCTCTGTCAATATGTAATTCGTGTATTATCCTTTTAGGTTTACTTTGATAATTGCATATTTTAGCAGAGCACTGAATTCAATAACTCACTGTTCACCGCCACCTAGCGACACCTCTGGAAGCCAGTGGTATATCACATTAACAGCAGTTATAGGGAAAACCCTGGAGACCGCCATACAAACACAAATACCTTGAATCACATTAACGCCAAACCACAGCAAAGTTTGTTGAAACGTGCCATGAACGTGTGATTTGAGCCCTGAAAAATGGGGTAGCTTTGTTCTCAGAGTCCCATTTCTGCCTAGATTCTACACGTTATTTCATCTGGAGAAAAGAGGAATGCGATACCATTCCGGCCAAACATCAGAGAAAGTGGCACTTACTGTGGAGATGTTCTCATGTGGGGCAGAATAATGATCGATGGGCGCTCACATTTTTGAAACGGTTACCGTAACTGTGCAGAGGTACCAAGAACAGATTCTCCAGCTCCATGTATGACTTTTTAGGGAATGGTTGTCCTAGATTTTCTTTTCATGCATGACACCACTGCACATAGAGCTAAAGTGGTGGAGAAATATCTTGAAACTGAACATATTCGACTGTGCTGGCAACGGTAATCATTTTATATCACCAGACTTAAATCCAGTCGGACACCTGTGGATGTTGCATTGCATGCCAACAGCCAACTCCTCAGTCACTTGGTGAGCTGAGGTCTGCACTCATTGAAGAATGTGGACATGTGGACATGTGTTTTTGTAATGGGCGGCACCTAGAACGTCAGTTCATCTCCGCCTCGTATCTCTGTGAAGAACAGTACCACTGTAGAAGGGCCAGAAATAAGTAGTGTATGTTTGTGTGTATTATGTGTGTGTTCTGTTGTTGTGTCTGACCGCTTGGCTACCCAGAATCATCAGTCACCTGGACAGATGATTCTGGGTACTCGTCCACACCACGGGAAGGTGGGCCAGTCTCAATGGAGCTCGCACTGTCTCAATTCGAGACTCTGACCCACCTGATGTTGGCAAAAGATGGGCCAGATTCCTCTGGGGGCCCACTCCAGAGGAGAGAAAAAAAAAAAAAAAAAAAAAAAAGGATTTCCCGTGGTGTTAAAAAAAAAAAAAAATAATAAATAAATAAATAAAATTAAATAAAATAAATAATAAACAAATAAATAAAAAATAAATGAATAAATAAATAAATAGAAAATAAATGAATAAACTAATAAAAAAAAAAAAAAAAATTTGGGAATGTTGCTCCCTATTGAGTAGCTTCACCAGACAAAGAAGTAGAATTATTCGTATAACAAATTCTTCTTCTTGTGAAAACATCGGATGCAAACTGCTGAAGAGCAACATAAGAATTCTTGTCTCCCACCAGCAAAGTTTCATGCCCATGAGAGAGTGTAGAAACTGACGAACGAAGAACATCTCTAAAGTCATTATACAGCGGACATTCAAATAAAATGTGGCTCCAATTTTCATTTTCCCCGCATTGACAAGCTTCCGTCCTAGAAAGACCAAAAGGACATAGTTTTTCGTTAAGAGATCCATGTCCCGTTAAGAGGAAGGATGTATATAAATCCAAAGAGAACCAGACAGGTTTCTGCTTTACACAAAAGGTCACCTCAGGGAAAAAAGTCCTAGTAACAGATCCGACAGATGACGTATCCCAGCGTGTCTGCCATAGATTTATCATTTCATTCCACAAACGATTACGTTCTTGCTTAATATCTGAATTAATGTTCAGAACCAAACCCATAAATTCAGTTGATAGTTGGTTTTTTAACCTATAACAAAGACCTCTGTAAGCAACGTGAAGGTCCAATGGCAATACACCTGCAAGAACCTGCAGTGCAGAAGTTGAAACAGTACGACAAGCTCTTAACATACATAATAATATTGTGCGTTGCATAGTAGCCAACTTCAATCGAAATTTAACAGTTCTAAGCCTGTGAAACCATACACCTGCCGCATAAGTAGCCATAGGAAGGAATACGGCATTATAATAAATTCTCATGGTACGTCTAGAAAGTCCCCAGTCTGAACGAGAAATTTTTACAATAGCACCAGTGAATCTTCTGATCTTTGTTGTTACATTATTTAAATGAGAGACAAAATTAAGCTTTGAGTCGATTGTAATCCCAAGTAATTTAGTTTCAGAGACAAGTGGAATCCTGTTATTATTAATCTTCACTAAAGGGGGTCGTTGAGGGTTTAAATGTGATCCGAAGATCATCATTTTAGTCTTAGACAAACTTATTGTCAATTTATTATCCACTGTCCATTGAAATAAATTTTGTAAGACATCATTGGCATTACTTTCGATAGCAGATCTAGATGAACCATGAATTAAGATAGTGAGATCGTCGGCATAAGCGATGATTTTAGTGCTACTGAAACAACGGGAAATCCAATCCTGTAATACCATATTCCATATAAGAGGCCCTAAGATAGATCCCTGGGGACATCCTCGTGAGACTTCTCTAGACACCTCCTGAAATTTAGATTTCACTAAAATGTGACGATTACTGAAATAGCTTGCGAACAGATGGTACAGTTGCTGAGAGCATCCAGCTGATCGTAACCGTTCGAGAGCACTCTGCCACCATAGAGAATCAAATGCGCCCTCGAAATCAACAAAGGTAGCTAACGTGTACTTTGATGTTGAATTCTCAATGCTGCGAGCAAATTCAACAAGTGCATCTTCACAAGACTTCCCTACACAGAACCCGTATTGATTAGAGGACACCATATTTTTCGACTGAAGAAGATTAGTAACACGCAGAGTCATTAGGCGCTCTAGCAACTTCCCAAGATTTGGCAAAAGTGCAATAGGCCTATAAGATCTAGGATTTAATGCTGGTTTATCTGGTTTTTTAATCAGTTTTAAAAGCGCAATTTTCCACATATCAGGAAAGAGACCTTCTTGAAGACATTTATTAAAAAGTAAAAGCAGTACTTGTGGACGCAATTTGAAAAATCGCAAAATAAATGTATTTTCAACCAGATCTATCCCTGGACATTTCTTAATATTAATCTTTTTAGCAACAGAGGTTAACTCATCAATGGTAAATTCTTCTGTCTGAATATTGGTGGTATAAAGCGAATTTGCAACTCGAATATTTGAATGTACAACAGAATCAGTAGTTAGATCATCCACCGGGAATAGTCTGTCAAGAATAACATTAACTGTATTTATCCAATCAGTAGTCTCCAGGAAATCTTCTTTCACAGTGCCGTATACGTCTAAAGAGTGAATCTTATTACGAGCTATCTTATAAATAAGACCCCAAGGATTATCATTACCAGCACTGTGAACAAACTCCTTCCATGTTTCCCGTTTACGTGTGGCTATAGCCTTTACATAACGTTGTTTGAGTAAAATGTATTGAGAGTAAAAATAAGCTACTTCATCAGAATGCCAATCCCTACGTCGACGCTGATATTTTCGACGGGCTTGATGTACCTTTTTCCTTAAAGAAGACAATTCTGTGGTCCACCAGGAACAGGTCTTTAAACTAATCTTTTTCTTGCTGGCCGATTTGTAAGAGGCCTTAAGTAATGACTGGCGTAATAAGGCAGCAATTCCAGCAGCCATAAAAGAGTGAAGAGACGAAAAGTCTTGTTCAGGGAAATCTGCAGAAATGGATGAGTCAAATAATTCCCAGTTTATATGATTTATAGAAAATCTGACTAAAGCTGGCTGTAGTAAAAATTGATCTCCAGGTTTAGAAAAATCAGTAACAACAAAAAATAGAACCCGATGATCACTTGTTGTCCAATCAGTAATCACCATCCAATCACGAACAATTGCTTTAAAATTAAAATTAGTTAATGTCACATCAATATTTGATTCTCCAACAGAGCTGGAAAAGGTTGTTACTTCTTGAGGTAGGTTTATTACATTTAAGCTGTTATTAATAATAAATTCCTCCAACATATGACCACGACGATCACTTCCATTACTGAACCAGAGTGGAGATTTAGCATTTACGTCAGAAGTTATTAAGACATTCTGTGGACCCAAGAAATTTAAAGTTGTTTCTAGATAATTCAGGGATAAATTAAAATCTTCTGAGGGAGGGCAATATAGAGAAATTAAATAAAAATTCAAATTCAAATATGTAACCAAAATACAAGTAGCCGTTCTATTGCATAAACCATTGATTATAGTTATATCAAGCTGACTATTTAACACCACAATACATGTTTTAAGTTCCTCAGAGACCGGTTGAATTATACGGGCAGTGAGTGGAAATCCCGTTACCTTTGGAGTATATGCAGGTTGCACTTTAACAGTATAAGGCTCTTGAATTGCAATAATATCAATAGCATTTTGCTCAGCAGACACTCGAATTTCGTCCGATACTGCTCTAGAACGCTGACCGTTAATTTGCATAATCCTAATACCAGCAAGCAAAGACACAGGAGAATCAGCAAGAACATTATTATCTCCAATAACAGCTCCATCTCCGGGAATAAAACTTCTATTGGTATTATTATAACTATTATTCATTGGCGGTCCTTAATCGTGCCGTCTGTAATGCCCGTAAGTACTCGGGACACGTGCCGTCCCTAACCGAGTGCTGATATTCCTTCCTACGTCTCTTACAGTTGATACAACTAGGTGGCTCTTCCTTAAATGGACACTCATTAAATACGTGCCCACTTCGAGCACAATGTCCACAAGACGGGGACTCATGCGAACAATATTGGGTAGTATGTCCATACCCAAGACACAGAAAACATTTAGTGACTATCGTATAAGGACGGTGCTTGTGAGAACTCCAAGTCAAAAACAACCTGTCCAGGGAGGACACATATTTATAAATTTTAGGTGAGAAGCTAACAACCCAATGAACTAGCGATGACGACCTGGCCTGAGTAGTAAAACGAAAAACTGTTTGTTGCTTCACTTCTTCTAATGTGAAACCGTAATCTATCAAGTTCTTGTTATAAAGATTATCCACAATATCGTCCTTTGAAAGATCCCGTGGGACGTCATAAATTATGACTGATGGATTACCTTTACGAGGAACGCCAGTGATCACTCCAGCTTCGGAAAACGCCGCCGTTGAAGTTAAGCAGTCCAAATCTGATTTCGTAGCTGTTTCCACAACCACTCCTCGATTGCGAACAAGTCGCAAAGATTTCACTTTTACATTCTTCAAATCATTTTTAAGAGTTGTTGTAACTACATTTTTCACATCAGAACTTGTTTTCAGGTCACTGTTATCTGAAGCTCTAATTATTAGAACATTATTAGAATTATTAGATGATTTAATAAGATCACTAGAAGAAACACCCTTCTCAATTGAAGAATGTATGTTGCCTCAGAATCTTACAGATGTCCTTATATTGAACATGGTTCACCACTGTCAGGCCTGTTTAGTCGGAGGTGATCACACGCCATACTGATGTTGACCACATTTTCGAGCATCTTCTATCAACTTCTGTAATGAGCTTTTTTTGGTAATTCTTATGCATTCCTATAAATGTCCCTTATACCTGTCCAAAGTTTCTCGCTGTCTACTTAATTTATTGTTATTCTATGGCACGTTATACCAAATTTTGTCCAGCTTCTTTGAAAGTTTTGTCAAGCAGTGTATAATGCAACGTAAACGTGTGCTGTAATGAATCAAAGCCATCTTTCGGCCTTGATCTACAGTCTGTGCCCGAGCAAAGCACATATGGTTGACAGTACGGTTAGCCTCTCTTCCTATTCTAACAATCGTCACAACATTGTTTTGAGCTGCCACTTAGCCAAATAATATGCATTTCATTTCAAAGATCATATGACCCATGTTGAAAAACAGTAACTTGGTTATAATGAGCACGGAAATAACGAGATCATGGCTGTAACGAGCAAAAAGCCATGCTTTTAATTTACGTGTATTCCATACATTCGCTCACTGTTACGTGTACTAAACGGATCTACCGTACAAATTTTGGTAACTATGCAAACATTCTTAATTGCTTGGGTAGCCGAATAAACCCAATACTTGAAATAGACAAAAATGAGAAGGGCGACTTAGCTTTTATGACCACCCGCATCGCATTAGCAGCTGGTTTATGACCTTGTCCTTTCGGGGACGGGGCTATACAACAGTGCACTGGCATTCTACTTGTAGCATGACCCTATTTACAGATTGTCTTGTATTCTCTGAAACATAAATTTATTTCAGGACTTCTAACTTTGTATGAATTTAAGTACTTCTAAGAATTTTGTATGCAGATCACTTTACTGTTGTTACATAAAATCGGAACCGAACCCTTCCTTCGGAAACATGTCTAACAAATGTTCTACTAACAAATGAAAGTATCTTGATTCGCGAAAAAGTTGAAATTATTCGTTAGAACTTGAAAAAAATGTTTTTAAGTGTAAAAAGTTTTTGTTCTCTCAACGGTAGTGACATTGTGGAAGAATAAACATGCTTACATATCAGCACTGAAAAAAGAACATAAAAAAAAAAAAAAATTAGAAAGTGCAAGGTGCTGGATTTTCAAGATGTTCCGATCTTAAAGGCCCAAGCGGAAAATTGTGACGATTTTGCATGTAATAATGGTTGGCTGGATCAATTTAAAAACCGAATAAAAGCATATTAATACAAATACAAAGGGTACTAGGAAAGTTTTGCAATATGACGCAACAATGAATCACAGGCAGCTGCTTGTTGCTGCCTGTTGAGACATGTTCATACGCAGAGGCTGATTTAACGGCGGGCGCACCGGGCGCGCGCCCTGGGCCCCGACTTCTGAAGGGCCCACGCAAAACCCCAACAAATTAGTTGAACATATTAGTTCAACTAATAGTTGAACTAATATGTTCAACTATTAGTTCAAAACTTTGTGATTATTATTATGCTATTATTAATTATATTATACATATATTATATTCAAATTTTATTGGAAATAAAACATTAATAGTACATAATATTTTTTATTTATTTAAAAAAATGGTTAACATGTATTTTTATTTTCCCTGTCTCTCTCATTTTTTTAAGGGGCCCAATATTTTCTTCGGCGCCCGGGGCCTCAACCGACCTTAATCCGCTCCTGTTCATGCGTGCATAGTAGTCGCCGCGCCAAGTCGATGGGCTCAGTTATTCATTAGTAGTGAGAGTGTAAAGTGCTTGCGATGGCATCGTGGTCACGAAATGAGATAAGGACAGTTTTGCGGTATAATTTCGTGCGTGGTTTAACCATAGACCAGTGCTTAGAAGAAATGACTCTTGCACTAGATGATGATTGTCCACATCGTACAACGATATTCAGGTGGTATAGAGAATTCCAAAGGGGAAATTTCACTCTGGAGGATTCTGAGAGGCCGGGAAGGCCACGAACGTCAGTTACGGAGGGAAACGTTACTGCTGTGAGGAAAATGCTCGACGAAAACTGGCGAGTGACCTACCAACAGATAGAGGATACTTTGGGCCTAAATGCACCAGCAATTCGTTCGATTCTGCAAGATCATTTGCACGTGAAGAAACTTTGTTCTCTCTGGGTGCCGCATCAACTGACTGAAGAGCAGATGACACGACGCGTGACTTGGTGCCGGGAGATGTTAAAAAAGTTTGATAAGGGACAATCTCGGTATGTGAACAACATCGTGACAGGTGACGAGACTTGGCTGTACTATTACGATCTGCCGACCAAGGCTCAAAACAAAGTTTGGGTCTTTGATGATGACGACACACCCATAATTGTCAGAAAATCCCGATCTGTAAAGAAGAAAATGGTAGCTGTATTTTTCAAATCGAGTGGAATTGTGGAACGTGTCGTTTTGGACACGCAGAAGACAGTCACAGCTAAGTGGTATACTGAACAATGTCTGCCTAAAGTCATTGGATCTATGAAGAACCTGCGGCCAAAGTCAAGAATGGACACCTGGTACCTCCATCACGATAATGCTAAAGCTCACCGCGCCAAAGCCTGCACCGAATATTTGACCACGACAGGACTGAAACTTCTCGAGCACCCACCCTACAGTCCAGACCTTGCTCCCTGCGACTTTGCACTGTTCCCGCATGTGAAAATGAAGCTAAAAGGGAGGCGGTTTTCCAGTGATGAGGACCTTCTACGGGCTTGGGACAACGAGTGTGCTTTACTCCCTAGTGAAACTTGGCAGAACTGGTTTAAAGATTGGTTTCGGAGGATGGAGAGGTGTATTGAATGTAGAGGAAATTACTTTGAAAAAATTAAATAAACAAAGCTGTATTGCAAAACGTTCCTAGTACCCTTTGTATGTAGGTATATACTATTATTTTTTTCTCTCTAATATTTCTTGTTTTTTGAATCTCTTTTTATCAAGTTGAGAATTTTTAAAAAAATAGGAGGTAGATTTAACTCATCACTGATAGAGTAATGATTATAACGAGGAAATTTTGTCGGTCCTTTGATGCTCGTTATAATCAAGTATTATGCCTGTTCACAACCCTTGGCCCTCCACATGCCGTGTTCCTATAAATAAATATCATCCGTATCTTTTATGGACACTCCATAACCTCTTGATCTATAATAATTGGAAATCTAAAAAATGCATACACTAACAGTAGAAAAGCTCCACTGTATCAACAATTTTTAACCTTCTTCGCTTTAAAAATTAATAACTCAAAAAGTCGTATTAATTTTTTTTTTTTTTTTTTTTTTTTTTGCATTTTGTAAACAGTGTGATTTTTTAAACAATAAAAAATTAATTCAAAATTTGATCAGAGGCACTGAAATTGATTAAAAATAGCACAAAGGTAAATTTTTCGCCAATATTTGTTAACGATTATACTCCAGTATCCAACATTACTTTTTCCTAGCCGTCTAGCCACAGCTGCCTTCAGAATTTCCAAGGTAATGTTAATGTTTGCTTCCCTCCTGACAGATTGTGCCGTCAAACCTGAAATTTAAACGAAATCTCTGTAAACAACATGCTTTCAGATGTCCCAGAAACAAAACACTGTTAGATTGGGCCGAGCGATCTTGCAGGCCAGAGATGTAGAAAAATGGCAATTAGTAGTCTGCTCTTCCGCAAAGACCTACCTTTAAGCACCACACCTCCAGGGAATACCAGTCAAATTAGTTCTCATCAGTTCTAGTGATGTTGATGGATGACCATTCCGGGTTTAGGAGGCTGGATATGGCCACCCACCAGACTCCCAATGTGGCCTTCTTCAAAGTGTCTTACATTTAGATTGGCATTGCCCACAAGCTACAAAGAAGCCCTAGGGCTTTGCTGTGCTGTCCAAAAAAATTAATTAAAAATTAAAATTCCAATTTAATTTCCTCCTCACTTAGATGCCTGTCTAGCTGACATTTGAATTACTACTATGGATAAAGGATCAATTGAGTGCACAAAGACAGTGGTTATCAATGGACAATGGGCTCTTTGTGGACTAATGTTGTTATTTGGTTTTTTTAGGAGCATTAGCAACTAAGGCCATATTGCTCCGGGATATGCGGTGGTCATTCCATGACCTTTCCGCATAGTCCGTATTTGGTGGTGACGGGCTCGAACCCCGGTCTAATCAAGAAGCGTCTGCTACGCACTGCTGCTGCTGCTCCTTCCCACCTGGCTACGGAGGCGCCTCTAATGTTATCGGTGGAGCTCCCCAAGATTCAGTGGTGGGTTTCTTGTTGTTCTATGTTCATCAATGATATTAAGCCATATCAGTCTAAATTTACAGATTATAAAAAGGCTGGTTAATGATGGTAATCAAGCTAAGCTACTGTAATAAGGTCTAGAAAAATTATGCAACTGAAATTTAACATTGCCAAATAACATTTGCCTTTAACATTGCCTTTGTGATGGATAGCAGTTATTGCAGATTAAGATACCAACTGTGCTTTACCACTCAGTAGTAGAAAATTGGCTGGTGGTGTGTTTGTGTGTGTGTGGGGGGGGGGGGGGGGGGGGGGCTGGGAGTAATATCTGACTGGTCAAGAACTAAATCAGTCATATAAACTTTATGAACAATGCAGGCAGCCAGGATGGCTCATGAGAGTTTATTGATACATGAATTTTTGCTAACAGAGAAAGGAGATGATTATCCCATTGTACAAGGCAAAGGTCATATCTTGAGTACCACATACAGGCCTGGAGACCTCGTTTTATCGACATGCATTAGCATAGGCATTTGATGCAAGAAAGCAAGCTTATGCAGCATCAGCCAAAAAAAAAAAAAAAAATAAAAAAATAAAGTAAAATAAATAAATAAAAAATAACCACTTCCATTTCACCCCTCTGTTCGTTCGAAATACCTGTCCAGCTGAGCCTTAAACTTATTTAGGATATCAACTTCCACGACAAGGGATGGAAGTCTGTTCCACCTACCAACCACCCGCTGGCTAAAGGCAAATTTCCGTACATCTATATTACATCTGTCTTTCCTCAATTTGAATTTATGCCCTCTCAGGTGATTATCCTGAGCAAGAGGAAGAATCCCATCAGCATTGAGCATGCTCAAACCATTCAAGGCTTTGTACACCTCTATCAGATCACCTCACTGGTGCCTAGTCTCCAGACATTGTAATTCGCAAAACTTAAGCCTTTATTCGTAAGAGCACCCCTTTGTTTCATTCACTAATCTTGTTGCCCTTCTCTGTACTCGTTCCAGCAGCTCTACATCCTTCTTGAAATGAGGCCGCCAGACCTGTATACAGTACTCTAGGTGTGGCCTGACCACTGCCTTATACAAGGGAATAATCACCTCCTTATCCCTGCTAGAAAAATTCCTATATATCATTGACAATACACCATGGGCTACTCTTGCAGCCCATCTGCACTGCTCAGAGAACTACATATCTGCCTGCGCAACCACCCCCAGGTCCCTTTCATTCTCTACCACTGTCAGTGCAGTACCACAGAGTTGATACGTTGCTCTGGGGTTGCTGTTTCCCATATGTAGTACTTTACATTTGTCAATGTTAAACTTCATTTGCCACCTCTCAGCCCATCTGCTCAACCTTTCCAGATCCTGTTGCAGCAGCAGTGTCAGTAGTGTCCTTGACAACCCTGCCAACCTTCGTATCGTCTGCAAACTTGGACATTAAGCTTGATATACCATCATCAATATCATTTATAAATACAGAAAACAATAAAGGACCCAGTACTGAACCCTGAGGGACTCCACTAACATTAGTCCACGATGAGCAGTGTCCATTGATTACCACTGTCTTCTCCCCCTCACAACCCCTTTATCCATAGCAGAAATTTGCCTCCAATGCCACACTGCTCCAATTTGTGCAGCAGTCTTCCATGTGAAAAACAGTATCAAAAGCCTTTCTAAGATCCAAGTATACAGGGTGTTTCAGTTAAACGTTTCAGAACTTCTAAGAGGGGTAGGGCACATCCTGACAACTCGAAATCATATAGCAATGTGGGGTCGGAAATGCTTTCCTGAAGCGGTGTTGTGCACAGAAGCACCATAAAGAAAAGAGACCGTAAGTGAGAAATCGTTTTAATAATACATGAAAAGAAGCAAAAGGTACATGCATTAAAGTAAGTGTTCGAAGTTTCTTCCACGGGCTACAATGCACGCCTCACATCTCCGACGCATGGACATCCGAACATTCTGGAATACTCCAGGCGAATTTCGAATTTCTTCGGCAGCTACTGCGATGCTTGCAACCAGCTCCTCAGCATTGTCAACAGGAGTGTCATAAACTAGCGATTTCATATGACCCCAGAAATAAAAATCAAGACATGATAGGTCGGGTGACCGAGCAGGCCAACGCACGGGACCACCACGTCCGATCCACTGTTGACCAAATGTGACATCCAGGTAGTTACGAACATCTCCGCTATAATGGGCAGGGGCTCCATCGTGTTGGAACCACATTGTCTGTTGCGTCGATGCAGAAATCTGTTCATCTCTCAAAAGTTGTGGCAATACTTGCTGCAGAAAGATCAAGTAGATAGGTCCGGTTAGACCTATCTACTTGATAATCCATGTACCTACGGTAATGTACCTTATGCTTCTTTTCATGTATTATATTAAAACGATTTCTCACTTACGGTCTCTTTTCTTTATGGTGCTTCTGTGTACAACACCGCTTCAGGAAAGCATTTCTGACCCCACATTGCTATATGATTTCGAGTTGTGAGGATGTACCCTACCTCTCTTAGAAGTTCTGAAACGTTTAACTGAAACACCCTGTATAATATCAAAGTTATTCCCTGCATCCAGTTCTTTTGTGACTGCATCATAGTATCCAATCAAATAGGTCAGGCAAGACGTCCCCTTAACAAAACCATGCTGTGTCCGAGCTAGAACTGAAGTCTTGTCTAGATGATCCTGCAGTGCTTCTTTAACCAGTGCCTCCATTAATTTTCCGGGAACAGAAGTTAAACTCACAGGTCTATAATTACTTGTGTCAGCCTTTGTGAATTGGGATCACATTTGCATATCTCCAGTCCATGGGTACCTCCCCTGAGTCCAAGGAAGCTCTCATAATAATGGCTCAGGGTTTGCTTACTTCCTTTGCTGCCTCCTTTAATATAACTGGATAGATCCCATCCACCCCAGGTGCCTTTCTTGTGTTTATCTTCAACAATTTTTCCTCCACTTTACTCTCAGTTATTACAAGATTCTCTAGCTTACTGCCAGAGTTGAATACACCTCTGGCATTCCCCTCACTGAATAACTGCTGGAAGAGGTACACAGATGGGAAACTGTGTTCTGCTGGAAGAGGTACACAGATGGGCAACAAGACAAGGAACAAAACAGGTGCCCTTCTTACTAAGAAAGGCTTCGCTTCATTTCTGCAAACTGTGGCATCTGGAGACTAGCCATTCTGTCAGTCACCGGATGCCACAATATCCGATTGAGGTGTTTAAGGTGAATAGACTGAACAAGCTGAATGCTGATGGCATTCTTCATCTTGCTCACACACGAAGTAGCATAAATTCAAATTGAGGAAGAATGGTTACAGAACTGATTTGCAGACGTTTGCCTTCAGTCAGTGGGCGAGTGTTTGTTGGAAGAAACTTCCATCTATTGTTGTCGAAGTCATTAGTTTGAAAAATTCAAGGACTAGAGTGATGTTGGTGTTTTTTTTTTATTATTTTTTTTTTTTTTTTGCTACTGCTGCATGAAGCTTGGTTTCTTGCATCATTTGCCAATACTAATATAACTACTCTCAACAAATCCACATGATTTCCCTATAACTGATAAGATGATCCTGCAATACTCCAATATTCCCCCTGAAACAGATGTCAAGGTAAGAGTCTGTAAAAACTCTTTCTTCCTTTGTGAATAGGACAGACACTTGCACATCTCCAATCCATTGGTTCCTTCCCTGAATCCAAGGGTGCTCTCACAATTATACATAAATGTTTGTTTACTACTGATGGAGTCTATCCAATATAACTGGATACACTCCATCAGCTCAGATGCCTTATTTACCTTCAGTTTCAATGACTTCCATTTTCTTCTCAGTTATCACAAAAAATCATTTAGGGCAGTTATTACTTGGTATACTTCTATTCTCATCCGTAAATGCTTCTCCAGGCATGAATGTGGTTGCAAAATATTTATTCATCCTGGCAGTACAAGAAGACAAACATTTTCTTGAAACAAAATACCCTAATTTCCTTTGATGGAACTACAGTAACCAGTTCATCAGAATTTTAAAAAAAAAATTTAAAAAAACCCGATCAACTCAACAGTCGCCTGACCTTGCAGTTGCCACCCTTTCACTATAGCCTTCAAAAAATTATGGGACAATGCCATGAGATGAAACTGCACACTACATTGTTACTTAGTCACTATGCAATGACTGCTGGAGGAACTGACGAGGATTTTTTTTTTTCCAATAATGAAAGTTTTCTTTGGATGAAAGTGAACTTCAGACATCCAGAGATATGACTAAAGTCTTCATTGTGATCCATTTGAGTTAACACATCTTGACAAATTTTTTTACAGGCAAGGAGATTGTGAGGATATAATTCTTGCAGTACCTGTACTTTGTATGAATGGAAATTAAGTCCACATGCAATATTTATTGTACACTCTTATTGGATAAGTTTAATGACAGTGCACACTGTCATGCAGAAATGCTTTTGACTTCATGAGTGGTCCTGACAGTTGCAATGTTTTCTAGTATGTGAGTGTTTATTTCACCTGGAGGTATATGTTTGAGAGCAGAACCACTTTCCTCAAAATTATGTTCCTACTTTTTAATGGTATAGGCCATAATGCATTAGGGCTTATGTCTCAGGCTGCCAGAAAGTTATGACTATGTACAAATGCATCATGTTACATACATTGTTACAGCCAATTCTAGATTAGCAAATTATTTGCAAAAGCGGCATCGTTTAAGTCATATCTCATATTGTGAATACCTTCACAAGTTGCCATGACATTGCAGTACTTCGAATAAGTAATGCTTCACTTAAAGGAGAAGACTATTGTTACTTATTCTCAGTGGATACCACCTGACAGATGGCACCGTTTCAGGCTATTTGGTCCTTCTTCGGTGGGTGGGTAGGTACCCAAGTGATGTAATGATGGAAAAAACAGTTATGAAGTATAACTCCACAATATGAGAGATGCCTGATCTGATGGTGTATAAGACCTTAGTCTTAATTCATCTTATACACCATCAGGCATTTCTCATATTGTGCAGTTATACTTCATAACTGTTTTGCCATCATTACATCACTTGGGTACCTACCCACCCAACAAAGAAGGGCCAAATAGCCCTGAAATGGTGCCATCTGGCAGGAGGTATCCACTGAGAATAAGTAACAATAGTCTTCTCCTTTAGGTGAAGTGTTACTTATTCGAAGTACTGCAATGTCATGGCAACTCATCATGAAGGTATTCATAATATGAGATATGACTTAAAACGATGCCACTTTTTGAAAATAATTTGCTAATCTAGAATTGGCTGTGTATTAACATGATGCATTTGCCCTAATTTGTACATGGCATAGGTCATTAAAACAATGGCACAAGACCTCGATGCTTAAGCTTAAAGTGAATACAAAATAAATGTCCAGCAATTTCTAAAGTGGTTACGAAACAGCATGTGGACAAGGAGTATATTGGGTGATGCAATCCTGCCCAGCACCACGGTACCCACAAAATCAGTTTTTAAACTTGGCTGTTTCCCTAGTCCACCTTGTCATCATCATCATCAGCCATTTTCAATCCACTGCAGGATGAAAGCCTCTCCAGCAACTTTCCAGTTCCTTCTGTTTTGAGCACTGGCCATCCATTTACTACTCAAAGACTCATGAATTTCATCTATCCATCTCCGCCTTTGTCTTCCAGGTTTTCTTCTAGCTCCTCTTGGGTACCATTCTGTTATTTTCTTAGTCCATCTGTCATCATGTCTTCGAGCTATGTGTCCTGCCCAAGACCATTTTAGTTCTTTAGTTTTGATAAGAATGTCCTTTACTTGAGTTTGCTGCCTAATCCATGTGTTTCTCTTCTTATCTAACAGTCTGATTCCCAATATAATTCGTTCCATTCTTCGCTGTGTAGTTCTTAGCTTCTCTTCCATTCTTTTGGTGAGTGCCCAAGTTTCACTTCCATAAGTCATGGTGGGGAGTATACATTGGTTCATTATTTTACGTTTCAGACAAACTGGGATATTGCTCTTCAGTATGTGACTATATTTCCTGAATGCTATCCATCCAAAATTTATTCTTCTCTTGACTTCCAGCCATTTATCATTACAGCTAATAACTTGTCCCAGATAAGTATATGACTCCACCTTTTCAATTACTGCTCCTTCAATCATTATTTCCCTTTCAGTGGCATACTTGTTCATCATTACTTTTGTTTTAGCCACATTCATCTTTAGTCCAAAATCCTTACTAACTGTGCATAACTGATTAAGATTTTCCTCTAATTCTTTGGGATCGTGGCTTATGACCACAATGTCATCTGCAAATCGTAAATGGTTTAGGTACTCTCTGTTCACATTGACTCCTTTCTGCGACCAGTCTAATCTTCTGAAAGCTTCCTCAAGGGCAGCAGTAAACAGCTTCGGAGATATTGTGTCTCCTTGTCGAACTCCTTTCTCGATTTTAAATTTGCTACTGTCTTTGTCTAGTCTAATAAAGGATGTAGCACTGTCATATATTTTCTTCAAAATCATAATATATGGAGTATCTATGCCTTGTCTTTCCAGTGCCTGAAACATTGCCTTATGCTGTATGGAGTCAAATGCCTTTTCATAATCCACAAATGCCAGGCATAATGGTGTTTTATATTCATTTGCTTTCTCCATTAGCTGTGATACCTTGTATTATGCTTAATGCATTAAAAAACTCATTATCTACTATTCAAATAAGCTTAAAATTATTTAACTAAATTTACATGTTTTGCTGTCTATTGTTAAAATATTTTCTATATAAAACTGTATAATCGTTTTTATAATTCTAAATTACTCAGTCGGACCTCTGTTTACCGAAGTCCTTTTATAGCGAATTATTATGAATTCTCCTTGGAACTTACATATAAAATACTTTTCATTGAGCGAGAAAATTTTCATATGGTGAACGGATTACGAGAGAATTAACTTGGTACGCACTGTTTGCATTTCTGGCCTTCGGGCAATTAGTGCTGCTGCGCGAATTAAGAGAGCTAAAGGGATTACCATTCTACAACTTAGTGGTACCTGGTAAAACCTATCTGACCACATGCCCCACATATGGAGAAGTTGCGCTGGTCAGCAGTGAGAAGATTCCAAATGCCTGGTCCACCTTTCCACTGCAGTGGTGTTCAAACTTTTCCGGTATGGGGGGGAGGCATATTCAAAAAAATTCAAAGTTAGATTTCCTTACTATGTTACATTTTCCATATCTTGTTGCATGTAAGAGTAAAATTGAAAATATTCGAAAATTTTATTAAGCACAATACACAAATTACATTTACTGAACAAAATATTTAAAGAGAATTTTTTTTGATAATTAACAAAATTTAAAATGCTGTTTTAGTTTGCTTTCCGGGCGGGCCATACGTTGGACACCACTGTGAATTAACTAAGCATCCCGTTCAAGAATTAGGAGAAAGTGATTTTCTTTTACCCCAACAAATAATCATCTGTTTTGTGGAAGTGCATTATCCATATTTTTCTGTAAATTTTCCCTATCTCTGGACAGTAATTTATATTTTTCCCTATCTTTGGACAGTTTCAAAAAAAAAAAAAAAATTCAAATTTAAGGACTATTGACAATACTGATGACAAGAGAAGGAAAACAAGGACAATGAAGGTATTAAACCTTCTAAATGTGAAATGTAGGCATTTGATGAAAATGAAGTTAGAACACTGTAAATTAGGTTATAATTAAATGAAAGAAATACAATTCGGGGGGGGGGGGGGGTACCTAATTGAAAAGATGGTTTCGGAAGAATTGAGCATTTGATGGACGTTCTGAGCAGGATACCAATTTCGAGTGAATGTGAATGAGGGTTTTAACAAATGAATCTGATTGTCAGCCCAACCACAGATTCGCTGATGACAAAAACAGTTTCTTCACTACTGTTTCTTAAAATTATAGGCCTACCGCTGACTGGCTTCGATTCAGCAAAATATGTTAATTTGTGGCTGCTTTAGAAATGTCATTCAGTAAGAGGAAGAAGTCGGCATAGGGTGTCGGATGAGAACTTAATAAAAAGTTGGAATATTCTACAAAAACTTTATAAAATTATTTTTACTTATTTTTAGGGGCCATAGTCTACAAAGGACCCTTAAAATGCCACTTGGTTGTCTGTCTGTCCGTCCGTCCATCCATCACAGCATTGTATCTCTGGAACCACTTAAGCTATTGACTTGAAATTTTTCATGGGTTTGTACATCATGTGGGCCAACATAATGTCATATTGATCATTGTTGAAAAAAATTTGTCTGAGAAATGGAGGGGGGGGAGTTAAATGTGGGTGGGAGGATAAAACGTCGACAACCTATAGCTTATTATACATCGTTGGAAAGAGCTCAAGGAGTAGGTTTAAAATATAATTTTAAAAATATTTTTAAATTTAAAAATGACTGTGTCAGACAGGAAAATTTAATTTTCGTGTTCGCCCCGCCTCTATTTCCATCATAATGGAGCTAAGAATTTAAAACTCACATTAGCTATGCATTATTCAATGCTTATCAAGGGAAAACTATTCCGATTGAAATCTATCATTTACTTTGTGTTAAAATTAAAAAAAAATATATTTAATTGCACTTCGATAGCGTGCCTCTTTGTACTAACTCTCCTTTTGGTGACAAAAAGGTTGCTAAACAGTTAATAATTCTATAAAGGTCATTTATATACTTTTCTACGAGAAGTATTTTTAACAATTTTCAAAGCTGGAGTTGTCCCGGCAAGGAGGACTCAGAGAACCAGTGTTAAGGTGGCAGTGGTGGAAAGGGGCCTGTGCGGAGTCTTACATGGCTCTCACCTGCCAGTTGCTTCTTCCCCAAGACTTCAATCGTTTCTCCAGGAAGAAGTCTGAGTCGCTTCTCCCACCCTTGCCATTCACAACTGGAAAGATGCAAATAGATGTTTTCGTTAGTTCCTCAGTTTTGGGCCAAGCTGGGGTACTAGAAACTTTTTTCAGTCACCATAAAGGTCTATTTGAGATACTACACTAACGACAATTCGTGACTACGGACCCTTTATCCTGAGTGCCCAGCACTCAGTAGTGACCGATTTATTTACTTATTTTATTCACATTTTACTTATTTTTTTATATACTTGAATAATAAATTTATGCTTAATAAATTTATCGTTCAAGTATACTAAATTTGTTCTTATTTCAAAAACATTACTATGAAAGTAACAATATCAGGAAAAAAAATTTTTTGAGTACTTTTCATATCCTTTTAATTTTCAATTTTTCCTGATAGCAAAGAATGAGTACCGGCACCTATTTTTTCACAAAAAATAGCAGTGTGTGTGCACACGCACACAGGTCGTTCCCGACTTTACGAGTTAATTTTTTCCTAGTGCACACTCGTAAAGCAGGAATTAATTTCCTATAGACAATGCTAAAAACATGGGTTACGTTCTCAACAATGAAATTAGTTAGCGAATTAGTTTGTTTAAACAATGATTGATTTATTCAAAAAATGAAAACCTGTAAAATCAAGCAAATTATAATTTAAAAAATTATTTGACTTACAAATGTTAAAGAATGTTTAATCATCATCGTTGACTAAATGCACACTCGTTCATTACTTGTGTCGACACTCATTGATGGTTTGTTGCACAAGGGGTACTCTTCTTCAGAAATGCTTCATGAGGCATTTGTTTCCAAGATAATTTCTTCTCTTTTCTGTATAAATTTCCCGGTAGCATGCATAAGCATTTTTTAATGGCATGCACAAATTGCAACTAACAGGATTGGTGTGGAGTAACAAGTTTGCAAAGCTTAAAAAAAAAAAAAAGAATGAAGAGAAAATTCTGAAAATTTGTTTCTTATATGATTGAAGATTTCAGTGAAGAGGAACACATTTCACCATAATAATGTAAAAAACTCACACAATTCCAGCTACCAGTATTTTTGCAAATGCAATAACAGTTTACTACCCGTTTATAATTGATTTCACTAACAGAAGAAGCCCAATAAACAGGGGGATTGCTAAGTGTTTTTGTTTTGTGGTTGTGACCTGCAGAAACAATTTTTAGAAAAATATCACAAAGGCTTTCAAAATTGATTCTTATAACGGAACATATGATAACGATGAAAGTGTAGTGCGTTTTAATGATTTGAATTGGTAACTAATATAATTTACATCATAAAATGACCTTTTAGAGAGATAAATAGCTGTTATATAGTGAAATTTTCAACTTCCTAGGTCTTGGAACAAATAACTAAAAAACAGTGTTATTGGGTTCACATTACGATATTTTCTTGATATGCTGGTGTCTCTGAATTAATGGTTCATATTTTCAATTTTGTTCATACTTGAATAAAAAAAAAAAAACCTTTAAACCTGGGAACTGCCTGCCTGTGTGTGTGTGTGTGTGTGTGTGTGTGTTATTTGAAGATAGATGTTATGGGCACCAATAAATGAAAGAATACGCTGCACAATAAGTTTTTATAAAAGTATTCTACTTTATTTTACCATGAAATCTGGCATAATAAAATGTAACAGAATTACATCTATTATGCCATTATTAATTATACACAGAGGCATAGAATCTTGATTCAATGGCAAGATTTTTACAACATCCCATCCCTTCTAATAAATTTTATATTCCTATTTCTTTCATTATGTTAATTGCCATATCCTCCTTAATGGCACATAATGAATTAAATAATTCATTTTTATAATTTCTCTAAGTACATGATGTATCAACAGCTCATCAATCACGGGATATTTTCTGTCATTTAATTTTTTTTTCATCCCTAAAATCTTAACGAGGCCATAAATGCTCCAGTCAGGATAACTTTATAGCATGTGAGCCACTCTGCTCTTAGCACTCAATAATAAAACATATTTACAAATTTCTGCTACCTGATTTAACCTATGCTGAACTCAGAGTGGCTCACACGAAAGCAACAGCATAGTAAAAATTTATTCAATTATAGAGAGGGAAAAAAATTCAAAAAACAGCACTTACAGCTTCTGCACACTGTAACAATTTCCCTGTGGGAAGTCAAGCTGCAATAAGTTTTTGAAAACTACCTTAGGACTGTTATCAAAAAAATTTACAAACTGCAAACTCCATGAATAAAGTAAATAAAAAGAATTCCCAAAATACATCACTGGTCAGAAACATCATACAAGTAGATGCTTAAATCATTGAGCAATCCGCAAGGTAACTTGTCGCTTCCGAACTACTGTGGCATCGATCAAATCCTGGCTATAAATACAGCTAGGAAAGATTTCAGTTGTGAGCAATTATGAAGCCTCATTCAGATGCATTTTCTGGTCTGTCTACATCCTCCTCATCCATCAAATGGGAAAATTTATTTGTCAATGGGTACACCTAAATAAATAAGGAAAATGAAAGTATTACACAAGCCTGAAAATATATGAATAATCCTGCATGGTAAAATAATGGCTACTTTCAAATAAGAATAAAATACAATTTTAACCATATTACATAGTAAAATGAATATTTACTCTAGATGGAAAATTCAATTGTAAAATAGTTTAAAAACAGAATTAGATGTTTATAATTTATTTCCATAATAATAATTATTCAAATGATCCTTCAGCACCATCAGGTTTCTCAAGCAATCACTATTCTCAGTGATCAAAATATCGCTTATTGGCATTTTAGCATTAGCATACAATGCAAGCAGCTTATGCTGGATCAGCCAAAAAAAAAAAAAAAAAAAACTCCCATTTCACCCCTCCATTCATTCCAAATGCCTGTCCAGCTCAGCCTTAAATTTATTTAGACTATCACTTCAACAAAAGATGGAAGCCTGTTCCACCAATTAACCACCTGCTGGCTAAAGGAAAATTTCCACACATCTATTCTACAACTGTTTTTCCTCAATTTGAATCTATGCCCCATCAGGTTCTTAATCTGAGCAAGAGGACGAATCCCATCAGCATTCAGCTTCCTCAACCCATTCAAGGCCTTAATACACCTCAATCAGATCACCTCGGTGCTTTCTCTCCCGGCACTGCAATTTGCAAAACTAAAGCCTTTCTTGGTAAGAGCACCCCTTTGTTCCCGTCACCAATCTTGTTGCCCTTCTTTGTACTCGCTCTAGAAACTCTAGATACTTCCTAAAATGAGACCCGACCATTGCCTTGTACAATGGGATAATCACCTCCTTATCCCTGCTAGAAAAATTCCTGTATGCCATTGACAAGATTCCATGACCTGCCGTGGCAGACTGTCTGCACTGCTCAGCAAACTTCATATTTGACTGCACAATCGCCAGGTCTCTTTCACTTTCCACTTTCCTAAGTGTAGAACCACACAGTTGGTACGTTTCTCTATGGTTATTGATACCCATATACAATACTTTGCATTTTTCAATATTAAACTTCAGTTGCCACTTCTCAACTGAACAGTTGCCATTTGCCGAACTTGTCTAGATCCAGTTGGAGTAGCATACTGTCTTTATTACTGTCGTTAACAACCCTGCCAACCTTTGTATCATCTGCAAAGTTCAACATTAATCCTGATATACCTTCATCAATATCATTGATGAATACACAAAACAACAATGGGCCCAGCACCGAACCCTGGGGAACTTCGTTAATAACATTTATCCACGAAGAGCAGTGTCCATTGATTACCACTCTCTGTCGTCTCCCACTCAACCATCCCTTTACCCAATGTAGCAACTTACTCTTAATGCCATACCGCTCCAATTTATACAGCAGGTTTCCATGTGCAACAGTATCAAAAGCTTTCCTGAAATCCAAGTATATGATATCAAAATTATTTTTGGCATTCAATTCCTTTGTGGCCACATCATTGTATCCAATGAAATTGGTCAGACTAGCCTCCCTTTAACAAACCTATGCTGTCTTAACTATTATTACAGTCCTGTCTAGATGATCCTGCAATGCTTCTTTAACCAATGACTCCATTATTTTCCCAGGAACACAAGTTAAACTAACAGGTCTATAGTTACTTATATCACCTTTTGAACCTCCTTGTGAATTGGTGATACATTTGCACGCCTTCAGGCCATGGGAACCTCCTCTGAGTCCAAGGAAGCTCTCATAATTAATGGCTAAGGGTTTGTTTACTTCCTTTGCTGCCTCCTTTAATATAACTGGATAGATTCTGTCCATTCCAAGTGCCTTCCTTATGTTTAACTTCAACAATTTCTCCTCCACTTTACTCTCAGTTATTACAAAATCACTTAGCTCCCTGTTAGAGTTTGACAAACGTCTGGCATTCCCCTCATTGAATAACTTCTCATGTGTGAATGTTATTTTTTTATTCTAGCTCACTTTCACTGGTTCTCTTCCCCATCATTAGCCATGAATAAAAGTCAGTGCAACTTTCAGTTGTAAATATGACCGAACCATCCCTTCTTTTGGTCCTTCGATCGGTTCGCCTTTGGACAATTTGTCTAGCAATTGAAATGCAGCAATTCCATGATTATTATTGGCCTCTTGATCCTTCGTCGATATGGGGAATAATGGTCAGTCTATTATTTTGTTACTTTGTTTTATTTTAGTAGTTCGTTTTAGTCGCGTTTTGGTGATATTTCATGTCTCTCGGAACTTGTACCTTACAAGGGGGGGGGGGTTTCAACTAAATTATTATATAATTGGCTTTATATTTTAAATTTAAAATGGATTTATTATTAATTGGGTTTAATTGAACTTCTAAATTATTTGGAGACTTTCAGCTACAGTTTCAGTCTTGTTACCTTTACTTTTCCCCTCCCTCTTGATTTAATTTTTATGTTAATTTTTCACTCGACAGTTTTACCATGCTACTGGCATATGTATTAATTTTATTTTTATATTAATTATCAATTATGTACTGGGTATCATGTGGAGGATGTGCATTTTGCTGTCTCTAATGATAACTTTATATTTATTTATTTTCTTATTTCATTTCATTCTAACTTTTAAAGCCATTATTCACGCACGCATTTGCAAATTCAAAGGGATTATTTCCATAAGTAATATTTTAACAATTTTTGTTCGAAAATACTTTCTTATCTTGCGGCAGGCTGCAAAGATAGAGCTAGTAAGTTTATATTTTGTATTTATTTAAATGCATGTTGTTACAATAAGCAGCTATTTAGCGAATGGGAGGCAAAGTTAGGAAGGTACTTAGAATAGTAAGTCACACCTGCACTCGTATTGCACTAATAGCTCAGAGTGTTGAAGAATTTTAGGGGTAGGAAAATGAAAAGAATATGATTGAAGAATATAAAGCTGGTGCTCAGGTAATCCGGGGGCACAAGTTCCTGTCCATATTAATAATGGCCCAGGACTGGGTAGGTTACTGCAAGTTGGAAGTGGCTGTCTTTGTATCTCTGTATATCAACCGAAATGCTGTTAATGTCTACTCTTCTACTTAAATTAAAACTAAAGCTTTTAACTTTTAAAATAAAATTAAACAATAAACGCTAAGAATTAAAAATTGAAAAATTAAATGGTAACTGGCAGATATATGTGAAATGGTACCTCTTCAGGATGCACATATATATATATAATCTCTCGACAAGGGGATGGGGGCAGAGAGAGAGAGAGAGAGAGAGAGAGGGAGGGGGGTGGAGAGAGAGAGAGAGAGAGGGAGGGGGGTGGAGAGAGAGAGGGAGAGAGAGAGAGAGAGAGAGAGAGAGAGAGAGAGAGAGAGGGAGAGATAGCAGTAGTTAAAGGCAAAGGAATGGGTTATAATTTTAGGAAAGGAAATTAGTAGTAGTAGTGGCATGTGATGCAAGAAAGGAAGTGTATGAGCTTATGCAGCATCAGCCAAAAAAAAAAAAAATCTTACCATTCTCTCCAAATGCCTGTCCAGTTCCTCCTTAAATTTATTTAACCTATCAACTTCCACGATGACAGATGGAAGTTTGTTCCAGCAATTAACCACCCACTGGCTAAAGGCAAATTTCTGCACATCTATTCTACATCTGTCTTTCCTTAATTTGAATTTATGGCCCCTTAAGTTCGTAATCTGAACAAGTGGAAGAATCCCATCAGAATTCAGCGTACTCAACCCATTCAAGGCCTTATACACCTCAATCAGATCACCACGCAGGTGCCTAGTCTCCAGCCACTGCAATTTGCAGAACTTAAGCCTCTCTTGGTAAGAGGATCCCTTCATTCTCCTCACCAATCTTGTTGCCCATCTCTGTACACACTCAAGCAAATCTACATCTTTCCTAAAATGAGGCCTCCAGAGTTGTATGCAGGTCTGGAGAGATGGCCTGACCATTGCCTTATACAGAGGGACAATCACCTCCTTTTCCCTGCTAGCAAAATTCCTATATATCATTGACAAAACTCCATGACCTGCCCTGGCAGCATTGCTCAGAAAACTTCATATCTGACTGCAGAATTACTCCTAGGTCTTGTTCATTTCCTACCACCTTAAGTGTAGTACCACACAGTTGGTATGTTTCTCTGGGGTTACTTCTACCCATATGCAGTACTTTGCATTTGTCAATGTTAAACTTCAGTTGCCACTTCTTAGCCCATCTGCCCAAATGTTCTAGATCCTGCTGCAGTAGCACACTGCCATTACTGTCATTAACAACCCTGCCAACCTTTGTATCATCTGCAAACTTCGACACTAAGTCTGAGATACCTTCATCAATATCATTGATAAATATACAAAACAACAGTGGACCCAACACTGAACCCCGTGGGACTCAACTAATAACATTAGTCCACGAAGAGCAGTATCCATTGATTACCACCCTCTGTCTTCTCCCACTCAACCATCCTTTTATCCATTGTAGCAACTTACCCTTAATACCATTCTGCTCCAATTTGTATAATAGTCTTCCATGCGCAACAGTGTCAAAAGCTTTCATGAAATATCAACAAAATTATTTTTTTGCATCCAGTTCCTTTGTAACCACATCATAATATCCTATCAAATTTGTCAGACAAGACTTTCCCTTAACAAACCCATGCTGTGTCTGAATTATTGCTGCAGTCTTGCCTAGATGATCCTGCAATGCATCTTTAACCAGTAACTCCATTATTTTACCCGGAACAGAAGTTAAACTAACTGGTCTGTAATTACTCGTGTCACCCTTCGATCCCCCTTTGTGAATTGGGGATACATTTGCACATCTCCAGTCAGTGGGAACCTCCCCTGAGTCCAAGGATGCTCTGATAATTATGGCTAAGAGTTTGCGTAGTTCCTTTGCTGCCTCCTTTAATATAACTGGATAGATCCCATCCACCCCAGGTGCCTTTTATGTTTAACTTCAACAATTTCTCCTCCACTTTGCTCTCAGTTATTACAAAATCATTAAGCACCCTGCTACAATTTGATAACCGCTTGCCATTTTCAAACCTTAATAACTCCTTATGTTTGAATGTAGATGCAAATACTCATTCAGTTTGTTTGCTGTCTGAGCAGGATTATCAACAGTCGAACCATCGATATCAAGTGATTCGTCCCTTTCCTTTTAGAGTTTATATAAGTAAAGAAACCCTTGTTGTTTTTCTTAGCATCCTTTGCCAAAGATTTCTCGTAATCTGCCTTCGCCTGCCTAACCTCCTTTGTGACCTGATTACAGACTAGCTTATATCTGCACCCCATGCATTTTTCTTATCTGTCATTAGTCTCATTAGTTCAGTTATGAACAGCTTAAGATGCTACATGGATTCTATTAACTCGGTAGATATCTCAGAGACAGAATTCAATTGAATTATGGTATACCTTTAAAACATTAATATACATATATATACACACACATGTATGTACATGTGTGTGTGTGTGTGTACACTGGATTTTCTGAAAATGAAATTCAAAGTACTGAACTTATTCTTATTTTTACATAAATATATAATAATAACTTTTTATCATCAATTTTCTATCCATAGAACGAATAAATCGACCAGTTCCCCACTGGAACTGGCCTCATACTGCTAGGGGTCTGCAGACCCCAGACTACAGACTGAACCAGATGATTGTTATTTGTATCAAAATGTCAGAGAAAGTACTAGAGGAAAGAATATTCTGGACGTGATCATCACCCATGAACCAGAATGACATAATAGGGCTGACAGTACAGGAACCAATAGCAGAAAGTGATCACAGAGTTCTACAGTGGACGACAAAGAGAGAAGTAGCAATAGTTAAAGGCAAAGAAATGGGTTATAATTTCAGAAAAGGAAATTATGCTGCATGGACTCTATTAAATGGGTAGATATCTCACAGACTGAATACAAATGAATTATGGTATACCTTTAAAACATTAATCACAGAAGCCTCGAATGCATATATACCATTAAAAAAAAAAAGTTCATGAGGGGGATTTCAAGTTGGATGAATAATGAAGTTTCCAGATTACTTTGTGCAGAAAAACATGGATTGGAAAAGTTAAAGAGCAATAAAAAGTACTGAAGCCTACAACATCTACAAATGTTTCTGCAATAATGCCACAGAAAAGGTGAGGCTGGCACTGGCAGAGGAAGATTATGAAAAATCCCTGGCAGAGAGCAGAAAGTGGGGATAAGGAATTCTTCACATATATAAATGCAAAGAAGAGAACAAACCAGCTCAGACCCTTATGTAATGACATGAAATAGTATTGGTGTGAAAAGCCTTGTAGATTCCAAGATTAATTCTTTGGATGCTTCCCATTTTGAATTTGCTGTTGGTAACATCATTATCATCTAATAAAAATATTTACCCATTTTCACAGGAACCACTTGGATTATGACCATTTGAACCTTCTCCCTTTTCAGCATAAAAATAATCAGATGATAAGGGCAGCCTATTACCACCAGGTGCATATATTTGCAGACTGCTAAGGCAGGCATTTTTTTTGGCATGAACACAGAAAACAGTCTTTGAGCAAGGAAATTAAAAATTTTAATGTCTCAAATACTGCATTTTCTTTCAATTTGCATCATTAATTGTTGTTACTGAAAAAGTTTGACCATAAAGAATTAAAGTAACATTCTCATTGAACCTAATGTATGCAAATCCTAAATCGTATTGGGATCTTTTTGTCCACTTCTGGAAGCATGCTATTGTCATGTGTTTTAGGAGTGGTTTTGAATGGTTAGCATGCACTTACATAAACAATATGAACACTAATATAAACAATATGAACATGGAAGCATCACTTTCCACAAGCAAAAACAAAAAGTGCCAGTGCAAACAACTCCAGCTCCATTTACGAAAATTTATACAATTCCTTTCATTTACTAAAGTGCAGCTCATTGCTTATCTTAGCAGCACAAGGTTTCTGCTCATGGCATCAAATCACACCACTCCCAAAGAAGAGAGATGAGCTTGAACAAAAAAAAAAAAAAAAAAAATTGCACATGCCCCAATGGTGCCATTTTAAAAATTACTTAAAAATAAAGATTATAATTGAAAATCAACTGGAGCAAATTATTCACCATCTTATCAACAACTGATTATTCACCATCTCATCACAAATTTCAGTCCTTGAAGAAAAGGGTTATCAAATGTAAGAGAACAATGCTGTGTCCAACTTCTGCATATTTCATGCAACACAGACTAGTACTTATAATAGCCAATTCATTAATGAAAATAGCAGAAATCCATAGAATTTATTTTATTTATTTTTTTTTTAAATTCCTAAACTAATGTAGTTTGATTATTCTTCTGCAAAAATGAGAGGAGAAACTATGTTATGATGGTGAGTTAGCAGGTATGCAATTATGAAATCTATAAATACAGAATAATTTAAAAATATATTAGCTTGAATGGAAACTATGCATGCAGTGTGCTGATGACCACCAATTCTGGGAACGTTGGAATACAAATCTCCTTGGCACAATATCGGTAGAACGTCGGTTATCTGGAAGTCAGTTATCCTGAATAATTTGAAAGGTTGATCTTTCTTCTTTTTTTATTGACGGTTATGTTATGTTATGTTATTTGGTTTTTAGGAGCATTAGCAACTAAGGCCATATTGCTCCGTGATATGCGGTGGTCATTCCCTGACCTTTCCGCATCCTCCGTATTTGGTGGTGACAGGCTCGAACCCCGGTCTAATCAAGAAGCGTGTGCTACGCACTGCTGCTCCTACCCACCTGGCTACGGAACGCGCTTATTGACGGTAGTACAGTAAGTGCCAGTTATAGTGATCACGTTTGCAAATTGAATTTTGATTATAATAAGCAAAACAGAGCTTACTATCTTTTAATAACAGATTGTACAAACAAAAAGCCCAATAAACCGAAATCTGAAAACTGTTTTTATTATTTTATTGGTTGTGACCTCTAGAATCCTATGTGACCTTCAGAAATGTGCTTTAGAAATATATCACAGAGACTACTGGGTTTTCTCAGAAACCACGATGAATTTCAGATTAGTTTAGCTCCAGATTCGGTAAGAATAATATTGGCCCGAAACTGTGCCATTTATTATTTTCTCAATTTTTTACGAAAAAATGTGAACAAAAAGAAAATGTGTAGTTTTAACATTGCAACAAAAAACGGAAATTATTAATAGAATTAGAAAGGGCGAAAATTTAGGAAATCTCTCAAAAGAGTTTAATGTGGGGACTTCAATAATTTATAACATCATGAAAAATTCCAATGCTATAACAGAATTTGTCGATTATGGATAGTGAAGGAGGATCTAGAAGAAAAAAGACATGTCAAAACCTGAAAATGCTACTTTAGAGAGGGCATCTTATTTTTTTGTTTTCTTCAGAAGCGAAGTTTAGCTGAACCAGCGTCTGGCCCAATTTTGTGTAAAAAAGCATTGGATATTAATCCAAAATTAAGGGATAATGAAGATTTGAAGGCTGGCTGAAAAATTTTAAACTGAGACAAGGTACACGTGAACTAGATATTCAAGATGAGAAACTTTCTGCAGGTGAATTGGCAGCGGTGTCCTTAAACTTCAGGTAAGCCAATTAAGAAAGAAAACAATGTTGATGAGATGATCTTATTATGGAAAGCATTACTGAGAAAAACCCTAGCCGCTAAAAGAGAAATTCCTGCGCCAAGTTTTAAGATGATAAAATAGTGGGTTACAATTGCTATGGGTGCAAATGCCACTGGGACACACAGATTGTCCGTGTTCGTAATCGGTAAGTCAAAAAAAAAAACGAGAGCATTTAAAATCTTTCAATTTTCCTGTTTTGTATAAAAATCATAAAAAGGCTTGGATGAATGTTTCTGTTTTCCCGAGATTAATTTATAATTTTTTTTATTCAATTAATCTTAATTATTTAATTTAATCATAAGTTAAGATTAAACTTATTTAATCTTATTTAATTAAATAATTAGATTAGATTTATTTAATCTCACCAGAAAAATTTTCTGGTTCAATTATCCAGAAAATTTGGCTAACCAGAAGAGGTTTGACATCAATTATTCTGGATAACCGATGCTCTACTGTACTAATATTAATATCATTTATAATAAATATTAATTATATTTCCATTAGGACTCTAGTTGGTAATAATGATTCCAATGAAGTTTGCATCAACATATTGTTTTATAAAATCTAAAACAATCTCCTACTCATAACAAAAAACTTCTGTACCAGTTCTAAATAATTCAATGATAGTTTTTTCTCTTTTCTTTAATAACCTTATATACTTTAATATATTTATAAGTAGCACCTTGATTTTAAAAGCATTAAATTTTGAAAAAGGTTGTAGCTTATATTCACCAAATATGGTATTTTACACAACATACAAAAATTTACCTGATCATCAGAATATGGTTCCTTCTGAAATCTATCCCCACTACTTTCTCGACTCCTTTGACCATCTCCTGAAAGGCAATTTTTTGTATTTTATGACTGCATCTGTACACTAACAATTCAAAATAAAAAATTAATTCTTATAATGCAAGGGTAATTCAGAGAATGAATACACTTTTACTATAAAAAATAACACAATTAAAATGAGGAATTTTTTTTAAAATTAGTTTTGCAATGTAATTTCCATTCTTTCCTGTGATGTACAAATATCTTTAATCCTAACAAGAACTTTCTACTCTGCATGTCTATATTGTGTACTTTTATTGTGAAGCCCATTCAACTTCCATTTTCAACGAGCAATCAACAATGAACTTACAAATCTCTAGACTGGCATAGAAAAATGCTAACTACAATGCCATCTTGGTATTAAGAGACTTGCTCTGTCTTTGCATGCCTATGAGACATTTGCCTAGCCTCACGAGTTGTCACAAAACGTCATGATCAAAGTTTCCTTGTCATATGCTATATAAAGTCATGTATGAAATGATGCTTATGCTAAACACAAGACTTCTAATTACTCTTTACATCACAGTAAAATATCATGGCATAAAGTGTCAGTTATTAATCTTGATTAATTATTTACACTATGCATAAACAAGTGCTCAGAGTTCAGTAAAATTAAAATACTGAAAATTAAATGTCAACAAAAAGTGTTGAATCTTTTTACAACCCTTTAAAACATCTAGTTCTTGGAACAGCATATCATTCTCTCTCTCTCTCTCTCTCTCTCTCTCTCTCTCTCTCTCTCTCTCTCTCTCTCTCTCTCTCTCTCTCTCTCTCTCCCCTACTTATTCAATAGCTTCATGATGAATTAGTAAAATCGGTATTAATTCTGCATTTCATAAAGGTCATTTCTCTATCCAGTTTGAGCTTTTGGTAAGTTTTATTTTTGGTAATATGGAAACAACTAAATCAATTTATTAAAAACAGTAGAAGCAGAAAGGGATCTGGGAATTACGATACAAGCATATATGAAATTTTCTGCACAGTGTAAACAGGCAGCCAGGGAAGCCCATAGTGCCCTATAGATGATTTATTTAATGTTATCTTCTACAGCTAGGGAGTTCATAATAACCATTGTTTAAGGCAATTGCAATCTGAAAAAAAAAAGACATTGAGCTTCCTGAAAGGCTCCAAAGATGAGATTGGCAAAAGAACTATGATATCGGGAAAGGGCGATTATCGGTTGGTCCCACCATAAATTCTATACAGCGGGACCAATCGATGTGTTGCGATCAGCAAATTCTAAATGGGAAACATGCAACGAATTAATCTTGAAAGCTACCAGGCTTTTCATACCAACTAAGAAATACTGTTCAAGATTTAAACCTAAATGGATATCAGATGAACTAATGATATTCGTGGGAGAGAAGAAAAATGCGTGGCATGCATATAAATTACCAGGTGACACAGCTGATGGTAGATATAAGCTAGTCTGTAATCAAGTCACAAAGGAGGTTAAGGCAGGCAAAGGCTGATTATGAGAAATCTTTGGTAAAGGATGCAAAGAAAAACATCAAAGACTTCTTTACTTATGGAAACTCTAGAAGGAAGGGGGTGAATTAGATTGATCCAATTGGTATCGATAATTTGAGTGATGATGATCCTGCTCAGGTAGCTGACAAACTGAATGAGCATTATGCAACTATATTCACACAAGGAATTCTGTAAAGTAGAGGCAAGAAGCTTAACATACTCTAATAGGGAGCTAAATGATTTTATAATAACTGAGAGGAGAAATTGTTGAAGTTAAACATAAGAAAAGCACCCGGAGCGGATGAAATTTATCCAGTTATATTAGAGGCAGCAAACCCTTAGCTATGATTATGAAAACATTCTTGGACTCAGCGGAGTCCCCACAGACCGGTGATGTGCAAATGTATCCCCAATTCACAAAGGGTGACACGAGTAATTGCAGGATCGTCTAGACAAGACTGCAGTAATAATTCTGACACAGCATGGGTTTGCCAATGGAAAGTCTTGTCTGACTAATTTGATTGGATACTAATGATGTGGTCATAAAGGAACTGGATGCAAAAAATAATTTTGATATCATATACTTGGATATGTTGCATGTGGAAGTTGCATGCTACAGTACAAATTGGAGCAGTATAGCATTAAGGGCAAATTACTACAATGGATAAAAGGATGGTTGAGTGGGAAAAGACAGTGGTAATCAGTGGCCACTGCTCTTTGTGGACTAATGTTATTAGTGGAGTCCTCCAGGGTTTGGTCTTGGGCCCATTGTTGTTCTGTATATTTATCAATGATACTGATGAAGGTATATGAAGCTTAATGCCAAAGTTTCAGATGCCGCTGTTGGCAGGGTTTTTAATGACAGCAATGACAGTATGCTACTGCCACAGGATCTAGAAAAGTTGGGCAGTTGTGCTGAGAAGTGGCAACTAAAGTTTAACATTCAGAAATGCAAAGTACTGCATATGGGTAGCAGTAACCCCAAAGAAATGTATCAACTGTGTGGTACTACACTCAGGGTACTGAAGAATGAAAAAGACCTTGGGGTAATTGTGCAGTCAGGTATGAAATTCTCTGAACAGTGCAGACAGGCTGCACTGTTCAGAGAATTTAATGTAAAGAGAAGGGCAACAAAGGGAGTGCTCTTATCAAGAAAGGCTTAGGTTCTGCAAATTGCAGTGTCTGGAGACTAGGCACCTGTGAGATGATCTGATTGAGGTGTATAAGGCCTTGAATGGTTTGAGTTTGGTTTGGTTTTTTTTTTTTTTTTTTATTGGCGCATTAGCATCTAAGGCTATAATGCGCCAAACTCAGATGATATGTAAAAAATTTAAATTTTCACTGACCTAATTACTTAGGTCACCATGTCAGTATAAAAAATAACAAAGGTATAAAATGTAGAAAATATAAATCAATAAAGAAATAACAATAACATGTAAATATTAAATACAAGTAAAAACCTTTATTGATTTAAACTAACTAAAAATAGCAGACACATTGTCATTGTCAGATAAAATCTGACTGAGTGCATACGGCTCAGCCAGATGATTAAAAGCGGTTAAACGGATATTGCTAAAATCTGGACAGTCAATTAAAATGTGTCTAATTGATAAAATTGTGCCACAAGACTCACACATAGGAGGGTCATCAGCCCTCAGCAAAAAAGAATGTGTCAAATGACTATGTCCTATGCGGGTCCGGGCAAGAACAACTTCCTCCTTACGATTCCTGCGCAGACTAGACTGCCACGGTTCAATTACAGGCTTTATTTGATATAATTTATTTGCAGTCTGTCTATTCCACGAATCCTGCCATTGGGAATGTATTTTCCCGTGTATTATTTGCCTGTAGTCTGTATAGGGGACTGACAGGCAGCGATTATTATTGAGAATTGCTGATTTGGCTGCGGTGTCAGCCAAATCATTTCCCATAATCCCAATGTGGCTGGGAATCCAGCAGAAGAGGATATCATATTCACGTTCATGGAGAAAGTGAATCTTCTGCTGAATGCTAGACAGAACTGGATGAGAATTATATCTTACAGTTATTAAAGCCTGTAACACGCTGAGAGAGTCGGAATATAAAATGAACCGTTGGTATTGGCATTTACTGATGTGATCCAAAGCTAACTCAATAGCGTGCAGCTCTGCAGTAAATATGCTGCATTCAGAGGGAATCTGCTCCGATGTAGTGCTGTCTGTAAAGACAGCAGCAGATCCCACATATGACTCTGACTTCGAATCGTCTGTGTAAACTGGCGCGAAGTCAGAATGTTCAGCTCGGTGTGCTGAATAAAGCTGCAGGTAGACTGATGATGGAGTGTCCGACTTTCCCCAATTTCTAAGGGATAAGTCACATGCCAGGAGATGAGCATGCCAGGGTGGAAAGGGTTGCTTTGGTGTTTGGGCAACCTTGCCTACCTTGATGTTAAGTTCATTGAGTAGCTCTTGGAGACGAATACCAAAAGGACGATTGGCAGTCTTACGGGTATTGTACAAATTTTCCCATCGTGGCTCAAAAATGAATGGCCACGTTGGATGGTCTGGCAGGGATTTCAGTTTTAAAGCGCACTTTAAAGACAACTGCTTACGTCGAAGCGATAACGGTGGTTCGTTTGCTTCGCCGTCTAAACTCTGGACAGGAGATGTTCGAAATGCTCCAGTAGCGATACGTAGAGCCTGATGATGGACAGGGTCCAGCCATCGAAGGGCACTGTCTCTAGCTGAAGAATATACTTGGGACCCATAATCTAATTTGGATCGCACAAGTGCATGGTAAAGCCGTAGAAGGATGCATCGGTCTGCACCCCAAGATAAAGAGGAAAGCGAGCGGAGCATATTAAGGCCTCTTGTGCACTTTGTGCAGAGTTGACGAATATGATCCAAAAAGGTCAGTTTTTTATCGAATATTAGTCCCAAGAATTTTGTGTTCGCTGCTACTGGAATAGCATTTTGTCCGAGCCTTAATTCAGGTTCAGGATGAACATTACGCTTGCGACAAAAGTGTATGCAAACAGTCTTCTCCGGCGAGAACCTGAAGCTATTAGCAAGTGCCCAGGAATTCAGACTATCAATGGCTTTCTGCAGTTGTCTTTCAATAATCCTCATGTTGCACGACTGACAAAAAATGCTAAAGTCATCAACATAGAGGGCACTGTTTACAGTTGGAGGAAGTTGTTCTGTGATGGAATTTATTTTGATGGCAAAAAGCGTGACACTTAATACTGATCCTTGTGGTACTCCCTCCTCTTGGCTAAAGGAGCCAGAGAGTGAGGATCCCACACGAACTTGGAACGATCGATTGGCTAAAAAGTTTTGAATAAAAAAGGGGAGTGCCCTCTAAGGCCTAGGCTATGTAAATCTTTTAAAATGCCAAATCTCCAAGTTGTGTCATACGCTTTTTCCATGTCAAAGAACACTGACACCAAGTGTTCGCGTTTTAGATTGGAAGCATCCCGGATGGATGCTTCCAATCTAATAAGATGGTCCAAAGTGGACCGGTTCCTTCAGAAACTGCACTGGATGTTGGAGAGAAGGTCATTTGATTCGAGATACCATATTAAATGAGAATTAACCATTCTCTCCAGGATTTTGCACAGACAGCTAGTCAGAGCAATAGGACGATAATTGGTGGTGACTTTTGGTTCCTTTCCTGGCTTAGGAAAGGCAAGAACGATTGCCTTTCGCCAGGAGTCCGGAAACTGCCCTTCAGTAAAGATTCTGTTATACAGAAGGGGCAGACAATCCATAGATTTTGGTGAAAGATGTTTAATCATTTCATAATGGATGCCATCTGGTCCAACGGCACTTGCTTTGGAAAGAGCGAGGGCTCTTTTCAGTTCCTGAATAGTGAAATCCCCGTTGTAAGGATATATGCTCTTAGATTTAAAGTTAAGTGCCTGTTTTTCGATTTTATATTTCAGGACCAGGAACTCTGGGGAATACGAAGATGTTGCAGAGATGTTGGAGAATGTTTCCCCAAGAGAATTGGCTATTGCAGTTGGATCTGCAATAGCACATCCATTATAATCTAGGATTGAAGAAGGGTGGGATGTATATTTTCCCTTCATTTTCCGGATTTTATCCCAGACTACCTTAGAGTTGGTAGACTGGTTAATAGATGATGTAAAACAGATCCACGATTCCTTTTGACTCTGACGGCAGATATATCGTGCTTTGGCTCGTGCACGTTTAAAGGCTATAAGGTTGGTCGTGGTAGGATATCGGCGGAATATCCCCCACGCTTTGTTTTGAGCCTTTTTTGCTGCTGTGCATTGTGAATTCCACCAAGGTTTGGGAAATGGTGGAAACCGGGCAGATATTTTTGGAACAGCATTCGCAGCTGCTTGGACAATATTTTCTGTGATGTACATAACTGCATCATTGATAGGCTCTTGACTGACTGTGCTAAGATCAAAATTTGCCTGATGTTGGAAGGCAGTCCAGTCAGCCTGATCAATCTTCCACCGTGGTAACCTGAAGGGAAGACATGGTCTCCCACTGTGTAACGAGGTTATCACAGGTTATCACTTCCGTATGGATTCTCCTCCACTTCCCAAGTGAGCAAAGGGAGTAGAGAAGGGGAGCAAATAGAGAGATCAATGGCAGAAAAAGTACGGGTAGGCATGTGGAAGAAGGTATTTGTTCCAGTATTTAGAAGGGGAAAGGTCATTATCATTTAGCATATGCTCTATGACTCGTCCCCTTCCATTGATATTAGCACTACCCCACAGGGTGTTATGTCCATTAAAATCCCCCGAGAAGTAAGAAAGGGGGAGGCAACTGCATTAGAAGATCATTAAGGTCTTCCTGGGAGATGTCAGTCCCAGGAGGCAAATAGATAGAGCAGACGGTTCATAAAAATCCCACCTTAAGGCGAATTGCAACAGCTTCTATGCTAGTTGTAATTAGCAAGGGCTGCACTGGGGTCTGGTTAGCCACAAGGATAGCCACTCCCCCATGTACAGAGCCATCCGCAATTCTTTTTTTTTTTTTTTTTTTTTTTGATTTGGTAGTTGTTGGCGCATCGGCTTCTGTGGCCATATTGCACTTCCCAAGGTTTTTGCAGTACTTTGATCCAAGCCCGAGGCGGGAATCGAACCCGCGACCTTTGGGTTGCCAGGCAGGTACTTTACCCACTCGGCTAGCCCGGTCGGCTTCCGCAATTCTATCCTTTCGAAAAAATGTGATGTTGTGCATGGTGGGATCATCATTTGCCTTTAGATATGTCTCCTGCAAGCAAAAGCAAACTGGCTCGTGCTTTTGCAGGAGGGCCTTGATGTCATCAATATTTCGCCGGAATCCACGACAATTCCATTGTAGGAATTTAGCCATTATTTTGGCTTGGTGGGTCCATCAGGCGGCTTCCGAGGTGCTGAGGGCTTACTTTTATCAGTCTTGGATTTATCTTTTTTGGGGAAGAATGGACGCTGTCCCGTGTCCATTTCTTCCTCCGCAAAGAGTTCCAAGACTGAATCTTCGGGTACCTCCTTCTGCTCGACATCCATCTTTTCTTGGGTCCTAGGGGGGGGACTTCCCCTTTCTTATTCTTTTCTTTCATAATTACCTTTGTTACTTGTGGAACATTAGGAGGTACCAATATAGGAGTGGCAGCTGATTGGTCCTTCTGTGCAGGTTTTTGAGAACTTAAGAGAACGCGCGATGGGAGTGAAAGACTCCTTTGGAGGAATGGTCATATCCGTCTGAGTTCCGACGGACGTAGGTAGGTCTGTTGCTATTCAGGGGTTTCACCGATTTCCTTGCCTCCTGGTATGATATGTTTAGCTCTGCCTTCAGCCGTTGAATCTCTTTTTCTTCTTTCCACCTCTGGCATGCTCGTGAGTAGGCCGGGTGTTCTCCCTCACAGTTAATACAGGTGGGTTTTGCGGCTGAACATGCTGTTGTTTCGTGGTCCTTTGCACCGCATCGAGCGCATGCAAGGACTCCACGGCAGGCCATTTGAGAATGTCCATACTTCTGGCATTTAAAACACCGTAATGGGTTCGGAACGTATGGATGCACTGAACAGTTGATGTATCCAGCTTTAATCTCGTCAGGAGGTTTAGGAGAGTTAAAAGTCAGGATAACGCTCTTGGTTTTAACAATTTTTCCATCCCTTCGCGCAGTGATTCTCTTGACGGCAATGACTCCCTGTGGTTTTAATTCGGAGCAGGTTTCCTCCTCGGTTACGTCGAGAAGGTCTCACTCCGAAATGACACCTCTCGATGAATTGAGTGTTCTGTGTGGTGTCACTGTTATAGGGATTCCTCCAATTGATGTTGTTCGGAGTAGATGTTCAGATTGCCTGTCATTTTTAGTTTCAATTAAAAGGTCTTCAGAACGGAGCCTCTTAACTGATTTGGGTGACCCTGCTAACCCACTAACCCTTTCTGTATGAAGAAGGGCGACATTTTGCCAATCGGTTTTTCAGTGGTGGAATGAATAATTAAAAATTTTGGAACAGGCCCTGATGATATTTCTCTTCGCTGCCTCTTTGTAGCAATAATGCTATCAGTATCTGTTTCTAAAGTTTCAGATAGGGACCAGGTTGGGGCCCCTGAAGAATTTAGTCTATCAGGATTCATAGAGTTTTTATATGGTTCAGTGCCCGGGCTCCCCACCCACCACGGAGCCCAAAGGGACGCCCACTACCCGGCATGCAATAAATGCGCTCGGGAGTGGAATGCCAGGGCTACCCAGACACTATACCCGCACCGCCGCCAGCCTGAATCCTGTCCCTCAGACCATGAGGGTAGGGGCGTGGCATTGACACGGTTGACCCTCGCAGGCGAGCCTACTAGCTGGGCCTTCCAGGACCACCCGTCTTGTCGAAGCAGGGGCCAAAGTGGTGTATTGAAGCTGGGCCCCTCAACCACCAGGATCCCCCTTTCCGAATTTCCACGGGTCGCAGCGCACGACAAACACGTCGGATTCCATTGATGTAAGCCTGGAACCTAGGCTGTGGGCGTTGGATCCCAGTGATGCTAGTCTGGAAGTCCAGCAGCGTCACTGGGAGGTCCCCTCACCAAGTACAGGTGCCCACGTCGAGGGGGGGGGGAATGGTTTGAGCAGACTAAATGCTGATGGAATTCTTCCTCTTGCTCAGATTACAGACCTGAGGGGGCATAAACTCAAATTGAGGAAAGACAGTTGTAGAACAGATGTGCAAAAATTTGCCTTTAGCCAGCAGGTAGTTGATTGCTGGAATACACTTGCTACTATGGCTGCAATTTATAAAGTCAATCCTCAAACTTTTTCATCATACCTCATATACATATATTTTTCAAGTAATGTGTTACTAATTATGCATCCATTTATATACAAATTGTCCTGAAGTCAATCACTAAGTGCTGCCAGCCGTTATCTGTGTTTCCAAATACATAATAGATGGCAGCATAAAAATAGCTTTAAAATTTGAGGAAGGAGATCAAACTTGCCACTATCATTCAATCTGCAATTAAAAAAGCCATAAACTTTAGGAATATAGATCCATAAGCTGATTAAACTGAACAATGATACACACAAATGTAAAAAAATCACTGCATTAAATAAGAGTTTTTATAAATTTATCGTTTTTATAATTTTTGTGAAATTCTTTTACACTTTTCTTTTATTATTTGAATTTTTACAGTAATTTCATTTTAATTTTTGGGAACCAATCAAAATACGAACCATATCATATTTGAAAGCATTGATATAAAAAAAAAAAAAAAACAATCACAAAGCCAGCAAATGACTCTCCCATTCATAAGGTTGGTTCAAAGAGTGAATGATTCTGACATCACTTACTTGGGTTTCAGAAAAGCTTTTGATACTGTTCTGAATGAATGACTTGCATAAACTAGAGTAATGCAGCATTATGGGGGTATGTTACTACTATGGACAAAGGAATGGTAGTAGACAAAGGGTAGTTATAAATGGCCATTATTCTTCATGGTCTAATATTAAGAATGGGTACCAGGGAGTTTGGTATTGAGCCCATTACTGTTATTACTACAGGCACTCCCAGACTCACGTAAGTTTTTGTCGGCCGGTGCAAACTGGGGGAAAAAGGAAAAAAAAAAAAGGACACGTATTTTGCATCCCATAGGAATAAATGGAGGTATTGTGAAAATATAGTAATGTGAAATGTGAATCCAATAACACACTGCTTTTTGAAGTGAAACTTCTCTAGGAGTGCTCCAGGCAGTTTTCAGGTGGGAGTAACTTGCATCCGTGTATTAACAAAAAACATAATGGAAATGTGACCATTGTCATAAGTAAATACATTACAAGCACTCTGTACAGTGAGTTATCGTACTAGGCTAAATGCCTCAGTTCTTGTGCAATCACTAAAGTTTAGCAGTGTTAAGCATAGTTAGTAATTGGGAGGGTGACCACCTCAGAATATCCTTTGTAATTAACTTGTCTTTTTTTTTTTTCCCCTTTCATTAACCTGTGGAAAATATTCTTCCAATTTTCATGTATCATTTAATTTTGTTAATTGGTAAGATAATAAAGTAAATATGTGCTTCATATCTTTACTTTTATAGTCTGTGGATAATTTGTGTCCTATTTTCGCTTATTAGAATCGCCATTAATATAATTAAAATTCAATTCATAAACATGATCACAATGATCGGCCCCAACTATATATTGTATAATGAAAGGTATTTTGTTATGGAGTGTCTATCGTAAAGTGATTTAATCGTACCGTGAACCAATTGTAAAGCGGGTTATCCACTGTAGTGAGCGTTGTAATGCGTATAGTGCATACATGTGCAATTCGTCCGAGGATTAACAAAAATCACCAAGAAAATACGACACAAAAAAGATTTATCTGCCATGATTGTACCAGGCACAAGCGATGCATAATCAAATCAGCACCCCTACTGATTGCACTATGCTTTTCTTTCCTCCTCCTCCACCGTATTTAATAAAAAATTTTGAAGTAAAAGAATTTATAATTCAACACGCCGAAGACTAATAGCGAGTGTTGTAATGCGCACAGAGCACGTATATGTGCAATTCAACCACCGAAACCACCTCCATTGAGTACAAAGGAGAGATCTAAGCTATTTTGACAGTGGAAGAAAGTACAGTGTGCGATGGAGTTGAACAAAGAAGCCGGAGAGATCCATCCACAACTTCAGAACCCTACATCTCCCCAGAAATAATACAAGCGAATGTGGAAGATGGAGTCCTCGCAGCCCAGTCATAAATGAAAAGCGAAGCAGCCAAAACTGACTCCAAAAGGATGCAATCAGTAGCGGTGCTGACCCAATCAGCACCCCTACTGATTGCATCATGCTATTTCTTTTGTCATTCTCCACCGCATTTAGTAAAAAATCCTTGATGGAAAAGAATTTACAATTCAACATTCAGAAGACTAATAGTGCGTGTTGTAAGGTATATACAATACTTATATATGTACAATGTGACCATCTCCACTGAGTACAAAGGAGAGCTCTAAGCTACTTCGAAAGCAGAAGAAATTACAGCATGCGATGGAGTTGAACAAAGCCAGAGAAGGTCCATCCACATCTTCAGAGCATTATATCTGCCCAGAAATACAACTGTTGTTGTTATGATGTTTTCTGGCACAAGGGCTATATATTGCACCTTCCAAATCAATTGAATTTACATATATACAAGAAGTGAATGTGGAAGGAGTCATGGAAGTTGACACTGCAAACGAAAATGATGAAGAGACCTCGAAGCCCAGTCGTAAACGAAAGGTGAAGCAGCCAAAATTGACTGCCAGAAGTACTTCATCAAATCATTCAACAGGCAGTGGGCATAAGCAACAGGATTTTAAGAAACACCAAAGCATCCAAGCACAGTTTAAACATACATTCCTGGATAATGATTTCAGTTCTGTGTGTGATAGGCTTTAGTTCAAGAATGATGTGAAGATTGTAGCATCTCGAGATCGAGACGACACTGTTCTTCAAATAGCATTTCCAAATGAGGATGGAAGTCAAATATCAGCCTGTAATAGCTGTCGCGGATCTCTCAAGAACAAAGTGATTCCGGCTCTATCGAAGTCAAATGGCTTTAAATATCATCCAATGCCACAGCACTGGCGGAAACTAGATTTGGTAATGGAACGTCTCATACCTCTGAGGCTCCCATTCATGCAGATTCATTGCCTGCAGCATTCATATGGTCAATACAGGATCCTCGGTCAAGTGATAAATGTTTTCCTACAGAAGTTTCACCTAACTTCTGAAATGCATGCTCACTGCACACAATTTTTTTTTTTTTTTTTGGAAATTCGTTCTAAGACCTCAGAAATTGACATTTTCGCTATATAACCTCTAAAAGGTCATTTTTATAATGATAATTATATTTGTTATAAAGTTTATGTCAAATAAGCTCGACACAAAAATTACTAACTGAAGGATGCAAAAACAAAACACGCAGCCAACACTACTTGAGGAAGGGTTACGTGGTCAGGTCAGAGAATGTATTACACTTCCATTGTTATCATATGTTCAGTTATAAGAATCAATTTTGAATGCCTTTGTGGTATTTATCTAAAGCACGTTTCTGGAAGTCATAACAATAAAACAATTTGCACTTTCCGGGTTACTGGGCTTTCCTGTTAGTTCATCTAATTATAAAAATTTAGTAAACTCGATCTTATTGCATTTGTGATATACCAATAGTTGGAATTCTGTGGTACTTACTTTATTATGGTAAAACGTGGTCCCATTCACCGAAATCTTCAGTAATATAAAAAAAAACATAAATAAATTTGAAAAATTTCTTCTCTTTCCTATTTTTTTGCTTGTTACTCCGTATCTCACTTGTGCAATTTGTGTATGCTGTGATCGTAGTTATTGATTGCTTATTTTTTTTGTTTGTTTTAAATTTTACAATCCTTAAAAAAAAAATAAAAAAAATGGGTGAAAATTTATTTACGTAAGTCCAAAGTTGTGTAAGTCAGGTACTTGCTGTATCAAAAAATGTTCAGCAACTTGCATAAAAAGTTATGACGATAGATAAAAAATGAAAAAACTCACAACACACTACTCGCATGTCCAATACGATGCTTCCCTTTATTTTTTACGATGTCCATTTTAAATCTAATAGCTTCCCTATATTTTTTACAATGTCGCATATGGTTTGGTCACCAACATTATAATGGTTCATTAAAGATTTAATGGATGCAATGTTTTCAAACTTTTGAATAATTTCAAGTTTTTGTTTGTAACTGAAAGCAAAAAACTTTGTGTTTACCCATCATTTTCACGATTTCTAAAAAAAAAAATATTTACTATGAAAAAAAAAAAAAAAAAATTGACACCCCTGACATAAATAGTGAAACAAAAAAAAAATGTCTTTTTGCTGTGCAAGAATCGACACGACGAGCTAAAACAAACTAAACATTTTTTTTTTTTTTTTTTTTTTGAGCGGTGGGTTGCAAGGTAATAGGCACATTATCTCTCAATGATGACTTATAATGCTGCTTCTTGTCGCCTTACAACTTGCAAAACATCTGTTTATATTCTAGTTATTACTTGAATTTTATGATTTCTGGTTGTTGTTTTTTATTTGGAGTCGAACTGTCCTGGTTAATCCGCTTCTCGGTTAATCTGATTCCGGTAAATTGAGGGTCTACTGTAAATGTTAAAGAATAAAATTCATTTTTACCTCTGCTAAACCTCTGTTCATGTTCATAGCGATCATAGGAACTCTCACTTTCGCTACTGCGGGGAGTAGTGTATGAATCTCTTCCTCTAGGTCCTCCATAAGATCTTCTATCATCCACATCCTATTGTAAAAATGTACCATTAAAAATATATATTTTAAGTATATATATTTAATTTAAATTTTACCCAACTTATCAGTCTAATAACTACTAATATGGATTTTTTTTTCTACCTTGATCCACCAGAATTCTTACTCCTTTTATATTCCCACCTGTTGTCAGATGTCACAGAGAAAAATGAAAATGAAAATTCTGAGAAACTGAGTTCTTGAAATTTTGAAAGATGACTTTTTTTTTTTTTTTTTTTTATGTAAACCCCAAACATGAGGTATTGGAACCTATAGTACTTAGTACCGTGCTTGGGTTCGAGGTTGAGAAGACAAAATAAGATATTTGTCGACATTAGACTTGAACTTCTTTATACTCTAATTTTCAGGAAATATGCATGAAAAGAAGGTTGTTCCAGAAAATGGCAGTTGAATGAATAAACGAGGAAGATGAAAAATTGGTTCTGTGAGTTTGTAGTTGGACAGTAAACAGATGTTGGCTGGTGGTGGCACATGTTCAGACTGTTTGGAAAGAGAGAGTGGGAATTATAGAAGCCAATTCAGAAGAATAGTGCCCATGGAAGTATCTGTAGCAGAGGCATGCAGCAGAAACAGTACATCTATGAGACAACGAGTGGAGAGACTCTGTTAGAGATGAATCATTAATTAACCTATCTGCCCTCTTCTGAACGGAATCAAGAAGCATGAGAGAGGTTTTGGGGAACCACCCCAGATGTGGGAACAATATTCTATGGTGGGGCAGATTTGAGATTTGTACAGAGTGAACAGCTGTTTGGAAGAAAAGTAACGGCGAGAGCGAAAGAGAAAACCAAGTTTTTTAGATGCAGAGGAAGCAATATTTGTAATGTGCTTGTGCCAAGAAAAATTAGAAGTCAAAGTAATCCCCAAAAGAGATACATCATTTTACCTAGAAATCGGAGTGTCACCAATGATAAGCATAGGAGCAGAAAAATCCTTTTTGCAAGATATAAGACAAGACTGAATTTTAGAAGGATTGAAAACAACTAAGTTGTCTTTGCCCCACTGTAGAATTACCTGGAGATCAGCATTTAAGGAATTGGTAGCAGATTTTCAAGAAGTTTATTGGGTTAAAGAAAGTTTTCTAAGTTTCCACCTTATGATATATCATTTTATTTTAAGTTCTTTCTGCAACTAGATGTGGGTTTCTTCTCTAGCCACTCTATATGAACTTGTTGACTAATATGAGAGTTCCTCGAGATATTGAGGTACTCTCATATTAGTCAACAAAATTTTAACGTTCACCAAGTCAACAACTTTTACCTACCCTTTTCCTTCTGTATATCTTAGACTTTCCCCCAGGATTCTAACCCCGATATAACAGTTAAATGATATAGGTTAGAATCAAAGAGGGCAATCTTAATCCTGAAAATCTAATGTAAATCACTCTAAAATCCAATCCTATTTTATTTCTTGCAAAAAAAGAATCAATTCATCATTAATAATAACCCTTAAATAATATCCAAACATGTAGCAAGATCATATTTCTCTACCTGAAACATTAACTTCTAGCCTTTCTTGACAAATATCAATTGTTTTGTTATATTTTCTTATTTTTAGCCTGCATAACACAAGCATGAGGCTTCCCAATATTATCCAATATGGATAATGCTGACTCCTTTTATATTTCTATATACTCGTGTCCAGAGTTTCAGATTTATATATAATTAAGTTTAAAAAACTAACACTATTATTTTCATCTAGCTGAAATGGTATGTTTTAATCTACTGTGCACAGAATCCATTATAGACAAACTTTTACACATGTTTAATTCTGTGCACAGCAGATTAAAATATATCTTGGAACTAGAGGAAAATATTAAATAAATCGACAGAACTCCAAGCCCTAGCTGCAAAATTATATAACTGCTGTTTGTTTAATTACAGCTTAGCTGCAGCAGTACCCCACAAGCATCACTTGTTACAGCCAGTAGCAAATTTTCACATGGTAAAAAACAAAAAAGTATTAATTTAATTTGATAATCTTTAATTGATTAGACCATATACAGTTTCACATTTTAAATTTGGCACCAAACAACTATTCTTTCCCTCTGTTCATTCATTCCTTCCATCCACTTCTTTGAAACATTTTTCCACTCCATGCATATTAGGAGTTACAATCACCACCATAACTGTTCTTCGTCAGCTCTATCAAGTTAATTGAGTAAAGTTCAACAACATTGTGCATTAGAGAGTATAACAGAAATGAGTTTTCTTGACGTCCACATTGAATAAAAATCTTTCATTCCAAGTGGGCTTTCAGTGCCAAAAAATGAGCACGTGTGCAGTATACTTATTATGCCAAACTATTTTTTGGAATAATGGGAATTTGAAAGTGTATAACATCATAATGTCATTGTTTTAAGATAATCATGGATCATCACCATCATCAGCCATTTTCAATCCACTGCAGGATGAAGGCCTCTCCAGCAACTTTCCAGTTCCTTCTGTTTTGTGCACTGGCCATCCATTTACAACCCACAAACTCATGAATTTCATCTGTCCATCTCCGTCGTCTTCCAGGTTTTCTTCTAGCTCCTCTTGGGTACCATTCTGTTATTTTCTTTGTCCATCTGTCATAATGTCTTCGAGCTGTGTGTCCTGCCCAAGACCATTTTAGTTCTTTAGTTTTGATAAGAATGTCCTTTACTTAAGTTTGCTGCCTAATCCATGTGTTCCTCTTCTTATCTAACAGTCTGATTCCCAAGACTGTTAGATATATTTGTATCCAATCATGGATACAAATATATAAATTTTAAGATACTAGGCACATGCTCCTCATTTCATTACAGTTTCAGATCAAAGATCTTTTATAAAAACTGAAACATTGTGCTCAAATGATAACACAAATTTATGAATATTTTCAGGAAGTGAAGCAGTGAATTATGGCATGATTTCATATTAGTCTCAAAGGTTTCATGAAGTTCAGACCAGTGCTGAAGAAAGCAATGCTCAGGTAGAACAAGATCTATTGACAACCCACTGACAGTCATTACTAGTCTTTTTTGGAGGAAGACAGAAATTGATCAGTGAAAGAACAGCCAACAAATCTGGAATATCAAATTCATCTGCTCACCAAATTTTAATTGAGGCATTACAAAAACAAAAGGTTGCTGCCTGATGGGTCCAATTTGTTGTTGGATGAACAATGAGCAAAGCACAAAGATTGCTGGAATGCAATTACTTGCATATTAGCAACAAGGATGTAATGTGCAAGTGACTGGACATTACCTTCTTCCTCAGACCACACCAAGCCTGACTTAGTCTGATTACGAAGGCATAGCCGTTTCAAATATCGATCTTGGGAAGGCACAGTCGCTCTCTTATGGCCTGATCCAAGTCTTCTCTTCACATCACCGGTTTCACGCTTTAATTTCAGCACCTGGGGCTGTTGACCTATTTTATCAGTGATAGCACGAGTAGAAAGCCCTTCCTGGAACAGAGTAACAGCTACACTTTTTTTTTCTTGGTGTCAAATGAATATATGGAGCCATGCTTATAACTCTGTAAAACAGGATCCTAATGAGCATGTATACCCTTCCAATGCTGTATTTACAGAAACTGTTGATGCAATAGAAGCATTATCTAACACAATACCTTTGCTTTGCGACAAACAAAATGACCATAATCAAACAATATCTTATACGTTTCAATACAAATGTTACTTTTTTTTAAGGTGATGCAGTTTTTTGTCTGTCACTGTATTATCAAATTTTAAATGAGATACAGGGAAAATAATAATAATAAAATAACTGAGTAACTGCAATATCTGTTACATTTTGATTTGGAATTCTAAATTCTTCTCCTCAAGAAACTTACCCTTCCAGAACTTCTGTTATAAGCTGAGTCACGTGAGCCACTTGGAGGAGGGCGGGCATCAGAATATCTTCCAGAAGAGCCTCTAGAACTCTTTCTCTCTGGTTCATCACGTCTAAAAAGTGATGATATAAATAAATAAATAAATAAATAAATACTCTTCCCCCCCCCCAACTAAAAGAACACATGAAATCTGGTTAATCAAATACAGAAAATCTGGTTAAACAAAAATAAAATAGAAACTATCTGGACCCCAATCATCCAGATTTTCGAGATCACAGGACAAATACATAAAAATATATTACATTCTAGAGAAAAATATGTAGCAGATAGTGTGTTTCACAATGTTGAGTAATGCACGGTGAAACAGTAGGTAGCGGGTTGTACACACACTAGTATGGCATGTGGCAATTCGGCATTCCAAAATACACTCATCCTCAGCACTGCTTGCCAATGCAGGAGTGCCTTGATGTCTTCTGCATTTTGCAGGACTCCATGACAATTACACTGTACAAACGTAGCCATTACGTGGGCTTGGTGGATCCGTTGGTTGGATTCTGAAGTGCTGAGGATTTAGTTTTTTCAGTTCTCTTTTTTTGGGGAAGCATGGTCGTGTCCTGTGTCCGTTTCTTTACCTGCAGAGTTCCAAGACTGAATAGCCATGTATCGACTTGGTTTAAATTTCCATTTTTCCTTGCACTGGCATGGGCAGTTCAATTTTCTGTACTGTTTGGTGCTCAATATTTGGAGTTGTGGAGCAGGAGGAGGTATTGAAATTGGAGTGGCAGCGGACTGATTTTTTTGTGATTTTTTTCTGAGCTCAGTAAATAGCAGACAATGGGTGTAAATGGTTCAAGGGGTATGGTTATTTCCATCTGAATCCCAACTGAACATTTCTTGACAACCTTTTCAGCATATGTTGCCTTATTGCTATTTACCAGTTTAACTACTTTTCTGTCCTGGTATGAGATGTTCAGCTCTGCCATTATTTGTATTTCCTTTTCTTCCTTCCACCTCTGGCATGCTTGTGCTCACCTTTGCTCACCTTTGCAGTTAATGCAGGCGGGTTTTGCTGCCTTATGTGATGTGTCTTTTGTATCACATGTGCTATGGCACCACAGCAGGAAATTTATGAATGTCCATATTTCTGGCTTTCTACCCCAGAATTTTTTTCAAATTCGTTTTCCAAAGGGATTGTCAGAATTGGCTTAATAAAATTCATGATCATGTTTGTTTTTTAGTGTTACTTAATTCCTTATAAATCTCTTCATACTGAGCTAAGCAGTTTAGTAATTCCCTTCCAAATCCTAACCTGCAATCCATGTTAGTATCAAGGAAATAATTTAAGATTTTTAGCCATTTCGAGTCTACTTATTGTGCTGATATCAAATGTTGAAGCTGGGTTATCACCATTCATTTCTACGAATTCATCTGTCCATCACCAATTCCAGAAGGAACGAAATCATCAAATCCTTCACCACCAACTTGATGTGACAAATCTATAATCTGAGAATATGCATTCTCTGTCTGTGAATTGTCATTACCACTCAAAACTACCTCAGGCCAGATAGCGTTCCAGGAGGCATTTAAAGTTGATAATCTTATATCACAAACAGCAAATGCTATTAATTTCGCAACATCTAAAAATGTAATTTTTTTTTCCAAACCTGGCTAACACTAAGAATATTGTCTGAATCCAATTCATCCAAAATTTTTTGGAATACTTTTATGTAGTATGACTTCATTAGTTGATTTCATTGGCACTCAGAGTCAAAAACATTGTAGGTTTACCGAGCTGTCTAATCATAGCAAATAGATCGTGCTTACGATGAACACAGTAGTAGGGTTAGGAATTCAACTTAGGAAGGCCAAATTGTTTTTGATACAGCTGTTAATGTATTCTTTGGATTAAACTTGCTCAAGGGCCAGTTTTGTACCTTTACTGATGTAAAGCCACCATCAAAGAGCCTCTCATTATCTTCATTGCTACGTAAATGAGTTCATATGGAATAATACCACATCAGCCAGATCGTCTCGTCGCCATCACGAACAGAGTCACTTGTAAATTCTCTCTGAACCTTCTGAATTGTTCAAGGAAAATGCTGGGAAAAGACAGTTCCTCAGTGTGCTTGTCAAACAGTAGGCTCAGGTATTTTAGTTTCTCCTGGAGCAACTCTAAGGTATTTATCCTCGCTCCACAACATTTGTTGTTGGGCAATGAGACTTTCCTCGATGGGAACCTCTTTGCTTATGTCGTCTTTAGTCAAATTAATTTCCATGTGACTGTCATCAATGAATGACTGAGCTATCGTGATTTGATATAATCGATAGGGAAGTGTGTACACCAAAATACAGAAGTCACAATTTAACCACTCACTTTCTTATTAACCCGATCAAATAACTCTGGTTGGTAAGAAAATGTGCATTTTCTTGCATTTTGTATGCATGTTTATACAATGATCCTCGTCAATCTTCCTTGGCAAGTGATGAACCATCATATTCCCTTTCCTTTACCATCAGGGGTAAAGGAAAGGGTTTTTGCTTCCATAAGGGTGAGTACAGTGGGATTAAACTGATGATGTTACCAAGATTAAATTCTAAGTGGGAAGCATTCAAGGAATTAATTGTGGATGCTACTAAAAGTTTCATACCTATTAAGAAATATTGTTCAAGGTTTAGGCCTAAATGGTTATCTAATGAGACTCGTAACAGGGAAGAAAAATGCATGGGATGCATATAAATTATCAAGCGACTCAGAAGCCTATGGCAGATATAAGCTAGTCTGTAATCAGCTCACAAAGGAGGTTAGGCAGGCGAAGGCAGATTACGAAAAATCGTTGGCAAAAGACGCTACGTAAAACAGCAAGGATTTCTTTATTTATATAAAGTCTAAAAGGAAGGGGATAAATCTGATCGGTCCGCTTGACATCGATGGTTCACCTGTTGATGATCCTGCTCAGACAGCAAACAAACTGAATGAGTATTTTGCATCTACATTCACACATGAGGAATTATTAAGGTTTGAAAATGGCACGAGGTTATCAAATTGTAGCAGGATACTTAATAATTTTGTAATAACTGAGAGCAAAGTGGAAGAGAAATTGTTGAAAGTAAACATAAGAAAAGCACCTGGGGTAGATGGGATCTATACAGTTATATTAAAGGAGGCGGCAAAGCAACTAAGCAAACCCTTAGCCATAATTATGAGTGCATCCTTGAGCTCAGGGGAGGTTCCCATGGACTGAAGATGTGCAAATGTATCCCAAATTCACAAATGGGGATCGAAGGGTGACACGAGTAATTACAGACCAGTTAGTTTAACTTCTGTTCCGGGTAAAATAATGGAGTCACTGGTTAAAGATGCATTGCAGGATCATCTAGACAAGACTGCAGCAATAATTCAGCCACAACATGGGTGTGTTAAAGGAAAGTATTGTCTGACAAATTTGATAGGATATTATGATGTGGTTACAAAGGAACTGGATGCAAAAAATAATTTTGATATCATATATTTGGATTTCAGGAAAGTTTTTGACACTGTTGTGCATGAAAGACTATTAGATAGTATGAATCAGAGCTGTACTACTCAATATGTTCTACGTTGATAATAATATTAGTAAAATAATAAGAGGAGTTTACCTCAATAGAGTACGTAGAACACTTCCGTATGATACCCTCCAGAAATTAAAACGGAAAAAACGAAAAAAACTGACAACTTACCGGTACATTAGAGTAAAATATAAATAATTAAATAATCTATTTAACACAACTCAAATCAATTTAAAACAATTAAAAATCAAATTAATGCAATTAAAAGAATCTAACGAAAATACTCAAAAAGATTTTGCTTCCTGAAGCTGACAACACTTTTTGACCATATGTCGTGATCACAGGAATGAAAATTACCGAATCGGGTTAAACCTGATACTTAAATAGAGATTATTTGTCTTCGCACATGCGCGTAAAGGTCCACGCATCGGAGATAAAATATGGCCGCCGAACATTAACAGAATTCTCGTGTAATTTAATTTCAACGGTTTCTGCAATTAATAGTCGCGTATAATTACGTTGAACGTTAAGTATTTTGGCCTCGTTAAATAAAAAAGTATGTTTTTCGTTAATGGCATGAAAGGCTAATTCTGACGTTTTAATTTCTGGAGGGTATCATACGGAAGTGTTCTACGTACTATATTGAAGTAAACTCCTCTTATTATTTTACTAATGAGAGACTATTGTACAAATTGGAGCAGAATGGTATTAAGGGCAAGTTACTACAATGGATAAAAGGATGGTTAAGTGGAAGAAGACAGGGTGGTAATCAACGGGTGCTTCGTGGACTAATGTTATTAGTGGAGTCCCACAGGGTTCGGTGTTGGGTTCACTGTTGCTTTGTATATTTATCAATGATATTGATGAAGGTATATCAGGCTTAATGTCGAAGTTTACAGATGATACAAAGGTTGGAAGGGTTGTTAATGACAGTAATGGCAGTGTCCTACTGCAACAGGATCTAGATAATTTGGGCAGATGGGCTAAGAAGTGGCAACTGAAGTTTAACATTGACAAATGCAAAGTACTGCATATGGGTAGAAGTAACCCCAGAGAAACGTACCAACTGTGTGGCACTACACTTAAAGTGGTAGAAAATGAAAAAGACCTGGGAGTAATTGTGCAGGCAGATATGAAGTTTTCTGAGCAATGCAGACAGGCTGCCAGAGCAGGTCATGGGGTTTTGTCAATGATATATAGGAATTTTGCTAGCAGGGAAAAGGAGGTGTTTATCCCTCTGTATAAGGCAATGGTCAGGCCACACCTCCAGATCTGCATACAAGTCTGGTGGCCTCATTTTAGGAAGGATGTTGATTTACTTGAGCATGTACAGAGAAGGGCAACAAGATTGGTGAGGGGAATGAAGGGATCCTCTTATCAAGAGAGGCTTAAGTTCTGCAAATTGCAGTGGCTGGAGACTAGGCACCTGCGCGGTGATCTGATTGAGGTGTATAAGGCCTTGAATGGGTTGAGCACGCTGAATTCTGATTGGATCCTTCCACTTGTTCAGATTACGAACCTAAGGGGGCATAAATTAAAATTATGAAAAGACAGATGTAGAATAGATGTGTGGAAATTTGCCTTTAGCCAGCGGGTGGTTAATTGCTGGAACAAACTTCCATCTGTCGTTGTGGAAGTTGATAGGTTGAATTAATTTAAGGAGGAACTGGACAGGCATTTGGAGGGAATGGTGTGATTTTTTTTTTTTTTTTTTTGGCTGATGCTGCATAAGCTCATACACATGCTGTCTTGCATCACATGCCACTACTATGTTGACTGAAACAGACATTGATCCCTTGCCCCAGAATGCCATATTGTTCGTATAAGTGTCTCAGGTGCCTGAGACACTTATACGAACCTCCATGAATGGTAAGTGAGGAAAAATAAGCCTCTCTGTCACTAAATCCAACTTTGGTAAATGCGATAGAATTTCTGGGTAGACAAAACTGTTTGACAAAAAGATAGCACTGGAATGGTGTTGTTGTTAAGTAATCCTCTGCAGTTATTACACACAAAGATCCCATTGAAAGCAACATCAAGAAATGCAGTGCGTATCAATGGTGTATCTTTAGCAGCTGGTTTCTTTGCGTCATTTTCGAACCATACATGATCTCAAATATAGCATACAGACAGAAATCATTTTTCATAAATCTCCTTCAAACTCTCAACGCGTGTTCTTATGTAAGGAAAAGAAGCTTGATAATTTAAACTCATCTGCTCTGCAATTGGGGAAGTGCCCCATTGAACATAAATGCAGTGCGTATCAATGGTGTATCTTTAGCAGCTGGTTTCTTTGCGTCATTTTCGAACCATACATGATCTCAAATATAGCATACAGACAGAAATCACTTTTCATAAATCTCCTTCAAACTCTCAACGCGTGTTCTTATGTAAGGAAAAGAAGCTTGATAATTTAAACTCATCTGCTCTGCAATTGGAGAAATGCCCCATTGTACATAATTAATATACACTTCAGGTACATCACTGTTAGATGGAGCGACATTGCTGGTTGAAAGCACTGCTAAATCTGATGCTTGATTTTCTGTTGGTCTTTTACGCAATCTCGATAGTCTTTGTCGTTCTCGCGGACTCATTGCTAACTCAGTCTTTATTTTCTTAGGTTGGCTCGTTCGATACTCTCAACAATGCTCTGCATTTCACTTTGGCATTGTTGAACACTCAGCTATAGCAGTGTGGCATTCAGTCCCTTTCACTAATCAAAAAATTAGTGATGTGAAAACATCCATAGCCTACCAATGGAATGTAACAAAAATGCAGATTGCAACAAAAATGATCAAATAGTTATATTAGAGTCACCTGTAAATGATTACATATACCCATTTATGTATTATGTCTGTAAATTAAGTGTGTTCTCTGGTCAATTTTGCCTGTTTTGCTGGACGAAAAAAACCCTGGTTTCTGGTGGGAAACCTTGCTATTATGCCTGAGACCAACTAACTCAGCCACAGAGTAAAAAAAAGTCCATTAAAGTTCCTCGCGTCATTGATGGGATTTGAACCTAGTCCTTTTCCACCCAGTGTGGAGAGTAACACAGTAGCATACCACTGTGCTACCTGCACAGACTGCCGATTGCAACAATACAAATACTTGTATTGCTGCAATCATGACTGACATCATACTATTCAACAAATGGATAATTAGTCTATCGACTTGGATTTCGTTAATCTCTTCTAAACATTGATTCAGTAGAAGTAGCGGATGTGAGCATAAAATGTTACATTGTTCATAACTTTGGTTCTAGCTGTTCGATTTTAAAACGGTTATTTTCAAAGATGTTTTCACATAAAACATCTTTCATGCATACCAAGTACACATGCAATTTTTTTTTATTGGCATTCCAATAAACTGGTAGATTTCTTTCAAGCCTTTCATTGCTCTTGGATTTAAAGCACAATTGATAATCATGTTTTATCATATAATCACACTTGACGCGTTGGTGCAAAAGAGCAATGTTATTCAATATTTGAACACTAAATCCTCCAGTTGTTTTTTCAGCAACAAATAAGTTCTATTTGGCATTTTCTTCCAGAATAGCCCCATTTCATCAGCATTAAAAACTTGATCAGGTGTATAAGAACCTTTCACAATTATTTTAGCAAGCTCTTGTGAAAATTCTTTATCTGCCTTTGCATCAGCCGATGCAGCTTCACCTTCGACTGTAACATTATGTAATGAATACCTTTTTTTAAACTTCTCAAACAATCCTCTGCTTCCAGAAAACCTAGTTGTTTGATTTGCAGATGACTGTTAAGTACACTTAATCTTATGTCATTGTCATTTATGGGCATTCCCTTTTGGATGTTATACTCTATCCATATCATCAATGCTTTGAATTTATGGAAGATTCTGCTGACACGCTCATTCTAATCTCTTCATTTTTTTAATTGTCCTAATTGTAGATCATTTAAATTAAAATAATTTTCAACTGCCATTGAACCTTCCCCACTCTTTAGTCAATCTAATATCTGAATCTTTGTATCCAAAGATATCTTTCCCTTCAAACCTTTTTTTTTTTTTTTTTTTTTAAGTGTGGTTTACATTCAAGGTCTGTAAAATAATGCAAAATCACGTGTGTGGTATGCACAAAAGATGTTTTATGTGTAAACATCGTTGACGACACCTACTAAACAAGCAAAAGATTCTGATCATACATGTAATTTGGAGTCTTATCTCCTAATCATGAACCGATTAAAACATTCTTGACCACCTCAGCTGGTTGCAGAAAAACGTTTATGATTTGCCTCTTCATGGAAATATACAACTGCTTCAGTAATACAGACAAGTACTGTAACGCCTGCATTGCGCTTCAACTGGTAAGGCTGAAGTGCATGTAATGTAAAGATCTGGCAAGTGCTCAGAGCTGGTTTATGCCAGCTCTGAGCACGCCCAAGATCACCTCACATGATCCTCTGCGCGATATCCTCTCCAGACTCCGTTCTTTTTGTCTTTCCGTTTTTTCCAGTTAGCTGGTTAATGCCAGCTCTGAGCACATCCAAGATCATCTCCCATGATCCTTTGCTTTAAATGCTTTACTTTACTTTAAATTTTGCAAGATATCCATTTGCCCGGTTACCAAAAGGATTCTGCCATACTCAGTTTTCTGCCTGTTAGATACGATTTTGTGGGTGTGTGTGTGTAATAATTTTATTCTTTATATAAAAGGTACTAAATAACATCAATTATAGATCACCACAAAATTAAAAACATACCATACACCTTTTATAATGAAATATATAAATTTAAAAAAATAAATAATAAATAAGTTTAAGTAACTTAAACCCAAATTACGTGGCACTCTTGGAATGTTGTTGTTGTTGTGGAACCTTGGTTGAAAATCACTGGGTTAGCCAGAGCCACCTACATGGTAAGCCCCGAATCAAACATTTTTCTGCAATGAGCTGGTTTATGCCAGCTCTGACCACATCCAAGATTACTTCCCATGATTCTTTGCTTTAAAAGCTTAACTTGACTTTAAATTTTGCAAGATATCTATTTCTCTGGTTACCAAAAGGTTTCTGCCATGGGCAGCAATAATTAGCCCAAAGCCACCTAAGTGGTATCCCCCAAATCATAAACGTTTTTCTGCCAGCTCTGAGAACAACCAAGATCAACTCCCATGATCCTTTGTGCGATCGCCTCTCCTGACTCAGTTTTTGTTTGTTATGAAACAGAAATAACGTAATTTCCATACCACAAAATTGTGACAAATTGATTTTACTACCATTCAAAATTTAGTAGGTGCTGCCAAAGATGTTTACACATCCAAAATAGATAAAAAATAATATTAAATTACCTACATATATAAAAATTATTTTAGTAATCATAGACAGACATACCTGTATGTATTAATTTGTAGAACATTAATAGTATGAACCAGCGCTATAATGCTCAATACATTCCACATTGATATCAATATTTGTAATAGAATAAGAGAAGTTCACCTCAATATATGTAGAACACTTCCGTATTATACTCTTCAGAAATTAAAACGAAAACAATAAAATCGAAAATCGTACGTTACAGTAAGAAATAATTAACAATAATTAAAAATCAAATGAACACAATTATAAATCAATTTAATGCAATTAAAAAATTAATTTTTCTTAATAAATTTTTAATTGTGTTCATTTGATTTTAATTATTGTTAATTATTTCTTACTGTAATGTAAGATTTTCAATTTTTTATTGTTTTCGTTTTATTTACCATAGAGTATCATACAGAAGTGTTCTACGTATCATGAGGTAAACTTATCTTATTCTTTTACAAATAACATAATTTAATAAATCTGCTTAGTTACAAGTCAAAAAGCTGTGATCAGAGAGTCAAGCTTGGAGACGAAAAAAACAAACTTGTTGTACATGTGCTTAACACGTTCCGTGCAGCACCAATTTCACACCCAAGCTGCCAAACTTGCTTTAACATGTTGACTGCCACATCAGTTGCATATCCAACACCAATAGGTTTTATACAGTATTACTTAAAGATTTAATTACCATCAGGGGTAAAGGAAAGAGTTTTTCCTTCCGTAAAGGCGATTACAGTGGTCTCCAACAGTTTTTAAATTCTGTACAGTGGAATCAACTGATGATGTTACCAACAGTAAATTCTAAGTGGGAAGCATTCAAGGAATTAATCGTGGATGCTACTAAAAGTTTCATACCTATTAAGAAATATTGTTCAAGGTTTAGGCCTAAATGGTTGTCAAATGAACTAATGGGACTCGTAACAGAGAAGAAAAATGCATTGGGATGCATACAAATTAACACGTGACACAGAAGCCTATGATAGCTACAAGTTGATCTGTAACCAAGTTACAAAGGAGATTAGGCAGGCGAAGGCAGATTACGAGAAATCCTTGGCAAAAGATACTAAGAAAAACAGCAAGAATTTCTTTACTTATATAAACTCTAAAAGGAAGGGGATGAATCTGATTGGTCCACTTGACATCGATGGTTCGACTGTTGATGATCCTGCTCAGATAGCAAACAAACTGAATGAGTATTTTGCATCTATGAGGAATTATCACACATGAGGAATTATTAAGGTTTGAAAATGGCAGAAGGTTATCAAATTGTAGCAGAATACTTAATGATTTTGTAATAACTGAAAGCAAAGTGGAGGAGAAATTGTTGAAGTTAAACATAAGAAAAGCACCTGGGGTGGATGGGATCTATCCAGTTATATTAAAGGAGGCGGCAAAGCAACTAAGCAAACCCTTAGCCATAATTATGAGAGCATCCTTGGACTCAGGGGAGGTTCCCACGGACTGGAGATGTGCAAATGTATCCCCAATTCACAAAGGGGGATCGAAGGGTGACACGAGTAATTACAGACCAGTTAGTTTAACTTCTGTTCCGGTAAAATAATGGAGTCGCTGGTTAAAGATGCATTGCAGGATCATCTAGACTAGACAGCAGCAATAATTCAGACACAGCATGGGTTTGTTAAGGGAAAGTCTTGTCTGACAAATTTGATAGGATATTATGATGTAGTTACAAAGGAACTGGATGCAAAAAATAATTTTGATATCATATATTTGGATTTCAGGAAAGCTTTTAACACTGTTGCGCATGGAAGACTACTGTACAAATTGGAGCAGAATGGTATTAAGGGTAAGTTGCTACAATGGATAAAAGGATAGTTAAGTGGGAGAAGACAGAGGGTGGTTATCAATGGGTGCTGCTCTTCTTGGACTAATGTTATTAGTGGAGTCCCACAGGGTTCGGTGTTGGGTCCACTGTTGTTTTGTATATTTATCAATGATATTGATGAAGGTATATCAGGCTTAGTGTCAAAGTTTGCAGATGATACAAAGGTTGGCAGGGCTGTTAATGATAGTAATGGCAGTGTGCTACTGCAACAGGATCCAGATAATTTGGGCAGATGGGCTAAGAAGTGGCAACTGAAGTTTAATCTTGACAAATGCAAAGTACTGCATATGGGTAGAAGTAACCCCAGAGAAACGTACCAACTGTCTGGTACTACGCTTAAGGTGGTAGAAAATGAAAAAGACCTGGGAGTAACTGTGCAGGCAGATATGAAGTTTTCTGAGCAATGCAGACAGGCTGCCAGGGCAGGTCATGGGGTTTTGTCAATGATATATAGGAATTTTGCTAGCAGGAAAAAGGAGGTGAATATCCCTCTGTATAAGGCAATGGTCAGGCCACGCCTTGAGTACTGCGTACAGGTCTGGAGGCCTCATTTTAGGAAGGATGTAGATTTACTTGAGCGTGTACAGAGAAGGGCAACAAGATTGGTGAGGGGAATGAAGGGATCCCCTTAGCAAGAGAGGCTTAAGTTCTGCAAATTGCAGTGGCTGGAGACTAGGCAACTGCGCAGTGATCTGATTGAGGTGTATAAGGCCTTGAATGGGTTCAGCACGCTGAATTCTGATGGGATGGCATAAATTCAAATTAAGAAAAGACAGATGTAGATTAGATGTGGGGAAATTTGTCTTTAGCCAGCGGGTTGTTAATTGCTGGAACAAACTTCCATCTGTCGTTGTGGAAGTTGATAGGTTGAATAAATTTAAGGAGGAACTGGACAGGCATTTGGAGGGAATGGTGTGATTTTTTTTTTTTTTTTTTTTTTGGCTGATGCTGCATAAGCTCATACATTTGCTTTCTTGCATCACATGCCACTACTACTAATATCCCTGTTCTTAGTGTTGTGGCATATGAACACATTTGGTCCGATAAATCAATGCCTGCTTTTCCTTTATTATATGATAGAATAGGAAGTGGTTTTTGTTTGGCTTCTTTTACTGGTGAAGGGTCCATCAACCATTTCTGGGAATGCATTGGTTCAGTAGTCTCACATCTTGCCATTTTAGAACAATAATTCCATTTTTTCTTCCTTGGTGATCATCTTCCCTTTATTTAGTTTTGAGTACAACTTCTTTGGGCATAAATTTTTTACCGGCTCATAACATACCAACAACATGAGTTTTTTGATGAAGAAATGATAACACCAGATTGTAGCTCATATAAAAATTGTCTACGTACAAGGTGTGACCTTCATTTAGAAGTCCTTGCAATAATTCTTTGCAGACCTTCGCAGCTAAACCTACGGATAGTCTAATTTTTAAATTTACATGAATAAATCTTACTTGACCAGGTATATCTTTCAGTTGAACATAACTGAACAGCTTGATTCCATATCTGTGAGCTTTATTTGATATATATTGTTGGAATATCAGCCTGCTCCTCCAAAGAATAAGAATTTCTTATTCTTATTCCTTGGAGGGGCAGTATATATTGATGTAATATATTGAGTATATATTGACGTAATCTTGGCCGGGAAAAAAATATTTTCAATATTTGAGCTGCAAAACATCTATCAGTGTTGTATCTTACTGAGTGTCCCCTGGAATGGTAGTTTCATTGTCTGAAAAGTGAATGAGGCATAACAATTCAAATCTGTTGCGGGAAATCCAAATAATTAAATTATTTTTATAGATAGGTTTGGATGACCAGTAAAGATCTGCCTAATCTTACTTGTCCCATCCACATAAGAAGTGAGAAAAACTTGATCTCATCAGCAGTTGTTGAAACCCACTTTTTTAGATGACTCTGCTGCAAAGCTCGGGTACTTTGAATTTTCTGTTCGGCATATCTGTTTGTTTCTGTTACAATAACATTTATCACCAATTTTAAACACACACACCAACCGTTTATGATTGATTGAATAATGAAATAAAATAAAATAAAATGATAGAAAAGACTGTAAAATAATATTTGCAAAAAACTTTTAATTATTTACAAAAAACTAAACTATAACAAAAGTAAAAAAGGTTAAAATGAATTAAAATATAAATATAAAAGCGATAAAAAACACTACTAGAGCTTTCGGAGGTGTCTTCCTCCTTCCTCAGTAATAGTGAGACTTAAACGACACATCCTTAAATACCAGGTTCATGGCACACGTGGATGACCAGGCAAATTTTCCACGTGTCCAGACCACTTCTGGTTCTGGTACAAGTGAAAGGAATGCTGAGTATGCGCCTGGTCATCCACGTGTGCCGTGAACCTGGTATTTAAGGATGTGTCGTTTAAGTCTCACTATTACTGAGGAAGGAGGAAGACACCTCCGAAAGCTCTAGTAGTGTTTTTTATCGCTTTTATATTTATATTTTAATTCATTTTAACCTTTTTTATTGTTATAGTTTAGTTTTTTGTAAATAATTAAAAGTTTTTTGCAAATATTATTTTACAGTCTTTTCTATCATTTTACTTTATTTTATTTCATTATTCAATCAGTCATAAACGGTTGGTGTGTGTGTGTGTTTAAAATTGGTGGTATGAATAATCCCAACCTCAGAGGCCTTATTGCAGAAATAACATTTATGACGTTTTCATCAAAAAAATAATGAAAATGCCTTAAGATGAGTAATATTTCTTGATATGTCTATTTGCAGACCCAATTTGCCTGTAAAATGAAATCTTTTTTTTGGCATCCTTCGTATTGTCCATTCAATGACTTCATTTGTTTCAGTCGCTTCAATCTCAGGTTCTACGGTCTTTTCAAATTCCTCATCAGTGTCTTCTGCCATCCAGTCTTCAAGCACTTCAAATATTTTCTGGTATTTCAGTATCCTCTTTATTTGAAGAAAGATCAGTCAGGATCTTTTACCAAATTACCAGAGTCAATCTTTTTCATCTTCAGAACTACTAGTAAGATTTTCAGCAATTTCTCTCAGTTCCTCTTCTTTTAGTAATTTTCTTTTCGCCATTGCTTTTTCAGATTTTTTTTTTTTTTCTACAACACACTTGTGCAAATTTGTGGAGAAACACACAACACAATATAATGGATAATACAGTATGCCAACAAACTTGTTTTAACAAAATCTTTAACAATACTGACAAACTTATTCCAACATTTGTGAGTTTATTTTATTGCAGCATGCGCATATGATATAAACTAATCACAAATGACCTTCATATGTGTGCCATAACAACGTCCCATATATGTGGCTGATGTGGCTTCTCAAGAAATAAAGTAATCTACTGGGCCACACCAGCCACATATATGCGACACAAAAAAAAAAAAAAAAAAAAAAACCCTCTTGTTGATATCACTCAATAAATAATAAACCCCTCTTGTTAAAATATCACTCAATAAATATTGAGTGATATTTTAAGCGAAAAAAAAACAACATAACACTCAATAAATATTGAGTGTTATGTCGACATAACTGACATTACAATATTTATCTTAGAATTACTACTACTAGCAGTAGTAGTAGTGGCATGTGATGCAAGAAAGCAAGTGTATGAGCCTTTGCAGCATCAGGCAAAAAAAAAAAAAAATTTACAAAACGATTCACTCTAAATATTTGTCCAGTCACTTCTTAAATTTATTTAACCTTTCAACTTCCACAACAACAGATGGAAGTTTGTTCCAGCAATTAACCATCCGCTGGCTAAAGGCAAATTTCTGCACATCTATTCTACATCTGTCCTTCCTCAATTTCAATTAATGCCTCCTTAGGTTCGTAATCTGAACAAGTGGAATAATCCTATTAGAATTCAGCGTGCTCAACCCATTCAGCGCCTTATACACTTCAATCAGCTCATCTAGCAGGTGCCTAGTCTCCAGCTGCTGCAATTTGCAGAACTTAAGCTTCTCCTGGTAAAAGGATCCCTTCATTACCCTCACCAATCTTGTTGCCCTTCTTTGTACACATTCAAGCAAATCTACATCCTTCCTAAAATGACGCCTCCAGACCTGCAAGCAGTACTCAAGGCGTGGCCTGACCACTGCCTTATACAGAGGGACAATCATCTCCTTTTCCCTGCTAGCAAAATTCCTGTATATCAATAACAACACCCCATGGCCTGCACTGGCAGCCTGTCTGCATTGCATGTGTGAATGCTTATTACAAATGCTTATATTATTTTCAAACAATTTATGTTAATAAATACAGTAACAAGGTAGTACTTACATTAGCTAGTGAACCAGTTATATGCTTTATAATACTAACTATTTAAATATTTTATTAAATCAAATTATTTTCTAAATATTTTTTGGCCCCAAGAGAATTTTTTTCTTAAACTAGCTTGGCAGTCAATGGGTTAAACATTTGTAATGTACTGTATGTTGTTTAATACTGTACTTATAAGACTGCACATATCATTACAGCATTATTAATAAGGGGTACAAAAAAGTACAAAATACACTATAAAACAAAACAAACTTTTATTTAAACAATTTATAATTAAAGATACAGTACTGTATACATACTGATGTTTGAACAGCTGCTTATATTATTTTCAAACAATTTACGTTAATAAATACAGTAACACGGTAGTACTTACATTAGCTGGTGAACCAGTTATATGTTTATAACACTAACCATTTAAATCCTCATTGTATAGAATAAAATATTTTATAGCTTAATTATTACATCTAAATACAGGCAGGCTTTACGGGTTCTCGGGTTTACGAGGTCCCCCCCCCAAGTATCAACAAAATCGAAAATATGAACATTAATTGCAAAAAATGAATGTTAAACATTCATGAATACTGCATGCCAAACCACGTGTGTAGCAATACAATACAGTGTACCCGCTTTACGATATTAATCAGTTCCAGATGTCCATCATATTGTTAAAATATCGTAATGTGAACCCAATAACACATTGTTTTTTGATAATTCGTTTCAAGATCTCGGAAGTTGAAATTTTCGCTGTATAACTAAATTATTTCCCTCTCTAAAATATCATTTTTAAGGACACGAGCGTGAACTTAAGACCATATCGGTCTTTGAGGTTGTCACAGACATTCTCTCAAATATGCCAGACAAGCTGTACTTGCTACCTGGGTGTCTAAAACGGTGATGGAACTGATATTCGGGTGGCACTCAAGTCAAGTGGACCCAATTTCGGCGAAGTCTGGACAGTCTGTGACAGCCAAATCCTCGGCTTGCACCTTCACGATAGTGGGACTGTTAGTAATCCAGGGTATAATCTCCATGCACAAGTACATGGTGGGTGACCACCCAGGTGTGAACCAAAGCAAGCAGGGGTCGAGATGTGGTGCCCACACCACATGGAGGAATGTCACCCATCTATGTTACTAGGCAGCACTGGGTGATAGATGACTCTCATCAACCGGTGCAATAGCACCGCTTTGCTTATTGGAGGCTTGAAGTGGTGGAACCCATGTTTTATCTCCAGAGCTAAGTTCCGGTCAACCCTTCCCCATCTCTTCCATCATTCAGTATGATTGATGACTTTTGAGGTTATGATGAACATCATGGCGAGATCCAATATTCCTTACATTTCGAGGGTACAGCTCTAAAACGGTGTTTGCAGGCAGGCAGGCCGGCCGCTAGATAGTACACCGGACCGAACCTATTCGTAACTCTCAAGGAGGCTTCCGGATCAGCTAGTGTATAATCTTCCTACATCTACTCTGCCAGATAGTGACTGGAGGGAGTCTGAGTAGTGTGTATGTGGTGGGCATTGTCGAGGCCACGTTATGTCAAGGATCCGGGCATATTCTTACCATGTGTACGCCATATCCAAAAATTTCATAGTAAAAAATTGTCAAACTAATAGAGCAAGCTTATCTACGAAAAGGTCTAAACCTCCCAAACACTTCTTAATTCATTTCACAAATATATGTGGTCTCAATTCTAATCTCAACGATGTCCATTTCCACTTGCAGTCTGCCAAACCCCATGTACTTTTTCCTGACAGAATCTCAGTTATCGGTTGATTCAACTACTGCTCATCTCAGATGCCCAAATTATTCACTGTATGATTCCTTTTGCCTCAAAGGTGGTACTTGTGCATATATCCGTTTCTGATATTCCTGTCAGAGACTTTGCAATTTGGTATCTCCTCTCTTTGATCTTCTCTGGCTTAAAATCTCTCTACCTCATTGTGTAAAATTTTCATCTGTTGTCTCTACCATTCTCCCAACTCCACTAATCACTTGGAGCTCTGACTTCCTCTCTTTGCAACTTGACTTTCTCCAGTCCAACTTTCCTAACAGTGAGGTAATTTTCCTTGGTGATTTTAATGTTCACAACTCCAGCTGGCTTCCGTTTTCTAGTCACATCGACCCAGCTGGTCGAGATGGTGAGGCTTTTGCAATTACTAATGACCTTGCACAGATTGTTCATTTACCTACAAGAATACCGGACATTCCTAATCATACAGCCAATACGTTTGATCTTTTTCTCACAAACAACCCTTCTAAGTATACAGCTGAAGTGAGATGTCCTTTAGGAACCTCAGATAACAACTTGGTGATTGTCTCTTCTCCAATGGAGCATTTATCTCATGGCTATTCCCAACCTCATATTGTTTGGCATTACAAGAATGCAAAATGGGATGACCTGCGAGATTTATTTTCTTCTTTTCCTTGGTCAGATTACTGTTTCAAAAATTCTGATGTCAACGTTTGCTCAGATCATGTCAGTGAAATTATTATTGCAGGAATGGAATCCTTTATCCCACACTCCACTTTAAAATCTCGTCCTTTATCTAAACCTTGGTTTTCCGATAAATGTGCTAAGGCCGTTCAGGAGAAGAATACTGCATATCGTAATTGTCTTGTTTCTAATTATTCAGTTTCATTTTTTGCCTACACCAAAGCTCGCAACATTTGTAAAGCAGTTATTAATCAGTCCAAACTAGATTTTGAACAGGTAGAAAACTTGCTTCTTGCCCTAATGGTAGCCGAGCATTCCGGTCTCTTGCCAAAGCTATCGGCCGCAACTTTTGTCCATCTCTGCCCCACCTCTGTCCAAACCAGATGGCTCTGTTGTCACTTCAGTCGAGGATAAAGTTGACCTGATAGCATCCCATTTTTCTTCCAACTCATGTATTAATGATCTTGGTAAAACACCTCCCACCATTCCCAACACGTTCCATTCAATGCCTCCTGTGGCCTTCCGTCAAAAGGATGTCAGAAGAATCTTGATGCTAAGAAAGCTCCAGGTCCTGATGGTATATCTCCACTTGTTCTCAAAACCTGTGCTCCTGAACTTACTCCAATTCTTTGCCGCCTTTTTTCACTTCCTTATTCCAAAGGTGTTTTACCTTCTGCTTGCTCATATCCAGACAGTTCCTAAAAAGGGTGACAAATCCCTCCTATCCAATTATCGTCCTATTACAAGTACTTCTACTCTTTCTAAAGTAATGGAGAAATCAATTAACTGCCAACTCTTAAACTACCTAGAAACCTTCCATCTGATCAACGATCGCCAGTATGGATTCCGTTAGTGTCGATCCACTAGTGATGTTCTGGCTTATGTTACTCATTTATGGACTAATTCAATGGAAAGGTTCGGTGAAACACAAGTAGTTGCTCTTGACATCTCAAAGGTTTTCAATCGTGTTTGGCATAAAGGTCTTCTAAACAAGCTTCCATCTTATGGTTTGCCAACTGTTTTTTGTAATTGGTTATCCAGTTTTCTCTCTGATCGCTCACTGAGGGTGATGGTAGATGGCTGTCTGTCTTCTAACTTCTCCACTAATGCTGGTTTCCCCCAAGATTCAGTTCTTTCCCCCACCTCTTTTTCTCTTGTATATTAATGACCTTCTTCCACTGACTAGAAATCCTATCTATAGTTTTGCCGATGATAGCACATTGCATTCCACATTCCATTTTGAGAAACCTTGCCCTGCTCAATCATCTTCAACTTCTCGAAAATCTGCTACCAATTCCTTAAATGCCGATCTTCGGCTAATTCTCCAGTGGGGCAAAGACAACTTAGTTGATTTCAACCCTTCTAAAACAGTCTTGTCTTATATCTCGCAAAAAGGATTCTTCTGCTCCTATGCTTATCTTTAGTGACACTCCAATTTCTAAGCAAAATTATATATCTCTTTTGGGGATTACCCTGACTTCTAATCTCTCTCTTGGCACAAGCACATTAGAAATATTGCTTCATCTGCATCTAAAAAACTTGGTTTTATATTTCGCTCTCAGCATTACTTTTCTTCCAAACAGCTGCTCACTCTGTATAAATCGCAAATCCGCCCTGCCATGGAATATTGTTCCCACATCTGGGGTGGTGCCCCCAAAACCTCTCTCAGGCTTCTCGATTTCATTCAGAAGAGGCCAGTTAGGTTAATTAATGATTCATCTCTAACAGAGTCTCTCCACTTGCTTTCTCATAGATGTACTGTTTCTGCTGCATGCCTCTTCTACAGATACTTCCATGGGCACTGTTCTTCTGAATTGGCTTCTATAATTCCTGCTCTCTTTCTCTCTCTTTCAAAACAGTCTGAACACGTGCCACCACCAGCCAACATCCATTTATTGTCCAACTTCAAACTCACAGTACCAACTATTCATCTTCCCCGTTTATTCATTCAACTGCCGTTTTCTGGAACAACCTTCCGTCCTACGCATTTCCTGAAAATTACTGTCTACAGAAGTTCAAGTCCAATATCAACAAATATCTTCTTTCGTCTTCTCAAACTCCAACCCAAGCACGGTACTAAATACTATAGGTTCTAATACCTCTCGTGTGTGGGGTTTACATTAAAAAAAAAAAAAAAAAATATATATATATATAAAAGGTCGTGAACATGGTTTGTAAATTGGATTACCAATTCAAATCATTAAAATGCACTACACTTTCATCATTATCATATGTTCCGTTATAAGAACAAATTTTGAATGGCTTTGTGATATTTTTCTAAAGCACATTTCTGGAGGTTGTAACCAAAAACAAAAACAATTTGCACTTTCCAGTTTATTGGTCTTTTCTGTTACTGCCAGCAATTATAAAAGGGTAATAAACTTGATCTTCTTGCATTTGCGAACCGATAGCTGGTGTTGTGGTGGTTTTTTACATTATGATGGTGAAATGTGTTTCCCGTTTACTGAAATCTTCATTCGTATAAAAAACATAAATAAATTTTCAGAATCTTTTCTTCATTCCTTTTGTTTTAAAGCTTCACAAACTTGTTACTCCATGCGAATCGTGTTAGTTGCAATTTGTGTATGCCGTTAAAAAATTCTTATGCATGCAATCGTTAAATTTATAATTAAAAGAGAAGATTATCTTGGAAACAAATGCCTCTTGAAGCATTTCTGAAGAAGACTCCTTGTGTAACAAACCAACGAGTGTGCATTTAGTCGATGATGATGAAGAACAAACATTCTTTGACATAAGTAAGTCATAAATAATTTCTATATTATTATAATTTGCTTTATTATACAGGCTACATTTTTATTTCTTTCAATAAATCAATCATTGTTTAAACAAACTAATTAGCTAACTAATTTCACTCTTGAAAATGTAACCCCTACTTAACCTTAGGTCTATGGAAAATAAATTCCTGCTTTACGAGTTTGATTTATGAGCGCGTGCTAGGAACAAATTAACTCGTAAAGTTAACCACCTGTATTGCATGCATGTCTGGCAGCCTGATACCTGTGTAACCATAACAGTCAAATAACAACTGGTGCGACATACTCAATAGCTGTACACTACCAATGGGTATAGAGCAACTGCATAGATTTTTAATACAACACTTTTTTTTTTTTTAATTCTTAAACCATGTTAAACAATTAAAAAAAGTACTATATATATAACGAAATTTGTAGCATTTTTTAATCCTACAAAACCAAAATCAGGCAATTCGAGTACCTTGCACATTGAGGGTTATGTGCAAAACCTCCTCCCTCTGAGATATTCTTTAATATCTCAGAGGAGATATTCTTTAATATCCCCTATGATGGTGCTGAAGAGGAGTTTGAGACCCACCGATGTATAGTACATAAAATCTAAAGGGGGAGTTAATTGAAATCTGTTTAATGTAGAACTCAGTTTTCTGGCCCGTCAGTTAGTTAGTTACCAATAAATGAAGTTTCCGTATACTTCAAAACTTAATTTTAAAATATTGTTTACCTATCTTGATAATCCTTTTGTCTGGTTAGACGTTCTTCAATCTCTCTCTCTCTAGCAGCAGTATCTACTGGCTTTGCTCCTCCAAATATAGAGGATGCGGCCTGTGAACCTCCTTCTTCTATAGGCACAGAACGAGGTTTCAACTGGAGTCTGGGACGTTCTCTTGGAGTATCTTTATAAGAAAAAAATCCAATTAAAACAAGAACATCCATATATATTTTGAATTTTTTAAAAAATACAATAACCTTAATACATCCTTCACACCAACAAACAACCCTAAGACTGAACACACTGATTTTACATAATCTCTAAGTAATGTCGTTTTCTTTGTATATACAAAACGTTCCCAGAAATATATCATATAAATCTAGGGATGGAGTATAAGACATGCCACTTCTTGCTCAACATACTTACCTGGAAATATAATGCAAATTTTGACATTTATTTATTTTAATTTTTATTTTTTTGTTAGTTGTTGGCGCATCGGCTTCTGTGGCCATAATGCACCTCCCAAAGTTTTTCCATTTTCTATTGTGATCCAAGCCTGAGGTGGGTTTCGAACCAGCGACCTTTGGGTTGCCAGGCAGGCACTTTACCCACCCAGCTAGCCCGGTTGGCGCACACATTTATTAGTTGTTGGGTAACTATCAGTAGTCCTAGTCCATGATCAAGTGCATAAGGCAATGCTTTGCATTCTCGTTTTCCAATGTACTATGCCAAAATGTTAAGGGGCATACCAATGTGAAATTTCTTATGACATATAAAGTCTCCATCTGAAAGGTAACAATGTAACAGCAAACAAAAAATGTTAAAGATTCAGTAAAATATAGACAAGTGCACAAATAGCAAAACAATCTGTAATTCACACAAGCAATGTTGGAAGTTTTTTGGTCACAAAGGCAATGTCCATCTTGAACTAACCAGAAAACTGAACTGTGATTAAGAACATTCAGTGAAATGTTTCATCATCAGCAAACAATCCAAAAAAAAAAATAAATAAATAAATATATACCACAAGAATAGGGGATGATAGCTGTATGGCTACACACCTATATACAGGTTTTGTCCGTTTGGTTAAAACAGTTCCTAACTACATATGGAATAAAAGCAGTAGGGCAACCACACCTTACATCATGAGTTTTTGATCTGACAAATAAATCAAAAGGTTTCCCCTCTTCCTCCAGGACCATTTTAACAGGTTAACTGTGTGCTGACAAACACATAGATCATGGGGTTTTTAATCCACTTTGAGAGAAAATTTCCTGATTTTCAGAACCATTTTCTTCTGATTTGACAAGAAAAAAGGGGAAAAAAAAAAAAAAATGACATTTTTTGTCAAGCAACCTTTTCAGGCAGCTAACTAGTTCAGCCCCAGTATGAAGAAAGTCTAAAAATGTCACTATCCTCCCCAATCCACATTGACTCAATCATCCTGTAATTTTCAATCCTCGGGTCGTAAAGTTCATCAGTGAAAATGTTAATTCATTCCGGAACTGGAAAAACCTATTTATTATAATGCCACAACTTGGCCAACTAACATCCAAATGGTAGAGTATATCAAGGACCTCTACTTCTTGCCTGAACTGGCAGAGCAGCAACTCCACGGATAAGTGAAAACAGCTCAAAGTGTGAATCATGGCATCCTCTATCATTCAGTTTAAACTTTTTGCAAGCACAAACCTCTTGATTAATTATGCAATTTGGGGGGGGGGGGCCTCTGCTTCACTCTTAATGGTCAAGCACATACTGCTCTAGTTTAAGGGGATTTACTTTCGAATAATATTTTTCGTAATAAGGATAGATGGACTAAAATGGGGAATCTGATCTAGATTCGAGTCCATCTATCCTTAAATTGTCTGCCAGCAAGAAGTTTCCAGTTTTTAGGGAAGATAAAGAGAGAGAGAGACACACACACACACACATGAACTGATAATCTGCTGAAAAAAAACATATAACCATGAAAAAAAATAATAATAATAAAAAAAAAAAAAAAAAAATATATATATATATAAATAATAATAATAATAAAAGAAAAGTCAGATTAAAATGTGTCTGTAGGTTTGTCTAGGAGGATCTATATACTAAAAGATAGAATTATATGCTGGAAAGCCTTGTGAATTAACTCAGCACTTAATGGCTTTCAAAAAAAAAAAAAAAAAAAAAACATGGCCTACATTTGAGGATATAATTATATAAGTAGAACTATTTTGTTAAGACAGGATATATTTCAATATCAATAAAGGTAGTGCAAGGGTTTTGAAGATATGAGTCAAAGTACTGCTTGCACACATTAGGATGCTCAAGGATATTGGCTGTTGCAGCTGCAACAGCTGATATTGGCATGATGTTCTGAGGGTAACACTATTTCAATCAAACTGGAAACTAATGAGAAACAAGTTTACATAACTTCAAGGAGTGTGTCGGGGTAAAAACAATACAAGAACATAGTCTTAACTGTATACGATAAGGTCAGAAGTGTAAACAGAAATAGATGGGTTCACTATGGCAAGTGCAATGTATATAGGAAAGAAAGATTAAATTGTGGGGTGACGTTTCTTATTAAAAGTTTTAGCTTAGCCTAAGCTTTCCGAGATTCAGAAGTCACACATACTAGAAAATGACACCAGGGGCTTTCCTAGCCACCTGTTTACACTGCTCAGAAAACTTCATGTGTACTCCTATTATAACTTCCAGATTCCTCTACAATTGTTAATTCAACCCCACCAATATATGTTATTTTGGAGTTGCTATTTTGTAATAGCAACTATATAATCAAAATCTTTCCTTGTACAGTCAGAATTTTGCCATTCTCACCACGAGTTGCCCATCTTTGGATGCTTTTAAGAAGCTAGTTTTTTTTTTTTTTTTTAGATAAATCCATGCTTAAAATGGCCTTACACAGAATTATGACCCTCCTCTCTCTACAGGATAATGTTTGATAAATCATCGATATGACACCAGGGGCTTTCCTAGCCATCTTTTACACTGCTCAGAAAATTTCATGTGTGCTCCTATTGTAACTTCCAGATTCCTCTACAATTAATTCAACCCCACCAATATATAAGTTATTTTGGAGTTGCAATTTTCCAAATGCAAGACTGCATTTTGTTGCATTTAAACACTTTTCTGACCATTGTAGAAGTCATCCTGAAGGAGCACTGCTTGGCACTGATCAGTAACAACTCTCCCAATCTTTACATCATCTGCAAATTGACATGAGGCCCTATATCCATTCATTGATGTCATTAATAAAAATCAGAAAAAACAGTGGTTCAAAAACAGATCCTCGAGGGTTGCCACTTCTGAAACACCCTGGATTACAGCAATCTGAAGAATAGCCACTAATCACAGTCCTATATCTTCTGTCCTGCAGCCATAAAACCATTTTAGAATCTTTCCAGAAATTCCATCATGTTCCAGTTTAAACAGTAATTGCGCATGAGGGACTAAATCCAAATAAACTATGCATAAATTGTTCCCTACATCTACCTCATGAGTAACTGTCAAATATTGTCTCTCTGTTGTTGTGTCTGTCAAAATGCCATTTTTATCTAATGTCGCTGGATTGCACTCTTGATCATTGCCTCTAAGATTTTCCCTACCACTGAAGTCAGACTAATCAGTCTCTAGTTACCAATTACTGACTTCACTCTTGGAACCACCTTTATGTATTGGCGATACACTGGCACTTCTCCATTCCAGAGGAATGTTGTCTTCAGAGTCCAAAGATGCCCTCACAATTAACCTCCTTAGTAGGATCAATACACTCTCTGGCCACCTCCCTCAAAACTAATGGATATATGCCATAAACTTCAAGAGCCTTACTTGCCTTTAGGCTCGAAAGTTTTTCTCATAAACAGTCATTTGTAATTTCGAAATCACTAATTTCAGATGGCTCGACCTCACTCACAACAGCCTCTCCTCAGCATAACGGATCTTTTGTCAGTAAAAACCAAAGCAAAGTACCTGTTCAATTCATTAGCAACATTGGCTGGGTTATCTAAAACTTGGCCCCACACCCAGTGCACAAGGATCAGATCTGAGTTTTCATCTTCTTTATATTCATGTACATGAACTCCTCTGTTACCATTCTTTCCTCTCTTAGCCAGTGCTTTCTTATACTCAGCCTTGGCCTTCCTAAACTTATTTGTGGCACTATATTAAAGATCAACTTGTAGCTGTTGCAGGCTTCAATACTTATCATTGTTCTGTAACTTTCTCATGCTGTCTTTTTCTGCTCTATTAGACTGGTCAGCTCAGTATTCATCCATCCCAACACCTTCCATGATATATTTTTTTAACAGTATATATGCATTCATGGCATCCATGATTATTGCTTTAAAGGTATAGAATGATTCTAATGTATTAGCCCTTCCTCTACAATTTGTCCAATCAATAGATAACATGTAGTGCCTTTAACTGCTATAGTCCCCTTTTTTGAAATTAAAACTCCTTGCCTCTAAATACTGCAACATCTTTCTTCATTTTCAAAATAATGACAGCATGATCACTACCTGACAATGGTTCCTGTACTTTAAGCCTATGATGTCATTTGATTCAACAATGGTGAGGTTGAGAATATTCTTAGCTCTCGTATTTTCTCTAACATGATGGCACTGGTACAAATAATCTAGTTAAAATTTTGTTTCCCATGACAAGTTTTCCTCCCAGTTATTATTTCAATCAGTTATGGCCAGATTGAACTCTCCCATAAAATAAGACATTCACACTTGCCTGCCCATTCCACCTGAATGTAGACTCATTATACCTTTCATCCAACTTACTCACACCACACAGATTCTATGCTGGCAGAAGTAAATTCTGACTCAGCAGATCTTTTCATACGAAGCATGATCCCTCAACCCTTTCCATCTTCCCTATCTTTCCTAAATACATTATACATATCATAATGAAACTCATCAGCCCCAATTTCCAGGTGGTACCACATTTCTATTAGCCCAGTATGTCAAAATCAGTTGCCCTAAACAGGAGTTCAAATTCACCTTCCCACTTGTTTGAAACATTCCTACTGTCAGACATCTTGCCAATATTGGTTGTTGTGGCAACAAACAAACAAGATCTTTGAAGAGGATACTTGCTAAATATTACTTTGACCCATGTCATCAGATAAACACGGATCTATATTACCTATCTCCCTAACTAGCACTTCCCCTGAATCCTTATGGTATCCTCAATGGTAATAGCAAAAATCCTTGCACAACCTTTATTCAAATGAATACTGTCTCAACAAAATAGATTCTTTCTATCTACAAGTGTAGGCCATACAGATAAAAATTTTCCCCCAGAGCCGTGCAGATTCCCTTAAGTCTTGAATTAATCCACAATGAGTTCAACATATCTGTCCTAATGTCTGGACAGAATTACAGACATATGCACATTCTCACCTAATTTGCAGAATTTTTTCAGCACGGTCCTACATTTATCCAACAAATAGTTAGGTCATGTTTGTTTAATATCATTAGTCCCTACATGAATAATAATGCTCTTCTGTCCCCACTCTGATAATCTGTTGGTAACATCAATTGTTGCTCCTGGCAAACACACCCTGGCTTTGGTTCACCTATGTTTATTACAAAAAAAAAAAAAAAAAAAAAAAGTTACCTGTTTCCCCGACAACAGTTTCCCAATAAAATAATCTCCTTCAACCAGAGCAGGCTGGTTGAAGGAGATTTACATGAGCAGGCCCGAAATGGGGTACGTCACATGGCAGGTCAAAAGATAAAGGGAGCTCATGAGTTTCTAAGGCAAGCACCTGTTTTCTCAGCAACTCAAATTCTCGTAATGCACCAAGTTCTAATTTGAGATTGGTATGCCTCTTACATCAGATGTAAAGATGAAAAACCAGCTGAGCCTGGTTTGCCTACTACACTGACCTTAGAACACACATTACAGCAGTGGTTTTCAACCGGGGTGCCGCAACAACATTCCAGGTGTGCCACATAATTTGGGTTTAAATTACTTAAACTTATTATTTTTTTAAAATTTATATGTTTATTTCATTATAAAAAGGTGTACAGTATCTTTTTAATTTTGTGGTGATCTATAATTGATGTTTACTTAGTACCTCTGTATAAAGAATAACATTATTATATACTGTATATATATAATTTGCATTATAAAATGTAATTTTATGGAACCATGGATCAGGAACCATTTAGAAGCCCGAATCGAGGTATCAGAAGAACAAAGTCGTTTTTCAGCTGGGAGGTCACGTATAGATCATATCTGAACATTACGACAGATACTTGAAAAATGCCAATCAAAACGGGAAAAAATCTTTTATGATTTTCATTGACCTTGAAAAGGCATATGAGAGTGTTTCAAGAAAACTCTTATAGGAAGCACTGAAAAAGGCAAATATTGATGGACAACAGATTAACATTATTAAGGCAATTTACAGGAATAATAGATGCAGAATTAAAGCGGGATCAGCTTTGTCACCTGAATTCCACACTTCAAAAGGCTGTTGCATGTCGCCAACACTTTTCAAAAATTTATATTGACATTCGCCTAAGATCCTGGTCAAAAAAATGTAATAAAATGGGATTGCTGATTAATAAGAACACCTATATTCACAATTTACTTTTTGCAGATGATCAGGTGGTGATAGCACAAGACTTAGAAGATGCAAAGTATGCATGTCGTCAATTGTTTGAGGAATATAAACAATGGGGTCTAAAAATCAATTTTAGCAAGACTGAAATGTTGTCATCAGGGCCGGGACACGTTCTAAATATTGCAGGTTTTAAAATCAAACAAGTCGATAAATTCAAATATCTGGGGTCAATCTTACAAAGTGATGGAGCATCCCAAGCAGAGATCAATAAGAGAATTACACACGGCAGAAAGGCTATCGGCATGTTAAACCCTGTTCTGTGGAGCAAAAATATCCTAAATAATTTCAAACGATTGTACAAAGTCTTCTATTGTATGGAGCGGAAACCTGGACATTGAATAGGCGAGCAGAAAACAAATTGCTCTCCATAGAAATAGATTTTTGGAGACGCTCAGCAGGAACTTCTAGAAGAGACAGAAAACAGAATGAAGACATAAGGGGAAAAAAATGGAAGTGAGAAAGACTATTGACACCATTAAAGAAAAGCGTCTAACATGATATGGACATGTAAAACGGATGCAAGAAAACAGATATCCAAAGGCTATCCTGGAATGGATACTTCCTGGAAGGAGAAGAGGAAGACCTAGGAGGACATGGATGGATGGAGTACGGGAGTGCATGACAGCCCGAAGCTTAACCGACCAAGACACCTTGAACCGCACTTATGGAGGAAAAAAATTCCTAACAAGAAATAACTTGTAGGCTGAGGAAACCCATTGTAAATGGAAACACTCCTCTTGAAGAAGAAAATGTAATTTTATATATATGTATATATACAGAGAGAGAATCGGATCTAATAGGCAGAAAATTGAGTAGGAGTGCCGCAAAATAAAATAAATTACTTAGGGGTGCTGTTATTATAAAATTGTTGAAAACCACTGCACTACAGGCTATATAATCGACAAACTTGTGACTCACAATGGAAATGTCATTGGAACTTGTGACTCAAATGGAAATGTCAGCAGGCAAATGCCTGCTGACATTTCCATTTGAGATCCACTTTGAGTACAAAGTTAATATCATTAGTCCCCACATGAAGTAGAGTGGATCGTTTACCTAAATAATGGTTGTTACCAGATCCACTTTGAGTACAAAGTATTCTAAGTGGATCTGGTAACAACCATTATTTAGGTAAAATTTGAACTTAAGCAAATTACAATATATTACAGAATTTGAATTAAGAAAATATACCAAATTACTGAAATAACATTTAAAAATTACAGATATTAATTTAAACAAAAAATTTGTCTACTAGACACCTTATGTTAATGATCGTCACTTAATCCCCTTCAGGAGTAAGAGCGAAATGTGTTCTCTTCGACTGCCTACAGCATAATTAGGACATGTAGGAGGCTAATGATTTAAAGCTTAAACAGACTGATAAAATGCTTCTGAAATATAAGGCCTGGTTGAAAAACAGCCATGAGACAAAAGTCCCAGTGTTTATACCCAGGGTGCAAGTCCTTAAGGACTTGGACCCTGGGTATAAACTTGCACCCTAGGTGCATACAGTGCACCTACTATACCAGGTCGTTTGTTTGTTATTTGGTTTTTAGGAGCATTAGCAACTAAGGCCATATTGCTCCGGGGATATGCAGTGGTCATTCCCTGACCTTTCCGCATTCTCTGTATTTGGTGGTCACGGGCTAGAACCCCTACACCAGGTATGAACCAACATAAGCAGGGGTTAAGGAATTAGTTTAGTCTCTAGAACAAAGCTCTGACAACTCCATCTCTTCCACTATGTGGTATGATTGACGTCTTTAAGGTTATGATGGGCATCAAGTCAAAATCCAATCTTCATTACATTTCAAGAATACAGCTATAAAATTGTTTGCAGGCCAGCTGCTAGATAGTCCACCCAATCAAATCTATTTGGCAATTCTCTAGGAGACATCTGGATCAGATCAGCTAGTGCATAAATTTGCTGCCTCTATTCTGCCAGACAGTGATGGAAGGAGTCCAAGTAGTGTATAATGTAGGGTAGGGTTGTCAAGGCCACGTTATGTTGGGGAGGTAGGTATAATCTTGCTGTGTATATACCTTTTTTTACTACTGAATACATAACGAATAGAACAAACTTATCTGCAAAAGATCTAAACCTTTCCAAACACTTCCTCACCTCATTTCACAGTCAACCCAAGCCCTGCTTACGTTTTCTGGCAGAAACCCAATTAATGGTTGATTCAAACATTATATCCACTCCGATATTCTCTGTCAGAGACTTAGTTATTTGGAATCTCTTCTCAAGCTTCTCTGACTTAAAATGGAGGGCTCAGAACTTTGTTTTCTCACTCCTGGGTTTATCTCTTCTATTTTTATTATATATATATTTGTGTGTGTGCGTGGAAAGAAAGGGAGCTGGCCTGCCCATTTCTTCTTTTGCAAAGAGTTCAGTCATCTGTTACCTGTTTAACCTCTACATCCATTATTTCTTGTACTGCAGGTGTTTTTTTTTGAGCCTCTTCTGGGTTTTTTTTGGCTCTTTTTTAGCACTTAGTGTTGGTAATGGTAGAGTGCTATGAGGTATGGATATGTGAGTGGCAGCTGGCTGTGTTTTTTGGATGGGCTTTGGTCAGCACAATATGTTGGCTTACATTAGTTTATTGCTATTTACTGACTATACTGCTTTCCTTGCCTATTGTCAGAAGGCAAAGAAAGCAGTGAATATGTTCAGCTCTGCCTTGGACACATGGCATTCTCCTTAGGAACTGATGCATACAGGTTTTGTATGCTGAATATTCCATAATTTTGTGGGATCAAGCACATGCAACGGCACCACTACAGGCATCTGCAAGTGTTTGTATTTTTCGGCACTTGAAGCACCTTAAGGAATTCGGTATGCACAGCCTTACTGGGCAGTGTAGTTCAGCTGTGTTTTTTTATTTATTTATTAAACTTGGCAGTCCCAGTCAGCTTATATAGCAACCCTGCCACCTATACAGAATATCCACACAAGTTTAAATATTCTTTCACTTTCAGTAATCAGTTTATCACTTGAATGTACTTTTATGAATGGAATAAGCGGAAGATCTTCAAATAAAGGAAAACAAATTAGCCTATAATAAACAATAACTAGTGGCACAAAGAGCAGCATTCAAAGAAATGCTGTAAACATTATATTTTATAATAAAAATATCAATATTTTTAATCAAAGCATCAGTACATTAAAACCATTGTTAGGTCCAAGTCAGGCACATGGAAAAAATTTGTCCATGAATATGGAAATAAAGAGCCATTATATAAATTACCTTGAGTTAAACTTAATTTGCAAATTATTCATAACACTGTTGTTACATATAACTTAATCGCTCACTTGGAATGAATCTGTTAATAAGATTTTAGAAACCATAACTTAATTGCTCACTTGGAATGAATCTGTTAATAAGATTTTAGAAACCATGTTCTTACCGGATGATATTGAAACAAAACTACCTGAACATAAATCTACTAGAAATAAAAATATTTCTTTCACCAGTTTTCTGGAGTCGAACTTGATGCTGCTACCTCCAGGATAAATCCTAAAAAATGTTCTGGTGAGGACATAATTGAAGGTTTATTCATTATTAAAATGTATTCCAAGTTTGAAAAATTTCTTTTACCACGTTCTAATTGTTTTAATAATTGCTTATTTTCACTTCCTTGGAAAACCGCTCTTTTAATGATATCGATAAAATCTGGTACACCGGTGGATAATTTCAGGTCACATAAGCCCATTTCTCTTCTTGCTAACTTGGTTAAAATTTGAGAGATTAATTTCACATTGTATCCTGGCTCTTCTCAATGACAGTAACGGTTATGCCACAAACCAATAAGGTTTTCAGGCTGGTGTTGGCTCTGAATATCCACTGATCTTAAATTCATTTCTTCTACTGACAATAAATATACTTTGGCTATCTTTGTACACTCTGAGAGTGCTTTCGACTTCCTTTGGTGGGAGAGAGCCTACCCTCAAATGTTTCTGCCTTCTAAATTGTCCATATAATTTGTTTCAAATCAATTTTTCTGAAAGATTCATAATGGTTGCTTTCAAATTCCAGTCAGTAGACAGAGTTTTTTTTTTTTTTTTTTTTTTTTTTTTTTGTGGAAGAATGCAAGGATTGATTTTAGGCCTACTTTTATGGAATATGGTTCTAAACTTCAAAACAACATGATGATTATAGAATTCTTGCTTATGCAGATAACCTTGCTCTTCTTATTTTTGACAACTCTAGCTCACAAATTGAAATTAAGGCTAATTCAAATAAGCTAAAAACTTTCATCTTTAAAACTTGTATGATGGCATTTACCAAAGCAAGTCATTAAGTATAACCCTTGACAGTCAACTCACATTTTATTCTCAGCTTTCTTATTTAAGTCAAAAGGCTACGGAATTTTTCAGGTTCTGCTATTAGACTTTTGTGGTAGGATTGAGGTTTGAACCAAACTACATTATGTATATTATATAAATCCATTGTTAGCTACTTATGCAGCAGCAGTTTAGCATCATCATGCGAAGCTCCTTACTTTCCAATCTAAGCTCTGTTCAATACATAAAAGTTATCATTGTCATTATTAGTTTGTAAGACAGTGTAATTTTGTCCTACAGGTTCTCTAGTCTTCTCCCCCAGATATCTTTTATATTTTTTGGAATTTATGTTATTATATTAAGGAAAAATCAAGCTGTTTAATTTCAAGATATCTCTATCAATCTCGCCAAAGATCCAAAAGCATAAAAGAATAGGGTCATGGAAATTCTTCATTCTGGTAGCAGTCTCAAGTGGTTTCACTCTTCAAAAGGATGTATTACTCTCAAATTTATTCCTAATATCATATTCCTTAATAAAAATGACTTAAAACAGCTTACACTAAATATATTTGCTGTTTCTTTCCATCAGGTTGTGGCCTGCGTAATGCAAAATTGGACTCCTTTAATTTATCCACTACAGACCTTTGCAGCTGTGGCCAGGTTGAGGATTGGTTTGGTTATTTATTTTTTTTTTTTTAGGAGCATTAGCAATTAAGGCCATATTGCTCCGGGGATATGCCGTGGTCATTCCCTGACCTTTCCGCATTCAAAAAGTACTCAAATCAAAAAGTGTGCGCTACGCACTGCTGCCCACCTGGCTACGGAGGCACCATCTCAGGTTGAGGATTCTACTCATTTGACTGTCATCTATATGCAGATTTTCATCAAAAATTATTTTCCACAACTGGATCTCTTACTCCTAGTCAGGCAATAACTTTTTAAAAAATTCAGTATATTTTCAGTCTACAAGAATTTTCCAAAGAGGTCTTCGCTTAGAGAAAGTCTCTCCTAGCTCTTTCCTCACTAGTTTTAATTTCATGACCTCTTAAATTCGAATCATTTGCTTTAGTTAATTTTACATCATTATTTCCACTGTTTATACAGCTACTCTGGTTAGGTTTTTGTATATATGTAAGGCACAAGTTTCTGAGTATATGCACAAGCCTTAAGTTTAGCATGTCAAAATCTGATAGCAATTGCATCTTTTATACTTTTGATTATATTTTTCCATTGTTTATCTTCCTTCATAAGGTATGAAGGCTAGATTTTGATAGAAATTAAATGTATTTTATAGATTCTATGATAACAATTATTACTTGTCATAAACCTGAAAGTAGTTTTTTGTTTTTTGATCTTTAAGGGGATTAATTAATAGCTAAATAGTTATTACAGCTCAGTTTGTATCAATATACTACTTGTTTTGAAAACTGTTTTACAGTAATTGTTATTTATTATCATTTATTGTATCTGCATATGGACATAATTCTTACTGGTCTACCCCTCCCCCCCCACCAAATATCCATCTCCATGCATCAGCCATAGTACATGCATAGCTCTGGCCCACCCCATGAGGGCTTTCCAGGAACCCACCTTCCTGGTGACAAAGTGGCCAGAACCTTCTCCCCCTATACTTTTTTTTTTTTTTTTTTTTTTTAGTTGTTGGTGCATCAGCTTCCGTGGCCATAATGCACCTCCCAAGGTTTTTGCATTTTACTGTGATCCAACAACGAGGCGGGATTCGAACCCGCGACTTTTGGGGTGCCAGGCAGGCACTTTACCCACCTGGCTAGCCCGGTCGGCCCCACACTTCTGACCATTTTACAGTTCTGTTTCATCACAAAACTGTAAAATGGCTCCAGAACATTTGTGCAACTCCAAGGTGGAGTTCAGCAAACGTTCTGAAGCTGCCCACACATAAGATCCACATGCATACATGGCAGTCCTCTATAGCATTTCTAAACTTTTTCGAGCCACACTCCACACTGCATACCCCTGACTTATGAAATTGTGAATTACAGTATAGCATTTAAGGTACAGGCAGTTCCCGCTTTACGATTTTTTTTTTTTTTTTTTCTAGTATCAAGTATCAACAAAATCGAAAATATGAACATTTCAAAAAATGAATGTTAAACACTCATAAATAGCGCACGCGTGGCTATACAATACAGCGTTCCCCTGCATTATGATATTAATCCATTCCAGAGACACCATATCGTGAACCCAATAACACGTTTTTTGGTAATTTGTTCTACAACCTCGGAAGTTGAAATTTTCGCTATAACTCTCTACAAGGTCGTTTTTATTGTGTAAATTGTATTAGTTACCAATTCTAATCATTAAAATGCACTACACTTTCTTTGTTATATGTTCCGTTATAAGAATCAATTTTGAAAGCTTTTTTGAGATATTTTTCTAAAATGCATTTCTGGAAGTCACTACCATAAAATAATAAAAATAATTTGCACTTTCCAGGTTACTGAGCTTTTCTGTTACTGCAAGCAATTATAAACGGCTAGTAAACTCCATGTTATTGCATTTGCAAAAATACAGATAGCTGGAATTCTGTGGGTTTTCACATTGTTATGTGAAATGTGTTTCCAATTTACTGAAATCTTCAATCGTATAAAAAACAAATAAATTTTCAGAATCTCCCCTTCGTTCCTTTTTTTAAAACTTCATAAACTATTTACTCCACACAAGTCGTGTTAGTTGCAATTTGTGCATTCTGTTAAAAAATGCTCATGCATGCTATTGAAATTTATAAAGAAAAGAGAAAAGAGATTATCTTGGAAACAAACACCCCTTGAAACATTTCTGAAGACAACTCCTTGTGTAACAAACCAAGGAGTGCTGAGCCAATAATGGGTGATCAACGAGAGTGCATTTAGTCGATGATGATGAAGAAAACATTCTTTAACATTTGTAAGTCATAAATAATTTCTCTAATATTATAATTTGCCTGATTTTACAGGCTACATTTTCGTTTCTTTGGATAAATCAATCATTGTTTAAGCAAACTAATTAGTTAACTAATTTCATTGTTGAGAACATAACCTCTATTTTTAAAATTAGGTCTATTGGTAATAAATTCCCACTTTACGAGCACACGCTAGGAACAAATTAACTTGTAAAGTCAGGAACTACCCTTATAATACATTTCCTTTTAAACAGGTGTATCTCCATGCATTTACCCTCATATTGCCAGAAGTACCCATACCACTGGCAGTACAAGTAACACTATTCTATGGACTGTAATCATAATAAATAATTCCTTCTATTCTTCTTTAAAACCACTTACCTCGCTCTCTGTCCTCTTCTTCTCTCCTCTGGTAAGACCCTCGATCTCTATCTCTTGAATAATCATCATCCCTCCATTTGCCTCTGCTACTCTGGTCATAATCTAAAATGACCAGAGATTAAATTCAAATTTAAGTACAGGGTTAATAAAAATGAAGTGTAGGATTTAAATAATTTGTGATCAAACTATATCTGATATAAAAATTATAATAATGTCAGTGGAAACAGACATCTAATACTGCAACAAGTTTTATAGAGAATAACATACCTGAAGATGCAATTATAACTTAAAGAAGCATTTATGCATGACAAACAGTTTTTCGAGATTCATTGTTTAAGCAAATATAAAACTTCTGGTAGACAAAACATCTGAAGTGTAGTTGTGTTCTTAAGGTTTACCTAACAGTCAACAAAAATGAACACTGAAGATTAATAACAAGTTAATCATACTGTATAATCCACGGAGTGGAATATCCTGTGGATATGTTTGTAAGTTGTTTGCGATTTCATAAACTGCATTTTATATGAAAGGTCTTCTATCAAATAGTGTTCAGTGATGAAGCTAATCTCTAAAGAACAAGATGCAAGCATCACATAAATACATTTGAGGCCAAAAAGCTCTATGTAACACTTTGATACAAGTACAATAATCCCAAATCAGAGATAGCCTGATGTGGTGTTGTCATTGACTGATTTTTGCATTATGTTTTTATACGGTTTTAAATGTACAATTTCCTCCTTGTCGACATATCTGGATGACTGAAAATATCAAATTTTCAAGCAACATTCAGTTGCTATACCTTACATAAAGTGAGATATACTTACACATTTTTTTTTATGAAAAGGTTACTTACCCTTGGAGCAGGATGGCTAAGTCTTTTTAGAGAGGTAAACTAACTTGCAATAATATAGTATCAGTTTGCCTCCCTTTTCCCCCACTTGATTTTTCTCACTGCTATTGGCTGTCCTCCTGTTTATATCCCTTAAGTTATGCATGAAATTTTTGTTCTTCCTATTATATCATATGGTACCTTGTCTATTATCTTCCCCCCAGTATTTATTAAAATTGGCAGACCCAGCCAGCTTATCTGGCAACTCCACCACCTATGTAAAATACCTATAAGTTTGTATATTCTTTCACTTTCAGTAATCAGTTAAACACTTGAATGTACTTTTGTGAATGGAATATGTGGAGGATCAAATAAAGGAGAACAAATTAGCTTATAATAAACAATAACAAGTGGCACAAAGAGCAGCATTCAAAGAAATGCTGTAAATGCTATTTTATGATAAATATCAATGTTTTAAATCCTCTATAACAGTGATGTCCAACCTAACGGTCCAGGGGAAGTATCTGGCCTGTGAATAATTTTTATCCTGCTCTTGTGACAAAAGTGGACTAAAATAGCATTTTAGAGTCGTGCCAATGTGTGTACAGGTATGCAAGCATTCATCTCGACTGCATCAAACATGTATATGTAGTCAGGTGCAGTCATATGTATGCTAAATACAGTTATGTACGCATCAATTGTTTCACATTGTGAAATTCTACTATTCTGATATTACTTGTTCATTGTATAGAATTATTATTAATTTGTACTGAATTAAAAAATCATCCTTAAAAATGTTCCAAAAGAGGAAAGTTGATTTGGACTGTTATGTTTTAATCGGGGGGGGGGGGGGGGATCCCATTTCACCCATCCATTTGCTCCAAAATGTTTGTCCAGCTCTTCCTTGAATTTATTTAAGCTACCACAACACAATTTCCACAACAGATGTGAAAGTGTTCCAGCAATCAACCATCCACTGTTTAAAGGCAAATTTCTGCACATCTATTCTTCTGATTAAGGTGAGTAATCTGAGCAAGAGGACGAATCCCATGGCAATAAGCATGCTCACACCATTCAAGGCCTTATACACCTTAATCAGATCACCTCACAGGTACCTAGTCTCCAGATGCCACAATTTCCAGAACATAAACCCTTCTTGGTAAGAGCAACCTTTTCTTTCTCTCTCTAACAATCTTGTTGCCCTTCTCTGTACTAATTCTACCAACTCTACCTTATCCCTCCTTCCTAAAATGAGGCCTCCAGACCAATGCAGTACTCAAGGTGTGGCCTGATCATTGCTTTATACAAGGGGATAATTACCACCTTATCCCTGCTAGCAAAATTCTTGTATATCACTGACAAGAATCCATGAGCTGCTCTGGCAGCCTATATTTGACTGTACAATTACCCGAGGGCTTTTTCATCCTTCACTACCATGAATTCAAGTAAGTAAGTCTGAGTGTAGTACCACACAATTGGAACATTACTCTCGGGTTACTGCTACCCATATGCAGTACTTTGCATTTGTCACTTCTCAACCCATTTGCCCAACTTTTCTAGATCCTTTTGCAATAGCATGCTGTCATTAACAGCTATGCAAACTTAGACATTAAGCCTGATATACCTTCATCAATATCATTGATAAATATAAAAAACAACAATAGACCCAATACATATTTCTACTTCCTTCTCCATCATCTTTGCTGTAGTACACCTGACAGGAATTATGTTTGATCCGTATTCCCTGCTTCGATAATTCCACAACAGTGATATTTTATTATTAAGAATCCTAGTATAATTACAAGCAAGACTATAACTGGTATTCCCAAAGTGAAGTATAAAGCTTCCTCTGACCAGCAAAATCTCTTTCTAATTGTATGGTTTAACTTCAAGTGACCCCGCGGGTTCCGTGCATGACACTGATAATAACCGAAATTCTTAGCCAGAACAGATTCCATAATAAGAATACTACTTAACTCTCATAGGACCTGTACTCCTAAAGGAGTACAAAGGTCATTTGTCGTTGGTCCTTTCCAGATTAAGCGTTCTCAAACGGGTGGGATATTTTTCAAAATGCACTGAAGCTGAACACTGTTTCCCAAACTTCCTGAGTGTGTTTTGCACCTTCGGGTGGTCCTTTAATGTAGACTAATGCTTCAACTTTCACTAAAGGATATTCATGTTGGTGCTTCCCAAGTTCAGTTCTTTCACCCACTCTTTTCCTCTTGTATATCAATGACCTTCTTTCATTGACCGGAAATCCTATCAATAGTTTTGCTGATGACAGCATGTTGCATTTCGCCTTCCAGTTTGAGAAACCTTGCCCTGTACAAACAGCTTCAACTTCCCAAATTTCCACTACCAATTCCTTAAATTGCTGATTTCCAGTAAGGCAAAGATGACTTTATTTCACTCCTTCTAGAACTGTCTTATATATTGCAAAAAAAGGATTCTGCTCCTAGGCTTATCTTTGATGACACTCCGACTTCGAGGCAAGATCATATCTCTATTGGGGATTACCCCGATTTCTTCTTCTTCTTTCTCTCTCTCTCTCTCTCTCTCTCTCTCTCTCTGCATAACCACATTACAAAAATTGTTTCTCTGCATCTAAAAAACTAGGTTTTCTCTTTTGCTCTTGGCATTACTTTTCTTCCAAGTAGCTGTTCACTGTAGAAATCGCAAATCCTCCCTACCATGAAATATTGTTCCCACATCTGGAGCATTGCCCCCAAAAGCTCTCTCGGGCTTCTAGCTTCCATTCTAAAGAAAGCAGTTAGGTTAATTAATGACTCATCTCTAACAGGGTCTCTTCACACTCTGTCTTATAGACATTCTGTTTCTGCTGCATGCCTTTTCTATAGATACTTCCGTGGGCATTTCTATAATTCCTGCTCTTCCAAAGCAGTCAAACACGTTCAGCAAACAGTCAACATCCTTTTACTGTTCAACTTCAAATTCACAGAACCAACTTTTCTTCTTCCTTATTTATTCATTCATTCAACTTCCATTTTGTGGAACAACCTTCCTTCATATGTATTTCCTAAAAATTACTATATACAGAAGTTGAAGTCTAATGTCAACAAATACCTTCTTTCCTGTTCACCATAGGTTCTAATAGCTGTTGTTTGGAGTTTTCATTAAAAAAAAAAAAAAAAAAAAAAAAAAAAACTGGGGGTTTTGGAGGGGGGGGGGAAGGGTGTTGATATATTGTATGCCAAATTAGATATCAGTGTAATCATTCAAAAAATGAAGAACATTTATAAGAGGGTACACTGTTGAGAAAACTTTGATTTTTGATTGACCAAATCTTCCCCAGTTGCATTTACAATATTAAGGTTATTCAGCATCATTCACATCACACACATAAACCAGTGCATTTTGGCCACAAGTGCACTGCAAATAATTCATTATACTGATTTTTTTTTTAAATCCAAATTATTTTTTCAAATGAGATTGATACAGCATTAATAATATGGGAAATTAGAATTTTACAGTAATTGGTCCCTAATCAATGTGGTGCAATTTACAAAAACTTTTAAGAAAATAACTAACATTTTTGCTGAAAAGAAAAAAAATATTTTACAAAAAAAAAAAAAAAAAAAATAAGGAAATTAACTCTTTGCTGATTAATTAGTAATTTTTTTTGTGCCTTTAAATAGCTACAAACCTCCATCTCCACACCTTATAATGAAATTAGGTGTAACTGAAACAACATCTATGTGTATTAAGTACTAGTATAGCGGTGGTTATTTTATATTCCTTTGCAACTGCTCACATTAAAATTACTTAATGTGTTAATTAATTTTACTGTGATCTATCATTTTCCTTCATTCACAATAAATAACTATATGATGTCCCTTTTTCATAGACTTTTTACATGTTTATAACAAATGAATATAACTAGTACTGTTTTTTTTTTTTTTTTTTTTTTTTTTTAACAGGATGGTTACCTACATGGATACAGCGGGTTAATATGCTTAAAATATCTACCTACAGACCTGAAGACCACGTGGTTCGGTCGGATTTGTGGAGGTCACAACCATAAAACAATAAAAACAATTAGCAGTCACCTGTTTATTGGCTTTTCTGTTAGTGCAATCTATCAAACAAATAGTAAACTCGATCTTATTGAATTTGCGATAATACCGACAGCTAGAATTCTGTGAGTTTTATGGTGAAATGTGCTTACACTTCCATGGAATCTTCAATCATATAAAAAAATTAATTTTCAGAATCTTCTCTTCATTCCTATTTTTAAAGCTTTGTAAAATTGTTACTCCGTTCTCACTTGCATGTATATCTTGTTACTTGCAATTTGTGTGTGTATGCAGTGTTCTTTGTCATTGATTCCTTATCATTTTACTGTTTTAAATTTTAACCCCCACCCACAAATGTCAGTGAACAGAAATGTCAACTAGTTAATAAGTACATATTACAGTACGTATTAATTATTCCAATTGTCACGTATATATTCTTCGGATTTTCACGTATCCTTTAATTTTTTAATTGGTAAGGTAACAAAGGGTAAATTTGTGCTTAATATATCTTTACTTTTATAGCTGTAGATAATATTCCTCCTATTTTTGCTAATTAGAATCACTGTTTAATAGAATTAAAATTCAATTCACAAATGTGATCACAATGACCGGCGCGTACTGCACATTGTGAATGGTACTTTATTGTAACGTGATTTGATTGTACAGTGAACCAATTGTAAAGCAGGGGTCCATTGTATTTTTAACTTTTTTTTTTACGTGGAACTTCGGATAATTGGGGCAGCCACTTAATTGGGCCAAAATGCACTAGTCCCGATGTGTCCCAATTAACCGGAATTGACTGTACTAAGTTCACATTCATACTACAATTTCCAAACTATTGAAAATTATTTTTGCAAAAAAGAATATACCTCTATCACGAGATTCATATCCTCTGTTGCCATATCTCCTATTGTAACCTCTGTCTCGGTCTCTGTCTCGATCCCTGTCTCCATAACCACCCTGATCCGTATCTCGATCCTTGCCAAAACCATAGCCCCTATTATTGTCATAACTTCTTCTTCCTCTATATGGTTCCCTATCATTACTATATCTAGCACCATCTGTAAAAATAAATATAGCCTTAAAAATTATTCTCAAAAAATATCTATCTCACAGTTTAATCTTATTTTAGAATTCTTATTTACTCATCTGCTTTCATAGATGACAATCATGACAAGAGTATTTTGGCCATAGCAGCCCCTTGCACTATCAAAAAATGTGGTTAATTCAAAGTAAAATGTCCAGTTCAATTTAAAAGGATTGAAGTATCCATACAAGTTCAGAACATGTCAGTAGTAATTAATGAAGAGGATCTTTGGTCACTTAATAATAAAGCAGTAGTGAAAATGAGATAAAAGCCACTTGAAGCAGCTTCACAGTTCATCTCTTCTATAATTAATGACTTAATTTACAGAAAAAATATATGCAAGAGTAGTTAGTGCAGTGTTACAAAGTTTACTTAATGAGCGGGCATGCTAGAAGAAAAAAATGCCACTCTTTTTGAATGAATTACAAGTATTAAATAGTAAATATTATATGGATTCTCCCTTTACACATTCCTTGCCAGCATTTTCAGTCAGCTCTATCCACGGTGCAACTACAGGCACAGAAAATTGCAATAAATGCCACCTTGTTTCACAAATGGCATGTTGACTTTGTTTCACCAATGAGCAAGCATACTGCCTTCTTTTAACTTGACTTAGGAGGAAAAACTCTTATTACAGTTTAAAACTTCAATTAATTTTCCAACTGTATATAGCAGTTTAATTACCAATAATTGTATATAGCAGTTTAATTACCAATAACTGCATATAGCAGTTTAATTACCAATAACTGTATATAGCAGTTTAATTACCAATAAAATTAAAAATGAGAAATCTCTATTACGGGAATCTAAGAAAACTGTTGGCAGACTGCTTTCCTGCTATGCAATTAAAAACAAATTGCATAATTTTTTTTAATTGCATAGCAGAAAAGCAGTCTGCTTACAGTTTTCTTAGATTCTTTATTAATCTTTTTTAAGGCATAGAAGGAAAGCAGTTTGCTTACAGTTTTCTTACGATTCTTTATGAATATTTTCCAGGGCAAAGATTATGACAGTAGGTTAATTTTTTTATTTCTAATTTACTGTTAAAAGAAGACAATGTACTCATTCAGCAGCATAATGTTTATGCTTCAAAAAGTGATCAAGTACCATTGGTCACAGTTTGCCATACCCGCAGTCATGATACAAATTAAGATTGTGCTCAAAGATGACAACCATGCCATGTTGCTCACCAGCATTTTTACATGATCGCAACAAAAATACTCGTGATGAGAATGAGATGCAGTATATTATTGTCTCAGAGCTTAGTACTCAAAAAACCTCTTTGTATTATAAACACATCTAATAACTAAACAGATTCTTTTATTGATACCAACCACTTCTTTCTCATAACAAAAGTGAAGTAGCTGTTTTCAAATATTATAAACAATACATATATTTACCCTTTTCCATTTCATAACTTCTCCTCCCTCTGTAAGGCTCTCGATCATCATCTCTATCATAACGATCTCCATCTGCAAAAGTAACAAACTGAAGATGACTATAGCAACCTAATAAGTTTGTTTTTAAAAAATGATTATTAAATTAGTTTAAGTCGGCAAAGATCTTAGTCTATCAACTAAGAACTCTGCAGAATTTATTTTATTATTATTATTTTTTTTTTTGTGAATGAATATTATTATTATTAGACTCAATTATGTAAGTGTGCAAACAAATATGCTTCTATTAGTATCATGGGATCTTAACTATCCTAAACTGAAGGATAAGTCCTGCATAATTCACGCATTTAAAAGGGAGTATGATCACAGAAAAATCTTAGTAGGATCATAGCAAAACAGTTCTCACAATAGCCCATCCTAATGTTTAAGTTGGACCAATGATCTGACCCTGTAGTAATAAATAAATCCTGTATAGGAGCTGATCTTAATGTGTCAAGGGGTTTGGAAAGAGAAAACATGCCCCAATATATATTCCTGAAGCATCCCACACATGCTCAATTGGATTTGTCTGGTGGCTACTCCAGCTGAAGAATATTGTCACTTTTAAGAAATCTGTTTGCCGGATAAGCCCTATATAGAAGTTCATTCACAAAAAATGCATACTAAAGATTGCCACACCTCTTATGGGTCATACATGGGGTTCACAGATCTCATCCCTATACATCTAATAGCAGTCAAGATGACTGACCCCCTCCTCTGTAATGTGAACATCAGTATTGCCATTCATCATGATGTCGGCCTAAACCATCTTAACACGATAGGGCTCTTTATCTCTAAAGTCAGAGGGATGAAAGCATATATTGCATTCTCTCCAGATGAGAATCAATTTCAAGCTTGAATCATGGCTTATCTTTAAAGAGAATATTGGTTTGCTTTGGCTAAAGAATATGGGGAGCAACATAAACCACAGATCCCCTCAAACTTAAGAGAACCCTTTCCTGGTGACAGAGAGAGAGGCCATTGTCCATTCCATATGGCACCTTGGTATTCTGAAATATTGTTCTTGGCTGACCTTGAATCTGCCTTCAAGACCTCTCTTGATGTTACCATAACCCTAAAATTACAATTCTTCCAACTCAGACCAATTAATTTTGCTGGATCATCATCCTGTAAATAACTATCTGTAGTTGCAAATCTTCCTACTGCACTCCACAGAAAGAGAAATCAGGTGCACTCCGCACATTACATTAGAAGCAAGTGATACAGTTGTAATATATACTTTTATAGCCTGATTAACTTGTATGTTCTGTAGATTAAATTGTGTCTATTGTCATGTTCACCAATACTTATGTTAAAATACAACAGGATGCCAAATTTCATACAAAACCTAATGCAACATTAAAAAAAATAATTACAATTTAACATTTGGGCACATTTATCTATGGATGGTAATGAAAAACACTAGCCCTTAGATTAAATTAAATTAAAATTTTTAAATTTAACTTAATCAGCAGCCATTCAGGTTCAAATTCGACAACTGTTTATTTCTTATTTTAGTCAGTTGTGTTTCCTTGAAACCTCCCACTGACAAGCAGAACTTCTTGGAAAAGTTTGGGAACATTTAATTACAGCACACACCATATAAATTTTTATACAGGATTATACAGAGTTATACAGGGTTAGTCAAAATGTTGCTGACAACTTTCATAGTTTATTCAAAAATAGCTACCTATTTTTCGGCAAAAAAACTATTAAATTAAAGCATAAATATCAAAGTTTTTAACAGTTACCATGCAGTTCTTCAATGAATGCCATGTGTAGTGCCCATACTGAAGGATCATCAATGTGGTAATCAAATTCATGTCACACTTTCTCCAGTGTATTGTTGTCAATCTGAGCAATAATTGCAGTGATGTGTCCTCACAACCCTAGAAAAATGACTGGATGGTGGGGTGGGGTCACAAACACCAAATCTTTCACAAAACCTCAAAAGTAAAAATCTTAAGGGAGTGAGGTTCAATGATCTCGGTGGCCAATAAAGTAAGTTTGTCATCAGGGAAGCACGGCCAATCCAGTGACGGGGATAACTGTCATTCAGAAACTTTTGCACCTCCCTATGGAAATGTAACAGAGTCCATCCTGCTGCAAAATGTTGTCTCCATCTTGTGTCAACAACCACTCAATCAGCATGTCAAGGTAGGAAATGCCATTTACACTGTTTTCAGTGAAAAAGAAGGGCCCATAAATGTTTTTCACAGACATTGCACAGAAAACATTTTTTTTTGGACTGTCCGGTTCATGTCTCATAGTTTCAACTGTGGATTTTCTTTCACTCCCCCAGGTACGAATATTGTTAGTTGGCCTTAGTCGATTTGTGGGGACTCCTGAAATATGCCTGCTGCACACATTCTAGTCACACTGTCTGTGCTGGGACAACATATACCTTTGTCCATGAAGATGCATCGACGCTCCACAAACTGCCCGTAACACTTAACGATGGAGTCTTCAGTTGGTAGATTTCTGTGATAAACACTTAATATTGATTAAATACTTAATTTTGTTTTATGATAACAGGGTTGTGATAAATGGTTATTCCACAGATTAGGCTGATGTAAGAAATGATGTAAGGACTCTCCCAAGGATCAGTATTAGAACCACTGTTGTTTTTGATTTTCATAAATGACATTGATGAAAGGATAGAGGGTGTGATGTCTAAATTTGCAGAGGATGTAAAGATTGGTAGAGTAGTTAATGATCACTGTCAAGCAGAGCTTCTTCAGAGTGACATAAATAGGCTTCGGGGTGGTCAAAAAAGTGGCTGCTATGCTTTAATCCAGCAAAGTGCAAGGTCTTACACATGGGGAACAGTAACCTCAAAATAACTAATACAATTGGTGGAACTAAACTAAAGTCAGTAGTGGAAGAAAGGGACTTGGGAATTATGCTACAGTCAGACATGAAGTTCTCCAAGCGTTGTAGACAGGTTAAAAGGAAGGCCCACAGTGTTCTATCGATGATTTATCGAACATTTGCTAGTAGAGTTAAGGACATCATAATCCCATTATATAAAGCTATTGTGTTAGACCACACCTGGAATACTGTGTTCAAGTAAAAATACTGTGTTCACTAAAAAAAAAAGACCAAGCTTCTTGAAAGGATGCAACAACAGAGAATCGGCTGGTAAAATCAGCAAAAGGGCATCCATAAAAGAAAAGACTTCAAATATGTGGTTTGCACAGCTTCGCAACTAGGTACCTTAGAGGAGACTTGAATGAGGTCTTTAAGGCTCAGAGAAGCACAAGTAAAATGAATGAGGATGAAATTTTCACTTTATAAATGTTTCTAGAACTAGGGGCCATAAATTTAAGTTACGGCAGGAAATGTTTAGACTCGATTGCAAGAAATTTTATATTAGCTGGCAAGTTATACATTACTGGAATAAGTTATCTACATGGGTGGTAGAGGCTGACAGTTTGGGAAAATTCGAAGTTCAGCTGGATAGTTACCGACAGGTGGATGGGGAAAAAAAGAGGTTGTCTATTTCCTTTTCTTTTATTATTTATTTATTTATTTTATTAAATTTTTTTTTATTCTTATTATTTCACTTTTTTTTTTTTTTGTGGCTGGTGCAGCATAAGTCTTAGGTATCCTTGCACTATATGGCCATTGTGAATACTAAATACTCATAAATCAGACATCAGAGGGCTCACAGTACAAGAACAATTGGTAGGTAGCAATCGCACAGTCTTTAGTTGGAAAACGAAGAAAGATGTTGCGGTAGTTAAAAGTGAAAACATGGGCTTTTAATTTCAGAAAAGGGGGACTACAACAGTTTAAGGCACCATGACATATATTAATTGGTCTATTAGCATTAGTAGTGATGTAAGAAATAATGTAATTAGTAGTAGCATATGATTAAATAAAATAAGCTTATATAGCATCAGCAAAAAAAAAAAAAACCTTTCCATTCACCTATCCATTTGCTCCAAAAGTTTGGCCAGTTCTTCCTTTCCATTCACCTATCCATTTGCTCCAAACGTTTGGCCAGTTCTTCCTTGGAATTATTTAAGCTATCGAATTCCACAATGAAAGATGGAAGTTTGTTTTAACAGATCTATTAATCGTCCTCCCTTTGCAATCTCTCCTGGATTGCAGAGGGAGATGATACCTTAGCATTAGCACAGGCATACTGCAAGAAAGCAAACTTATGCAGCATCAGCCAAAAAAAAAAAAAAAAAAACACCTCCCATTTCACCGCTCCATTCATTCCAAATGCCTGTCCAGCTCAGCCTTAAATTTATTTAGGCTATTAGCTTCCACAAAAGATGGAAGCCTGTTCCACCAATCAACTACCCGCTGACCAGAGGCAAATTTCTGCACATCTATTCTACAACTGTCTTTCCTTAATTTGAATCTGTTCCCCCTCAGGTTCTTAGTCTGCGAAAGAGGAGGAATCTCATCAGCATTCAGTTTGCTCAACCCATTCAAGGCCTTTACCTCAATCAGATCACCTCTCAGGTGTCTATTCTCCAGGTGCTGCAATTTGCAGAACTTAAGCCTTTCTTGGTAAAACCACCCATTTGTTCCCCTCACCAATCTTGTTGCCCTTCTTTGTACTCGTTCTAGCAACTCTACATCCTTCCTAAAATGAGGCCCCCAAGACCTGTACACAGTACTCTAGGTGTCGCCTGACCACTGCCTTGTATAAAGGGATAATCAACTCCCTATCCATGACCTGCCCTGGCAGCCCGTCTGCACTGCTAAACAAACTTCATATTTGACTGCACAATTACCCCCAGGTCTTTTTCACTTTCCACTTCCCTGAGTGTAGTACCACACAATTGGTACGTTTCTCTTGGGTTATTGCTACCCATATGCAGTACTTTGCATTTGTCAATGTAAAGCTTCAGTTGCCACCTCAGCCCATATTCCCAACTTATCTAGATCCAGTTGAGTAGCATACTGTCTTTATTGTCATTAACAACCCCGCCAACTTTGTATCATCTGCAAACTTGAACATTAAACCTGATATACCTTCATCAATATCACTGATAAATATACAAACAACGATGGGCCCAACCCCGAACCCTGGGGAACTCCACTAATAAAATTTGTCCATGAAGAGCAATGTACATTGATTACCACTCTCTGTCGTCTCCCACTCAACCATCCCTTTATTTATTGTAGCAACTTATCCTTATGCTTTGCTTATTGGAGGCTTGAAGTGGTGAAACCCATGTTTAGTCTCTAGAGCAAAGTTTCCGGCATCCCCCACATACTTCTTCTTCAACTCATGCACGGTACTAAGTACTATAGGTTCTGATACCTTTCGTGTTTGGGGTTTTCATAAAAAAAAAAAAAAATACCTCTCCAATTTGTACAGCAGTCTTCCATGTGCAACAGTATCAAAAGCTTTCTTGAAATTCAAGTATATGATATCAAAATTATTTTTGGCATTCAGCTCCTTTGTGACCACATCATAGTATCCAATCAAATTGGTCAGACAAGACCTCCCTGTCTTAACTATTACTGCAGTCTTGTCTAGATGATCCTGCAATGCTTCTTTAACCAGTGATTCCATTATTTTTCCAGAACAAAAGTTAAACTAACAGGTCTATAGTTACTTGTGTCACCATTTGAACCCCCTTTGTAAATTATGAGTCCAAGGAAGCTCTCAAAATTATGGCTAAGGGTTTGCTTACTTCCTTTGCTTTGTTTTTCTTTGCATCCTTTGCCAAAGATTTCTCATAATCTTCTTTCGCTGGCCTAACCTCCTTTGTGACTTGATTACAAACTAGTTTATACCTGCCATATCTGTGTCACCTGATCTGGAACACCTGCCACCATAATGGCTGCACCATAAAGTGCAGCCATTATCACCCACTGCAGGATGGAAGCCTCCTCAACAATTCATGCTGAGGGAAATGGACCATAATCTGCCACGCTGGTCCAGTGCGGGTTGGCAGATCGACCGTATTCAGCAGTCAGGAGCTTGAACCCCGGTCTACTCAAAGAGCGTGTGCTACTGCACTCCCGCTCCTGACCACTCAGCTACGGAGCTTAATGTCCCAAGTTTGCAGACGATACAAAGGTTGGCAGGGTTGTTAAGGACACTACTGATGCTATGCTCCAGCAACAAGATCTGGAAAGGTTGAGCAGATGGGCTGAGAGGGGGCAAATAAAGTTTAACATTGACAAATGTAAAGTACTACACATGGGAAACAGTAACCTCAGAGCAACGTATCAACTCTGTGGTACTAAACTGACAGTGGCAGAGAATGAAAAGGACCTGGGGGTAATTGGGCAGGCAGATATGAAGTTTTCTGAGCAGTGAAGACGGGCTGCAAGAGTAGCTTATGGTGTCTTGTCAATGATATACAGGAATTTTTCTAGAAGGGATAAGGAGGTGATTATTCCCTTGTATAAGGCAATGGTCAGGCCACACCTTGAGTACTGTATACAGGTCTGGAGGCCTCATTTCAAGAAGGATGTAGAGCTGCTGGAACGAGTACAGAGAAGGGCAACAAGATTAGTGAATGGAACAAAGGGTTGCTCTTAAAAAGGAAGGCTTAAATTTTGCAAATTACAGTGTCTGGAGACTAGGCACCGGCGAGGTGATCTGATAGAGGTGTATAAAGCCTTGAATGGTTTGTGTATGCTCAATGCCGATGGGATTCTTCCTCTTGCTCAGAATAATCACCTGAGAGGGCCCTGAGAGGGCATAAATTCAAATTGAGGAAAGACAGATGTAGGATAGATGTACGGAAATTTGCCTTTAGCCAGCAGGTAGTTGGTTGGTGGAACAGACTTCCATCGCTTGTTGTGGAAGTTGATAGCCTAAATAAATTTAAGGCTCAGCTGGACAGGTATTTCGAACAAACGGTGGGGTGAAATGGGAGTGATTTTTTTTTTTTTTTTTTTTGCTGATGCTGCATAAGCTTGCTTTCTTGCATTATATGTCTCTGCTAATGCTAATGTAATGCACACATCCAGCAAAAGATAAGACTACCTCAACACAGAAATCCATGCAGTAATTTCATTTCTGGTGAGAGTTTTTTTTTTACTATTTAATTTTATTTTGCATATTTTTAGTTTTAAATTTAATTTCTATAAGGTTATATATATATACATTTACCACAAATAATACTCCAGAACTAGAGATTATTATTATTAGCCATGTGGTGCAAGAAAGCCTGAGGCTTATGCTGAACCAGCCAAAAAAAATTTCTGAATTACCCTGAGAGAGAGAGAGAGAGAGAGAGAGAGAGAGAGAGAGAGAGAGAGAGAGAGAGAGAGAGAGAGAGAGAGAGAGAGAGAGAGAGAGAGAGAGAGAGAGAGAGAGAGAGAGAGAGAGAGAGAGAGAGTAGAAGGGAATCGGAAATCTGTACCTTGAAGGTACAAATTTCTCATTTTCAGTTAGGATCTTATCACAGTATAAAATTATTATGTGGCGCTGGGATATATATACAAGTGTTAAATAGCTAAGTTACATTACTTGCTTAAAAAATCATACAGTAATACCTAAAAGTACAATACCACATTCACCTCTAAATAGAATGGAAATTTTATTTTTTTCTACCATTATACAATCCTAGATAAATGACAACATAACACAGAACCCAAAACACGCTCAGGCTCTGGATTTTGCAGGAAACTGAGTAATCTATTGATAATTATAAATGAGATGCTAATCTTGTTCATGGATAACAATTAGACAATCCAATAACCTAATAGATTTATCCATAGCATTGGAGCATGGTAAAAACTAAAGGCTACACCGCAAAATCACCCTTCAACACAACCAGCTCTAAAAGCACGGCTCTGGTAAATTCCCAATCCGAGAATTAAATTGGCTGATTCTTGGATAGTTTGCGGGATTCGGCCATCTTCTTAAACACCAGATAACGGATAGTGCCTGATAACTGACGACCAGATTTAGGAGGTTCATATGTATTATGAATTACTATCTTATCAAGGTACAAGTTTTTTTTATATACACTGCAATTTTGAGTATACAGTGGACCCCTGCTTTACGATATTAATCCGTTCCAGAGACACCATCGCATCGTAAAAATATCGCAGTGTGATCCCAATTAACACATTGTTTTTTTTTTTTTTTTTGTTAATTCATTTCAAGACCTCGGAAGTAGAAATGTCTGCTATATATTTATCTCTATAAAAGGGGATTTTTAATATGGAAATTGTACATATTGATTAAAACTAATATATTAATTAAAGCACAACACAAAAAAATCACTTCAACTAAAGTAATGCAAAACAAAACACGCGGCCAACACATTTACAAATGCTGCGAGGAAGGACCACGTGGTCCAGTCATAAAAAAAACCCATCATAAAGTGAAATAAGTTAGGCACCTCTTAACATAATCACTGGTTAGTAGAATCAGCCCCTTTACTAAAATCAAATTTCGTAAAACCAATTCAAATCATTAAAATGCACTACCATAAAACAATAAAGGCAATTTTCAGTTTCTAGTTTACTAGCCTTTTCTGTTAGTGCAATCTATTATAAACTGGTAGCAAACTATCTTACTGCATTTGATATAATACCTATAGCTGGAAGTGGGTTTTTTACCACTGTGTTTTTTTCTGTGGGTTTTTACGTTATTATGGTGAAATTGGGTTTCCCCTTCCTTTTCAATCATATAAAAAAATATATAATAAATTTTCTGAATCTTCTCTTCATTCCTACTTATTAAGCTTCGCAAACTTGTTACTCCATATCTCACGCATATCGTGGTTAGTTGCAATTTGCACATGAGGTGTTCTTTGTTATTGATTGCTTATCTTTTTAACTGTTTTAATTAAAAAAAAAAAAGTCAGTGAACAAGAATTTCAATTAGTTAGCATGTACAGATTACAATAGTAATGAAGCTATGTTCTTTGTTCTTGATTGCTATGCTATGCTTCTATCTATATCCTAGCTATGTTCCATGTTCTTTGTTGTTGATTGCTTATCTTTTTAACTGTTTTAAATTTTACAACAAAAAAATAAAAATTAGTGAACAGAAATATCAATTAGTTAGCATGTGCATATTACAATATGTAATTAAGCTATGTATGTAAGCATAAATTTATTTTTATTTTACTAACCCGTGGAAAATATTCTTCTGATTTTCATGTATCATTTAATTTTGTTAATTGACAAGATAATAAAGCATAAATTTGTGCTTCATATCTTTATTTTTTAAAGCCTGTGAATAATATTATTACTCCTATTTTCGCTAATCAGAATCGCCGTTTAATAGTTAAAATTTGATTCGCAGTGATCACAATGGACCGGTGCTTACCATATATCATATAGTGAGTCCATCGTAGAATGATTTGATCGTATAGTGAACCAATCATAAAGTGGGGTCCACTGTAATGATCACTAAACTTTAACAGCATACAATTAATAAAAAAACATACATGAGCCATTTCTCTGTCCGTCATCTCTAGATGTATCTTCACGAGGGCCTGCTCGCCAGTCTCCTGCAGTCCTGTCAACTCTGTCATCTTTCCTATCACGATCGCCATCTAGAAAAATACACCAACAGAAACAGTTTACCTAAATAATAAGTTCTTAGAAATCTCCAATGCAAGAAAGCAAGCTTATATAGCATGGAAACTGAAATAAAAAATAAAAAAACCCTTCCTATTTAACCAATCCAATTAACTACAAATGCTTGTCTAGTTCTGCCTTGAACTTATTTAAGTTGTCAAACTCCACTACGACAGAAGGAAGTTTGTTCCAGCTATCATCCACCCTTTGGCTAAAGGCAAATTTCTGCATATTTATCTTACAATTGCCTTCCGCAATTTGAATTTATGTCCCCTTAGGCGAGTAGTCTAAGCGAGAGAAAGAATCCCATCAGCACTGAGCTTGCTCGAACCAGTTCAAGGCTTTATACAACTCAATTAGATCACCTCGCAGGTGCCTAGTTCCAGATGCTGCAATTTGCAGAACTTAAGCCTTTCTTGGTAACAGCAACCCTTTGTTCCATTCACCAATCTCGTTGCCCTTCTCTGTACTCATTCCAGCAGCTCTACATCCTCCCTAAAATGAGGGTTCTAGATCTGTATGCAGTACTCAAGGTGTGGCCTCACCATGAATAGTTATACAATGGGACAATCACCTCCAAGAGTTATACAAGGCGACTATCACCACTTATTTAGTTATGTCACTTAGGTGCCAACAAATGTGTAGAGTGGTACTCTTCAAGACACCTAGTCAGCATGAAGAGGAAAAGACCAGATCCTACAGCACATGACAGCATGACAAAACAAATGTCCCTCAGTCCCCAGCAGTTTTCACTCCCCCTCTTACGGCAGCGAGAGGATCAGAGTGGAAGCAAAGGGTGCTAAGAATCTCTAGGTACTACCAGGTTGCCATGCATGGAAACTGAACTTGGCCTGTTACAACGTGTAAGATTGCTCATCAGTAAAGACAAGATATTAGAGCCAGAAAAGGAATTAGAAAACGTGAATTGAAATATCATATTGAAATGTGGTTTGGATGAAACAAGAAGAAGAAATGAATCACTTATATGTTTATCAAGTGGAAATCTGCCGTACACCAATGGAAACAGTGAAAGGAGCAAAAGTGGGTGGAGTTGGCTTTCTGGTCCATAAAGATATAAAAAAAACAACATTTTGGAATTCAAAAGTACATGAGCAAGGATGTCAAGACTACTACACAGGATTTCTAAGAGATACAAGAGGTTGAAGAAATGTACACTGAAATTGAGTCTTCAAGATTAGCAGAAAACCCACTACACTATCATTATGGGGGACTTCAGTGCTAAGGTTGAAATGAGACAAAACAGCACAAAAAGGGGAACTATAGGAAATTTTGGAATTGGTGAAAGAAATGAAAGAGGCAACGACTTGTGGAATTTGAAGAAATGTACACTGAAACTGAGTCTTCAAGATGAGCAGAAAACCCACTACACTATCATTATAGGGGACTTCAATGCTAAGGTTGAAAAGAGACAAAACAGCACAGAAAGGGAACTACAGGAAATTTTGGAATTGGTGAAAGAAATGAAAGAGGCAAATGACTTGTGGAATTTGAAGAAATGTACACAGAAATTGAGTCTTCAAGAGAGCAGAAAACCCACTACACTATCATTATGGGGGACTTCAATGCTAAGATTGGAAAGAGACAAAACAGCAAAAAGGGGAACTATGGGAAATTTTGGAATTGGTGAAAGAAATGAGAGAGGTGAAAGCTAGTGGAATTTGCAGAATCTCGAGGAATGTCAGCAATGAACACTTTTTTTTCCAAGAAAAGGATTAACAGAAAGTGGACTTGGAAGAACCCAAATAGATTAACAACTAATGAAATCGACTTCATCAAATCAACTTCAGAAGATTTAACACAAGAAAAGTAGAATAAGCATTAAGGAGAAAAACAAAGGACTTGAATCGGCAGCCACGAGCAGTAATACAAAAAGATAAATGATACAGAAACTGAAAAATAGCAATGGTGTACTTATAAATAGGAAAGAATGCATAATTCAACTAGCAGAAGACTACTAAAGAGAATTGAGGAGCAAGGGAATGATGCCAGCAGTGGGGAAGAGGGATCACAAATTAGTAACACACATGACATACCCGATATCCTTCCTGATGAGGTAGAACATGCCTTGAAGAAAATGAAGAATCAGAAAGTGCCAGGAGAAGATGAAGTTACTGTAGTGTTGTTAAAATTGAGAGGAAGAGACATGACACAGATACTGGCAAGCCTCTTTACAAAATGCATTAGAAAAGGCGTGACGCCTAAGGAGTGGAATAATGTGATCATAGTTTTGCAGCATAAGAAAGTAGATAAATCAGAAATTGGAAATTATAAACCAATTAGCTTGTTATCCCACATCTACAAATTGTTCACAAGGGTCATTACTAACAGATTAGAAAGAATACTTGATAAGAATCAAACAAAAGAGCAAGCTCGCTTTAGGACAGAATTCTCAACTATGGATCACCTTCACATAATATCACAGCTATTGGAGAAAGCAAATGAATATTAAACACCATTATGCCTGGCATTTGTGGACTATGAAAAGGCATCTGACTCCATACAACATAAAGAAAGACACTTATCTACAAGATGCCTGGTCAGTGTGAACAGGAAAAGACCAAACCCTCCCACATGACAGCACGACAAAACAAATGGCACTCAGTACCCAACAATTTTTACTTCCTCTCTTACAGCAGCAAGAGGATCAGAGTGGAAGCAGAAGGTACTAATAATTTCTGGGTACGACCAGGCAGCCATGCATAGAAACTGAATTTGGCCTGTTACAACGTAAGATCGTTCATCAGTGACAACAGGATATTAGAGCTGGAAAAGGAATTAGAAAATGTGAATTGGAATATCATCGGGTTGGCTGAAACTAGGAAAAGAAATGAATCACTTATAAGTTTATCAAGTGGAAATCTGCTCTATACCAATGGAAACAGTGAAAGGAGCAAAGGTGGAGTTGGCTTTATGGTCCATAAAGATGAAAAAACATTTTGGAATTCAAAAGTACATCACCAAGAAGGGTGTCAAGACTACTACTCGGGATTTCTATGAGGTATAAGCTAAAGGTTATAATGATTTATGCACCAATATCGAGCCACGATGAGGAAGAGGTTGAAGAAATGTACACCGAAATTGAGAGTCTTCTAGATGAGCAGAAAACCCACTACACTATCAATATGGGAGACTTCAATGCTAAGGTTGAAAAGAGACAAAACAGCACAGAAAGGGGAACTATAAGAGATTTTGGAATGGGTGAAAGAAATGAAAGAGGCAAAAGAACTTGTGGAATTTGAAGAATCTCGAGAAATGTCAGTAATGAACACTTTTTTTTAAGAAAAGGGTGAACAGAAAGTGGACATGGAAGAGCCCAATGTATTAACAACTAATGAAATAGACTTCATCATCACTAACAGAAGATATATCATAAATAATGTTACCATGACATAAGCATAGGGAAATCAAAATTGAGAGTAGGAGTGTGCTACAGGCCTAATGACTCTGATGAGTATAATAAGATATTGTACAGGGAAATAGAGTGGGCCAGTAAATCAGAGAGTCTTATAATGGGGGATTTTAATTTCCCAGATATGACTGGAATTTGTGGGTTGGTCACTCGCACACTAGCAAGGCTTTTGTGGATTTATTGGATGATTGTTTCCTACATCAGCATGTTCGTGAGGCAACAAGAGGGAGCAATACTCTTGATCTGATTATCAGTAGTGATTCTTCATGCATTAAGAATCTGCAGATAAATGAACCACTAGGTGGCAGTGATCACAGTGTGTTGAAGTGGGATTTACTCAAGGAGGTAACTACCATCAGAGGTAAAGGGAAGGGTTTTTGTTTTCGTAAAGGCGACTATGATGGTCTGAGACAGTATTTAAATTCTATACAGTGGGACCAACTGATGATGTTACCAACAGCAAACTCAAAATGGGAAGCATTCAAGGAACTAATCTTGGAGGCTACCAGGCTTTACATACCAACTAAGAAATATTGTTCAAGGTTTAGGCCTAAATGGTTGTCAGATGAACTAATGAGACATGTGGCAGAGAAGAAAAATGCATGGGATACATACAAATTAATGGGTGACATGGAAGCTTATGACAGATATAAGTTGGTCTGTAACCAAGTCACAAAGGAGATTAGGCAGGCAAAGGCAGACTATGAAAAATCCTTGGTAAAGGATGCAAAGAAAAACAGAAAAGAGTTCTTTACCTATTTAAACTCAAGAAGGAAAGGGATGAATCAGATTGGTCCACTGGATATTGATGGTTCAACAGTTGAGGATCCTGCTCAGGTGGCTAACAATCTAAACGAGTATTTTGCATCTACATTCACGCATGAGGAGTTATTCAGGAAGGAGAATGATGTAGGTAAAGTAAACATTGGCAGTGGGCTGGATGATTTTGTAATAACTGAGGGGAAAGTGGAGGAGAGATTGTTGAGGATAAACATAAAAAAGGCACCTGGGGTGGATGGGATCTATCCAGTTATATTAAAGAAGGCAGCAAAGGAGGTAAGCAAACCCCTAGCTATAATTATGAGAGCTTCTTTGGACTCAGGGGAGGTACCCATAGACTGGAGATGTGCAAATGTAACCCCAATTCACAAAGGAGGATCAAAGGCTGACAAAAGTAATTATAGACCTGTTAGTTTAACTTCTGTTCCAGGTAAATTAATGGAGGCACTGGTTAAAGAAGCACTGCAGGATCATCTAGACAAGAATTCAGTTATAGCTCAGACGCAGCATGGTTTTGTTAAGGGCAGGTCTTGCCTGACCAATTTGATTGGATACTATGATGTAGTCACAAAAGAACTGGATGCAGGGAATAACTTTGATATTATATATTTGGATCTTAGAAAGGCTTTTGATACTGTTGCACATGGAAGACTGCTGCACAAATTGGAGCAGTGTGGCATTGGAGGCAAATTGCTGCTATGGATAAGGGGATGGTTGAGTGGCAGAAGACAGAGAGTGGTAATCAATGGACACTGCTCAACGTGGACTAATGTTATTAGTGGAGTTCCTCAGGGTTCAGTGTTGGGTCCGTTGTTGTTTTCGGTGTTTATGAATGATATTGATGATGGGATATCAAGTTTAATGTCCAAATTTGCAGATGATACAAAGGTTGGCAGGGTTGTTAAGAACACCACTGACGCTATGCTGCTGCAACAGGATCTGGAAAGGTTGAACAGATGGGCTGAGAGGTGGCAAATGAAGTTTAACATTGACAAATGTAAAGTACTACATATGGGAAACAGTAACCCCAGAGCAACGTATCAACTCTGCAGTACTACACTGACAGTGGTGGAGAATGAAAAGGACCTGGGGGTAATTGTGCAGGCAGATATGAAGTTCTCTGAGCAGTGCAGACGAGCTGCAAGAGTAGCTCATGGTGTCTTGTCAATGATATACAGGAATTTTTCTAGCAGGGATAAGGAGGTGATTATTCCCTTGTATAAGGCAATGGTTAGGCCACATCTTGAGTACTGTATACAGGTCTGGAGGCCTCATTTCAAGAAGGATGTAGAGCTGCTGGAACGGGTACAGAGAAGGGCAACAGGATTAGTGAATGGAACAAAGGGTTGCTCTTACGAAGAAAGGCTTAAGTTTTGCAAATTACAGAGTCTGGAGACTAGGCACCGGCGAGGTGATCTGATAGAGGTGTATATGGCTTTGAATGGTTTGAGCATGCTCAATGCCAATGGGATTCTTCATCTTGCTCAGAATAATCAGCTCAGAGGGCATAAATTCAAATTGAGGAAGGACGGATGTCGGATAGATGTGCGGAAATTTGCCTTTGGCCAGTGGGTGGTTGGTTGGTGGAACAGACTTCCATCACTTGTTGTTGAAGTTGATAGCCTAAACAAATTTAAGGCTCAACTGGACAGGTATTTCGAGCGAACGGAGGGGTGAAATGGGAGTGGTGTGTTTTTTTTTTTTTTTTTTTTTTTTTTTTGGCTGATGCTGAATAAGCTTGCTTTCTTGCATCATATGCCTCTACTAATGCTAATGCTGAACAAGGCAAATATTGGAAGTGCTCACAGAATGTAAAAAAAGAAAGGAAAGGAAAAAACTGACTTGAGTAAATAATATGAAGGTCTTTGAGATAACAGAAGAGGAGAAAAAGAAGTATGTACTGTAACTTTAGAACAAGTTTGTGCTTCTACAAACTGCTCAAGAACAACATATTGACAAGGATTATTACAACTTTTTGAAAGTGATACCGCCTAAGAAACCTATAGGTAAAAAGAAATCCAAAGAAGAAAAAAATTAGTAGAAACACTTGACTTGTCAAAGAACTGAAGAAGAGAAATGAAGAGTTAAGATAAACACTGAAAATGAGAAAATTGAGTATACTGAGTTATGCAAGGCCATTAGAAAGAGACTCAGAGAGAACATAAGTAAATTTAACACAAGAAAAGTATTACAAGCATTAAGAGAGAACAAAGGACTTAAATCAGCAGCCATGAGCAGTAACAAAGAAAGACAAATGATACTAAAACTGAAGAATAGTGATAGGGTACTTATAAATAGCAGAGAAAGCAAATTTCAAATAGCAGAAGACTACTATAGAGAATTGAAGAGCAAGGAAATGATGCCAGCAGTGGGGAAGATGGATCGCAATATAGTATCACATCGACATACCCGATATTCTTCCTGATGAGATAGAACATGGGTCGAAGAAAATGAAGAATCAGAAAGCCCCAGGGGAAGATGAAGATACTGTAGAGTTGGCATCAGCATTAATAGGGGCATATGATGCAAGAGAACAAGCTTATGCAGCATCAGCCCAAAGAAAAAACCCTCCCATTTCACCCCTCCATTCATTCCAAATGCCTGTCCAGCTCAGCCTTAAATTTATTTAGGCTATCAACTTCCAAAACAAAAGATCGCTGGCTAAAGGCAAATTTCTACACATCTATTCTACAACTATCTTTCCTCAATTTCAATCTATGCCCCTCAGGTTCTTAATCTGAGCAAGAGGAAGAATCCCATCAGCATTCAGCTTGCTCAACCCATTCAAGGCCTTATACACCTCAATCAGATAACCTCGCAGGTGCCTACTCTCCAGGCACAGCAATTTGCAGAAATTAAGCCTTGGTAAGAGCACCCCTTTGTTACCCTCACCAATCTTGTTGCCTTTATTTATACTTGTTCTAGCAACTCTACATCCTTCTTAAAATAAGGCCTCCAGAGCTTTACACAGGCAATGGTCAGGCCACACCCAGCAGCCTGGGTGTGGTCTGACCTTTGCCTTGTATAACAGGATAATCACCTCCCTGTCCCTGCTAGCAAAATTCCTATATATCATTGACAAGAGTCCATAACCTGCCCTGGCAGCCCGTCTGCACTGTCAGCGAATTTCATATTTGACAGCACAATTACTCCCCAGGTCTTTTTCACTTTCCACTTCCCTGTGTAGTACCACACAGTTGGTACGTTTCTCTTGGTTTATTGCTACCCATATGCAGTACTTTGCATTTGTTAATTTTAAACTTCAGTTGTCACCTCACCCATTTGCCCAACTTATCCAGATCCAGTTGGAGTAGCATACTGTCTTTACTGTCATTAACAACCCTGCCAATCTTTGTATCATCTGCAAACTTCGACACTAAGCCTGATATACCTTCATCAATATCATTGATAAATATACAAAACAACAGTGGACCCAACACCGAACAGTGGGAAACTCCACTAACAACATTTGTCCACGAAGAGCAGTGTCCATTGATTACCACTCTGTCGTCACCCACTCAACCATCCCTTTATCCATTGTAGCAACTTACCCTTAATGCCATGCCTCTCCAATTTGTACAGAAGTCTTCCATGTGCAACAGTATCAAAAGCTTTCCTGAAATCCAAGTATATGATATCAAAATTATTTTGGCATTCAATTCCTTTGTGACATCATAATATCCATTCAAATTGGTCAGACAAGACTTTTAACAAACCCATGCTGTGTCTTGACTATTACTGCAATCTTGTCTAGATGATTCTGCAATGCTTCTTTAACAAGTGATTCCATTAATTTCCCCAGAACACAAGTTAAACTAACAGGTTTGTAGTTACTTTGTGTCACCTTTTGAACCACCTTTGTGAATTGGCGATACATCTGCACACCTCCAATCCATGGGGACCTCCCGTGTCCAAGGAAGCTCTCATAATTATGGCTAAGGGGTTTGTTTACTTCCTTTGTTACCTCCTTTAATATAACTGAGTAGATCCCATCCACCCCAGGTGCCTTTTTTATGTTTAACTTCAACAATTTCTCCTCCACTTTGCTCTCAGTTATTACAAAATCACTTAGCTCCCTGTTAGTTTGATAAACTTCTGGCAGTTCCCCTTGTTGAATAACTCCTCATGTGTGAATGTGGATGCAAAATACTCATTCTGTTTATCAGCTACCCAAGCATGATCATCAATAGTCCACTCATCTATGTTAAATGGTCCAATCTGATTCATCCCTTTCCTTCTAGAATTTACATAAGTAAAGGACTTTGCATACTTTGCCAAAGATTTTTTGTAATTTGCCTTCGTCTGCCTAACTTCCTTTGTGACTTGATTACAGACTATCTGATATCTGCCATAGGCTTCTGTGTCACCTGATACTTTATATGCCTCCCATATATTTTTTTTTCTAGGCCACAAGCCTCATTAATTCATCTGACATCCACTTAGGCCTTTAAACAGTATTTCTTAGTTGGAATGAAAAACCTAGTAGCCTCCAAAATTAAGTTCCTGAAGGCTTCCCATTTAGAAATCAACACTGGCAACATCAGTTGACCCCACTGTACAGAATTTAAAAACTGTCCGAGACACCTGTAGTCACTTTTACGAAAGCAAAAGCCCTTCTCTTTAGCATTGATGGTAGTTACATCTTTAAATAATTTCTACATCAGTACATTGTGATCACTGTCACCCAGTGGTTTCTTTATCTGCAAATTCGTAATGCATGAATAATTACTGCTGATAACCAGATCAAGAGTATTACTCCTCTTGTTGCCTATCAAACATGTTGCTGTAGAAAACAGTCATCCAATAAATCCAGAAAAGTCTTGGTAGTGTGAGTTCTAGTCAATATCTGGAAAGTTAAAATCCTCCATAATAAGACATTCTGATTTAGTGGCCCACTATTTCTGTGCACAAATGCTCATTGTACTCATCAGGCCTATAACACACACCTACTCTAATTTTTCCTTTCCCACTGCTTATGTCACACCAAACAGACAACATTGCACTGATCACCAACATCAATTGGATGCACTTCCTTAGATTTTGTGTTTCTTAACTAACAGCATAACCCCTCCTCTCTTCCTGTCCTGCCTATCCTTTCTGTACACATTGTTCTCCCCAAATTCTAATTCTGTACTGCTTATGTCTGTGTGACACCACATCTCTAATATCCCAACAATATCTGCCTTTGATGTCTTGCTCTCATTTCGAGCTCATCAAATTTATTAACTATACTTCTAGCATTGGTGTACATGCAAGTATAGATGCACCTGTTTCTACTCTTAGTTACCCTAACACAGCCCATGTATTTACTTGTTCCACTATGACTCCCAAGAGTCCTGGAAATCTCCATTGCCTTGCTTTCCAGGCTGCTGCTCATTCTAATAGAAGCAGTGCAAGAATCACTTCCACCTCTGCCAGCGGCTACTGTTAATCTATTATTCCATGTATCTCCCCAAGCTAGTAGTTTTCTGCCCCACCTAACACTACCTCGATAGCATCAGCAAATATTCTTGCGCCCTTTCTATTTAAAAGTGTACCCCATCCCTGTAGAAGCAGGTCTCTCCTGTCAAGCACAGAACATGCAAGTTCAGCCTTGCACAATCTCTCTCCAGAGCCGAATTGATTGACAAGGCTCTCATTATACACTCCCTCCTATCGTGTCTGGGCAGAATTGTAGACAGACGTGATAAACAGTTGTTAAAATTGGGAAGAGACAGGACACAAAAACTGATTTCACAAAATGCATTAGAAAAAGTGTGATGCCTAAGGAGCAGAATAATGCAATCATAATTTTGCTGCATAAGGAAGGAGATAAATCAGAAATTGGAAATTATAGACCAATTAGCTTGTTATCCCACATCTACAAGTTGTTCAGGAGGGTCATTACAAACAGATTAGAAAGAACAGTTGATGAGGATCAACTGAAAGAGCAAGCTGGCTTTAGGAGAGGATCCTCAACTATGGATCACCTTCACGTAATAAATATCACAGCTAATGGAGAAAGTAAATTAATATAAAACACCATTATGCCTGGCATTTGTGGATTATGAAATGGCATTTGACTCCATACAGCAAAAGGCAATGTTTCGGGCACTGGAAAGACAAGGCTTAGATTCCCCACATATTATGATTTTGAAGAAAATTTTTGAGAAAACTACCTCCTTTATTAGACTAGGCAAAGATAGTAGCAAATTTAAAACTGAGAAAGGAGTTACTCAAGGAGACAATATCTCCAAAGTTGTTTACTGCTGCCCTAGAAAAAGCTTTCAGAAGATTAGACTGGTCGCAGAAAGGAGTCAATGCAAATGGAGAGTACCTGAACTGTTTACAATTTGCAATGACATTGTGGTCATAAGCCAAGATCCCAAAGAATTAGAGAAAAAGTTTAATCAGTTATGAAGAGTTAGTAACGATTTTGAACTAAACATGAATAGGGCTAAAACAAAAGTAATGATGAACAAATATGCCACAGAAAGGGATATAATGTAATAAGGGATATAAAGGGATATAATATAATTGAAAAGGTGGAGTCATACTTATCTGGGACAAGTCGTTAGCTGTAATAAATGGCTGGAAGTCAAGAGAACAATAAATTTTGGATGGATAGCATTCAGGAAATATAGTCACATACTGAGGAGCAACATTCCATGATGAACCAACATATATTCCCCACCATGACTTATGGAAGTGAAACTTGGGCACTCACCAAAAGAATGGAAGAGAAGCTGAGAACTACACAGCAAAGAGTGGAACAAATTATACTGGGAATCAGACTGTTAGATAAGAAGAAAAACACATGGATTGGGCAGCAAACTCAAGTAAAGGACATTCTTATCAAAAGTAAAATGGTCTTGGGCAGGACACATAGGTCCAAGAGATGGCGACAGATGGACTAAGAAAATAACAGAATGGTACCCAAGAGGAGCCAGAAGAAAACCTGGAAGACAATGACAGAGATGGACAGATGAAATTCAAGAGTTTGTGGGTAGTAAATGGATGGCCATTGCACAAAACAGAAGGAACTGGAAAGTTGCTGGAGAGGCCTTCATTCTGCAGTAGATTGAAAATGGCTCGTGATGATGATAATAGGATGAATATGTGCTCCTTTATTGAAGTTTAAAGCACCATGGCAATGTGATATGTGGAGAAATTGTAGCCACAATCGTTGGTAGAAATTTCATGAGTGGTTGATGGCTTCGATGTGTTGGCGTGGGTCAACATCGTGCTGAGATGACCAATAATTCTCTGTGACCGTCAAGTGCTCCGAATCAGCAGACTGGATTGCCCTCCTCTGAGGTCTGGTCTCGGAGTCTTCTCTTAGATTCCCCAAATTAACAACCACTGCAGTCACGGAAGGAAATACGATACACCAAGCCGCTCCGTCACAGGGAGGGGGTCGGCATTTTCACTCTCGGGGTGGGGGGGGGGAAATCACAGTTTTCTGCCAGGTAATTGTAAACATTTTACCTGGTAGGTGCATAGGATTTTAGAGTGGTGTTGCAATACACCAGGGAAATAGGGAATGAAGGCAGTCAAGATTGTGTTATCATTGTGGGAGGCCCTAGGGTTCTCATAACATCTTTTACCTGTAGAACTGGAATGGGTCCAGGCACGGGCTAAAAGGGCCCCGTGCGGTACTAGGTAAGTGGCTGTGGGCATGTGCAGATTTAATAGTTGGTGAATTGGTCAGCACACACTGGTTTATGGTACATTGAGGTTTTTAAATGAGTGCTCTCACACTGGACTAGAACATCCAGAAAGGAGAAAGCATTGTCCGATTCCTTCTCAATGGTGAACTAGTAGAAGTTGGTTTTCCGAGTCCAAGGGAATGATTAAAAAAAAAAAAAAAGAAAGAAAGAAAAAAAAAAAGAGAAAGAAACAAACACGCAATTTTACAAAAAATATTCCAATAAAACTGCAAATAAATAGGTGTTTCTGAGATCATAAAATATGTATATATAATGATTTGTTTACATTTAAATGCACACATTTATAGGTCACATTTCTCACTTTTCTTTGTTAATAGCAAGTCTGGATGTTAAGAATACCACCTTGTGTAATGATTACTCCTGACAGAATACTGTTCAATTCTTCATCACTGCAAATCCCCAGGTGTGGATGGGGATTGTTGTCATAAGTTGCATTATCCATCAGTTCAAGAACTTTGGCAGCCAAATGCTTAGTACAGCAGCCAGATACAGTGGGGCATCAGCACCTACACCTGTACAGATACTCATAAAAAAACAATGGTTATGACTAACGGGAAAGTAAAGTCCGGCACAGCTAAAAAAAAGTTTTGCTGTTTCCCTTAACCTAGCCTCCTTTACCATGACCAGACATATTGCCTGACATATAATTAAAAAATATATAGCTTTTGTCATCACCTGTATGATTTTACGCTTTCATTGTATCTTTCTTCACTTGTATGATTTCTGCATTGTCCTTCATTTTGTCTTAAATGTTCAGAACCTTTAATTTGCCTGAATCTATCAATAACATGCATTCTTCATTATACCTTGAAGTTAAGAGTTTCATTATCAATCTCAAGTGTAGTTTTTGCTAAGATTTAGTAAATGTTGAACTTGAATGGAAAGTCTTGAATGGTTTGAACATGCTCAATGCTGATGGGATTCTTCCTCTTGCTCAGAATAATCACCTGAGACGGGCATAAATTCTTATTGAGGAAAGACAGTTGTAGGATACATGTGCGGAAGTTTTCCTTTAGCTAGCAGGTAGTCGATTGCTGGAACAAACTTCCATCTGTCGCTGTAGAAGTTGATAACAGATTCAAGGCAGAACTAGACAAACATTTGGAGCGAGTGGATGGGTGAAATGAGAAGGGTCTGTTTTTTTTTTTTTTTTTTTTTGCCTGATGCTATATAAACTTCCTTTCTTGCATCATGTGCCCTGCTAATGATGATGCTAACTATGAATTCTGTACCAAGCTAGTGTTATATTATAAATATTTTTGATATTGATAACTTTTAACAATTCTCTAAGACATTCATGTCTTCTATTTTTCTAAAATTGAACTTTTACCTATTTTGTCTTTTTAAACATTCTAGAACTCCTTGATAGAATGGATGGATAAAGAATATTCCTTTTAATAGTAAATTAAAAGGAATATTCTTTTAATTCCTTTTAATTAGAAGAAAAGAAGACATGAATGTAGGTCTCTAAGACCTATATTCATGTCTTCTATTTTTCTAAAATTGAACTTTTACCTATTTTGTCTTTTTAAATATTCTAGAACTCCTTGATAGAATGGTTGGATAAAGAATATTCCTTTTAATGGTAAAAAACATGGCCTTTATGTCCCTTTTCTTTTAAATTCCTCACAAATAAAAAAAGTGCAATATCCAGATAAGCAGTGTTATGTGTTTCTTTAAAGAAGGTACAAACTCATGGAAAACCCATCCACTGAATGAAGAGCCCGTCCATGTTGTTTTTAGTGAGTAGCAGTAAAATGGTAAAGATGAATGATTTATATTTTTAAAAGCTTATTTGCCAACCCAACAACAAGAAGCAGCCATTTTTGAGTTCCAATTGTCACCGCAGGTGGCTATTGCAATTCTCTCTCTCTCTCTCTCTCTCTCTCTCTCTCTCTCTCTCCCCCCCTGCCTCCCTCCCTCCCTCCCTCCCCTATTTTTAGTATCCTGGTGGCATTGCAGGCTTCATTTTTTTGCAATCATTTTTGTAACTAATATCTTTCAATTCAGGCATTTTTTGTCCATACTGTTCTTCAATCAATTTTTCTCTGTTGATAGAGGGCTGGACAATGTTTCCAGGAGTGTAGACTTCAGTTTCATCTTCAAAAACTTTGCTTTCAGCACTCTGCTACTACATTCTGCAATACAAGTGGAAGGCATGGAATTGGCAACTTTTTTCCATATGGGACTGGTCTAATGGCAGTTTTAATATTAGGATACACAATGCCCTTCCTTACTCTTTGCATTGTATCCTTCTATATTAAATAAGCAAATGTAACAGTCATCACAATGATCTGTAGGATCCCACCAAACCATGGGAATTGCAAATGGCATAGCTTTCTTTTTTACCATCTTCCCACAATTTCAATGTTTCAATATAGGTTCAACAATGCTCAATCATTGATACTATGAAATTTCAATTTCATAGTATCAATGATCATAGTATCATAGTATCAATGATCATAGCTCAATTCAATGCTCAATCATTGATACTATGAAATTTTTCCTAATGTCCAAACCATTCATCACTTGCTATAAAAACTATCTGCACCAACAATCTTTTGGTGCACAGCTAAGCCTTTTCTCTGAGTATGGGTAAGTCAATTGGAATTTCGTGTTGTCTTTATTGCATAAACCACAGCCATATGGTATCACCTATAAGCTTTAAGCAGCAAGAACTAGTGAAGCACACCAAGTAAAAAATCCTTTGATTTTAAATTTTTTTTTTTTTTTTTTTTCACTGTCCCATATATATCTTTCCAACACCAAATTCATATGCACTCTTTTTTTTTTTTTTAGCAACTTGCCTTCATGAAGTCTTTCTGGGGGCATCTGACTTAGTTTTCATAGAAATAATTCTTTCTCATCCATATTTCATTAATTTGCATAATATTTAATTAAATTACATACTGTACTGTAATTACAATAAATAAAAACTTTACTGGCAAAAATAGTTTGGAATAAACAATTCAAATCCCTGGAAGTATACAGTTCAACAGACAGGCATGGATATACTCCACTAGCCTACTAGTTGTGAGCATCCTGGACCAGTGTCCACAGCACACTACAGTGTGCATTAGACAGAAAATAACACAAAATCAATGGCTAGCAACAATACAGAATTACTTTTCATACTTCAGGCTCTTGATTAACCCAGCAGCATCTGCGAGATGCTACCAAGTTAATCGAGAGCTGAAGTGTTAACATGTCTCTCCAAAACAACTACAATGCTACTGGCTGAACCTTTTTAAACTTTTATTTGAGCAGTTTTAGAAGTGAACAATCATTACTTATTGGAATTTTATGTGCAAAGAATCTGCCAGGTCTCGTGTGAGTGCTTACTATTTGTGCCTTTCACTTCAGCATCAGTTTCAGCTTATATAAACAAAACTGGCACAATGGCTTGCATGCTTGACAATTCTGCCATAAAAATTATCACTCTTTAAAAAGGGAATGTCTGCTAATCCAGCAAGTTAGTAAAGCAGAGGTCAATAAAGAGGGCTTCTACTATAGTAAGTTCCATGTCAAATTAGACAAGTTATTCAAAAGTTTTTAAATTTCATCATAGACTTATTTCAAATTATCTCGACTTCAATATAATCCCTTTATCGTTAATCAGGGAGCAGCAGTGAGTTCAAAATACATAGCCCTTTGAATAATCCAATATTGAATTAATGAGGATTGAATTATTGTATAGCAAAGCTATACAGTAAAAATTTGAGCTTTGCTACACAGTATATCCTTGTTTACTCCAGAGTGAACAGGGTGGTTTCTGAGTGAGGCCATAGGTTGGGAAGGAGAAATCAAAAATGAGATAAATGGATTAACACTTTTAATTTAAACAACATAAATGCTAAAGCAGTAGTACTCATTCTTACCATGTTCTCCTGCTAGACTCACTTTAATAGGTCTATTCTTGAGTGTCTGAAATGGTAATATGAAAATTACTGGCTGCAAAAATCTACAATTATGAAAATTAAAAAATAAAAATTTAAAAAAAGTAATGTTAAACAAAATTAGTTATGTATGTATAATAAAACAAAACACAATAAAAGCATACAAAAAATCGTTTTCTGAATAACCTCTGAATTTAACTAAATTAGCCAATTTAAAAGTAAAAGCTTAAAGTGAATAACATCCACTAAGAAACTTCAGTAATCAAGGATGCTAACTTTACATTTATAACTGAAATTTTAGTTTATTAGAACGTAACAGGTTAGTGCATTAGCATCATGTTTGCAGCTAGTGAATTACCAAAAATGGCAAAATGGCATGTTTTTATCATATCTCATATTGTGAATACCTTTACAACTTCTTTTTCTTTTCTTCAATTTATTTTCAGTTTATACTGTTGTACAGGTCTGGAGGCCTCATTTTAGGAAGGATGTAGATTTGCTTGAGCATGTACAGAGAAGGGCAACAAGATTGGTGAGGGGAATGAAAGGATCCTCTTACCAAGAGAAGCTTAAGTTCTGCAAATTGCAGTGGCTGGAGACTAGGCACCTGCGCGGTGATCTGATTGAGGTGTATAAGGCCTTGAATGAGTTGAGCACGCTGAATTCTGATGGGATCCTTCCACTTGTTCAGATTACGAACCTAAGGGGGCATAAATTCAAATTAAGAAAAGACAGATGTAGAATAGATGTGCGGAAATTTGCCTTTAGCCAGCGGGTGATTAATTGCTTGAACAAACTTCCATCTGTCGTTGTGGAAGTTGATAGGTTAAATAGATTTAAGGAGAAACTGGACAGGCATTTGGAGGGAATGGTGATTTTTTTTTTTTTTTTTTTTTTACTGGCTGATGCTGCACTCGCTTTCTTGCATCACATGCCACTACTACTACTACACCATCTAGCATCTCTTGTATTGTGAAGTTATGCTTCATAACTGAGTTGTCACTTCCCACCCACCAATGAGAACCCAAACAGCGATCTCAAGGTGGTCATATCCACTGACAATAGGTAATAATAGGCTTCTACTGGCGAAATATTACTTATTCAAGGTAGTGCAATATCAGGCAACTCATTGTGAAAGTATTCACAATATGAGATATGATAAAAACAATGAAATTTTGCCATTTTTGGTAATTCACTACATACAAACATGATGCTAATGCACTAACATGTTATGTTTAGTGAATTTCCCTTAAGTTAAGGTGTTAGCCCTAAATCTTTTCAGTTTATTAGAACTTAATTTAATTCAAATATGGATATGTGTGGTCATCAATATGTCGCACAACCTTCAGTGATACACTGCTCTGTCTACTCAGTCCATGCAACTGAAACTCCCAATCTTTTCAATGAAAGCATTTTCTTTGATTTCACCATTGAAAATTCCAGAAAATACTTTACTTATCATGTAAAAAATAAAAATACAGGATCTAGGTATGCCTATTCTTGATAATTGAATGTACACAATGAAAAACGTGAATTTAAAATTCACATTTTTCATTGTGCATCACTCACATACAAACACTTTATAACAGCATATCCAGTCATTTTGCTCTCTTGCTAGATCCAATTGAAGTACGAGAAATGTTTGATTGAAACTTTGCTCAACATCAGACAATAATAAGGAAGATAATACTAAAATAGGAGAATAAAAAACTACATTTTTTATATTATGTTTCAATATAAAAAAATTGATTTTTTACAATTGTATTGAAAAAAATTCAAAATTCAAAGTAAAGGTGGCATCAAAAAGTGAGCAATTCTGAATTATTTCTTGCAGATTTTTAAGCCAATGTGAATATTAGGAAAAGAAAACCTTTTTAGCTCATAACTGGCACACCCATTTATAGGCTATATGTTTTTTTTTTTTTTTTTTTTTTTAATATAGTGTTATATGTGTACAAGAACTGGAATTGTTAAAATTTGCAACGATTTCTTCAAGAAATCAGCAGTACAGTACCCTTATAAGTGCAAATTCTGAGTGAAGAGGATGTCGATGCATGTTAATGGTCATTGTTAATCAATTGTCAATATTGTTAAGTATTGAAAACAAGAGTATCATTGAATCCTGAGGGACTGCACTAATAACACTAGTCCAAGAAGAGCAATGCCCATTAATAACCATTGTCTTCTGCCACTCAACGATGTTATGCTTCTTTGCAGTAGATTAATATGATTATGTCAAAACGTTTACATACAGTCAAACCTCTCTTTAACGAATTTCCATATAGCGAATTTTTCTACGTAGCAAACTTTTTTGATTTGATTTCCCTCTGGTCATTACATTGAAAACAGTTTTCGTATAACGAAGAAAATTTCCATATAACAAACTGATTTCGACAGACCTGGGTACACATTGTTCGTACCTCTAGCCTTTAGGCAATAAAGCTGATGCTGTAGAAAGCACAAATTAAGAGCTAAAAGGATTAAGAATTAATCCCTTTAGCTTTTAAAAGCTAATGGGATTAATTCCACGAATAAGAACTAAAACATTATACAATTTAGTGGTGCCAGTAACACCTTGCAGGAGAAAACTGGCCAACCACAAAAAAATGGTCATTTCTATGGCCAACCATGGAAAAAAATGTTAATGTTTTGGGAGAGGTCTTTGCCCACTAGTGTAGTGGGTTAGCAACAGCTAAAAAGAAAAACTAAAACCTATACTGGTCAACTGCTATCTATGTATCCAGCCGTTGGCAAAAATTAAGGCATATTCCCACGGCGGATATTGGTTCTGGTTAACCTGTTTTCTATCGTAAGCATCCTATTAGAGAATTAGGAGAGAGTAATTTTCCTTTATCTCACAAATTCATCTGTTGTTTCAAAGAAATGAGTCATCCACACTTTCACTAAATTTCACCTGTCTCTGTTTACAAGTGGTCTCAAAATCATTTTCATTTAGCTGTTGTGCAAGTAACCTTACAATGTAGTGTGAAAAAGTGGGAGTGCTTAATAGTGTAGTTGGAGTGCAAAAAAATTGCTTTAAAATTTGGTATTACTGCCAGTAGTGTGTTAACCATTCTGAAAAACTGTCTTTTGATTTTCAAACTGTTTGAGGAAATGGGACCCAATCAGAAGTATGCACAATTATGCCTTTGTGAAGATGTAGATGAAGCAATTTTTAAGTGGATGAAGTTGATTCGAGACCAAAATGCACTGATATCAAAGGCAGTACTCATATTTTCTGGAGCATAAAACATTCCAAGCCAATTCTGGTTGGCTGGACAAATTTAAAGAGCAGCATTGCTTACTCGAAGAAGACTATAATATGCCCATTGTAAAGGAAGTTTTGAAAAAAAATTATGGAGGGCTGAGCCCAGAGAAGGAACTGGAAAGTTGCTGGAGAGGTCTTCATCTTGCAGTGGATTGAAAATGGCAAATTATGACGATGACAAACCCAAAGACATTCAACGTTGATGAAACATGTTTGTTTTTTAAATGTTTGCCAAACAAGACAATGCCTTTTAAGGGTTATAAATGTTTAGGTGGTAAAAACAGTAAGGAGAGAATTTCATTACCAGCCATATTAGTACAAATATGGTGGTAATGAAAAACTGAAGCTTTTGGTAATATGCAAAAGTAAACAACTCCGATGTTTGAAAGGAGTAAAGTCGTTAGAGTTGGACTACAACTACGACAAGACAATCTTGGATGACAAGTAAAATAAAATTTTTGAGCAGTGAATATTAAATTTTGATAGAAAGATGACGAAAGAAAACAGAAAAATTGAATTGATTGTCGAAAACTGTCCTGCCCACATCCACTCAGAAATTTTGAAACTTACAAGTGTGAAGCTAGTTTTTTTTATTCCTCCCTCCAAATACCTCATCTGAACTGCAGATAATGAGCCAAGATTTTGAAAATGCATTACCAAAGGTGAATATTGAAAAAAAATTATACTGAGAATAGAAACAAACAAACAAACCTATCGATTCTGTTAAACAGGGAATCTGAAAAATCTGGAACCAATGGAATTTACACTACAATTGCTTACTCTAATTTACAATGTGTTCAACAGGTTCACCCTGACTCTCCATGCATTTTCACAGCTGGTGCACCATGTTTGTTTGGATTCTTCTCAGCACAAGCCTTGGTAATTCTCTTCTTAAGATGACGAAGATCTCAGATTTTTACAGCATACACCTCTGCCTTCAGGAATCCCCTAGCATTAAACTCGTCTGCTACTTCCTTCTGGGTCCATTCCTGATGACCACTAAGAAGGACTATCTCAACCCTTTCATCCAGTGCTAATGTCATTTTTCACCTGTAAAGAAAAAAAATTTTTTCCACTGGTTCCAGACTTTACGGACACCCTGTAGATTTGTGGATGTGCATAACAGAGTTGGTGAAAGTGTTGAGCCAAGATGTGAAGGAAACAATGATTAAGAATTGTTTTGCTAAAATGCTAATTAACAGTGATGAGGGAGATGAACTACTACAAGACATTGAGCAATCTTGGGAAGAGTTCCTAGTAAGGTTTGATCAGTGGAGAAATTGTTCTTGATGAATTTTTAGGAGTTGATTATTATGCCACAGTAGATGAATATCTGAGTGATTCCAACATTTTGGAGCATATTTAAAGAACTAGTGACAATATTGACAATAAGTTGAATGAAAATGAGGACCATAATAAACCTTCCAAAATGAAATGTTGGAAACATTTAAAACTTTGCATCAAGGCCTTTAGTTGGAAGAAAATGTAATAGAAAATATATTTGAGTTATTTTATTCACTATTTTGTAGCAGAGAGTGGAACGGAAAATAAAATAAACGGGTTGTGGTTAAAGCTGGTTTAATGCTGAATACATACAATAAACAGTAAAACAAATACATACAGTAACCATACATTACTGTATGTATGGTGCTCAGCATTAAACCAGCTTTAACTACAACCCGTCATTTTATTTTACTTGTCGTTCTGCTCTGTGCTGCAAAATAGTGAATAAAATAATGAATCCAGAGTGCAGAGGCCTTTTTACTTAATATATTGGAGTGCTTATACAAATGAAAACATTTTTACGAATGGTGTACAGTAGAATCTAGTGTATAACAAAAAAAAAAAAAATATATATATATATATACAGGCATACCTCGGTTAACGTTACCTCTGATAACGAAGCTTCGATATAACGAAGTCGGCAATTTCAAGCCCCATTTAACATAAAAAAAAAATATATTCCAGTTTAATCACCTGAAATCTAAACAAACTGAAGAAATTACGGAAACCTTTGGGGCTTCTCGTGGTTGGTTCGAGAAATTTAAAAAACGGGCCAGGATTCATAGTGTAAAATTAACAGGAGAAGCTGCAAATAAGTTTCCAGAAAAACTAAAGGAAATCATTGAACGTCAAAATTTTCCAAATTTGGTGTTCAATGTTGACGAAAGCGGTTTGTTCTGGAAACGGCTACCAACAAAAAGCTTCATTTCTATTGAAGGAAAATGAGCTGCTGGGTTCAAAGCAGCCAAAGACCGTTTAACGTTACTCTTTGGATCAAATGCCTCTGGCGATTATAAATTAAAATTGTTATTAGTTTACCATTCAGAAAATCCGAGGGCGTTAAAAGGTAACATAAAAATGAATTTACCTGTAATATGGAAAGCAAATAGAAAAGCGTGGGTTACCAAGGAGTTATTTACTGATTGGTTTGTTAACCACTTTTGTCCTGAAGTAAAACGGTATTGTCAAAAAAAACAACTTTGAAGAAAAAGCTCTTTTGTTGTTAGACAATGCTCCGGGACATCCTACTGATCTTAACACGTTGGACACATGCATCCCTGTCAAAGTTGTGTTTCTTCCAGCAAACACAACTTCCCTGATTCAGCCATTGGATCAGGGAGTAATAGCATCATTTAAAGCTTATTATCTGCGTCGAACATTAAGCAGTTTAACTGAACTAGAGGATAAAGAGGAAATGACAGTTAAAACTTTTTGGAAAAACTACACCATTAAAAACGCAATTGAAAACATTGATAGTTCTTGGAAAGAAATCACTAAGAAATGCTTAAATGGAGTTTGGCGCAAAATATGGCCAGAAGTTGTACTAGAAGAAGAAAATAACATCCAAGAAATTAGAAATGAAGTTATCCAGATGGCTCAATCAATAGGTTTCGAAAATGTCGATGAAGAGGATGTTAGAAATTTATTGAATGCAGAAGATGATGGTTTTTCAGTGGAAGATTTAGAAAACCTTGTTAGCAACGAAGACAAAGATAATGAAGACGAGGTTAAAGAAGTTCCTGCCGAAAAAGTGTTAACAACCAAAGATTTAAAAAGGTGCTTAAATGACATTGAAAACGTTTTAAATTTTTTTAGTGAAAATGATCCTGATTTAGGAAGAAGTGTTATTGTTAAGCGATCAGTGTTAAATGCAATAACTCCGTATAGGCAATTGTTAAATGAAAGAGAAAAAGAGCATAAACAACAACTTTAGACTCGTATTTTAAAATGTGATTTCACTTTGTATGTAAGTTGACTGTTTATTTAATAAAACTTTTCTTTGTTCGAAAAAAAAGCTTTTCATTTTCTTTACGTAGGAACGTATCCCTATTCTGGCCATAGTATTTTTACCTCTGAAAACGAAGTTTCGCTTAACGAAGTAATTTCGTGGAACGCATCCTATTCGTTATTCGAGGTATGCCTGTATATATATTTTATGAAATAATTCTTAAAAGTGTACTAATACATTGTGCGCAATGTGTAAGTAGTAATTTCTTAATATGTATGTATTAATAAATTGTTTTAAAATGTTAGAAAATTCATTCATTGCTGCTTTCTTCTGATTTTTATTTTCCATCTTTTACTATACATGTATTTCTGAATGTTGAATTACAGTAGTTTCCATTGTTGAAAAGGTCATATTTCTTAATAATGAAATTTCTGTTTAGCAAATTTTTTCAAGGGAACAATGGATTTCGTTATATAGAGGTCCAATTGTATTTTTATGCATATAATATTAAAAACAGTAAAAGATTAAGTCATTCAACTCATCTTTTTGGTTAAATGATTATAAAAAGTACAGATGAAAGAATTTTAAAACTAAAGTCAGTCCTCATATAGCACGATAGTTTTGTTCCTAGAAACCCTCGTGCAATGCAAAATCATGCAATATAAACAACAGACCCTATGGGAAAAATAGGGTTAGGTGCCGACCACCCAAGATTGAACACACATTTGTAATCAAAACATTACCAAACACAATAAATTATCGTAATAAAATACTTTTGTATTTTATTACAACTATTACGTAATAAAATATTGCTAATGCTTTTGCTTCTATCGTAAGCAAACTTGCCAATTCTTTGTGTCTTAATCTAATGGATTTTAATTGCACTTTGAGTTGTTTCTGCTATAAAAGTTTTTATTTTCTCTGCATTCTTTGTAATTCTCGGCGTTGCCTCATTTAGGCCTGTAGCATGTGCAATATCACATGGTCTTTCATTTCACTCAAAGCGCTTCACAATTTCATATTTTTTCTCTATCGACAGAGGCGGACTGGCCATAAGCCTTACCAGGGAAACCACAGTGGGTCAGAGGCCGGTGCAATTTTGGCCATAAATGCTAGTATGAGGCTACTACAAATTTTCCCAGGTAAGAATTTTTGACCCAGTCCGCCTCTGTTTATCAATATTGCTTTCCTTTTTCTCCCTGAATCCGTAGTGTCTTCACCAGGACGCTTCCTTTTCACACCTTTTAAGTATTTTACTCATTTTTAGGGAATAAAGCACAATTACAAAATGAGGAGGCACGCTTGATATACATAAAGCTGTGCGCGTGTAGCAAATGAATAAACAACACCGTAAAGGCAGAGACAACTATTAATACCTCACTAGCTCACATTTTACTAAAGCACATTTCTGGGGGTTACTACCATAAAACAATACAAACAATCACCAGTTGCGTTCCTGCTAGTGGAATCTGTTATAAACTGGTAGTAAACTCGATCTAATTGCATTTGCGATAATACCGATAGCTGGAATTTTACGTTATTATGGCGAAATGTGTTTCCCCTTCACTGATATAAAAAAACAAATACATTTTCAGAATCTTCTCTTCATTCCTATCGTGTTGCGTTCAGTTCGGGTGATTCCGGTCTGACTGCCATTTCTTGTAAACGCAAAGGCGAATCGTGCATAAGTGAATTTGGTTCGTGTTATATACGATATTGTTCCCCTTTTTATAAATCGTGTATGATCGAATTCGTGTAGTGTAAACATGTGTTATACGAGGACTGACTGTAGTTTAAAAAAACTGACCTTATTCATCCAAAAATGAATTCCAGTCAAAGCATACCTCTTTTTTAAACTTAATAAAATTGATTATAAACTGAATTTATTTACTTAACAGTGATATCTTGAACGAGTTACTTTGAAGATAATTCATCTCACTGTAGCAAAACATGGCTCACAAACTAATCCTAGCAAATTTTGGGATTTGATTAATATTAACATTTATGAATTATGTGCAACTTTTGAGCAAAGGACTTCAATAAAACAAGAGTTTTATTGAAGTCCTCCCATTTTTAATATTAGATTAGTAAGACATAAACAACTAAAAGTCTGTGAGTTATAATTAATTTGAGAATGCTTTTATATTTTTACTTTATGCACAACCGATGTAATGGAACAATGCCATCAGTGGTGGGGGGGGGGGGAGTTCGAGTGATAACTATTTTTTTGCAAAAGAAAAAGTAAAACTGTACATAAGAAGGAAAATTTATTTTATTAAATTTTTAGCCACTTCTTTTTCTGCCTTAATATTTCTACATAATGTATCTTGCAAGCAGCAGCAAATCATTTTATCTCCAGTTTTTAATGGACATTACAGATAAGAATTACACAATTCTCTATACAAATAGTAACCTACCAACAGAATGCTGCATTTAACTTCTGGATGTTCTCATAGGATTGAAGTTTTTTTAAATGATATTTGCACAAATTTTTTTCATAGTTGCTAAAAGTAATAGGAAGATTTCTACTATATTTTGAAAGATAAAACAGACAAATGCAATAATGCAGCAGAGCTGCACCTTATCATTACTTCTGTTTTTTCATGTGCCACTTTTAAGTGGCAATGCAAGTTACTGACAAACTTTAGTATGTAAAATGTAAAAATTGGATTATTATATGCTGATGATAGTCCTGTTAGATAGTTGCTTCCAAAGTCTTCAAGAGTCTCAGAATAAATGCTGTAGAGAATTTTTCATGAAAATTAGACAAAAAACCTATGAAAGCTGAAGAGACAAAGAAAATTCTGTGTATATATTAAATACCCCCCACCTCAAAAACCCTGGTACGAGTTAGTAATTTAAGGTCCCTAAGAAATATTACATTTCTATCTAATATTTTAGAGAATAATACAACAGAATAAAGCAAGGTTGCTTTACAACAGAATAAGTAAAGCAAGAAGTGTATGACACCAGTTATATGTGTAGGAAACCTAAGAGAGTATGAGCATGTAGAAAAGAAAGAAGAAAGGAGACTAGGTAAACAGATATTTGAAACAAAAATAAATAACAGGCATAAAAGCAAACCAAAGGTAGATGAACTGATGCTGTCAGGCAAGCATTACAGAAATAGGATGTTGTATATTTTTGGCTAAGGCTGGTAAAGGCCTGATTTGTACTGCCACAATGTTCCTGTGGATGTTACATAAAACCTTTCTTTCATAGCTACATTACTTCTTACCCATTGTGTTTCTTCTTGTATAATGAAGTGAGAGAGAATTTGAAGATGAAAGTGGGTGACTTCAAGCCACATGGGCTCTTTAGAATTTTGGAACGCTATATTGCATTTTTAGATATTACAAGAGGTTTTTAGAATTCACAATCAATAATTTAGATCGAATTAAATTGTATATATTGATTGTAAATAGTATAAATATGTAAACAATGCCTACAAGATTTTTAAGATATACAGAGTTTTAAATTATATATGAGATGAAGATACGTCACTTAAGACTAATGTAATAAAAAGATGATTGTAAACTAGATAGTAGAGGACCCACCTCCCCGTGCTAGAGGAGGTATCCTCTCCACTATAGTTTGGAATTTCAACTGGAGGGGGCTAAGCGATCCAAAAACTGTACATTGATTTTAATGTAAAAAGTTATGTTGATGAGCTTAGGCTCATTAACATTTTTAGATTATATGATGATTACTCCATACCTATATACATAATCAGCTAGAGCTTGGGGAGGGAGAATTAAAAACTGTCATATTCGTCGGATCCTCTCTGTACAGAGATATGCTCTTCTTGGCATAACTAGGGCCTGTAGAACTGTGGCTTCTGAGGCCTTATGTATATTAGCCAGTAAAATTACTACCAGCAGATTAGCCAGGCTTATCTGCTGGTAGCCCAGTACTACCTAAGATACAGGTCATTCCACGTATCTTAGGTAGGCCTTAAACAGGTTTCAAATGAAGCTGAGCAAAATTTCAATTCAAAATATAGTATGCTTGAGGCAACAGCACCTTTTGTGGGTCACTTGTATTATGTGGAATAAATCACAAAAAAATTTTAGTTTTAAGTGTTACTGTTGCACAACAGTGAGAGGTAGTGCTCTGAAACTTGGTATACCATGTTAACTTTTGGCAGAGAATGCAAAACTTTTGGTGTCCAGGCTCAAAAACCTTCACATTTTTTACAATGCGGTCTAAAACTGGCACCAAAAATTTGTTGTGACAAATTTAAGCAAGACTTTTGAAAGTCATAACTTTGAAATAAAAACCTTTGGTACCTTCTTCTTTGGGCATTCCATTTAACATCTGCATGAATTCTGCCTAACTAAATATCAGCTCTTATACTTGTTTTCTGGCTGAGATATTTTCCTTCAAAGATTGACTCAAAATTTGAAAATCAAATTAGACCTATCTTAAAGGGCAAATATCTTAATGTGAGACACCAATTCTCTCATTTTCCACCACTGGAAAGAGCAGAGTTTCAGCTACAAGGATAATGGTTTATCTGTTTTGTCTTTGCATTTAAGGCCTTAAAATTAAGCCTAAACATCAAGTAGTTTTATGTGCCGTATTGTTTTGTTGTTGCAGAACACTTCCTTAATCCTGCCTAATGTTTAGAATAATCTAGAAATAGAGTATATTCTAGAAGAATACCCAAGAATTATAGAATATTCTAGAATTAAAAAAAAAAAAAAAAAAAAAAAAACACTGATGAACATTCTAGAACTCGAACTGATGAACACTCTAGAACTCTGGAATATTCTAGAATCATACAAAAAAAGTATAAATAGCTGATATTTGAACCACGCTGTTATTAATGTGTTTTATCATCATCATGAACAGTTTGTTTATTTTGTTCCTCTATTTTTTATTGTTTGACTGTAATCAAGTTAAGTTTACAAATGGGAGAATAGCCAGCTACACTTCATCCATTTGTCATTAATTACAAGGATGTTGAACTTCAGAATATAAGTTTCTGCATAATCTTCGACACGACACAATTGCAATGCATATTTTTCTAACCAACCTTAAATTGAATATGTGAAGAGTTGACAGAAATCAGGCACATTTACTACTTCAGTGATGGTTCTGCAGCTCAATACAAGAATTTCAAGAATTTTATTAACTTGTGTCATCATCAGAAGGATTTTGATATCAGTGCTGAATGGAATTTCTTTGGCACTAGCCATGGCAAGTCACCATGTGATGGAACTGGTGGAACAATGAAATGATTGGGCATGTGCAAGTATCCAACGCCCAATTGAAAACCAAATCCTGACACCAAGAAACATGTTTGAATTTGTGACAAGCATGTGACTGGAATAAAATTCTGTTTTGTTATTAAAGAGGAAACTGAGCAAGTTCATACTATTGCTGGAACAAGAGAAAATCATCACTTCATTCCTATTGATGCAAGACAGATTCGTGTTTGCAGAGTATCAAATGACACACCATCATCATTTGTAGCTCATGTAGATCAGACTAGTGAAACCAATATTCAATATGTGCCAATTGTTAATTTACAACCTGGCCAATACATTGCCTGTATTTATGACAACAATTGGTGGATCGGAAGTATTTTTGTGAAATTTCATTTGAAGAACATGATGTATTGGTAAATTTCATGCATCCTCATGGAGCAGCTTACTCATTTCACTGGCCTGCTAGACAAATGTCTGCTAGATTCCTGAACAACAAATTATTACCAATCTTCCAGCTCCAAAAACAACAACAATGGGACAACAATATAACTTGCCTGAAATAGTAATATCAACCATCAATGAAAAATTCCAGTCCATTACGAAGCAGTGATTCAATATCTTCACACTCACTTGCTTACTTCGAATTGTTGCAGTTAACTTCTTTCAAGCTTAGAAACCAATAGAACATCATCTTTATGCTTGGAATCCTGAATAAAGATCACTTTTCAGGCTTGGGAACTTGCACTAAAGAAACACATGCAATTTCTTTTCTTACCATTTGCACCCTCATTGTAAAAAATACAAATTTTTTTTTGTGCATTGACACAATATCCTTTCTCCTTAAACCAAAGGGCAGAGTAATTGCAGAAAATTTTACTCTTGTAAATACAATAGTTCTGTACTTATTGAGATGTGAAACTTCCCCATCAAATAAGTATGCAAATATTATGTGAAAAATATAAAATGTTTAAGGCCATTTTTTAGGCCTTAAGTAGCAAGACACAAAACTGAAAAACCATGATTCTTGTTGTTAAAACCTGTTCTTTTCAAGGGTGGCAAAAATGAGAGAATTGAAGGTGTCCCACATTAAGATATTTGCCCCTAAAGATAGGTCAAATTTTGAGTCTATCTTTGAAGGAAAATATCTCAGCCAGAAAACAAGAGCTCATATTTAGTTAGGCAGAATTCATGCCCAAAGAAGAAGGTACCAAAGGTTTTTATTTCAATATTGACTTTCAAAAGTGTTGCTTAAATTTGTTGTGACAAATTTTTGGTGCGTTTTAGACTGCATTGTAAAAAATGTGAAGGTTTTTGAGCCTGGACATCAAAGTTAATTAGATATATCAAGTTTCAGAGCACTACCTCTCATCGTTGTGCAACAGTATAACACTTAACTTTGAAAATTTTTTGTGATTTGCTCCGTGTAACACAAGTGACCACAAAAAAGGTGCTGGTGCCTCAAGCATACTATATTTTGAACTGAAATTTTGCACATCTTCATTTGAAACCTGTTTAAACATCCACACCAAGTTTCAACAAAATTGAAGATGGCTGAGCAGGGACCATCTTCAAAATTAGGCCACTTGACATGGAATCACCCATACTCCTTGAAGAGAAGGACTCCCAGACTTGCTTTCGGTGTCCAGTCGTGCCAAGTTAGGCCGGCAGATGGAGCTTTGAACTTAACATCTGAGCAGAAGAGGATCAATGAGTTGGAGGCCATATGGCAAAACCAATGGGACTATTCTAAGAAGGGCCATCATTTATACGCCTCTGTCTCCTCTGTTCTTACCAAGAGCTGGTGAAGGCCATGGCTCAGGTTCGGCCATCCGCTTTGTGTTGATTGGACGTTGCTTCAAGTTGAGGCTGTGCCAGTTGGGTCTCGCAACTTCGGATCTTTGCTCTTGTGGACTGCTGGACCCAGCCTTCACACTGTGCTTAGCTGTCCAAACTACACAGACTTCCAGTGAGGTCGGAGAGAAAGGCGCTCACTCTCTAACAGTACATGGTTATGGAGTTATGTTCCAATAATATTATATTCAGCAGATTTGTTGAATCTGTTAAAGATGTATTTTTATATCAGGTGCAGCTCGCTAAATAGGGAGATCTACCTCCTAATGGTGGGGGTTTTTCCCCCCTGAGTTTATTAACATGCTAACCTTTGAAGAACATTCAGATGCAAGTCACAGCTGAAAAGTAGTTGCATATGGGTGAAAGCACAGGAGATAACTAAGATGAAGGCTAACTGAAATGACAAATTACTGCTTACCTCATTATTTAGATACAATGCATCAATGAGTGTTTCCCTGTCTTCAAATTCTGCATATCCAAATCCTCTCATTCTCCCTCTCTCTCCTGCTTCTCTTGGAAGACGTACAGATATGACCTATAAGTAAATGCATATTATTAATAATGTAGGATGTATAAAACTAGCAATTACTAATGTGTCTAATTGATTATTATACTGCTAAATGAAATTTTAAAAGTAAACTTGCTTTGGATATACAAGAAACAAACAACTATTGGATATGCCCATTAAGTTTTTTATTTATTTATTTATTTATATATATATATATATATATATATATATGTTTATATAAGGCTTCAGAGAGACCTAGATAGACTTCAGGAATGGTCAGAAAAATGGCAGCTATGCTTTAATACAACAAAGTGTAAGTGGTATTACACCTGGGAAACAGTAATCACAAAATAACTTATTCACTTGGTGGAGTTCAACTAAACCCAGTACTGGAGGAAAGGGACTTGGGTGTTACGATACGGTCAGACATGAAATTCTCTGAGCATTGTAAACAGGTTGCAAGGAAGGCCCATGGTGTCCTATCGATGATCTATCGAACTTTTGCAAGTAGAGATTTGGTTTGGTTTCGTTTTATTGGCGCATTAGCTACTAAGGCTATAATGCACCAAGACCAGGTCATTTATAAAAAATTTTAAACTTCCAGTGACCTAATTAGTTAGGTCACTATGTCAAAAGGTATAACAAATATATAAAAGAAAAATGTAAAAATTTTATATACGAGTAAAAATATTTATTGATTTTAAAAAGCTAAAAACAGCAGACACATTGTTATTGTCAGATAAAATCTGACTGAGTGTATATGGCTCAGTCAGATGGGTAAAAGTGGTAAAACGGATATTGCTAAAATCTGGGCATTCAATTAAAATGTGTCTAATTGATAAAATTGTGCCACAGGACTCACACATAGGAGGGTCATCAGCCCTCAGCAAAAAAGAATGAGTCAAATGACTATGTCCTATGCGGGTCCAGGCAAGAACAACTTCCTCCTTACGATTCCTGCGCGGACTAGACTGCCACGGTTCAGTTACAGGCTTTATACAATATAGTTTATTCCCAGTCTGGCCATTCCACAAATCCTGCCATTGGGAATGTATCTTCTGCTGTATTGTTTGCCTGTAGTCTGTATAGGGGACTGACAGGCAGCGATTATTATTGGGGATTGCTGATTTGGCTGCGGTGTCAACCAAATCATTTCCCCTAATCCAAATGTGGCTGGGAATCCAGCAGAAGCGGATATCATATTCACGTCCACGGAGGAAGTGAATCTTCTGCTGGATACTAGACAGAACTGGATGAGGATTATATCTCACAGATATTAAAGCCTGTAACATGCTGAGCGAGTCGGAATATAAAATGAACCGTTGGTATTGGCATTCACTATTGTGATCCAAGGCTAACTCTATAGTAAATATGCTGCATTCAGAGGGAATCTGCTCCAATGTAGTAGTGTCTGTAAAGACAGCAGCAGATCTCACATATGATTCCGACTTCGAACCGTCTCTGTAGACTGGCGCAAAGTCAGAATATTCAGTTCGGTGTGCTGAATGAAGCTGCAGGTAGACAGATGGAGTGTCCGACTTTCCCCAATTTCTAAGGGACAAGTCACATGCCGGGACATGAGCATGCCAGGGTGGAAAGGGTTGCTTTGGTGTTTGGGCAACCTTGTCTACCTTGATATTGAGTTCTTTGAGTAGCTCTTGGAGACGAATACCAAAAGGACGATTGGCAGTCTTACAAGTATTGTATAAATTTTCCCATCGTGGCTCAAAAACGAATGGCCACGTAGGATGGTCTGGCAGGGATTTCAGTTTTAAAGCGTACTTTACATTATATAAGGCTTTTGTTAGACCACACTTGGAATACTGTGTTCAAGTATGGAGACACCACCTAAAGAAAGACATTGAGCTTCTTGAAAGGGTGCAAAGACGGGTAACTCACCTGGGGAGATAGGCAAAAGGCCGTCCTTACGAAGAGACTTTGAATATGTGGGTTACAGAGTTTGGGAACTAGACACCTTAGAGGAGATTTGATTGAGGTGTTTAAGGCTCTGAGAGGCATCAGTAAAATGAAGGAGGACAAAATTTTCAAGATTATAAATGATGTAGAACTAGGGGACATAAATTCAAGTTACGGGAGGAAATGTTTAGACTGGACTGCACGAAGTTTTATTTTAGTCAGCAAGTTATAAATTACTGGAATAAGTTGCCTACATGGGTGGTAGAGGCTGACAGTTTGGGGAAATTCAAAGGTCATCGGGATAGTACCTTCGGGTGAGGGAAGCATATAGGATGATAGGTTTAATTTCCTTTTCTTTTATTAATTATTATTTGTTTATTTTTTATCATTGTTTTATTCGGGTTTTTTTTTTTTTTTTTCTTGGCTGGTGCAGCATAAGCCATAGGCTTGCACCATGCGGCCATTACTAATAACGTTTCTTTGCTTATTTCAATGAAGTTATATGCAGTGGTAACAGTATGGGTCTTTTCATTTAAAGTGCACTAGTTCAACGATGTACAAATTAGTGTAAATGCATCATGTTAGTATACAGCCAATTCTAAATTAGCAAATTATTTGCAAAAACTGCATTGTTTAAGCCATATCTCATATTATGAAAACCTTCGTGACGAGTTACAATGAACACTGCATTGCTTCGAATAAGTGACGCTTCACCTAAAGGAGAAAACTATTGTAACTTATTTTCAATGGATACCACCACCCAGACAGTACGTTTCAGGGTTTTTTGGCCCTTCTTAGGTGGGTGGGTAGGTACCCAAGTGATGTAATGATGGCAGAAACAGTTATGAAGTATAACTCCACAATATGAGAGATGCTTGATGGTGTATAAGACCTTATAGTCTTAATTCATCTTATACACCATCAGGCATCTCTCATATTTCGGAGTTATACTTCATAAATGTTTTGCCATCATTACGTCACTTGGGTACCTACCTACCTACCCACCCTCCTAAGAAGGGCCAAATAGCCCTAAAACGGTTCCATCTGGGTTGTGGTATCCACTGAGAATAAGTAGCAAGAGTCATTTCCTTTAGGTGAAGCATTACTTATTCGTACTGCAATGTAATGGCCACTCATGAAGGTATTCACAATAGCAGTAGTAGAGGCATATGATGCAAGAAAGCAAGCTTATGCAGCTTTAGGCAGAAAAAAAAAAAAAAAAAACTTCTTCACCCCTCCGTTCGTTCAAAATACCTGTCCAGCTGAGCCTTAAATTTATTTAGGCTATTAACTTCCACAACAAGGGATGGAAGTCTGTTCCACCAACCAACTACCCGCTGACTAAAGGCAAATTTCCGAACATCTATCCTAAATCTGTCTTTCCTCAATTTGAATTTATCCCTCTCAGGTGATTATTCTGAGAAAGAGGCAGAATCCCATCAGCATTGAGCATGCTCAAACCATTTAAGGCTTTATACACCTCTATCAGATAACCTCGCCGGTGCCTAGTCTCCAGACACTGTAATTTGCAAAACTTAAGCTTTTCTTCATAAGAGCAACTCTTTGTTCCATTCACTAACCTTGTTGCCCTTCTCTGCACTTGTTCCAGCAGCTCTACATCCTTCTTGAAATGAGGCCTCCAGACCTGTATACAGTACTCAAGGTGTGGCCTGACCATTGACTTATACAAGCAAATAATCACCTCCTTATCCCTGCTAGAAAAATTCCTGTATATCATTGATAAGACACCATGAGCTACTCTTGCAGCCCGTCTGCACTGCTCAGAGAACTTCATTTGTCAATGTTAAACAATTATGTTTAAATGACAAATGCTAAACATAAATGATGTTCAACAGAAATGTTTAAATGAACTTTAACATTTGTCAATGTTAAACTTCATTTGCCACCTCTCAGCCCATCTGCTCAACCTTTCCAGATCCTGTTGCAGCAGCATAGCATCAGTACTGCCCTTAACAACCCTACCAACCTTTGTATCGTCTGCAAACTTGGACATTAAGCTTGATATACCATCATCAATATCATTTATAAATACAGAAAACAACAATGGACCCAACACTGAACATTAAGGGACTCCACTATAACACATAATAACATTAGTCCACGATGAGCAGTGTCCACCGATAACCACTCTCTGTCTTCTCCCCCTCAACTATCCCTTTATCCATAGCAGCAATTTGCCTCCAATACCACACTTGCCCAATTTGTGCAGCAGTCTTCCATGTGCAACAGTATCAAAAGCCTTTCTAAGATCCAAATATATAATTTCAAAGTTATTTCCTGCATCCAGTTCTTTTGTGACTGCATCATAGTATCCAATCAAATTGGTCAGGCAAGACGTCCCCTTAACAAAACCATGCTGTGTCCGAGCTATAACTGAAGTCTTGTCTAGATGATCCTGCAGTGCTTCTTTAACCAGTGCCTCAATTAATTTTCCGGGAACAGAAGTTAAACTCACAGGTCTATAATTACTTGTGTCAGCCTTTGATCCTCCTTTGTGAATTGGGGTCACATTTTTCCATCTCCAGTCTATGGGTACCTCCCCCGAGTCCAAGGAAACTCATAATTATGGCTAAGGGTTTGCTTACTTCCTTTGCTGCCTCCTTTAATATAACTGGATAGATCCCATCCACCCCATGTGCCTTTCTTGTGTTTATCCTCAAGAATTTCTCCTCAATTTTACTCTCAGTTATTACAAGATTATCTAGCTTACTGCCAGAGTTGAATACACCTCTGGCATTCCCCTCCCTGAATAACTCGTCATGTGTGAATGTCGATGCAAAATATTCATTTAGTTTGTTAGCTACCTGAGCAGGATCATCAACAGTTGAACCATCGATATCAAGTGGAACAATCTGATTCATCCCCTTCCTTCTAGAGTTTACATAAGTAAAGAACTCTTTGCATCCCTTGCCAAAGATTTCTCGTAATCTGCCTTCGCCTGCCTAACCTCCTTTGTAACTTGGTTACAGATCAACTTATATCTATCATCGGCTTCTGGTTCAAGTATTAATTTATATGTATCCCAAACATTTTTCTTCTCTGCCATATGTCTCATTAGTTCATCTGACATGCATTTAGGCGTAAACCTTGAACAATATTTCTTAGTTGGTATGTAAAGCCTAGTAGCTTCCAAGATAAGTTCTTTGAATGCTTCCCATTTTGAATTTGCTGTTGGTAACATCATCAGTTGGTCCCACTGTATAGAATTTAAATAATGGCTCAGACCATTGTAGTCGCCTTTTCGAAAGCAACAGCCTTTCCCTTTACCCCTGATGGTAGTTACGTCTTTGAGTAAATCCCACTTCAGCACACTGAACACTGTCACCTAGTGGTTCCTCTATCTGCAGATTCTTAATGCATGAAGAATCATTACTGATAATCAAATCAAGGGTATTATTCCCTCTAGTTGCTGATGTAGAAAACAACCATCCAATAAATCCACAAAAGCCTTGCTAGTGTGTGAGTGACCAATCCACAAATTGCAGTCAATATCTGGGAGATTAAAATACCCCATTATAAGACTCTGATTTACTGGCCCACTCTATTTCCCTGTACAATTTCTTATTATACTCATCAGAGTCATTAGGCCTATAGCACACTCCTACTCTCAATTTTGATCTCCCATTGCTTATGTCACACCAAACTGACTCAACACTGCACTGTCCAGCGATGTCGACTAGCTTCACTTGGATTTTATGTGTTTCTTAACTAATAGCATAACCCCCTCCTCCCTTCCTATCCTTTCTCTAGACGTTGTACTCCCCAAATTCCAGTTCTGCATTCCTTATATTTGTGTGACATCACGTCTCTGATATCGAACAATATCTGCCTTTGATGCTTTGAGCAATAGCTCAAATTCATCAAATTTATTTACCAAACTCCTAGCATTGGTGTACACGCAAGTATACATGCAATATGAGATATGACTTAAACGATGCCGCTTTTGCAAATAATTTGCTAATTTAGAATTGGCTGTATACTAACATGATGAATTTGCACTAATTTGTACATAGTCTAACTTTCTTGCAACCTGAGGCATAAGTCCTAATGCATTGTAGTGCACTAGTTAATAATTTAGTTTTGAATTTATGATATTTTACAAAGAGATGTTCTGCTATATTTTTCTGAACTATCACATTATCTAAAAAAAAAAAAGTAAAGTGCAGCCATTATCAACCCACTGCAGGATGGAAGCCTCCTCAACAATTCATGTTGAGGGAAATGGACCATAATCTGCCACGCTGGTCCAGTGCGGGTTGGCAGATCGACCGTATTCAGCAGTCAGGGGCTTGAACCCCGGTCTACTCAAAGAGCGTGTGCTACTGCACTCCCGCTCACGTTATCTAGTTAAAGTCAAAAAAACATTATATTTTTAAGATTCTTTTGTTTCTTAACAGTGATGGTTCCATGAAAGCATCAGTTTCTGGTTATATCTCAGGCACTGAAATCTCAGTTGCTCAAATTATTCATTGTATGATTCCTTTTGCCTCAAAGGTGATCCAATCCAATATTCCCTGTCAGACACTTAGTAATTTGGAATCTCCTCTTTTCGATCTTCTCTGGCTTAAAATCTCTCTACCTCATTGTGTCAAATTCATCTGTTGTCTCTACCATTCTCCCAACTCCACTAATCACTTGGAGCTCTTCGACTTTCTCTCTTTGCAACTTGACTTTCTCCAGTCCAACTTTCCTAACAGTGAGGTAATTTTCCTTGGTGATTTTAATGGTCACAACTCCAGCTGGCTTCCGTTTTCTAGGTGCACCGACCCAGCTGATCAAGATGCTGAGGCTTTTGCAATTACTAATGACTTTGCACAGATTGTTCATTTACCTAAAGGAATACCAGACAATCCCAGCCATATAGCCAACACACTTGATATTTTTCTCACAAACAACCCCTCTAAGTACATGGTCGAAGTGAGTGGTCCTTTAGGCACCTCAGATCATGACTTGGTGATTGTCTCTTCTCCAATGGAGCCTTTATCTCATGGCTATTTCCAACATAGTGTTGTTTGGCATTACAAGAATGCAAAATGGGATGACCTGCGACATTTCTTTGGTCGGACTACTGTTTCAAAACTTCTGATGTCAACGTTTGCTCAGATCGTATCAGTGAAATTATTCTCGCAGGAATGGAATCCTTTATCCCACACTCCACTTTAAAATCTCT